>NC_059204.1:49972120-50609684 GCF_020615455.1 Coregonus clupeaformis | reverse complement strand
GCGGACGTCCGGATTCGGGGCCGTCCATTCCATCCCCCAGCACTTCCGAGCCGACCCCTATGGAGCTCGGGGGTGCTGGTGCTAGGGAGGCCAGGAGGGAGACCAGGAGGGAGGCCGTCCCCTGCACCAACTGTGGCCGCAGAGGACACACTACTGGTCGGTGCTGGGGAGGGTCTCCTAGGAATCGAGGCAGTGTGCGACGCACTGATGAGTCATACCAGGTGAGTAGGCACCCAACTCACCCAGAGCTCTCTGCTGATCATATGTGTATTCAAGTGGTGTTTCCCGAGGTTTCTCCTCACTCCCAGCATAAGGCGCTAGTAGATTCAGGCGCAGCTGGGAATTTCATTGATCGCCAGTTCACCTATAAGTTAGGGATTGCTATCGTGCCTGTTGATGTGCCCTTCCCCATTAATGCCCTAGATAGCCGCCCGTTGGGGTCTGGGTTGATTAGGGAGGTCACGGCACCTCTCCGGATGAAAACACAGGAGGGTCATGAGGAGATAGTACGTTTGTATTTTATTGATTCTCCTGCGTTTCCCGTGGTGTTGGGGCTTCCCTGGTTAACAGCTCATGACCCCAACATTTCATGGCAGCAGAGAGCTCTCCAGGGATGGTCTGATCAGTGTACTGGGCGGTGTGTAGGCGTTTCCGTAGGGGCAACGACGGTGGAAAGCCCGAACCAAGTTCTCACCTTGCATATTCCACCTGAGTATGCCGATTTGGCTCTCGCCTTCAGTAAGAAGAAGGCGACTCAATTACCACCTCATCGACAGGGGGATTGTGCGATAGACCTCCAGGTAGGCGCTGTGCTTCCACTTAGTCATGTGTATCCTCTATCTCAGGAGGAGACGGCCGCTATGGAGACCTACGTCACCGAATCTTTGAGACAGGGTTACATACGGCCGTCTACTTCCCCTGCTTCCTCGAGTTTCTTTTTTGTGAAGAAGAAGGATGGGGGTTTACGCCCGTGTATTGATTACCATGGTCTAAATCAGATCACCATCAAATACAGCTCTCCTCTCCCTCTGATTGCTAGTATGACGGAGTCATTACACGGGGCGCGATTCTTCACAAAATTAGATCTCAGGAGCGCGTACAACCTGGTGCGCATTAGGGAGGGAGATGAGTGGAAGACAGCATTCAGTACCACCTCGGGTCACTATGAGTATCTCGTCATGCCATACGGGTTAATGAATGCTCCTTCAGTCTTCCAATCATTTGTGGACGAGATTTTTCGGGACTTGCATGGACAGGGTGTTGTGGTATATATTGATGACATCCTAATATATTCCGCTACACGAGCCGAGCATGTGTCCCTGGTGCGTCGAGTGCTTGGTAGACTGTTGGAGCATGACCTGTATGCGAAGGCGGAGAAATGTCTGTTCTTCCAGGAGTCCATCTCCTTCCTGGGACATCGGTTGTCCGCGTCAGGGGTAGAGATGAAGATTGACCGCGTGTCTGCCGTGCGTAATTGGCAGACTCCGACCACGGTAAAGGAGGTGCAGCGCTTCTTGGGTTTTGCCAATTACTACCGGAGGTTTATCCGGGGCTTTGGACAGGTAGCAGCTCCCATTACCTCTCTGCTAAAGGGGGGTCCGGTGCGCCTGCAGTGGTCAGCTGAGGCGGACAGGGCGTTTAAACGCCTGAAGGACCTGTTTACCTCGGCTCCGGTGCTGGCGCATCCGGATCCCTCTTTGGCATTCCAGGTGGAGGTGGACGCTTCCGAGGCTGGGATCGGCGCTGTGCTGTCTCAGCGCTCGGGTACGCCACCTAAACTCCGCCCCTGTGCTTTCTATTCTAAGAAGCTCAGTCCGGCGGAGCGCAATTATGACGTGGGGGACAGGGAGCTGCTGGCTGTGGTTCAGGCCCTGAAGGTGTGGAGACATTGGCTTGAGGGGGCTAAACACCCTTTTCTCATTCTGACTGACCATCGTAACCTGGAGTACATCCGGGCAGCGAGGAGGCTGAATCCTCGCCAGGCAAGGTGGTCAATGTTTCTTTCCCGCTTTGTATTTAAGCTCACCTATATACCAGGGTCCCAGAACGCTAAGGCAGACGCCCTGTCCCGACTATATGACACAGAGGAGAGGTCCATTGAGCCCACTCCCATACTCCCGAAGTCTTGTTTAGTGGCACCGGTGGTGTGGGAGGTGGATGCGGAAATCGAGCGGGCGTTACGTTCCGACCCTACTCCTCCACAGTGTCCAGAGGGTCGGAGGTACGTGCCGCTCGAGGTTCGCGACCGGTTGATATACTGGGCTCACACGTCACCCTCCTCTGGTCATCCGGGTATTGGTCGGACAGTGCACTGCCTTAGTGAGAAGTACTGGTGGCCAACCTTGGCCAAGGACGTGAGGGTTTATGTTTCCTCCTGCTCGGTGTGCGCCCAGTTTAAGGCACCTAGACACCTGCCCAGGGGGAAGTTACAACCCCTACCCGTTCCACAACGGCCGTGGTCTCACCTATCGGTGGATTTTGTTACGGACCTTCCCCCCTCCCAGGGGAACACTACGATATTGGTCGTTGTGGATCGGTTTTCTAAAGCCTGCCATCTCATTCCCCTGCCAGGTCTTCCTACTGCCCTACAAACTGCTGAGGCCCTGTTTACACACGTCTTCCGGCACTATGGGGTGCCTGAGGATATAGTGTCTGATCGGGGTCCCCAGTTCACCTCTAGAGTCTGGAGGGCATTTATGGAACGTCTGGGGGTCTCGATTAGCCTTACCTCAGGTTTTCACCCCGAAAGTAATGGGCAGGTGGAGAGAGTTAACCAGGATGTGGGTAGGTTTCTGAGGTCATATTGCCAGGACCGGCAAGGGGAGTGGTCGGGATATATTCCCTGGGCAGAGATAGCCCAAAACTCCCTCCGCCATTCGTCCACTAACCTGACGCCTTTCCAGTGTGTATTAGGTTACCAGCCGGTTCTGGCACCTTGGCATCAGAGCCAGATTGAAGCCCCTGCGGTGGACGAGTGGTTTCGGCGCTCGGAGGAAACTTGGAATGCTGCGCATGTCCATCTGCAGCGTGCCATCAGGCGGCAAAAGGCGAGCGCCGATCGCCACCGCAGTGAGGCTCCGGTGTATGCACCAGGAGACCGGGTCTGGCTCTCGACCCAAAACCTGCCCCTTTCGCCTGCCCTGCCGGAAGCTGGGTCAGCGGTTTGTGGGGCCCTTTAAAGTCCTGAGGAGATTGAACGAGGTATGTTATAGGTTACAACTGCCCAGGTATTATCGCATTAACCCCTCGTTCCATATGTCTCTCCTCAGGCCGGTGGTGGCTGGTCCACTCCAGGTGAATGAGGTACGAGAGGCTCCACCGCCTCCATTGGACATCGAGGGGGCTCCGGCGTACTCAGTCCGGTCCATCTTGGATTCGAGGCGTCGGACGGGGGGCCTGCAGTATCTCGTGGAGTGGGAGGGGTACGGTCCGGAGGAACGGTGCTAGGTCCCCAGGAGGGACATTCTAGATCCCTCCATGTTGAGGGACTTCCACCGGAGTCACCCGACTCGCCCTGCTCCGCGTCCTCCTGGCCGTCCCCGAGGCCGGGGTCGGCGCACGGCTGGTACCGCACGTCAAGGAGGGGGGTACTGTCACGGAATCAGCCGAGGCTGCTCCTCCTCCCTGCTCTGGCAGGCTTCGGCGTTCGTCGTCCCCGGAATACTAGCTGCCACCGATCTAGGTTTCGGTGTTTGACTTGTTGTGTCCTGATTGTGTACACCTGTTCCCCATTATGTTGTATTGTATTCCCTATTTAACCCTCTGTCGTGCATTGTATGTTGTGTTTTACTGTTTGCGTCATCGGCAGTGTTCGTATGCGGGTTGTTTGTTTCCTCCGATGTTTGGAGATTGTTTTTTCACTGGTTACTTTCGATTAAATACGGTTTCCAGTAAGCTCTGTGTCCTGCGTGTGACTTCGCCTACCGCAGTCAATATTTGCAGTGTTGACCCTTCTTTTTCAAGACCTCTGCAATCCGCCCTGGCATGCTGTCAATTAACTTCTAGGCCACATCCTGACTGATAGCAGCCCATTCTTGCATAATCAATGCTTGGAGTTTGTCAGAATTTGTGGGTTTTTGTTTGTCCACCCGACTCTTGAGGATTGACCACACGTTCTCAATGGAATTAAGGTCTGGGGAGTTTCCTGGCCATGGACCCAACATTTCAATGTTTTGTTCGCCAAGCCCCCTAGTTATCACTTTTGCCTTATGGCAAGGTGCTCCATCATGCTGGAAAAGGCATTGTTCGTCATCAAACTGTTCTTGGATGGTTGGGAGAAGTTGCTCTCGGAGGATGTGTTGGTACCATTCTTTATTCATGGCTGTGTTCTTAGGCAAAATTGTGAGTGAGCCCACTCCTTTGGCTGAGAAGCAACCCCACACATGAATGGTCTCAGGATGCTTTACTGTTGGCATGACACAGGACTGATGGTAGCGCTCACCTTGTCTTCTCCGGGCAAGCTTTTCCGGATGCCCCAAACAATCGGAAAGGGGATTCATCAGAGAAAATAACTTAACCCCAGTCCTCAGCAGTCCAATCCCTGTACCTTTTGCAGAATATCAGTCTGTCCCTGATGTTTTTCTTGGAGAGAAGTGGCTTCCTCGCTGCCCTTCTTGACACCAGGCCATCCTCCAAAAGTCTTCGCCTCACTGTGCGTGCAGATGCACTCACACCTGCCTGCTGCCATTCCTGAGCAAGCTCTGCACTGGTGGTGCCACGATCCCGCAGCTGAATCAATTTTAGGAGACGGTGTTGGCGCTTGCTGGACTTTCTTGGGTGCCCTGACGCCTTCTTCACAATAATTGAACCTCTCTCCTTGAAGTTCTTGATGATCCGAAAAATGGTTGATTTAGGTGCAATCTTACAAGCAGCAATATCCTTGCCTGTGAAGCCCTTTTTGTGCAAAGCAATGATGATGGCACGTGTTTCCTTGCAGGTAACCATGGTTAACAGAGGAAGAACAATGATTTCAAGCACCACCCTCCTTTTAAAGCTTCCAGTCTGTTATTCTAACTCAATCAGCATGACACAGTGATCTCCAGCCTTTTCCTCGTCAACACTCTCACCTGTGTTAACGAGAGAATCACTGACATGATGTCAGCTGGTCCTTTGTGGCAGGGTTGAAATGCAGTGGAAATGTTTTTTTGGGATTAAGTTCATTTTCATGGCAAAGAGGGACTTTGCAATTAATTGCAATTCATCTGATCACTCTTCATAACATTCTGGAGTATATGCAAATTGCCATCATAAAAACTGAGGCAGCAGACTTTGTGAAAATTAATATTTGTGTCATTCTCAAAACTTTTGAACACGACTGTACATACGTGGCCTTGACACTGTATTCTAAAGCAAAGATCTGTTCCCCTGTTACCATGTAAATGACTATCTCTTTCTTAATAGTTTCACCATATTTTCTGTGTAACTTACTGTTACTTTCTATATAGTTTCACAAGACAAATTAACACAATCACAAGTAATTAAGCTACTACTTTCATAAATGGAACTGAATGAATGGAACAGCATACTGTAGTTGTTCATTATTTCCATGACCATCTAATAGTTTTTTCATAACACAATAACATACCATAAGTATGGGGGCAATTCACAACACACAAAACATTTATTTAGATTCTTGTAGCATACAATCAATCATCAGTCATCATAGCTAGAAAATAAGATAGCTAGATTTAATATAACTATTTACAGGCTGAATTTCAACATCATCAGTGTGTTTGATTGTGTTTCTCCACAGTGTTCTTATCCTGGGTGTGACCAAAATTCAGGTTCTATCGTACAAACCTCAGTTTTTACAGCAACCACAATAATATACAATAATACTCAGTGCACTGCAGTGAGAAAAATAAAAAACTCTATTACTGCCATTACAGTTAATCAAGTCATTGTTGTTTCGCTGCCAACTACATAAGAGCAGAATAAGTACATAAACTGTTTGTAGCTTCCATCTCCCAGCAGTAGTTGGGGTACCCTGAGGATGAGGTATTTCTAGGATTTTGCAGCCAAAAAGCTTGCCATAAATTGACTCACCAGTGCAGATGCTGCAGGACCTGTGAACGAACAGCAGTAAACAATTAGAACCCTTCCCCAAAACCACCTGAAATAAATTAGAATGAAGCTATAATAGAACCTAAACTAGAAATATTACTGAAGACCAACCTCAAACATGAGATGGTCAGAGATGTAGGGCTGTCTGGTCTGCACTTCCTGCAATGTGAAGGTATACCACCGGTTGAAGGACCACATGTGCATCGTGGTGCATCAGCACTGGGTGGGAACAGTAGAGGAAAAAAACAAATATTGTACATTGGGGTGTCATTACACAGACAAAAACTTGTGGACACGGTCTGCCATTTAATTAAGTAACTGAGTCGAGGCTGATGTAATTTAAAGGTGGTATTGGTCCCTTTTGTACATTGGGGTGTGGTGCGCTGTCAGTATGACTGCCACAGGCGCGCTAAATAGTGCTGGTTAAGTACACTAATCTCTGAAGTGGCCAGGAAAGCAGGGTCGCAGCATGCAGCACGGAGGACCCTTAGGAAGAAGAAGGGTCATCTATACTGAACAAAAATATAAACGCAACGTGTAAAGTGTTGGTCCATATACACTACCAGTCAAAAGTTTGGACACACCTACACATTCAACGGTTTTTCTTTACTTTTACTATTTTTTACATTGTAGAATAATAGTGAAGGCATCAAAACTATTAAATAACACATATGGAATCATGTGGTAACCAAAAAAGGGTTAAACAAATAAAAATATATTTGAGATTTTTCAAATAGCCACCCTTTCCCTTGATGACAGCTTTGCACACTCTTGGCAATCTCTCAACCAGCTTCACCTGGAATGCTTTTCCAAAAGTCTTGAAGGAGTTCCCACTTATGCTTAGCACTTGTTGGCTGCTTTTCCTTCACTCTGCCGTCCAACTCATCCCAAACCATCTCAATTGGGTTGAGATCAGGGGATTGTGGAGGCCAGGTCTATGTGAAGGAGATGTGTCGTGCTGCATGAGGCAAATGGTGCACACCAGATACTGACTCATTTTCTGATCCACGCCCCTACCTTTTTGTTTTTTGGTGTCTGTGACCAACATACAGTGCATTCGGAAAGTATTCAGACCCCTTGACTTTTTCCACATTTTGTTTACGTTACAGCCTTATTCTAAAATTGATTTAATTGTTTTTGATTGATGAGGAAAACAATTTATTTAATCCATTTTAGAATACGGCTGTAATGTATCAAAATGTGGAAAAAGTCAAGGGGTCTGAATACTTTCTGAATGCACTGTATGCGTATCTGTATTCCTAGTCATGTGAAATCCATAGATTAGGGCCTTATGAATTCATTTCAGTTGACTGATTTCCTTGTATGAACTGTAACTCAGTAAAATCGTTGCATGTTGCGTTTATATTTTTGTTCAGTATAAATGGAGAGACAGAGATTAAGACTAATCCTTGTATTTGATTCCATTCCTTTTTTGTTTAATACGAGGGTACAGTCTACAAGCAACCCACATAGCAACATGTATGATTAGTAATATAAATGTGATTCTATGGGAGAAGTTTCTGTTATTGCTCCCCCAAGATGGTCTCTTTGATGTGACATAGCGAGCCCAATCACGTTATGACTTTGTGTGTACCTGAAGTTGTGGTGTGCAGTGATGCTGTGGGTGGTCAATGACCACACATTCGTTGATGGTACAGGACAGCCAGCAGCTCTAACATGCTCTGGAGATGGCTACGCAGCACCACACCCTGAAGCCGCATGTCAGTATTTCTGATTACTAATTATATGCAGATGAAAGATAATCTAGTAAACTAGTAAACATACATTTTGTGCACCACTTGTTGTCATTAGATATAGTCACGGCCAGGAGTTGTCCTTGACCATGTGAAATGACAAGGACGAAAACTCTATTTCTACTAGCAATCTTTTGTATGCTGTGTACAGAGATTCGTTTTCTATCAAGTAGGAGTATATTCTCCATCAAGCTAGGGCAGGGACGGTTGTAGGCTCGGCCCTAATTGATATGTTCTCTGTCACCACTGGCCACATGGCAATCTGCTCAACAAAACACAAAAGACTATGCCCAATGATCAAAAGTTGATCAAGAAAGATAAGAATGGTCTGAACATTAATTTGACAAGCGATTAAATACTTGATTACTGGGAAACAATTGGCATGCATAAAAAATCAATTAAAAAAATCTAGAGGTTAGTGTGCATTTGCTTAGCAAACAACAATTGAAGGCCGATATGGAAATGATACATGTTTCGGAACTTTTCCAAAAACGTTCAAGGGGAAAAGAAAAATGAGCAAAATGTTGAATATGTTAACTCCTTGGAGTGAGAGGTTACGTTTTGGAAGCAGCAAGATAAAGTGCTAGAAAAAGAGTGTCAAGACACTGGATCACCGTGCCCACAGCTCTGCCTTGACCATTCAGGTACTGGTGACATTTCAGACACCGATAGTGGTGATATATGCCTTTACAGGCGACTGTGGAGAGAGCAGCCGCCCCCATATTCCAACTCCCAGCCGCTGTCGCACTCCTCATAGACTAGCGAGTCCTTTTAGGGCAGCAGCAGCTCATGTTTCACTCATTACGACAATGACAAACAATGCGGGCGCAGAGTCTGTCATTTCACACCGGTTAACATGCAGTGAGGCCACCTCTCCCAAAAAGAATAATGGACCATTCCCAGTGAAATCTCCATTCACACCATGGTGGACCCAGTACAATGCATGTGGTCTAGAAATGTGAGATGTATGGCAAGTACTTTTGCTCTCAATTCCAAGTTAAATTGCCCACAGAGCCAAGGATGATTTAAAAGATTGCACAATTGTTAGCGTCTTAAGGATCGGACACTATTTTTAAATTTTCGCCTAAAATGACATACCCAAATCGAACTGCCTGTAGCTCAGGACCTGAAGCAAGGATATGCGTATTTTTGATACCATTTGAAAGGAAACACTTTGAAGTTTGTGGAAATGTGAAATTAATGTAGGAGAACATAACACAAGAGATCTGGTAAAAGATAAAACAAACAAAAAAACATAAGTTTTCTATTTATTTATTTTTCCATCAACTTTGAAATGCAACAGAAAGGCCACAATATTATATTGCAGTTTAGGCACAATTTAGATTTTGGACACTAGATGGTAGCAGTGTGTGTGCAAAGTTTCAGATTGATCCAGTGAAGCATTGCAATACTGGACTATTTTGTATCAAGTCTGCCCAAATGTGCCGAATTGGTCAATTGATACATTTTTAAGTACATAACTTTAGAGAACATACAAAAATGATATGGTAATACCGAATGTAAGTTTACACACTCCCAGGAATGTCATACATGATGGATCATTAGCTTATACACTAACTTTCACACATCTAGATGGCCGGGCGGGGTGGGTGTGGAGCCAGAGACAGCAAGTGTTCAAACTGTAGAACCCAGTTCCTACATTTGAATATAAAAATGGATTTTATCAAACAAAACTATGCAACATTTTATCTCTGTGATAAGGACGACAAATCAGAGCAAGATTACTGAGTACATTATTTACCTTCAGAGTTGAATGTATCAAACCAGTTGCCATGATACATTTTTTGTTGTTGTGCACTCTCCTCAAACAATAGCATGGTCTTTTTTCAATGTAATAGCTACTGTAAATTGGACAGAGCGTCTGTGGATATGTTTCTATGAATATTCTGGCCATGAAACCCCATCACATGACAATTACATGCTACTAACAATGCTCACACAACAATCAGGCTTCCATCTGAGTAAAGCGTTAGATTTGGCAGGTCCTGCAGATAACACATTCCAAGGGGCCACTAATATTGAATCTAGGACAGGATATCCTAACCAGGCATGTTACGTTGCATTTAACTATGTTTTTCCAAACACCACACTACACAGTGTACTCACTGCAAATGAACAGGATATGTAGTGAAAACTTGCCCCCAGGCATTTAAGCCTAGGTGTAGAATCTTACACGCCCAGTCAATGTACTGCCTGTCACATGACAGATCATCTAGCATCGAAGTGTTGGAACCTTGCATTCGGGAATCCACCGTTCTTTACTAATCTTAAAAAAAAATGAATAGCAAGTTTTAAGGAGGCATGCACACATCCCACCACTTCCGAGTATATTACTTGCTACTGTTCAGTCCCTTTTGTTCACCCGACCTAGAATACATCACAAACAAATGCCGACCGCATCACAGTGGGGGAAAAAAGTATTTAGTCAGCCACCAATTGTGCAAGTTCTCCCACTTAAAAAGATGAGAGAGGCCTGTAATTTTCATCATAGGTACACGTCAACTACGACAGATAAAAATGAGAAAAAAATATTCCAGAAAATAACATTGTAGGATTTTTAATGAATTTATTTGCAAATTATGGTGGAAAATAAGTATTTGGTCAATAACAAAAGTTACTCATTATATACCCTTTGTTGGCAATGACACAGGTCAAACGTTTTCTGTAAGTCTTCACAAGGTTTTCACACACTGTTGCTGGTATTTTGGCCCATTCCTCCATGCAGATCTCCTCTAAAGCAGTGATGTTTTGGGGCTGTCACTGGGCAACACGGACTTTCAACTCCCTCCAAAGATTTTCTATGGGGTTGAGATCTGGAGACTGGCTAGGCCACTCCAGGACCTTGAAATGCTTCTTACGAAGCCACTCCTTCGTTGCCCGGGCGGTGTGTTTGGGATCATTGTCATGCTGAAAGACCCAGCCACGTTTCATCTTCAATGCCCTTGCTGATGGAAGGAGGTTTTCACTCAAAATCTCACGATACATGGCCCCATTCATTCTTTCCTTTACACGGATCAGTCGTCCTGGTCCCTTTGCAGAAAAACAACCCCAAAGCATGATGTTTCCACCCCCATGCTTCACAGTAGGTATGGTGTTCTTTGGATGCAACTCAGCATTCTTTGTCCTCCAAACACGACGAGTTGAGTTTTTACCAAAAAGTTATATTTTGGTTTCATCTGACCATATGACATTCTCCCAATCCTCTTCTGGATCATCCAAATGCACTCTAGCAATCTTCAGACGGGCCTGGACATGTACTGGCTTAAGCAGGGGGACACGTCTGGCACTGCAGGATTTGAGTCCCTGGCGGCGTAGTGTGTTACTGATGGTAGGCTTTGTTACTTTGGTCCCAGCTCTCTGCAGGTCATTCACTAGGTCCCCCCCTGGGATTTTTGCTCACCGTTCTTGTGATCATTTTGACCCACGGGGTGAGATCTTGCGTGGAGCCCCAGATCGAGGGAGATTATCAGTGGTCTTGTATGTCTTCCATTTCCTAATAATTGCTCCTACAGTTGATTTCTTCCCCCCTGGGATTTTTGCTCACCGTTCTTGTGATCATTTTGACCCACGGGGTGAGATCTTGCGTGGAGCCCCAGATCGAGGGAGATTATCAGTGGTCTTGTATGTCTTCCATTTCCTAATAATTGCTCCTACAGTTGATTTCTTCAAACCAAGCTGCTTACCTATTGCATATTCAGTCTTCCCAGCCTGGTGCAGGTCTACAATTTTGTTTCTGGTGTCCTTTGACAGCTCTTTGGTCTTGGCCATAGTGGAGTTTGGAGTGTGACTGTTTGAGGTTGTGGACAGGTGTCTTTTATACTGATAACAAGTTCAAACAGGTTCCATTAATACAGGTAATGAGTGGAGGACAGAGGAGCCTCTTAAAGAAGAAGTTACAGGTCTGTGAGAGCCAGAAATCTTGCTTGTTTGTAGGTGACCAAATACTTATTTTCCACCATAATTTGCAAATAAATTCATTAGAAATCCTACAATGTGATTTTCTGGATTTTTTTTTCTCCAATTTGTCTGTCATAGTTGACGTGTACCTATGATGATAATTACAGGCCTCTCTCGTCTTTTTAAGTGGGAGAACTTGCACAATTGGTGGCTGACTAAATACTTTTTTTCCCCACTGTACATACATCCATACACACACACATATCATTTTTTAAATTATATTTCCCTTCATTACTTTCCAACCCCACCACCCCTTCCCCAATTGGAGTAAACTAGGGAACACAAATGCTTAGGCTTCTACTTGGTTCTAATCCCTGAGCCGACTAGATGAAAAATCTGTCAATGTGCCCTTAAGCAAGGCACTTAACCTAATTGCTCCTGTAAGTCGCTCTGGATAAGAGCGTCTGCTAAATGACTAAAATGTAAAATGTAAATGTACTTCCAGCCCATACATACTATATACATTTTATGGACACAGTCAAATTCTACAATAATTATATTTGGTTTGTTTTTACTCCTGAACTTCCTTCGATCATTTTCATGATGTCCATCTGGTTTGCTTCTATTGTATTAGAAATGTTTGACTCAAAAGTAAACTAAAAAATATCTCTCAAGAAACTGGAGCTTGTGAATCCAAAAATTAGACTTTATTATTGCGTAACAAAGCTGAGCTTGCTCCATGGAACAACTGCTTGCCCTGATCCGGAGCTCTCCTTTTATACAGACACAAATGCATAGTCATGCTTATACAACATACATAGTTACTCCTCTCTATGTGAATGAATAACATCTTTCAGTATCACATGTTGGCTACTCACGAGGCTACGTGCATTTCTCTAAGTGGGGCTTCTGTCTCTTATTAGTGGCGTGACTCAAACAATTATATACATACGTACGTTAAAGAACAATCACACTCTGTATTGACTATATTCACTATCCAGACATACATCTGGAGTACAAAGTATCAATCATGTTCATTCTGTTTTACCTTTATCATTTCATAACACATTATAAAACATATCAATTAATACTTAAACATGGTTTAAACATGTCATGGCCATAACCCATTCTCAACCACATACATTTAAGCCAATCCCAAAAAGCATCCTCCCAGGACACTTGAGATTATGTACATGTGGCTATGTGTCAGGTCATAAGCACAAACAAGTGATACTACTAGTTCCATTGTTACTCCAATCTCCACACAGCCACCACGAGGAGTTGTATCTCCATCACATGTCATTGACATACCCAGACCAGCTGCAGGGAGTTATCAAAAGCACAGCGTTTGCACTAAATAAATGTCTCTGCTCTGTTTTAACCCTTCAACTGGTTCTCAATCCATAAGCATTTAAGGTATATAGATGTTTCATTCTACAACATATGTACTAGAAAATCATCCATATATTCCCCCCTTTGGGACTTTCTAAGTCCCAACAAATAAAACAAAAGTTAACATAAAATGAGTGTAAGCATGTGCATATACTTATTCTTAGCCTTGCCATCTGTGGTTAAATTTTTATAAGAATATATATTCAGACCAATGTATCTTCCTCATTGTCTGACCCATCCCGTTGAGGACAAGGAGCACAGTCGGGTACTGGGTACAAATCCGGAAGGTTTCCCTCTAAGCTAACCTCCAATTGTTGCTGTTGAGCTTTGTAACCATGACAGGCCCATCCAACCCCAGGGACAACACCATACAGACATTCAGGATTCCCAAATGGGCAGTCCATTGGTCCACCTTTAATATTACAGGGCTTTCCATATTCATTAACATACTGTCCTGGGGCTCCCTGAACAGGCTGTATTTCTTTGGTTGACTTATTAACAATTGTCTGTACAGTCATTTGCTTTACTGTGGTTTGGATCAAAAGTGATTTCAACAAAGGCAGTACACAACAAAAGACCATTCCCATTACTACAAGTGCTATGCCTATCATGATTGCCATTTTTGTAAACATTGCTCCCCACTTTCCCAAAGTTAAGTCCATCCAATCCCAAGTGTGAGAGTCATGCCCAGCATTGTCCTTAACATCTTTTCGTAGTCCTTTGAGCTTAGTCATTGCTTCAGTGAATGAACTATCCGGAGCAGTATTATTGGGATTGAAGGTACAACATTCATCCCCAAACATAACAAAAACTCCACCTTTTTCTGCCAACAGACAGTTTAAAGCCTGCCTATTCTGCCATGTCATTCTACGTGTAGCCTGTACATGCTCTCCCAGAGCTGTTAACGCAGAGTCTGTGTAATTAATTAATTAATTAATTGATTATAGTAAATATAATTGATCCATTCTAGGTTTTTGTTAGGTGAAATCCAGACAAATATTGATTCAAATCCTGCTTTAATTTAATCTCTTGCCTTATATTCATTTGGAATTCCTCTGGGTTGACCTATTGCATCTAAGTATACTTTGGGGTCATGTTCATACGCTCTTTTTACCCTTTTATTATTGTCCTGGGTGTCCTGATTTGCTGTTTTTTCCACCTCCCATTCTGATATAACCACTTCCTGAAGCATTTGTACCCTAGCACATATTCCCTTCCATCCTTTAGGCAAAGTGGCTCTAATTCTTTGTCCTCCACAAATCCAAAAGAAATCTGCCACTGCCACCGATTGATCCTCATAAGGAGAGATCAGTGGCATTGCCAGTGTTTGCTTCTCACATTCCCCAGGGTCACCAGGCCCTCCACTAGTAGCTATCACTCCAGTGCTCGATCCCGCCGCCTGATAAACTGCTCTGCGCGGAGGATCTGCATTCCAAGACATATCATTATTTAGGTGCCATGTGGTCTCACACTTTCCCCTAAATTCTCCCAAATCATGGTCCCCATCCATTTTGTTGTAGCATTCATAATCTTGATTATAATCTATACGATATTTTTCCGGTGCTTCCATTTTTCTGGGTTCTATTCTGACATCACATTTTTTACACCACTCCCCCCATCCTGTTTGATTATAGTATTTGTGATGGTCAGGACTTCCTAAGAAGGATAAGCATTCTGCAGGGCAATAGGGTCTCTCTGATCTTTTGAGATGACAGAAGTTTCGTTTAAAGTCAACACTGTCCCTGTGGCTATGTGGACTGGGTATTACCATCAGTTCCTTTAATGGGGAGGGGTAGCATACTAGACAGTCTGTTTTCTTATTAATGACTTTAGCTGAATACTGTGCCCATCTGTACCAATCATTTTGTAATGCTCCCTCCCATAGTCTACTTAGTTTTGTTGGTGCTTTCATTATTTCCGGTATTACTGCTGGTGCTGAGCTAGATTGTTTATTTTCCTGGTTTCCCCAATTAGTCAAAGATTCCCATACATTTTGAAAGAACCCAGTTGATTCTGTTGTTTCTGAGTCTTCCTTCATTGCTTTAGTTGTTACAACAATGGACGGTCCTTGAGTGATTGCCATAGTTACATTGACTGTCTCTATTTCTCCTTCCTGTCTAGTTTGACGTGTGGGAACAAAAACAATATCAATTGTTGTTATATTATTTCCTTCTGGCCACTTTGTGCTAACTATTCCAGAACATATTTTGCATAATTTTCTTGTGTCAATTCCTCTAAGATAATTTCCCAAGTAATGTTTCCTTTGTTAATTTCTATTAGACATCCATATTCATCCCAGATCGCCTCTCCCATTGTATGGTGATTAGCCCACCCACAAAGTGCTGTTTCTGGCAAAGATTTTACCCTTCGTATTGAGTTTCTTTGAGTTTCTTCAACTGTCCTTTCTTGGGCTGGAATAGAAATACTAGTTCAAGCTATCCCCAATGGTACATGCTTTTTTATTATATTCTTCAATCTAACTTTAGGGGCCAGTTTCTTAAGCACTGATGGAATCATGAGATGTTTAGCTTGTTTTATATCCATTATTTTTCCATGTCTATTTACTTTTGGCTCAACTTCTACACAATTATTTTTTAGGCATTTTATTTTAAACATTGCAAATCCTTCAATCTGACATTTCCTCAATCTAGGCCATCCTATGTATGATACTTGTTCTTTATTCACAACAACAATTCTTCCAGGTTCAGTAAGGCTATCTCTAGAATATTGTATAGTTGTAGGCAGACTGACCACCATCTCTCCTAGATTAACTGCTATTACCGTTAAAGCAATTCCACAGTTCTTAAGTTGTTGGAGACCATGTGAGGGCAGAGAAGTCAATTGTGGGAAAGTCCCCTTCCTCAATGGCTGAGGAGTCTCTTCCTTCACCGGTGGAGACATCACCCCCCTCAATGGTAGAAAGGTCACTTTCTCCTCCTTCTCCTGTTGTCTCTCCATTCCCTGGGACGTTGCTTGTGTTTGGGGCATCTGCCATAGCAAGTATCCTATTAGTATTCCCCACATCATCAGGCCCCACCTCCCGACTCTCCGGATTTTCAGGAGGGAGTGCCTGCTGTTCTTCGACGTTGGCACTTGGACTCGTGCTTGCTTCTTCTTGGACTCCATCTGGTGCCTCGACATCCTCCGCTTCCTCATGGCTCGCTGACGGCAGGCCGGTTCTCCTCGGGACACTGGAATAGTGGTTCAGATGGTACCACGTTGTGATTCCTTCCACCTGTATCGCTGTGGGCGTCGCTCGGATCACCTTGTATGGTCCTTCTCTCCTGGGCTCGTTCCACTTTCTGCGAAACACTTGGATGTAGACTCGATCTCCTGGAATCACCGGCCCTGGCTCCTCTGGTCCAGGTTCCGGTTCTCGCCCTTTTTCCTGGAGAAAGATCACTTTATGTATAGCAGTTAGTTGTCTTACATATGCTTTAAGCTCCATCTCTAATTGTTCCAATAGGGGTCCTTTGTCGGGCCCTCTTAGAACTGGCACTGGCATGGGTCGACCCGTAAGCATTTCATGCAGGGTTAGATACGTATTTCTGTTAGTTTGCATGCAATAACTCATCAAAGCTAGTGGTAGTGCATCCACCCAATTGAGCTTTGCACCGGCACAGATTTTATTCAGTTTAGCCTTGAGGGTCCCATTAATCCTCTCAACAATCCCCTGAGATTGCGGATGATACACACACCCTAGTCTTTGCTTAATCCTTAGCTGCTGTAATACTTGCTTCACTGTTTTTTGAATAAATGCTGTTCCATTGTCTGAGCTGATTTCTGTTGGTATTCCAAATCTGGGTATTACTTCTCTGGTTAGAAATTTGATTACTGCTCCTGATCCTAGATCTGCTGATGGTACCGCTTCTACCCATCTACTGAATCTATCAATTATCACTAGCATGTACCTTTTGCCATTCACCTTTTTTATCATATCTACATAGTCCATGACTAAATGTCAAAATGGTCCTTCAGGAACTGGTATGTGCCCTATAGGCGTTGTTATTCCTTTCCTTACATTGTTTTGTGCACACACCTTATATCTTGCTAATGCCTCATCTATTGTTGCCTGTAGGTATGGAGACCAGTATCCTTGTTTTTTAATTTTCCTTACTATCTCCCCCCTTGCACAATGGTCAAAACCATGCGTTTCAGTTATCAGTAAGTTGAGCAACACAATGGGTGCTACTATGGTTCCTTCATGAGACCTCCATAATCCCTTCACATCTTTGGTGGCCCCTCTTTGGTGCCACATAGTCTGTTCATAAGGTCCTGCTCTTTCCTGCATCCTTACTATATCGTCTGGTTGTGGTATGGATTCAATAATGACCATTGGTGCTGTTAACACTGGGACGGTGCATCTAGATGCCTTCTTTGCAGCTTCATCAGCTGCATTGTTTCCTTTGGTTATATATCATTTTCTTTTCCTATGCGCCTGACATTTCACTATCACCAATTTAAAGGGATACATTAACGCTGTCATTAATTCCACAATCTGCTCGTGGTGTTGTATGGGTGTACCATCGCTTTTCCTGAACCCTCGCTGCTTCCAGACTGCCCCAAATAAATGACACACCCCATGTGCATATGCTGAATCAGTATAGATATTAACTGTTTTCCGTTTTCCCAGGATGCAAGCTGCAGTGAGTGCTTTTAGTTCAGCTAACTGAGCATAGCATGGCTGTGGACAATATTATGCTATTACCTCTTTAAAATCCTCTCCTTGCTTTTGTACTACTGCATAGCCTGCATGATTTCCCACATGATCTTTATAACAGGATCCATCCACAAAATACTCTTCTATGCACTCTTCCCCTACGCTGGACAACGGGGTTGACTCCAAGTCTGGCCTTAGTCGGGTAAATGTCAATGAGTCTGCTACACAGTCGTGTGCTTGTCTCTCAAACTCCAAAGGGATTCTTTCAGCTGGATTTACTGTACTGCATTGTTTAATGGAAACATCTGGATAGGTCAGTAGAGTAATGTATTCTAAAGTTCTAGCATTGGTAAGAACAAACTTCCCTTTTTCTATCAGTTCCACTATTTTATGATGTGTATGTATTGTTACCGGGTATCCCATAGTAATTGTGGACGCTTTGTCATATGCATATTGTAATGCAGCTAAACCTTGATAGCAGGGTGGATATCCCTGAGCAACAGAATCTAGTTTAGAACTACAATAAGCAATGGGTTGTTTTCGTCTTCCACTGCACGTCTCTTGCATAAGTACCGCCGTTGCATACCTATCACATCTATTTGCCACATACAACAAGAATGGTTTTGTGTAATCTGGGGCTGCTAGAGCCGGAGTTGACTGCATTTCCTTCTTCATTGTTTCAAATGCAGTTAATGCATCACTGTTCCATTCCAGGTTTGCTCTAAGGTCTAGTTGTCCTGCTTCTTTCATGATTTCTCGCAGAGGAGCTGTTTTAACCGCATACTCCTCTATCCAGTCTGAGCTGAATCCAGTCATCCCTAGGAATGTCATCATCTGAGCAACCGTTTGAGGGAGCGGTGCCTTGCTGATTCCTTCCAGTTGTCCTGTTGCTATTGCCTTTGTCCCATGTGCAATTGTTGTTCCTAGATATTCAACTTGAGATTGGCAGTACTGGAGTTTCGTTTTGACACCTTGTGTCCTCCCTCTGCCAGTCACTTTATAACCTTCATAGAATCAGCATGGCATTATTCCAAGGAGGGGGCGCAGATCAACAGATCATCCACATACTGGATCAATGTTCCTTCATGTATTAGATCTTCTAGGTCTGTTCTTAACACCTGATTAAACACATGAGGAGAATGCTTAAATCCCTGTGGCGACCGAGTATATGTGTACTGTTTACCTTTGTAGGTAAATGCAAACAAGTGTCTGCACTCTTCTGCCAGGGGCACACTAAAAAATGCTCCACATAAGTCAATCACTGTGAAGTACTTGGCTTCTGGGGGAACATTGGTGAGTAGCGTATGAGGGTTTGGAACATCAGCAGGCCAATCTTGTACTATGTCATTTATGGCCCTTAAGTCATGTACCAGCCTCCACTTTTTCCCATCTGCTTTAAGAACCGGCAACAAAGGTGTGTTACAACAACTTTGTGTTTCTATCAGTACTCCTGCTTTTATCAGTCCTTCGATTGTGGCGTTGATACCCTCTTCTGCTTCAGGTTTCATATGGTATTGAGCGCTCCAAGGGGGCTTGACATCTGGCTTTGTTTTGACAAACACAGGACTTGCTGATTTTACCAACCCAACATCTGTATCATGTTGTGACCAGACCTCGTGATGTGTGTTTTTCTCTGTTTCCTGTTTTTGCTGGTTCTCTAATTCTGTTGCTTCCCCTAGCTGTGTTAGCTGTTGGGATGTAACTTCCACATCCCTTGGATCTCCAGTCATTATTGTGGTATGGTGTATCTTGATGAAGGCTTTATCTTTTGAATGATAAATCAATGGGTTTTCTGTCTTGTTCCATTGAATTGTTTTTGCTAGCCACATCCTTGGCCTCCATTCCCTTGTTCACCAGCAAGGTAATGTGTGGGGCAGCTTCAGAAACATTGTACCATTGCCACAAATCTGAGCCATCCATGTCCGTCACCTCCATTGCTGCTCCTTGTTTTCCTATATTTATGTACTGAGACATTATTGGTACCGATTTCCCATTTGCATTTAACAACCACAGTTGTTCTAAAAGATCATCACGATAGGGATCATATTGCATGGTGCAGTGATATTCTGACTTTCCTCTTTCTGCTTCTGGTATCTGAGCCTGAATAAACCTACCCCATTTCCTGACTACCCTATCTACTTCTGTCTCAATATCCCCTAACCAATAGACATTTGCTGTATCCTGTTTCATTACCATTTGTAAGTTTAACCCTGCCTTGTCTATAATTACCCCTTCGGAGGAACATCGAATTTGTATACCCATTTTGCATAGGGCATCTCTTCCCAATAGATTGACAGGGGTGTGTTCTGATACAAGTATAGGGAGGGTTGCGGATTTGTCATCCACTATCAGGCAAACTGGAGATGTCATTGGAATTAACTGCGTTTGTCCCGAGAATCCTACAGTTTTGGCATATTTGCCAGACATGGGGAGGTGAGAGGCATAATTTGGACTTACACAGGTGTAAGTGGCTCCAGTATCAACCATCATGGGTGTACCTCTGTTCTCTATTTGAACCTGCAGCATAGGTTCTTGATCAGCTCGTGTAGTTAGTACTGGAAACTGACCCTCCCCTGTAAGATTCTCTGGGCACCACTAGTACCCCTGATTAGGCCCTGCCCATGGATTCACAGGACCTTGGACTTGTTGCTGATTTTGTTGCCAGCCGTCAGTCTGCTTCCAATTACTTTGATTTTTGTTCCCCGGCTGTTGCCAGGGGTTTGTGGGGCAGTTTCGTCTGGTATGCCCTGGCTGTTGGCATCCCCAGCAAATTCCAGGTGGCCCTTGTGGGCCCCAATTTCCTCCTTTTTGATTGTACTGCTGAGAATTTTGCTGTTTTTTATTATTATTCCATTGTCGGGGTTGTTGTGCATACACATTCACTACTGGTGATGTGGGTTGCACTTGGGCCTGCGGCGCGGGAGGCGGATATGGCCCTCCTGGTGTGACTGCAGCCACCATTCCTGTTTCAGTCATAGGTGCTGTTACTGGGGCCTGGATTTTCTTCTTCCCTCTGTTTGTCAATTCTTCCAATTGGAGTTGAGTCAGCTTCCTCTGAATGTCTTTCCCCTGCTCTTTAAGTCTCTGTTCATCTTTTCTGAGTTTTTCTACTGCATGTATCACATGGTCACAGAATTATTTGTGTGTCTTTGAGGTTAGTCCCACCACATCCTCCAGCCTGTTTCTCACTGATTGAGGCATGGCTTCTATTATTGAGTTTCGGAATAGAGTTGTCATCAGTGGGTCCCCTTCTGGATCTCGTTCTGTTTCCAGTCTCCATCGTTTCATCTGTTCATGTAGATAGGCAGCTGGATTCTAAGTTTCTCCCAGTGTCCCCCCTTTCAGTGACTTGGGGTCAATTCTTGCCAGATATTCCAGTCTCAGTGCTCGCCAGACTTCAGGGCGGTGTGAATCAAAGTCCATCCCATCTCCTTGTAGGACACTCACTTCTCTCCTCAGGTCACTGTTCCCCAGTATATCCTCAATTTTTGCCTTTCCAACCACCCTTGCCAACAGTTTCCCCATGGTTTGTTCCTCAAAAATCCTTATCCATTTTCCTGCCCCATCATGCAAATCTGGCAGACGGGCAACCAATCCTTCCAGGCCCTGTAATCCCCACGGAACATAGTGAGCCTGGGTACCTTTTATTATAATTGGATATTGTCCCTTGTATTTTTCAGGTCTTCTCAATGTTCTCCTATTCCTCAATCTTTCTTCCCTTACGCCTTGATTGCAATCTCCCCATATTTCAGCTGCTGCTCCTTCTTCCTCCTCTAGGTCTCTGCCTGTCCGCTGTCTTACCTCACTCTGCTCCCTCTCTACTTCTTCCTTTTCTCTCAATATTCTCCTCATCCTGTCCATTTATTTCTCTATTAGTTCATTTGTTGCTTCAATATCTGCCATTTCTTCATCTGAGAGTTCTCCATCATCTCTTTTCGTCATTTTCATTCTTCCCAATGCTTCCCTCAGCTCTCCATAGCAATCCAATCTGTTTGGCTTGATTTCTGCCCTTGGCTTGATTCCTTCTGTTTTCTTTGAGTCTTTTTCCATCCTTTGGGAGGATGTAAACAAGGATCTTTCTTCTTCCATTTATATTTCTCCTTTTATTGATACTACTCCGGACACCTGGGGATATTGTCCACCAACATATGGTGGTGGCCCCGTAGACCAATCTGCTTTCTTTTTGTTTGTTTTCTCATCATCTTTTCTCAACATGTTTCTGGCTTCTCGCATGTTCTTTAGCAATTATTCTCCTTCCATTTTGAACATGTTGATTACTTATTTTTCTCTTCCTCTTTTGGCGCTTCTCTTCTTTCCTGTGTCTTTTGCTTTATGGTTCTTTATCAGTGTTTCCATTTCCAAACGTTCCTCCTTCTGGCCATTTGGTGCCCATTTTTCTGGTGCGTTTCTCCCATTTTTCAGATGATTTCGCTATTTCTCCCTTGCCTAAGGGATACCTAGCACTCAGTATTTCTACAGCCGTTTTATTCATATTTATGGCCTGTATTTTTTTACTTATTTTTAATCTATTTTAGTATTCGTCCTATTTATTTATTTCTCCTTAATTATTTTTATATTAGTATTCGATTTTGCTGTTAAACTTATTTGTGCTTTTTTAATTATTGTTTGGTCAGAACTTATTTATTATTAATGGTCATTTGACAATCTCTTTATATGAGACTAATATAATATCTCCTGATGTCCACTTTCTTTTGTGTGGAACACCTCATGAATCTTTCCCTTGCTAGTGTTTTTCCTAACACTAATATAATATCTCCTGATGTCCACTTTTCTTTTGTGTGGAACACCTCATGAATCTTTCATAAGCAGCGCGTGAGTTTCAAGTTTGGGGAAGATCATTTTCACCATAAAAAAGCTTCTTTATAATAAAATCATTACATACATAATTGCATTTGTGGTCACTTTTGATAATGTTGTTTTCCCGCTAATGAAACACTCACGCATATAGCCTACTGCCGTGTGCACATTGCTGTGTTTATAGTGTGAAGAAATAGCCTAATAGTTTATCAACATTTTAAGCTAAACGTTATGATCTGTTGCGTCAGCCACATTGCGTAAAAAAGTTTTGTTTTATGCTAGTGGTTGTATTAATTTGGGATCTATCGCATCACACAACTGTCCCAGACTATGTTTGGAATATTTATTTCTCGCTCAGAATAGAATAGGTTAGCTTTTGTACTATGGGGGACAGTAGACATTGGCTAGTGTGTTTGTTGTTCGTTAGGCCTACTCATCTTGTTGGCTGACGAAAAGTAAACGTGGACAGTTCTTCCAATATCTTCAATATGCACCTCGGAATTGGATAAGGACATGCGCAGTTGCGTCACCGATGTGTCTGTCTTCACTTGTAGCCTGTGAGAAAGACCCAATCACGTGATGGAGAGCCATGTGAGTGAGAGGTGCTTCGGAGCAGGCAGCACTCAGGGAGAAGGGCACAACGCAGCATTCCGGGCCAAGGCACATAGGCCACTGGCCGCAAAAGGCTTGGCTTTTTCTGGGGTGCACTACGGCCACACAAATTGGATGCCGTTGGGAAATTCGAGGCATTAGCAAGTGCTTGTCAAATTGTGAATGAGAGACTGATGAAGTCTGTACAGCCTGCGCAAAAAAACAAAGCATTGCTCATGCCTTTCAAGCAACTTTTTTCAAATCATCATTAGAGTCACATCATGCAGCTGATGTTGAGGGAGAGGTTGTTGTCCTGGCACCACACTGCAAAGTGTGCTTATATATTGCTTATTGATGTTTGGCATATCCATGGCTCAGACATGTCAGACATAATGCAATTTATATAATAGGCCTAACCCCTACATCAGTGAGAACGCTATGTTTAATAATATATTTCTATATTGAAGCCATGCAATTAGGCTTCTTACAATGTGGACTGCAAACATGTTCAATATATAAGTTGGGATAGGCCTTCATACATTTTGTTATTTTGTTTCTGTAGGCTGGAGTTGATGACACGATGCATAAAATACCGTAAATACACAACTTGAAGCAACCACATATTTACACTGATTGGCCAGTGAGGGGTCAAGCCTCGACACACATACATCATTTTATTTTTTATTTGTTCTCATTTTTAGGTACATTTACCCGCTGCCATATTACTCAAACACCTCCATGAACTAGGCCAAGGCCTGTATCACCAGTAGTTAATCATGGAAAGTGGTGTAAAGTATTTAAGTAAAAATACTTTAAAGTACTACTTAAGTAGTTTTGGGGGAAATCTGTACTTTACTTTACTATTTATACTTTTGACTTATTTTACTTTTACTCCACTACATTACTAAATAAAATAATGTACTTTTTACTCCAATTCACTCACTTATCAAGAGAACATCGCTGGTCATCCCTCTGATCTGGCGGACTCACTAAACACAAATACTTCATTTGTAAATGATGTCTGAGTGTTGGAGTGTGCCCCTGGCTATCTGTAAATGTTTAAAACAAGAAAACCATGCCGTCTGATTTGCTTAATATGTGACTCATTTCACGAAACTAGGCGTATGTCGCGGGTCACTACTTTACAGGAGAGCCATTTGAACGTAAACTTTTTTTTAAATCAAAATGTGTTTTTTGGCAGAAATGCCTTCTGGAACATGTGAACTTTCATGTGCCTTAATAACAAACTTGTATGCCATCTGTAAATATGAATACAATTGTTAAATTACGAGCCTAGTTGGTTTAGCCACGGAAAAAGACAGCAACCTTCCCACTAGCCATGATTGGCTGAGATAATGAGTGGGCTGGACATGCCGAGAGAGGAGTTCGGATTGGTCTGCCATATAGCAAGCTTCTGTCTATTTGAGCTGGTCAGTATGTCTAGGAATGGATAACATGAAAACAGCCATTTTTTTGAGCTGGTTAGGCTGTGCTAGGGCTGACCAACTGGCAAGTGTCTTCACTGACAAGTGTCTTCGCTGACCAACTGGCAAGTGTCTTCACTGACAAGTGTCTTCGCTGACTAACTGGCAAGTGTCTTCACTGACATTTTCAACATGTCCCTGACTGAGTCTGTAATACCAACATGTTTCAAGCAGACCACCAAAGTCCCTGTGCCCAAGAACACTAAGATAACCTCCCTAAATGACTACTAACCTGTAGCACTCATGTCTGTAGCCATGAAGTGCTTTGAAAGACTAGTCATGGCTCACATCAACACCATTATCCCAGAAACCCTAGACCCACTCCAATTTGCATACCGCCCCAACAGATCCACAGATGATGCAATCTCTACTGCACTCCACATTGCCCTTTCCCACCTGGACAAGAGGAACACCTACGTGAGAATGCTATTCATTGACTACAGCTCAGCGTTCAACACCATAGTGCCCTCAAAGCTCATCACTAAGCTAAGGACCCTGGGACTAAACACCTCTCTCTGCAACTGGGTCCTGGACTTCCTGACGGGCCACCACCAGGTGGTAAGGGTAGGTAACAACACATCTGCCACGCTGATCCTCAACACGGGGGCCCCTCAGGGGTGCGTGCTCAGTCCCCTACTGTACTCCCTGTTCACCCATGATTGCATGGCCAGGCACGACTCCAACACAATCATTACGTTTGCCGACGACACAACAGTGGTAGGCCTGATCACCAACAACAATGAGACAGCCTATAGGGAGGAGGTCAGAGATCTGGCTGTGTGGTGCCAGGATAACAACCTCTCCCTCAATGTGGTCAAGACAAAGGAGATGATTGTGGACTACAGGAAAAAAAAGAGGACTGAGCACGCCCCCATTCTCATCGTGGGGCTGTAGTGGAACAAGTTCCTTGGTGTCCACATCACCAACAAACTATCATGGTCCAAACACACCAAGACAGTCGTGAAGAGGGCACGACAAAGCCTATTCTCCCTCAGGAGACTGAAAATATTTGGCATGGGTCCTCAGATCCTCGAAAAGTTCTACAGCTGCACCATGGAGAGCATCCTGACTGGTTGCATCACCGCCTGGTATGGCAACTGCTCGGTCTCCGACCGCAAAGCACTACAGAGGGTAGTGTGTACAGCCCAGTACATCACTGGGCCAAGCTTCCTGCCATCCAGGACCTCTATACCAGGCGGTGTCAGAGGAAGGCCCTAAAATTTGTTGAAGACTCCAGCCACCCTAGTCATAGACTGTTCTCTCTGCTACCGCACGGCAAGCGGTACCGGAGCGCCAAGTCTAGGTTCAAAAGGCTTCTTAACAGCTTCTAACTCCAAGCCATAAGACTCCTGAACAGCTAATTAAATGGCTACCCGGACTATTTGCATTGTCCCCCCCCCCCTTTTTTTACGCTGCTGCTACTCTGTTTATTATTTATGCATAGTCACTTTAACTCTACCCACATGTACATATTACCTCAATTACCTCGACTAAACGGTGCCCCCGCACATTGACTCTGTACCGGTACCCCCTGTATATAGCCTCCCTACTGTTATTTTATTTTACTGCTGCTCTTTAATTATTTGTTAATTTAAATTTTTTACTTAACTTTTTTTTTCTTTTCTTAAAAACTGCATTGTTGATTAAGGGCTTGTAAGTAAGCATTTCACTGTAAGTTGTACACCTGTTGTATTAGGTGCATGTGGCAAATAAAATTTGATTTGATTTGTTTTCATGTTATCCAGAGGTAAACAATGAACCATAATCCCAATTTTGTGTCTGGAAGTAGCTAGCAAGCTAGCCAATGTTAGCCAGTTAGCTTGGGTGCTTGACTGCCGTTGTGAGGACAGAACGCTCGGATCAACCCTACTCATCGGCCAGATCATCAAGTGTGCACTCTGAAAGCTCCGAGAGTGAAACGAGATGGGTGGGGCTAAAGCTTAAGAGGGTGTGAACGATGCTGAATGGGTGTAGACAAAGAAGATCTCTTCAGTAGGTACCAAAACATTCAAAGGCCATTTTCTCAAAAGTGAGATTACAAGTTTATCAACTTTCAAAGAATAATTACTTTCCCATTGTTCCCTTAAATGCAGTGTATGTTATACCATTTTGTAGCTCTGTGTCTCTGCTTTTATCCAATGTAAAAAAAAAAAAAAAAAAAATTTTGCTACATAAGACCGAATCAAGGCGGTCGGTCACATATAAGGAATGTGAAATAAGTCATACTTTTACATTTGATACTTCAGTACATTTTAGCAATTACATTTACTTTTGATACTTAAGTATATTTTAGCAATTACATTTACTTTTGATACTTAAGTATACTTAAAACCAAATACTTTTAGACTTTTACTCAAGCAGTATTTTACTTGGTGACTTTCACTTTTACTTGAGTCATTTTCTATTTAGGTATCTTTACTTTTACTCAAGTATGACAATTGGGTAATTTTTCCACCACTGTGCTAACCAACAGTCGATAGTACTGAAGGTCAGTGGAGCTGAGGAGAGTCTGTACTGAAGGCCAGTGCATAATACAAACAAACAGTCTGTGTAGTGATCTATGTTATAGCTCTATATACTGAAGGCTAGTATAGCTGAGACTATTCTAACCAACAGTCTGTGTAGCACCACACTGAAGGCCAATGGAGATACATCATGCGAAGGCCAGTCTAGCTGAAGCTAACCAACATTCTGTCTGTGGGACAGCTGCTTCATGTCTGCCATGGGCTTGGTTGGACTGAAACGCGGAGAAGCAGTGGAGCAAAGGTTGATGGAAATAATTGTGTCGTTGTGTGTGTGTGGAAGCTGTGGAGGCCATGTGGTTGGCTGGACATGTTGGAGATTAACGGATTGCTAAATATAAACGATCTGGGCCGCTGTACGATGTAGGACACATGCGTCCGTCCTCCCTGACCAGGCCAAACTGAGCACACTGCCTGGTCTCATAGACTAGACGTAACATAAGTAAATATTAATTTAGGACACTCAAATTAGTATGATACTGTATGTTACGTTTGGTATGGTTACATTATACAGCAGGTTAATTAAGGGAAAAACAAAAGTAGGGTGGTTGGTCGGGGTGGATGGATAAGCGTATAGTGAGAAGTCAAGCAACCCAAAGGTTGCGTGTTCGAATCTCATCATGGACAACTTTAGCATTTTAGTTTAATTAGCAACTTTGCAACTACTTACTACTTTTTAGCAACTTTGCAACTACTTAGCTTAGCTAACCCTTCCCCTAATCTTAACCCTAATCCCTAGCCTAGATAATGTTAGCCACCTAGCTAACGTTAGCATTAGCCACCTAGCTACCTAGCTAATATTAGCCAAAACAAATTGGAATTCGTAACATATCATACGTTTAGCAAATTCCTAACATATTGTACAAATTGCAATTCATAACATATTGTACGAATTGCAATTCGTAACATATCATGCAAATTCTAATTTCTAACATATCATACGAAATGAATGATGGACATCCAGAAATGAATACATAACATACTGATTTGTGTTATTTACCTGAGCTAATCCTGAGGCTTTAGGGCTTTAGCTCAATGGGATAACACAGTCTGTGGTGTGTAGGAGACCTGGGTTTTGATTACTTTGCATACTGTATGAGCAGTATGGTCAGGGTGGGAGTCTGCCAAAGCTGCCCTATGAACACAAGACGTTGAAAATATTTATTTGTGGTTGCTCATTGGGTGACACTTTTCTCAGTGGCTACAGCAAGGCACACCTCTGGGCCACTAACAGAAGAGCAGGAGAGATAATCCAGGGGCCAGACAGCATGCAGCTCAGAGAACTGGGGTAAGTGAAGGCTGGGGAATTCCATAAACATAAACGCACGTACACACACACACACACACACACACACACACACACACACACACACACACACACACACACACACACACACACACACACACACACACACACACACACACAGAGACAGACACACAGACACACACACACACACACAGACACACACACACATCCAGCAGATGTAGCTCAAGGACATCCCTATCCACTAGCCAGGGTTGTATATGCACATAAGTGTGTCTGGACGTTGCATCTGCTGCACACAGACAGGACCCCAGATGATGTACTCGAGCAGACTCTGCCAGGTTTTGAGTTAAACCAAAGCCAGTATTAACATTAGAAAAAAAGGTGCTATGTAGAACCTAAAACGGTTTGTCAGCTGTCACCATAGGAGAACCTTTGAAGAACCATTTTGTTTCCAAGTAGAAGAACCCTTTTGTGTTCCATATAAAACCCCTTCCACAGAGGATTCTGCATGAAACCCAAAATAGTTATATCTGGAACCAAAAAGGGTTTTCCTATGGGGACAGCTGTCACAGGTGTAGAGAGGAGTAGGCAGGAGGCAGTCACAGGTTTAGAACTACTGAATTTATTAAAGCACCATAGCTTAAAGTGGGATGAAACCCACAGTGCAAAATATAAAGTACTCCTTTATACTCCTCTCAGGAAAACAAGTGACATATACAATGACTGACAAAGACAAATGACAGAGGGAGTATATACAGTGATAGAGTGGGGATTGGAACCAGGTGTGTGTAATGATGACGAGACAAGTCCGGGGTTGATGAGTGAAGGGCGTTTGCCAGCAGCAGGTTCGGCAGCAGCTAGAATGCCGGCGACGCCAAACACCTGAGCTGGACAGGAGGGGGAGCCAAAGCGAAGGCTGGTGTGACAACAGCCAAAGAACCCTTTTGGGACCCAATTTTCTAAGAGTGTAAAATATAGGCAACCTCTGGTTAAACCTCCTTTTTGGTGTCTATATCCTTGAGTAATATATTTACAGCAAAGTAAAGGGTAATGGACCTTTGTAATGACTTGATAGTTGGAATGTTTTCTCTTTCACAGCCCTGTCTGCATCCAAAATGGCATCCTATTCCCTATATAGCACACTATTTTTGACCAGGGCCCATATGGCTCAGGTCAACAGTAGTGCACTATATAGGGAATATGATGCCATTTGGGACACAGGCTTCCAATCCTTTAACTTCAATTTACACCCTCACTTTTGATTGACGGATGAGGCCCATGTGCAAGGGCAAAAGTCACTAAGCTTGAGACCTTGCTTACAGATGCTTGCTTACATCAACAACAACCGCGCTCACTTCTCCACCGCAATAACAGAATGTGACAAGAATGTGTGCACAGAAGAATTACCCTAGATAGATACACCATCAATACAACTTGCATCTGGTTCATGTTACCAGTGTCCTGCGTTGGACTGTGGTGTGTGTGTGTGTGTGTGTGTGTGTGTGTGTGTGTGGAGAAGAGGCCTTCAAGGAGAGTCCTGCCTGGACACCCTTCCTTACTGCAGTGCCTGCTTTATTTCCAGCTGCTTACATTTGACAAATAGTCAGGATGTCTGGTAAGCAAGGACACATTTTTTAATTACTAAATGCCTTTATCCAATTACAGCTTCTCTTTTTCTTTCCATGTCCTTTTTTTACTCCCGGCTGGTTTTGGACAACAGCTGCCGTGATCTATCGGTGTCCTCGTTAAAAGCGGGGATGGACAGATTTTAAAGGGAGGAGGGAGGGATGGATGGAGGGATGAAGTGGAGGCGCTGATAAGGAGGGGTGTCACCCGGACTGGATCTTGTCCTGGACTGGCCTGTGAGTGTGGTGGATGGATGGATGTGTGACTGTGAGTAACTGTAAGTAACTCTATGCCACATGGCCTGCAACTCACCCCTTTACTGGACTGGTGTCTGTCGGTCTGTCTGTCTGTCTGACAACCACACCCAGCCCACTGGACATCTTCAGGTCTGGTCGCTGTCTCTGTCACTCCTGACCTCTGACCTCTGATCCCTTTCCCATGGTCTTTAGTTTGACAGCAGACCAGACTAGATTCAGGTCACCAAAGTTCACCAAAGATCTCTACATTGGACAGCAGTGAGTAGTTATCCACCATAAGGGCCTAATACATCATATGCTACTACAATAGTACTACAAGAGCACATCTATTGCAGAGTTCCCATAAGACTAAAGTTAGCAGCATTCTTGCATAAGAGCCTACTAGTACACGATTATGTATTGCAGAGAGAGCATATCTCCACATAAATATATAGGTAAAATAGTTTTATTTTGTATCTCAGATAGCTGTTGTGTGCTGTATTTTTCTAAAAGGAACACTTCTTTCGTAAGTGGCAAGGGGTGGCAGGTAGCCTAGCGGTTACAGCATTGGGCCAGTAACTGAAAGGTCACTAGTTCAAATCACCAAGGTGAAAAATCTGTTGATGTGTCCTTGAGTAAGGTAATTAACCCTAATTGCTCCAAAGACACTGTTGATAATGGCTGGCCATGACCCCAGTCTCAGGGGGAGTTGGGATATGCAAAAAAAAAACTACTCCCAATTCACATGTGTATAATACTCACTTGTACATGTGTGAAATAGAACTAGCACCCACCAAAGTATTATATAAGTGGCTGGTGAGTATACTGTATCTCTGACAGTTAGTTGGCCAGAGGCAAAACCTGAGATAAAATATTACATTTTTATTAAAGATAAGCTGACAGACAAACAAAAAAGAGCTGGCTACAGCGAAACAGTCTACCTTGGGAAACCTATCAAGTTGGAACTGAGTTACATACTGTAGTGTACAAGCTAGCAGGAGTACCATATATTAAGTTTGGACTGTCTTAAGTTCTCTATTTCTCCCACGAGTGTTCTGAGATGCATTTCAAATAGCTTCAATATTAGCTGGCCATGATACTCTAATAGTATTTTCCAGTGCAAAGGATGACTCAGCTATTTAAAAGGGAGTATTAGGTAGTGGCCAGTCAGTCACTATCACAGGATATCCACCTACACTGCAGCATCCTCCACAACTCCACAATGGAAAAGACAGGTTCCCACAACCACCATCCTCCAGACGTGACTCACTGGGTCAGGAGAAAGAAGGGAAGGGCGGTTAAAAAGAGGGGGAAAAATTAGGGATCATGACCACTGTCAAGAAAAAGGAGGGAAGGCAGTAAAATATATGGAGAAAAAGAGGGATGATGACCAGAGAGTTAATGACGTAGAGGATGATATTTAATGTAGCACAGTCACTCCCCTTCCTCCCTGTCTGAGTGGTCCAGTCCAGAGACACAGGCCCCTTTCCTGATCCCTGACCTCTGACTCCTAGCTTGTATAAACCAGACATGGTTCTGTCTCATGTAATATTAAAACATGACGTTCACTGGTGGAAAAAACTCCTCCAGAGTCCAGACACGTACACCAAAGGTAGACACTGTTTTTAGAACAAAGATATGTTTACCCCCACTAGAGCTCAAAGACCAAAGACAGTTCTACAATGTGGGCAACCAACACTGTTTAAAGAACAAAGCACTTTTTCCCAGAACTCAAAGATCAGACCCATCTTCATCGAATGAAAACATTTGTATCTCTGCACGCTCTGTCTCGTTTTCAGCCGCTGTCTCTGTCTACACTATGGAGAACACACAAAGACGCTCCTCTCTAACTTTGTTCTTGGCCCACTCAATCATCCTGTCAGAAGTCATGTGTCGTCTTCACAAACCACATCATCTTTGTTTTTCAATGCCAAGCTTTATCCACACAGTGCTGACAGAACCCTGGAAAAAGGAAAAAAAGAGGGATAGACCCCTGTCTTTGCATAAGAGTATAGAAGACATGTAGATAGAGAGAGAGAGAGAGAGAGAGAGAGAGAGAGAGAGAGAGAGAGAGAGAGAGAGAGAGAGAGAGAGAGAGAGAGAGAGAGAGAGAGAGAGAGAGAGAGAGAGAGAGAGAGAGAGAGAAAGATCGCACCCTCCCAGTAGAGGTCTCTTACGTTTGAATCCAAACCACTACACTACACATATTTCTACAGTACATGCAGGGAGAATGGTCCCTGCCATTCCCCCTGACGTTGGGATGCAACTCTCTGGTCAGTCCAACCTACCCAACCACTACTCTATGTACATATTTGTAGAGCATTTGTTGGCGTTCGCACACCGTTTGTCAGTTTAGTGAAATCCCTCCTGAACGTTAACATGTAAAGTGATATCCAACACAGATCATAGATGCTCTCGGGAGGAGCTGAATTCTCCATCCAATGGCCAGCCAACATTCCACATCTCCAGTGTGGACAGCTCTCCCCCCAACAGGGAACGGAAGAAACAAGGAGAATGCAGATACACATTCATCGTGTAGTAGAGAAAGTGTGCAGATTGAAGTTGACGATCATTGATTACTACTGCCAGACAAGTGTCTACAAATACCTGACGGTCATGTGAACTGATCGAGATGGTGGTTGACTTCTTCACCTTCAAGTCACATTACTGATTCACACAACTGGGTTTTCAAACAGTGTTATTCCATCTTGTGCATGTGGAAGTTTTCATGTTGGGCTGTTTTTAATTTACTTCTGCCAATAACAGATATCGAATAACAGTTGTAAATCAGAGTTTTCAACAGGTGTTGGAACTAATATTAGCTTGTACTGCCCCCTCCTGGTAGGTAATCTACCTAATAATGACTATAGATGGGGTAAAGATGAGTCTACAGCGCCCTCTGTTGGGTGGGAGATCATAGTACAGGCTCTATACTCACTCCCTTCTGGTAGTAATAACATATTGTTAACTGCAGACGTGTGGGCATTCACATTTTACACCCACATGTTCTACAACTAGAACGTTTCCTTAGAGATGAAATTGACTCACACAAACACGACTGAGTCACAAACACATGATCTGTGAAAATCTGAGAAATATTAGAGGCATTTTGCCACGTAAAGTAGTTGACCTGTGGATTATGGTTTTCAATGCAGGGAGGCATTAATGGAAAACCTTTGCACTCTCCGGAAAGGTTTCTTAGTATGTGAGTATGGAAAAGGCCACATCAGATTCAGACCTCCTTTAGCTCTAGAGTCTAGACCAGTATAAATAAATGTATGAGGTCAGTGAGCTATGAACTGTAGCCTCCAGATCCACAAACACACACTCACGTGCACACACACCCGCCTCCAGATCAGGACAGCAGCCTGACTTCTACTATAACTGGCCTACATTAACACTGCATAGAAGGAAATCCACTATTTATTATTACAGGGTCCTTCAAGTTATAACCTAGTTTATGTATCTAAATATCAGTCTACAGCTGTCTACCCTGACTCAGTGTGTGTGCATGCGTGCTTCTAGTTCATCATTCATGTCACTTATACAACCACTTACACTTAACATACTCCATCAACTCTACATACTAAAAAGAGTCCTCCACTACACACCAAACACTACCCAAAATCCTTATTTTTACACTTTAGTCATTCAGCAGTGCGCTTATCCAGAGCGACTTACAGTACTGAGTGTATACATTTCCGTACTGGTCCCCTGTGGGAATCGAATCCCACAACCCTGGCATTGCAAGCGCCATGCTCTACCAACTGAGCCACACGGGACCCTTGACATCTCTGTGTTACTCCTCTCAGTGTGAACTCTTCATATTGAAAGAAAGACTCCCTCATACCGCCTCTTATCATGAATGTCATGTAATACAAATCATAGTGGTTTTATTCCCAATAACATGATTCTAGGCTGACATACTCACTACTGACACTACTGGTCAAAAGTTTTAGAACACCTACTCATTCAAGGATTTGTATTTATTTTTACTATTTTCTACATTGTAGAATAATAGTGAAGACATCAAAACTATGAAATAACACATACGGAATCATGTAGTAACCAAGAAAGTGTTAAACAAATCAAAATATATTTTATATTTGCAATTTTTCAAATAGCCACCCTTTGCGTTGATGACAGCTTTGCACACTCTTGGCATTCTCTCAACCAGGTTCATGAGGTAGTCAAGTAGAAGGCTAATTTACCAAGAAGGAGAGTGATGGAGTGCTGCATCAGATGACCTGGCCTCCACAAACCCTCGACTTCAACAAAATTGAGATGGTTTGGGATGAGTCAGACTGCAGAGTGAAGGAAAAGCAGCCAACAAATGCTCAGCATATGTGGGAACTCCTTCAAGACTGTTGAGAGAATGCCAAGAGTGTACAAAGCTGTCATCAAGGCAAAGGGTGGCTATTTGAAGAATCTCAAATATAAAATATTTTTTGATTTGTTTAACACTTTTTTGGTTACTACATGATTCCATATGTGTTATTCCATCGTTTTGATGTCTTCACTATTATTCTACAATGTAGAAAATAGTAAAAATAAAGAAAAACCTTTGAATGAGTAGGTGTTCTAAAACCTTTGACCTGTATTATACATAAAGTCTTAAAATAACAACCAGACTTTCAAAGTACAAAGTGAACTGACGAAAATATACTGTCCATTCTAAAATAAGATATTTCATTGTCACTGATGATGGATCACAGAGCAAGATCCCCACAGAAGTTTTGTCTGCCTGGTGCGTCTGCTCCATGGGGTTATTGGCAGGTAGCAATGTACACTACAGTCAGAGCAAGTTCATCCATCCCTGAGGAGGGTCCCTAAGAACACACATGCATGCATGCAACACACACACACACACACACACACAAACACACACATCCCATGTTTCTTTGTTTGCCTGAGTCAACTCAAAGATGCTCAGCATCCAGCATTGTAAATTCCCCCATATTGGCCTCTAATTTCCTGAAAAACACTGAACTCACATAATGTGAGCCTAACTTAACGGCTGGGGGACCATTTGGGTGTTCCCTTCACCTCGTCCAAGAGTTCAGCGCCTCAACAGAGAAGAGGTGGAACCAGAGGTGGAACAGAACAGGCTCTGAGAATATGCACACCGGAACGAAAACAATCACAACTTCTTGAATAGCAAATAAAAAAGGAGAGAGGGTGGGAGGGGGGTAAAAAGGGGGATCAGCGTGTATCAATATGTATGTGTGATAAATTCTACATAATAAATAAAACATACTAAACCACAATGGAGGATGTTAGGAGGAAGGGAGTCTGAAATGGCACCCTATTCACTACTTAGTGCACTACCTATGCATGCTCTGGTCTAAAGTACTTAATAAAATAGGCAATAGGGTAACATTGTGGACACACATCCTGTGTGTCTTCCAGTAGAGAGGAATGGAGCCAGATTTAGGACACTGTCCCTTAGTCAGTCCCTGTGTGTCTTCCAGTAAAATACTAATAATACAGAGTGTTAAAGACCTGCTCCCTCTCTGGAGAGCTGCGTTCTCTGTAGACCCAACACATGTTCTCTTTCAGTCTGCAGATTGTAGAGGATGATGTGGAAGAAAAAAAGATTAAAAAAGAAAGAAATGTGAATCTGAACATTTCAGCTGGCCACTGCCATAGAAACAGATCGTGTCAGAATAGCTTTGGAACATCAGTGTTTAACGTGGCTATTACGCAACCCTAAAAGGCCGGGCATGTGTTTTCCGTGTACACAGCTCTGAACAGTTGAAACTGAATTTTAAAGAGCTGATTGACTCTCTGCTAGACACTAATAAAAGACCCATCATATCTGGCCCTGTGCCCTCTCTGAATCGTGGCATTGAATGCTTTAGCATAATTATTTCTCTCTACAACTGGCTGCGTGATTATTGCAGCTCAATGGGTGTAACTTTTGTTGACAATTTCGATACCTTTTGGAAACAAAACACGTTTTATAAGGAAGATGGGATCCACCCGAATAATTTTGGTTCCTGGATCCTTTCACAGCACTATAAGGCTGCTTTGAGACAATTACTTATCTATGACCCAAGCCCAGCTCAGTTAATCCCTACCATTGTGTTGCTAAGTTGTCATAATGCTTCAGCAAATGTACATTATCCCAGGGGCGTTGGTAGACACAATGTAAGTGACCTAATGTATGTCTGTCACGATCGTCGTAATGAGTGGACCAAGGCGCAGCGTGAAATGCGTACATCTTTTATTGAGTACTATTAACAATAACAAAACAACAAAATGAAACGTGAAGTCCTCGGTCATAAACACAAACCTACACGGAACAAGATCCCACAAAAGACAAGTGCACAACAGGCTGCCTAAGTATGGTTCCCAATCAGAGACAACGAGCCACAGCTGTCTCCAATTGGGAACCACCCCGGCCAACATAGAAACACACAAACTAGAACAAGAACATAGAAAACGAAACATAGAACCTAACACCCAGAAACTAACACATAGAAACTAACACCCTGGCTCAACATATAAAAGTCCCCAGAGCCAGGGCATGACAATGTCCCTCTAACTGCCCTGAATGCCTCGGCTGATCCTACAGCTATTGTATGCAGTAATCATGTGCCTATGAACCAGAGTTATACTGTTAGCACTGAGGCGGTGTGCCCTAGTAGGAAGTCCACTGTGAGCAGCTCACCCTGCACTGAGATAAATAACATGAGCATGTCTACTTCTGCTAAGCTTCCCAGTAAAGCAATGAAAACAATCAAGCATCCCAGAAAAGTGCTAAAAATAGCCCACGTTAACATATGTAGCTTAAGAAACAAGGTTCATGAAATTAATAACTTGCTGGTAACAGATGACATTCATATTCTGACTATCTCTGAAACTCACTTAGATAATACATTTGATGATACAGTGGTAGCAATACATGGTTATAACATCTACAGAAAAGACAGAAATGCCAATGGTGGAGGTGTTGCTGTTTATATTCAGAACCACCTTCCTGTAAAGCTTAGAGAGGATCTCATGTAAAATACTGTTGAAGTAATACGGCTACAGGTTCATCTGCCTCACCTAAGCCCATTCTTGTGGGAAACTGCTATAGACAACCAAGTGCTAACAGTCAGTATCTGGATAACATGTGTGAAATGCTTGATAATGTATGTGATATCAACAGAGAGGTATATTTTCTGGGTGATTTAAATATTCACTAGCTTTCATCAAGCTGCCCACTCAAGAAAAAACTTCAAACCGTAACCAGTGCCTGCAACCTGGTTCAGGTTATCAGTCAACCTACCATGGTAGTTACAAACAGCACAGGAATGAAATCATCAACATGTATTGATCACATCTTTACTAAGGCTGCAGAAATGTGCTTTTAAGCAGTATCCAAATCCATTGGATGTAGTGATCACAATATAGTAGCCATATCTAGGATAACCAAAGTTCCAAAGGCTGGGCCTAATATAGTGTATAAGAGGTCATACAATACGTTTTATAGTGATTCCTATGTTGTTGATGTAAATAATATTTGTTGGCCTGTGGTGTCTAATGAGAAGCAACCATACGCTGCACTTGACACATTTATGAAATTGCTTATTCCAGTTACTAATAAGCATGCACCCATTAAGAAAATGACTGTAAAGACTGTTAAATCCCAGTACATTGATGAAGAATTTTAAAATGGTATGGTTGAGAGGGTTGAGGCAAAAGGAATGGCAAATAAGTCTGGCTGCACAACTGATTGGCAAACGTAATGCAAATTGAGAAATAATGTGACTAAACTGAATTTAAAAAAGAATAAACTTTACTATGAAACAAAGATAAATGATATAAAGAATGATAGTTAAAAGCTTTGGAGCACCTTCAATGAAATTCTGGGCAAAAAGGCAAACTCAGCTCCATCATTCATTGAATCAGATGGCTCATTCATCACAAAACCCACTGATATTGCCAATTACTTTAATGATTTTTTCATTGGCAAGATTAGCAAACGTATGCATGACATGCCAGCAACAAACGATGACACTACACATCCAAGTATAACTGATCAAATTATGAAAGACAAGCATTGTAATTTTGAATTCCATAAAGTGAGTGTGGAAGAGGTGAAACAATTATTGTTGTCTATCAACAATGACAAGCCACCGGGGTCTGACAACTTGGATGGAAAATTACTGAGGATAATAGCGGATGATATTGCCACTCCTATTTGCCATATCTTCAATCTAAGCCTACTAGAAAGTTTGGCCTGGAGGGAAGCAAAAGTAATTCCGCTACCCAAGAATAGTAAAGCCCCCTTTATTGGCTCAAATAGCCAACCAATCAGCCTGTTATCAACCCTTAGTAAACTTTTGAAAAAAAATGGTGTTTGACCTGATACAATGCTATTTTAGTGTAAACAAATTGACAACAGACTTTCAGCACACTTGTAGGTAAGGACATTTAACAAGCACGGCACTTACACAAATGACTGATGATTGGCTGAGATGATAAAAAGATTGCGGGAGCTGTTTTTTTAGACTTCAGTTTGGCTTTTGACATTATCGATCATAGTCTGCTGCTGGAAGAATATGTATTATGGCTTTACACCCCCTGCTATATTGTGGATAAAGAGTTATCTGTCTAACAGAACACAGAGGGTGTTCTTTAATGGAAGCCTCTCCAACATAATCCAGGTAGAATCAGGAATTCCCCAGGGCAGCTGTCTAGGCCTCTTACTTTTTTCAATCTTTACTAATGACATGCCACTGGCTTTGAGTAAAGCCAGTGTGTCTATGTATGCGGATTACTCAACACTATACACGTCAGCTACTACAGTGAGTGAAATCACTGCAACACTTAACAAAGAGCTGACTAAACTGCTTGGAGTAACACTGGATTGTAAACTGTCAGTCAAAACATGTTGATACAACAGTAGCTAAAATGGGGAGAAGTCTGTCCATAATACAGCGCTGCTCTGCCTTTTTAACAACACTAACAACAAGGCAGGTCCTACAGGCCATAGTTTTGTCGCACCTGGACTACTGTTCAGTCGTGTGGTCAGGTGCCACAAAGAGGGATCTCTGAAAATTACAATTGGCTCAGAACAGGGCAGCACGGCTGGCTTTTAAATGTACATGGAGAGCAAACATTAAGAATATGCATGTACATCTCTCATGGCTCAAAGTGGAGGAGAGATTGACTTCATCACTACATGTTTTTGTAAGAAGTGTTGACATGCTGACTGCACTGAGGTGTCTGTTTAAACTACTAGCACACAGCTCGGACACCCATGCATACCCCACAAGACATGCCACCAAAGGTCTCTTCACAATCCCCAAGTTAAGAACAGACTATGGGAGGCACACAGTACTACGTAGAGCCATGGCTACATGGAACTCTATTCCACATCAGGTAACTGATGCAAACAATAGAATCAGATTTAAAAAACAGATAATAATACACCTTATGGAACAGCGGGGACTGTGAAGAGACACACACACAGGCACAGACACACGCCTACACATACACATGATAGACACGCACATGGATTTTGTATTGTAGATATGTGGTAGTAGAGTAGTGACCGGAGGGAACACACTTCATGTGTTGTGAAAAGTGTTATGAAATGTAGTGTCATGTAATATTTGAAATTGTATATAACTGCCTTAATGTTGCTGGACCCCAGGAAGAGTAGCTGCTGCCTTCGCAGCAGTTAATGGGAATCTTTAATAAATAGAAATACAAAATACAAGGACCCGCGAGGGTGAGGGATGGATGGATTGGGTCTGGAACCATTCCTCCTAATTCATGTCTCTACGTCCGTCCGTCCGTCCGTCCGTCCGTCCGTCTGTCTGTCTGTCTGTCTGCTCATCTTGTGTGGCCCTTAAAAAGACATGGGCTGTGCCCCTAAGGGCCCTGGCCAAAGTAGTGCACTATATAGGGAATAGGGTTCCATTTGGGATGCAGTCATTGACATGTGACCCTTGGAAGCCCCACAAAAGCAATAACTGTCACCAAAATCAAGGCCCTATCGAATTAAAAAACCTGACTTTTGAAGGAGGGAGTGAAACTCTGTGGGAATATTTCACGGTCAATGAACATATCACAATATTATTTATGTTCTGTTAAAACCGAAGCGAGGTATGGTTTCCATGTCCCATAGCACATAGGGAATCACATCACAACAAACCATCAAACAGATTAAATAGAGGCCTCTAGAACTAATCAGTTATACTTCTCCTCTCCTCCCTTCTTCTCCTCCCTTCTCCTTACTTCCCATACGTTCTCTCCATCTTTTGTCTGAGAAGAGGAGACATGTCTCGTCAATTGTTATCCTACTGAGATCCATCCTTCAAAAACTCTCTCAGGGTACTATGATGGCCCTCAGGAATTGACAACAGAGGGAAATCTCATCCCCTTACAATAAGAGGCAGCACCATCCCTGAGTAACGCACATTCATATACAGTGGGGGAAAAAAGTATTTAGTCAGCCACCAATTGTGCAAGTTCTCCCACATAAAAAGATGAGAGAGGCCTGTAATTTTCATCATAGGTACACGTCAACTATGACAGACAAAATGAGAATTTTTTCTCCAGAAAATCACATTGTAGGATTTTTAATGAATGTAATTGCAAATTATGGTGGAAAATAAGTATTTGGTCAATAACAAAAGTTTCTCAATACTTTGTTATATACCCTTTGTTGGCAATGACACAGGTCAAACGTTTTCTGTAAGTCTTCACAAGGTTTTCACACACTGTTGCTGGTATTTTGGCCCATTCCTCCATGCAGATCTCCTCTAGAGCAGTGATGTTTTGGGGCTGTCGCTGGGCAACACAGACTTTCAACTCCCTCCAAAGATTTTCTATGGGGTTGAGATCTGTAGACTGGCTAGGCCACTCCAGGACCTTGAAATGCTTCTTACGAAGCCACTCCTTCGTTGCCCGGGCGGTGTGTTTGGGATCATTGTCATGCTGAAAGACCCAGCCACGTTTCATCTTCAATGCCCTTGCTGATGGAAGGAGGTTTTCACTCAAAATCTCACGATACATGGCCCCATTCATTCTTTCCTTTACACGGATCAGTCGTCCTGGTCCCTTTGCAGAAAAACAGCCCCAAAGCATGATGTTTCCACCCCCATGCTTCACAGTAGGTATGGTGTTCTTTGGATGCAACTCAGCATTCTTTGTCCTCCAAACACGACGAGTTGAGTTTTTACCAAAAAGTTAAATTTTGGTTTCATCTGACCATATGACATTCTCCCAATCCTCTTCTGGATCATCCAAATGCACTCTAGCAAACTTCAGACGGGCCTGGACATGTACTGCCTTAAGCAGGGGGACACGTCTGGCACTGCAGGATTTGAGTCCCTGGCGGCGTAGTGTGTTACTGATGGTAGGCTTTGTTACTTTGGTCCCAGCTCTCTGCAGGTCATTCACTAGGTCCCACCGTGTGGTTCTGGGATTTTTGCTCACCGTTCTTGTGATCATTTTGACCCCACGGGGTGAGATCTTGTGTGGAGCCTCAGATCGAGGGAGATTATCAGTGGTCTTGTATGTCTTCCATTTCCTAATAATTGCTCCCACAGTTGATTTCTTCAAACCAAGCTGCTTACCTATTGCAGATTCAGTCTTCCCAGCCTGGTGCAGGTCTACAATTTTGTTTCTGGTGTCCTTTGACAGCTCTTTGGTCTTGGCCATAGTGGAGTTTGGAGTGTGACTGTTTGAGGTTGTGGACAGGTGTCTTTTATACTGATAACAAGTTCAAACAGGTGCCATTAATACAGGTAACGAGTGGAGGACAGAGGAGCCTCTTAAAGAAGAAGTTACAGGTCTGTGAGAGCCAGAAATCTTGCTTGTTTGTAGGTGACCAAATACTTATTTTCCACCATAATTTGCAAATAAATTCATTAAAAATCCTACAATGTGATTTTCTGGAATTTTTTTCTCTCAATTTGTCTGTCATAGTTGACGTGTACCTATGATGAAAATTACAGGCCTCTCTCATCTTTTTAAGTGGGAGAACATGCACAGTTGGTGAATGACTAAATACTTTTTTTCCCCACTGTATCCGCTGCAGGCTCAGATAACCAAAGAAACTTTGAGATAAACACTGGGCAGCTGCAGGGGGACCGTATCACCATGCCATACCAGCTCCACTGATGTTCTCTTACTGGAAATGATATCTCCGTCATAGAGCCTCCCCCCTGGCAGCGAGGTCACCTGCAGTGTGTTACAAAGGACAACATTTCAATTAGTAATACTTAAAGACTATAACTTACAGTACAACTGTCGACTCTATCTACTGTGTCTCTCTGCAGGCTGTGCCAACTCCACTTATGTGCTGTTAGTGGGAATGATAACCTAACCATAGCGCTTCCCCTGGCACAGGGGTCAGCTATATTACCACCTGCAGTGTGTTTCAAAGGGCATCATTTCAATGAATAATACCCATTGATTGTTACTGGTAGTACGACCGTCTATCCTATCCTAATCATGTCTCTTTGCATGCTGTGATCACTCCACCGATGTGCTCTTACTGGAAATCATCATAGAGCCTCCCTTGGCACAAGAGGTCAACTATATTACCACCTATGGTGTTACTAAGGGCACCAGCCTGACCAGCAGCATACACGTCTCTCTCTCTCTCTCTCTCTCTCTCACACACACACACACACACACACACACACACACACACACACACACACACACACACACACACACACACAAAAAACACACACACACAAAACACACACACATACAAACAGTCTTCTCATTATGAGTGTGGGCACAGGGGTGCCTTGCACATTAAGGCTGCTCCAAGTTTGATTGGGAAATGACCTGTGTCTTAGCAACAACACAGCCCTGGAAAGACCTTGTCAAAAATGTTGCCAAAGCTCTCTACATAATGTAATTCTTTACTCTGTCTCCCCGCATCTCCCTCTCTCTCTCTCTGTCTCTCCTCTCATCCCCTGGCCCAAATGTTTTTTCCCGCAGGCTCCTGCCTCCATCCTCAGCCTAGTAGTGTCAGATCCTGGGTGTATTGAGGGATCAGTCTGACCAGACATACTGTTCCCAAAATATCCATCTTGGCTGTTATGGAAGGGAGGACATATCCCCGGCAAGAGACAGATTGTTTCAAAAATAAACAAATGACAAGTGGGACCAACATGACCGGACTGTGACTGATTGTGGTTAGAGGTTACTAGGGAGGGTAACGTTACTCTTGGCAGGTGTGAGAGGACTTACAGGGCTCTCTGGGGGAAAGGTCTTCCTGGTAGGTTAGTTTCACAGAGAGTATTTGACAGATGCTTAGTCTGATTTCCAGAAGAGAGTGAGAGTTTGCTTGTGTTGTTTTTCAGACTCCTAGAACCCCCTGTTACGTTCCTCATGTTTCCACTTGATTTCAGTCTTGACTTTGAAATAAATAAAAAAAAGAAGGCAAGTATGCATGACAAGTACTGGAAGTAAGCTAGTAGTAGGCTTCTTTGAGAAACAAGAGCAAAAAACTCATTTCATGTCCTAGTTTGTCCATGAAAGACTTTCCCTCCAAAACCGTCTTGAGTCCAGTGTGTTGAAAACACAAACAGCACATGCAGTGAGGAGGGTAAATATTTTTCCCATCATTCTCATCTGAGCTCAATTGAATGAGCATTCCTTCATATTTGTGTTACGTAACAAAATTACAACATTAAAATAACTAGTATCTGGTCCTGTACAGACAGAGAGGGATAGGCAAAGAATATACTAGAAAGTCTTTGGTCCAGAGTTAATGGACATGTTGTTTTACGTAATAACCAAGCCGTGGTGAACGTGGACGGACAGTGACGGATACGAGTTATTACCTCTCCGACGGGGCTGGGCACGCTCCCCTCTTTATTTTTTCACACGTTATCCTTTACACTAGCACAAACAGTTGACGGGCCAGAGCTCGGAGTTAGGAGCTGATCTTAATTATTCCACATCTCTCCGGAGCTCTCTTATAATCAATCCATGGTTCTGTTGACGTTGGCCATGCTGTAGCTTGACGAGCCCTATAGGATGGAGATCAATTGGATGAATCACAGACAGACTTTCAGGCCTACTCTAAAACAAAGCATCATATTGGGGTTAAACTTGGTCTCCTCATTGGCAATATTTCCTTCACTTATCTACTGCATGCTCATTGCTCACAGTAGTAGTAAGTTTAACATAAATTACACTATTATTCGCATAATGCACCACAACTGAGGACAATCACACTGCGGGACTCCTCACCATCATTATGGATACGGTAGAGTTATCACTTGCTCCTGTTCTTGATTAAAAACGTAATTGTTCGGAAAAAGCAGTCCTCCCTGAATCTTGCTACTGCTCTCTGTGGAATCCAGGAAGTCTGTGTAGCTAGCTAGCTAAACAATGAACCATAATCCCAACTCATAACGTTACTACCCTGCATGAATCTGCAGGTAGCTAACCAACCAGGTTCAATGTTAGCTAGCTAACATTAAGCTATAACTAGCAATGTAAATGGCTCTGAGATACAAATAATATTACTAAACAGTTCATACACGTAACGTTAACTAGCAAACCAGCCAGCTAATGTTAGCTAGCTAAATAACAGTACACTTGAAATGAAAATGACTTTCTGACCAAATTACAAACGCGTAATATCAGAAAATGTAGCTAGCTAGACTCTCTTACCCGTATACAGTACCAGTAAAATGTTTGGACACATTCGTTATTTTTACTATCATCTACATTGTAGAATAACAGTGAAGACATCAAAACTATGAAATAACACATATGGAATCATGTAGTAACCAAAAAAGTGTTAAACAAATCAAAATATATTTTATATTTGAGATTCTTCAAAGTAGCCACCCTTTGCCTTGAAGACAGTTTTGCACACTCTTGGCATTCTCTCAACCAGCTTCATGAGGAATGCTTTTCCAACTGTCTTGAAGGAGTTCGCACATATGCTGAGCACTTGTTGGCTGCTTTTCCTTCACTCTGCGGTCCAACACATCCCAAACCATCTCAATTGGGTTGAGGTCGCGTGATTTGGGAGGCCAGGTCATCTGATGCAGCACTCCATCACTCTCCTTCTTCGTGAAATAGCCCTTACACAGCCTGGAGGTGTGTTTTGGGTCATTGTCCTGTTTAAAAACAAATGATAGTCCCACTAAGTGCAAACCAGATGGGATGGCATATCACTGCAGAATGCTGTGGTAGCCATGCTGGTTAAGTGTGCCTTGAATTCTAAATAATTCACCAACAGTGTCACCAGCAAAGCACCCCCACACCATCACACCTCCTCCTCCATGCTTCATGGTGGGAGCCACACATGTGGAGATCATCTGTTCACCTACTCTGTGTCTCACAAAGACACAGCGGATGGAACCAAAAATCTCAGACGAAAGGGCAGATTTCCACGGTCTAATGTCCATTGCTCATGTTTCTTGGCCCAAGCAAGTCTCTTCTTATTATTGGAGTCCTTTAGTAGTGGTTTCTTTGCAGCAATTCGATCATGAAAGCCTGATTCACGCAGTCTCCTCTGAACAGTTGATGTTGAGATGTGTCTGTTACTTGAACTCTGTGAAGCATTTATTTGGGCTGCAATTTCTGAGGTGCAGTTAACTCTGATGAACTTATCCTCTGCAGCAGAGGTAACTCTGGGTCTTCCTTTCCTGTGGTGGTCCTCATGAGAGCCAGTTTCATCATAGCGCTTGATGGTTTTTGCGACTGCACTTGAAGAAACTTTCAAAGTTCTTGACATTTTTCAGATTGACTGACCTTCAAGCCTTAAAGTAATGATGGACGGTCGTTTCTCTTTGCTTATTTGAGCTGTTCTTGCCATAATATGGACTTGGTCTTTTACCAAATATGGCTATCTTCTGTATACATTTTACATTTACATTTACGTCATTTAGCAGCACGCTCAAGAGTTTTGGAGAGAAAAGAAAGAAGGGATACTGGTCTGTAGTTGTTGACAATAGGTTTTTTGAGAAGGGGTGCAACTCTCGCTCTCTTGAAGACGGAAGGGACAAAGCCAGCGGTCAAGGATGAGTTGATGAGCGAGGTGAGGTAAGGGAGAAGGTCACCGGAGATGGTCTGGAGAAGAGAGGAGGGGATAGGGTCAAGCGGGCAGGTTGTTGGGCGGTCGGCCGTCACAAGTCGCAATATTTTATCTGGAGAGAGGATGGGGAGAAAGAAGTCAAAGCATAGGGTAGGGCAGTGTGAGCAGGACCAGCAGTGTCATTTGACTTAACAAACGAGGATCGGATGTCGTCAACCTTCTTTTCAAAATGGTTGACGAAGTCATCCACAGAGAGGGAGGAGGGGGGGAGGGGGAGGAGGATTCAGCAGGGAGGAGAAGGTGGCAAAGAGCTTCCCAGGGTTAGAGGCAGATGCTTGGAATGTAGAGAGGAGGGAGTGAAAAGATGCCAGGTCCGCAGGGAGTCTAGTTTTCCTCCATTTCCGCTCGGCTGCCTGGAGCCCTGGGGCCTCATGTATCAATCTTGCGTACGCACGAAAACACGGCGTACGCCAGCTTTCACGTTCACGGTCAGATGTACTAACAGTGAAATTAACGTAAGAATGTGCGTTCTTCCACGTAAACTTCAGGCCTGGCGTACGTACATTTTTGTGATGTTTGTCCGTTGGCGACTCATAGAGGCAATAAAGTGAAGTGGCAAACATTACACTACGAACTGTTCTATCGCACCTGCCAGATATTGCTTATAATTTGTAATTGATAAATGATTTGCCATATTATTGTCACACGAGTCTTATTAGAATATTCTATTAATTATGCAATTAAGTAAGAACATATATAAAGGATGTGAAAATTGATACAACCCGTCTAGCAATGGCAGCTTTGGCTTTATTAGAAGACATTTTCAATGGACAAATCCGGAGAGACCACAGTGATTTTCTGGCCCACGACGATGACTGGCTCATCAGCCGTTTCAGATTTCCAAGGGCTATACTCTTGGAGCTCTGCGCTGAGTTGGGTCCGAATTTGGAAAGAGAGACAGTGAGGAGCCACGCATTACCCGTTCCTTTACAGGTGCTTACTACACTTGGTTTCCTAGCAACCGGTTCTTTCCAAAGAGAACTGGCAGACCGCTCAGGAATAAGCCAGTCGTGTTTGAGCCGTGCAATGCCACCTGTATGGGGACGGCATCATCCGCTTGTCTACCAGGTATATAACGTTCCCATACGATGCAGGTGACCAGCCAAACATCAAAGCGCAATTTGCAGCGATAGCCGGTTTTCCTAATGTAATCGGAGCGATCGACTGCACACATATTGCTATAAAGGCGCCATCTGAAGACGAATTTGCATATGTGAATCGGAAACATTTCCATTCAATAAATGTGCAGATTATATGTGATGCACAAATGCGCCTAACAAATATTGTGGCAAGGTGGCCTGGGTCAACCCATGATTCATATATCCTTACAAACAGCATGGTTGGGATGAGACTCCAAGCTGGCAGGGTGCGCGATGGGTGGCTACTTGGTAAGTTATGCATTTAAATGTATGGTTCTATCTAAAAGTAAAATGTTTGTGTCTGTAATTATTATTACTGCCCATCAGGAGACAGTGGTTATCCACTAAAGACGTGGCTGTTAACCCCCCTCACCAACCCACAAACTGACCGAGAGCGCAGATACAATGATGCCCATTCCCGCACTCGGTCAGTTGTGGAGCGGGTGATTGGGCAGCTGAAATGTCGGTGGCGCTGCCTTGACAGGACCGGGGGGATGCTGTTATACCGCCCTGACAAGGTTTGCCGCATCATACTGGCCTGTGGAGTGCTGCACAATGTCGCGCACAGGCATGGCATACCCCTTGGTGAGGTGGGGGCACCGCCAGATGACCCTGACCCAGGACCAGTATATGTGCAGCACAATCAACAAGCCATTCAGGCCCGTCAACGTGTAATTGCGACAATATAAATGGTACTCAGACACAAAGTTAATTTTTTGACCAATTCTTTTAATGAATGGCTTATTTCTGTGAGTGCGTCAGTGACATTTTTAAGGTGACTGTTCATTTCTTCAATGGCCCTAACAATTTGTTGTTGTGACTCCAGAACAGCATGCGTCAAGACACGGCCAGATGGACGGGCTTCAGCACTGGGGGGAACATTAGAGACACGGGAGACGCTGGACTGAATGGGCTCTGGCTGCTCAGGTGGTGCGGACTCTGAGTGCGTGCCAGTGGACGTTCCTGCGGTTCCTAAGTCCAATTAAACACAGGCACATCTTAACAGTAATTTGAGTCTGTTCCTTATTAATGGGTACACGCATTTGCAATAAAAGCAGTGGATACGTGAAATCTCTGGTGTACCTTTTGCTATATTGCATGCATTTTAAAATTAAACGGTGGCTGGCTATGTATATCAAAGTTAAGGAAATAAATCTGAGTCACCTTGCTGGCAGTCCTGTAGTATATCCGAGTCTCCTACATCAGCGGATACGATTCCAGAGATTAACGTGTCTCCTACAATAGAGGCAACTCTCTGATCAAAGGGTGCAAGTTCATCGGTCCCTGTACCACCGCCTGTTCTGCCCACACTTTGTCGGTGCGCAGCAGTTCTCCGCTTAACTTCCACCTTTATGTCTGACCATTTCTTCTTCAGTTCATTTACGGTGCGACTCTCAGATCCCACCGCGTTGACGGCATCAGACAAACTCGCCCACTCTTTTTTCTTTCTTTTGTTATTAATTCCAGAGGACAGATTTCCAAATAAAATATTTTTTTCTTGTTTCTACCTCTGATAGTAGCACCTCTAATTCGTTTTCAGTGAAATTTCGTTTCTTGCTTGCTTTAGCCATGTTCTTGCAGGTTTCTTTTGCCAAATTGGACTAATTACCATATTTAAATTGATTTAATTGAGGGAGGAGACAGGGTGTGGTGTGGTGCTCGTGCATGTGTGCTCAATTTCGCGTTGATTGGGATGTACAAAGAGAATGTATGTGGAATGCTGCGTACGCAGAGATTCATACATCAGATTTTTTTGGTGCGTACGCACATTTATGGCTTTGTCCGTACGCAATGTTTTAGTATGAATTCAACGCAAGTCTTTGTACATGAGGCCCCTGTTCTGTGAGCTTTCAATGAGTCATCAAGCCACGGAGCAAGAGGGGAGGACCGAGCCGGCCGGGAGGATAGGGGACATAGAGAGTCAAAGGATGCAGAAAGGGAGGAGAGGAGGGTTGAGGAGGCAGAATCAGGAGATTGGAGGGAGAAGGATTGAGCAGAGGGAAGAGATGATAGGATGGAGGAGGAGAGAGTAGCGGGAGAGAGAGAGTGAAGGTTGCGACGGCGCATTACCATCTGAATAGGGGCAGAGTGAGGAGATAGACAGATGGGTCAGGGGAAAAAGAGAGAATGTCCACTTGGGAGAGATGAGGATTCCTGTGCCACCACCCCGCTGACCAGATGCTCTCGGGGTATGCGAGAACACATGGTCAGACGAGGAGAGAGCAGTAGGAGTAGCAGTGTTTTCAGTGGTAATCCATGTTTCCGTCAGCGCCAAGAAGTCGAGGGACTGGAGGGTAGCATAGGCTGAGATGAACTCTGCCTTGTTGGCAGCAGAACGACAGTTCCAGAGGCTGCCTGAGACCTGGAACTCCACGTGGGTGGTGCGTGCAGGGACCACCAGGTTAGAGAGGCAGCAGCCACGCGGTGTGAGGCGTTTGTATAGCCTGTGCGGAGAGGAGAGAACAGGGATAGACATATGCATAGTTGACAGGCTACATAAAATGGCTACAATAATGCAAAGGAGATCGGAATGAAATGAACTAAACATCTGGGAAAGGAGAGTGCGGGGCCTCCCTCACTTACGTTTCACTGAAACACCCAAATATAACTCTCCCAACTTCCACCTCAGACACTATAATTGTTGTAAACTACAGCGGTTCAATGTTTTCTAGGAATAGACTAACTTAGTTTATTCAGCTAGCTAACTTGGTACAGTATTCTTCCGTGAAAATTGTCCAGGGCACCTAGTCATATGACGCCACAGCCAACTAGCATGCAGGACTCCAACAACACGGTTTAGCACCAATACTCGGCCACAACAAACCACCGGAGTGTCAACACGCCAAGCAGATCATTCGTGTCCGTGTCTAACGTTGTGGGTTAGTCCTGACAGCTTGAGCGAGTCCGTCATCAACTTATTCAGCCAGTATACCAACCCTACCTTCTCACAACACAACTGATTGGCTCAAACGAATTAAGACGGAAAGAAATTCCACAAATTATCTTTGAACAAGGCACACCTGTTAATTGAAATGCATTCCAGGTGACTACCTCATGACGCTGGTTGAGAGAATGACAAGAGTGTGCAAAGCTGTCATCAAGGCAAATGGACAGCCACATGATATTTAGCAACATTGATTGGACAGAATTGTTTTTGGTATGTTTAAGTTTGTTTTCATTGTATTAAACTAAGCATATACAGCCTTGTTGATTTTATGATGTTTAAATCTTTCAGATGAAATTATGCTGGAATAGCAGAGGCAGTGCTCCTGTTGTCTTTGTGCTGACTTGCTGTAACTCTGTGGTTCTAAATCAGCAGTTGTTTAGTAAACTGTCGAAAACATTAACTTGCTTGACCAAGCTGCAGGTCATATAACTTTTTTTTACATGCAATATTTGCCTTGTGGACTTCACTGGACAGATGTTGCTCTCCGTATCTGTAGTTTAATTTATTCTGCCACTGTGTGACTGTTGTCTTTTTGTTGTCATGGCCTTATTGTATATCACAGTTGTATATGAACAAATTGGTTATAGAGCAAAAAAGGCAAATATCACAACATAGGTTGTAATATGGCTTTTTTACTGGCTTGGCTTCCTCAGTGATATTACCCACGCACCGCTAATGCTCCCCATGGCAAAATGTGTAGAATTGCAGGAACTTAACATTCAAACTTAAATAGTTCTCTCTGCCGTCAAAAAGGGGGCATCTAAAATGTTTTGCTGCGAGGTAGGAGGGCCCCCTAACCACATTTTGCTTAGAGCCCCCAAAAGGCTAGGGCCAGCCCTGATCAGAGCTGGCTACAGACAATGATCAGCTATGTAGAAATTATGTAACCGTTTTTCCACCAACAGGTTTCTGTACCATTGCACCACAAAACCAATAAGCAAAGCATACTTTGGGCGCTTCAACCTAATGGTTTGCGTTTTAAACACCACAATCAAATAGACTATGTAAATCTTGAAAAACAGAAAATAGGCCTAAATCCCTCCCTACCTTGTAGGCCTACCCAGTATCGAAGGCTTGGCTTGACAATCTCTGAATGTCATTACACTTTTTGGTGTTTTGTAACAGATGTCTCTTTCCATTCATCAAATGGCCACCGCACAGTTTGAATGTTGGAATTATATTTTGGATGAACATGCACAGGTAGCCTATAGGAGATTTTTGAAGTAGCCTAATCAGATTTAAACATTGTGAATGGTTATGTTTATGCCACACATAAAAGGTAATATATGTGACTAGTTTCAGGAAACTAGGTGTATGTCGCATTTCACTACTTCACAGTAGAGGCATGTCAACGTAAACATATATTTTTTATCAAAATGCTTTTTTTGGTAGAAATGCCTTCTGGAACATGTGAACTTTCATGTGCCTTAATAACAAACTTGTATTCCATCCATAAATATGAATACAATTGTTAATTACGAGCCTAGTTGGTTTAGCCACGGAAAAAGACAGGAACCTTCCCACTAGCCATGATTGGCTGAGATAATGGATGGGCTGGACATGCCAGGAGATGAGTTTGGATTGGTCTGCCATGTAGTATGCTTCTGTCTATGACTTGAGCTGTTCAGTATGTATTGATAGTCTGTATTGATATTCTACCTCGCCGTTTTTCAAATATATAATGACAGCCATCGAGAACCACAAAGGTTTTGCTATTTTCCTCAACAACATTGATGCCCTGAATTTAGCAGGCACTATTGACATATCAGATGGAAAAGTGATGGGCTACTTTCTGCACACGCCACAGTCAGTGTGACTTGACACAATGCTGGCCAAACAAGATGTAGCTACAAGCAGAACGGAGTTAAATGGTTCCAGTCTGCTGTGTAGCATTCATCCATATGGGTATGAGTCTAGCTACATTTTCAGATATTACAAGTTTCTAATTTTGTCAGAAAGTCGTTTTCATTGCAAGTTAAAGCGTACTAGCGAACATTAGCTTGCTGGCTCTCTAGCTAACGTTACGTGTATGATCTGTGTAGTAATATTATTTGAATCAGAAAACCATTCGCTAGTTATAGCCTAATATTAGCTAGCTAACATTGAACCTACAGCTTCATACTACAGCTATGACAATGTTTGAATTGGTATTAGTATGAGTTGGGATTATGCCGGTTCATTGTTTAGCTAGCTATCTACATGTCTAAACAAAAGACTCCACTTCGCCAGATGATTACATGACCCATCCACTTAGCTAGATGTGGCTGGGGGGTGGTTATAGCATTTCCTTCACATGACCTATCAATTTAGACAAGTTTGTCGGGTAAGCGTCATCTAATAATTATAAAATATGTATAAAATATTTTATATGGACACTTTCTGTTTTTGGATATTGCTACTATGCAGGTAACCATTTCACTGTACCGTTTACACCTTCTGTATCCTGTGCATGTGACAAATAAACTTAGATTTTATTTAATATAGTGTGTGTTTACCAGAAACGGTAATGTGAAGAACAACATGACTTGCACCAAAGTCAGATTAGGATATAGGCCAAGGACTAAATAAAGTATATTTTTACCTGGAGTTTCTGTCTGTAATAAAGCACTTTTGTGGGGAAAAACTCATTGTGATTGGCTGGGCCTGGCTCCCCAGTGGGTGCACCCCTGCCTAGTCATAAGAAAACAATGGATTAGGGCCTAATGTTGCGTTTATATTTTTGTTCAGTATAGTTTACATGTTGTCAACCATCTAAACCAATCCCGTCTGTTTTGCCCCATAGCTGCGCATGACCCCTCCTCACCCCTCTTCCTCCTCCCTCTTCCTCATTACCCCTCCTCACTCCTCTTCTCTGACATCATGAGGAGTTCCAGTAAAGCTCTGGTCCCATTCTGATAAACCCAGCAGGACCATGGTTACCATGCTGACGAGCCAGCCAGGATGGGAAGGGGTAGGGGTAGTAGATGGGGGTAGTGACAGAGGTGTTGTTTGGTGTGTGGTCAAGCTGAAGCAGACAGCCTCTCTACGTCCCCAGAAAGACTGTGTAGTAGAGACCTCTGGAAGACCTCCTCTGAAGACTGAAATCAGGAACTCCAACAGTAGGTCACAGATACAATATACCAGGGGCCTGTAGAGTCACCCAGACACAGAGAGGTTACTGCAGGTCAGATTGAAGTTCAAATGGATCAAACGCTCAATGTCTGGTCTGTAGGTGACATTGACATTTTGGGCCCATTGCAACCATCGATGGCCACTAGATCTCTCGTTAAAACCACCAATACACGCTAAAATCACCTGCACAGCTGATGTCAATTTCAACAATTGTAGGCCACCGATTTAGGTCTCGATTAGAACGATAGCGTCATTGCATCAATGATGTTTTTGGGAATCTGTACTTTATTTAAATATTTATATGTTTAACTACTTTTACTTTTACTTCACTACATTCCTAAAGAAAATAATGTACTTTTTACTCCATACATTTTCCCTGACACCCAAAAGTACTTGTTACATTTTGAATGCTTAGCAGGACCGGAAAATGGTCAAATGCACGCACTTATCAAGAGAACATCCCTGGTCATCTCTACTGCCTCTTTTCTGGCGGACTCAATAAGCATAAATGCGTCATTTGTAAATTATGTCTGAGTGTTGGAGTGTGCCCTTGGCAATCCGTAAATTAAAAAAACAAGAAAATGGTGCCGTCTGGTTTGCTTAATATAAGGAATTTGAAATTATTTGTACTTTTACTTTGACATTTGATACTTAAGTATATTTTAGGAATTACATGTACTTTTGGTACATAAGTACAGTATTATTTTTTACTTTTACTCAAGTAGTATTCTACTGGGTGACTTTCACTTTTACTTTAGTCAAGATATCTTTACTTTTAGTCAAGTATGACAATTGGTACTTTTTCCACCAATGTATTTTAGTTCAGTGTAATTGTTTTTTAAATAATTGTAATCGCTTTAAAACCAACATACAAACAGCATACAGCTTGGCGTGATTGTCTGTGCGTGATGACCATTTAGTGAGTAACATTTCCAATTTTGAGCATTTAAGAGTAACATTTCAAATTTTGTGTGGATAGCTGAAATTATTTATTTATTTGTAGAACAACGGGATAACATCAATAGTAAACCTTTATGTTGCAGTAATTAGGCCAGAAGCCATATTGCACTTTATTTAAGAAACAATGTCAATTAATGTACATGCAAAAACACAGCTATTAAAAAGATTCTACCTGCAGTAGAGCATGCTGGGAAATATGATAATGATTATGGTACGAATTTGCCTTTTTAGGGTACCACCACAGTGACAAAGCCGTTAGCTCCTTTTAAGTGGCAAAAATTCATAATTGTACCTTATGGTGGGTATTGTGGGTATTGAGGGTACACAAAATCTGTTTGTACCCTGGGAAACAGAAATGTACCTTCACCGTACCCCATTTTTTGTGAGTGTGATGATGTATTTTATATTCAAAATATTGGGTACATATATATTTTTTAACATTATACTCTTTATCCGCACATGTATCATAAAAGGTACCAAACAGTACCACGTGAGATCATTATGTGTACCTCTGAAGGTACCCCAGGGAACAATTCTCTACCATACCCTTTTTTCTGAGAGTGTGTTAGGCAGTGCAGACACTGACCTGGCAGTTGTTGTGTAAGGCAGTGCAGACACTGCCTGCTCCCTTCTCTCTGGGTGGAGCTACAGTCGGGGCGAGGCCCATCAGGGAGGACACCCTCGGGCCACATAGCCCCCTGCATCACCTGGAGGTAGTTCACCCAGCAGGGGGGTACTGGCCACACCCACGTCCAGCCACCTGGAGGGGAGGGCAGGAAAAGGGGTGAGGTTAGACACAGCAATATGAAGGTAGGTAGATACGATGTATCCATGCACACACACACAATGGGGTGACTTAACAAGCAAGAAGATGTGAAAATATGTGACATACACTGAGACACATACAAACCTACACACTCGCGCAAACACACAGATCAGAAAAAGGCATACAATGAGTGAGGACATAAAAAAAGATGCATACGTACACACAGTGAGTGGAATATGAAGTGTATACAGTACACATTAAGGCTGAGTGTGAAGGCATAACAAGCCAACAACGAGGTGACCTGAGCCCACACAAACATACTGCACGCAACTTAAACCCTCGCACACACACGACCACCCGCGCACGCACGCACCCTCACCCTCGTCTGTCCATAAACCATGGCTACAGCAGGATTTACACTTTAATGAATACATTATGTGGACTTTAGAAGGCCCTTGAACAATGTGTGTGTAACAGGCCCCCATCCAAGAATGTGGAGAGACATTTTAATAGAGACCATAACAAAGCAAAACAACGAAGATCACATCAGACCGATAAATCCAATTTACTGTAGTGCCACAGGAATATAGTAAAAATGGTTGCTTATACAGTAACAGTACCACGCATTCATTTGATGCTTAACTATTTTCTCTGTTAAATAGAGGATTATGCAAGACTTCGCCTAGCTAACAGTGACATGACTATCCATCATGACTGATAGAAGCAATACAAGACCAATGAAGATTAAAATAACCTGTTGCAAGATGGTTGTTGGCCCTCCAAAAATGCATAAAAAAAATTTGAACCTTTTAAAAAATAAGCCAAAAAGCCTATGTTTTCCGCCACACACATGCACGCACGGATGTTTACACACAAGCACACACTCACGCACAAAAAAAAAAAAACACACACACACACACCAACCAGTCTGTATTCAAATAAAATCACATTTTATTTGTCACATGCTTTGTAAACAACAGGTGTAACCTACCAGTGAAACGCTTTTTGACGAGCCCTTCCCAACAATGCATAGAGAAAAATAGAGAAATTATAGAAAGATTATAACACGAGGAATAAATACAAAATGAGTGACGATAACTTGGCTATATACACGGGGTAAGTACCGAGTTGATGTGCAGTGGTACGAGGTAATTGAGGTAGATATGTACATTTAGTTAGGGATCAGTGGAGACTGTTGGGAGGAGCTATAGGAGGATGGGCTCATTGTAATGGCTGAAATTGAAAAAATGGAACAGAGTCAAACATGGGGTTTCCATATGTTTGATGTGTTTGATACCATTCCATGCATTCCATTCCAACCATTCCAATGAGCCCATCCTCCTATAGCTCCTCCCACAAGCCTCCACTGGTAGGGATAAAGTGACTAGGCAACAGGACAGATAATAATCAAATCAAATTGTATTTGTCACATGCGCCGAATACAACCTTCCCGTGAAATGCTTACTTACAAGCCCTTAACCAACAATGCAGTTTTAAGAAAATAGAGTTAAGAAACGATTTACTAAATAAACTAAAAAAGGAACACTATAAAATAACAATAATGAGGCTATATAGAGGGGGGACCGGTACCAAGTCATTGTGCGGGGGTACAGGTTAGTCAAGGTAATTTGTACATGTATGTAGGGGTAAAGTGACTATAAATAGATAATGAACAGCGAATAGCAGCAGTGTAAAAACAAAGGTGTGTCAATGCAAGTAGTCCGGGTGGCCATTTTATTAATTGTTCAGCAGTCTTATGGCTTGGGGAAATAAGTTGTTAAGGAGCCTTTTGGACCTAGACTTGGCGCTCCGGTACTGCTTGCCGTACGGTAGCAGAGAGAAGAGTCTATGACTTGGGTGACTTGAGTCTTTGACAATTTTTGGGGCCTTCCTCTGACACCGCCTAGTATATAGGTCCTGGATGGAAGGAAGCTTGGCCCCAGTGATGTACTGTGCTGTACGCACTACCCTCTGTAGCGCCTTATGGTCAGATGCCGAGCAGCTGCCATACCAGGCAGTGATGCAACCGGTCAGGTGCTCTCAACGGTGCAGCTGTAGAACTTTTTGAGGATCTGGGGACCCATGCCAAATCTAATAAACAGTAGCAGCAACGTATGTGATGAGTCAAAAGAGTTAGTGCAAAAACGGTCAATGCAGATAGTCTGGGTAGGTATTTGGTTAACCATTTAACTAAATATTAAGCAGTATTATGGCTTGGGGTAGAAGCTGTTCAGGTTCCTGTTGGTTCCAGACTAGGCACATCGGTACCGCTTGCCGTGCGGTAGCCGAGAGAACAGTCTATGACGGGTGGCTGGAGTCTTTCACAATTTTAGGGCCTTCTTCTGACACCACCCGGTATAGAAGTCCTGGATGGCAGTGCCAGTGATGTACTGGGCTGTACGCATTACCCCCTGTAGCGCCTTGCAATCGGATGCCAAGCAGTTGCCATACCAAGCGGTGATGCAGCCAGTCAAGATGCTCTTAATGGTGCAGCTGTAGAACTTGTTGAGTTCTACAGCTGCGTTGTCGTGCCTTCTTCACGACTGTGTTGGTGTGTGTGGACCATGATAATTTCTTTGTGATGTAGACACGAGGAACTTGAAGCTCCACTACAGCCCCGTCGATGTGGATGGGGGCATGCTCAAACCTCCGTTTCCTGTAGTCCACGATCAGCTCCTTTGTCTTGCTGACGTTGAGGGAGAGGTTGTTGTCCTGGCACCACACTGACAGGTCACTAACCTCCACCCTATAGGCTGTCTCATCGTCATCAATGATCAGGCCAACCACAGTCGCGTCATCAGCAAACTTAATGGTGTTGGAGTTGTAAGCGGCCATGCAGTCATGGGTGAACAGGGAGTACAGGAAGTAACTGTACTCAGAGACTGTATATTAAGTGCAAAAGGTTTCCTCAAAAGTTTTAAGTAATAACAGCACATTGGGGTTTACAGTCGTGATGAAACGTTTTTTTTTTTATTGACAATTACATTAAGTTTATGCAAAGAGTCAATCTTTTTCAAGACCTCTACAATCCGCCCTGGCATGCTGTCAATTAACTTCTGGGCCACATCCTGACTGATGGCAGCCCATTCTTGCATAATAAATGCTTGGAGTTTGTCAGAATTTGTGTGTTTTTGTTTGTCCACCCACCTGTTGAGGACCGACCACAAGTTCTCAATGGGATTAAGGTCTGGGGAGTTTCCTGGCTATGGACCCAAAATGTCGATGTTTTGTTCCCCGAGCCACTTAGTTATCACTTTTGCCTTATGGCAAGGTGCTCCATCATGCTGGAAAAGGCATTGGTCATCACCAAACTGTTATTGGAAGGTTGGGAGAAGTTGCACTCGGAGGATGTGTTGGTACCATTCTTTATTCATGGCTGTGTTCTTAGGCAAAATTGTGAGTGAGCCCACTCCCTTGGCTGAGAAGCAACCCCACACATGAATGGTCTCAAGATGCTTTACTGTTGGCATGACACAGGACTGATGGTAGCGCTCACCTTGTCTTCTCCGGACAAGGTGTTTTCCGGATGCCCCAGACAATCGGAAAGGGGATTCATCAGAGAAAATGACTTTACCCCAGTCCTCAGCAGTCCAATCCCTGTACCTTTTGCAGAATATCAGTCTGTCCCTGATGTTTTTCCTGGGGAGAAGTGGCTTCTTTGCTGCCCTTCTTGACACCAGGCCATCCTCCAAAAGTCTTCACCTCACTGTGTGTGCAGATGCACTCACACCTGCCTGCTGCCATTCCTGAGCAAGCTCTGCACTGGTGGATCCCCGATCCCGCAGCAGAATTAACGTTAGGAGATGGTCCTGGCGCTTGCTGGACTTTCCTGGGCGCCCTGACGCCTTCTTCACAATAATTGAACCTCTCTCCTTGAAGTTCTTGATGATCCGATAAATGGTTGATTTAGATGCAATCTTACTAACAGCAATATCTTTGCCTGTGAAGCCCTTTTTGTGCAAAGCAATGATGACGGCACGTGTTTCCTTGCAGGTAACCATGGTTAACAGAGGAAGAACAATGATTTCAAGCACCACCCTCCTTTTAAAGCATTTTAAAGCTTCTGTCTGTTATTCTAACTCAATCAGCATGACAGAGTGATCTCCAGCCTTGTCCTCGTCAACACTCTCAGAGAATCACTGACATGATGGCAGCTGGTCCTTTGGTGGCAGGGCTGAAATGCAGTGGAAATGTTTTTTTGGGATTAAATTCATTTTCATGGCAATGAGGGACTTTAAAATTAATTGCAATTCATCTGATCACTCTTCATGACATTCTGGAGTATATGCAAATTGCCATCATAAAAACTGAGGCAGCAGACTTTGTGAAAATTTATATTTGTATCATTCTCAAAACTTTTGACCACGACTGTACATCATGTCTTTTTCTTTTTTCTCCTCAGTGTCTTAATAATTGCACATTCAAATGGTTACGGTATATTATGATGATGTCTAGAGTGTTTGAGCCACACTGCCACGTCTTTCAAGACTGAAATGAATGATATAGAGACCCTCTCTAACCCTCAGAATCTGATGTACCACACGTGACCGACCGCCTCGATTCGGTCTTATGTAGCAAGATTTGAAATTGTGATTTTTTACATTGGATAAAAGTAGAGACTCAGATATACAAAATGGTATATCATACACTGCAGTTCAGGAACAAAGGGAAAGTAATTCTGCTTTGAAAGTTTATCAACTTGTAACCCCACTTTTGAGAAAATGACCCTGGAATGTTTTCGTACCCCTACTGGAGAGCTCTTCTTTGTCTACACCTCTTCAGCATTGTTCACACCCTCTTAAGCCTTAGCCCCACCCATCTCTTTAAGGATTCACATGTGAAGCCATGTGCTAAACAGAGAGAGTAAGGAAGTGTAGTAAACAACCAAAGATTTCAAGACTAAATGTGGTAAAAGTAGTAGCCTATAATAAGGAAATGGATATGTAGCCTACAATAAGGAAAAACACTTTACTGTATCTAGTCCTTGGCCCATATCCTAATCTGATGTTGGTGCATGTCATGTTGCTATTCACATTACCGTCTCTGGTAAACACACACACTACCTCACAATCAAATGCAGACCGTATTTACTCCAAAGAGACTTTTCCTCTGTTATAGCCACGGCTGTTTATATCCCCCCTCAAGCCGATACCACGACGGCCCTCAAAGACCTTCACTGGACTTTATACAAACTGGAAACCACATATCCTGACGCTGCATTTATTGAAGCTGGGGATTGTAACAAAACAAATTTGAGGACTAGGCTGCCGAAGTTCTATCAACATATCAACTGTAGTACACGCGCTGCTAAAACACTTGACCACTGTTATTCAAACTTCCGGGATGCTTACAAGGCCCTCCCCTGCCCTCCTTTCAGCAAATCTGACCACGACTCCATTTTGCTTCTCCCTTCCTATAAGCAGAAACTCAAACAGGAAATACCCGTGCTAAGGACTATCCAACGCTGGTCTGACCAATCGGAATCCAAGCTTCAGGATTGTTTTGATCACGCAGACTGGGAAATGTTCCGGGTAGCTTGCGAAAATAATTTAGACGAATACACTGATACGGTAACTGAGTTTATCAGGAAGTGTATAGAAGTGTCGTACCCACTGTGACTATTAAAACCTACCCTAACCAGAAACAGTGGATAGATGGCAGCATTCGCGTGAAACTGAAAGTGTGAAAAACTGCATTTAACCATGTCAAGTTGACTAGGAATATGGCAGAATACAAACAGTGTAGTTATTCACTACGCAAGGCAATCAAACAAGCTAAACGTCAGTATAGAGACAAAGTGGAGACACAATTCAACAGCTCAGACAAGAGACGTATGTGGCAGGGTCTACAGACAATCAGGGACTACAAAAGGAAAACCAGCCACGTCGCCGAGACCGACATCTTGCTTCCGGACAAGCTAAACACCTTCTTCGCCCGCTTTGAGGATAACTCAGTGCCACCGACGCGGTCCGCTACCAAGGACGATAGGCTCTCCTTCTCCGTGGCCGACATGAGTAAAACATTTAAACGTGTTAACCCTCGCAAGGCTGCCGGCCCAGACGGCATACATAGCCGCATCCTCAGAGCATGCGCAGACCAGCTGGCTGGTGTATTTACGGGCATATTCAATCTCTCCCTATCCCAGTCTGCTGTCCCCACATGCTTCAAGATGGCCACCATTGTTCCTGTACCCAAGAAAGCAAAGGTAACTGAACTAAACGACTATCGCCCCGTAGCACTCACCTATGTCATCATGAAGTGCTTTGAGAGACTAGTCAAGGATCATATCACCTCTACCTTACCTGCCACCCTAGACCCACTTCAATTTGCTTACCACCCCAATAGATCCACAGACGATGCAATCGCCATCACACTGCACACTGCCCTATCCCATCTGGACAAGAGGAATACTTATGTAAGAATGCTGTTCAGTGACTATAGCTCAGCATTCAACACAATAGTACCCTCCAAGCTCATCATTAAGCTCGAGGCCCTGGGTCTGAACCCCGCCCTGTGAAACTGGGTCCTGGACTTCCTGTTGGGCCGCCCCCAGGATGTGAATGTAGGAAACAACACCTCCACTTCGCTGAGCACACAAGGGTGTGTGCTCAGCCCACTCCTGTACTCATTGTTCACCCATGACTGCGTGGCCAAGCATGCCTCCAAGTTTGCAGACGACACAACAGTAGTAGGCTTGATTACCAACAATTACGAGACAGCCTACAGGGAGGAGGTGAGAGCTCTGGGAATGTGGTGCCAGGAAAATAACCTCTCACTCAATGTCAACAAAACAAAGGAGATGATCGTGGACTTCAGGAAACAGCAGAGGGTGCACCCCCCTATCCACATCAACGGGACCATAGTGGAGAAGGTGGAAAGCTTCAAGTTCCTTGGCGTACATATCACTGACAAACTGAAATGGACAACCCACACAGACACTGTGGTGAAGAAGGCGCAACAGAGCCTCTTCAACCTCAGGAGGCTAAAGAAATTTGGCTTGGCACCTAAAATCCTCACAAACTTTTACAGATGCACAATTGAGAGCATCCTGTCGGGCTGTATTACCGCCTGGTACGGCATCTGCATCTGCACTGCCCGCAACCACAAGGCTCTCCAGAGGGTGGTGCGGTCTGCCCAACGTATTACCGGGGGCAAACTACACTGCCCTCCAGGACACCTACAGCACTCGATGTCACAGGAAGGCCAAAAAGATCATCAAGGACATCAACCACCTGATGTTCACCCTGTAATCATCCAGAAGGCGAGGTCAGTACAGGTGCATCAAAGTTGGACTGAGAGACTGAAAAACAGCTTCTATCTCAAGGCCATCAGACTGTTAAACAGCCATCACTAGCACATTAGAGGCTGCTGCCTATAGACATAGACTAGAAATCACTGGCCACTTTAAGAAATGGAACACTAGCCACTTTAATAATGTTTTTATATCTTGCATTACTCATCTCATATGTATATACTGTATTCTATATTATTCTACTGTATGTTAGTCAATGCCGCTCTGACATCACTCGTAAATATATGTATATATTCCTAATTCATTCCTTACTTAGATTTGTGTGTATTGGGTATATGTTGTGAAATTGTTAGATATTACTTGTTAGATGTTACTGCACTGTCGGAGCTAGAAGCACAAGCATTTCGCTACACTCGCAATAACATGTGTTCAGAGTTAAACAAATCAAAATATATTTTTTATTTTAGATTTTTCAAAGTAGCCACCCTTTGCCTTGATGACAGCTTTGGACACTCTTGGCATTCTGTCAACCAGCTTCATGAGGTAGTCACCTGGAATGCATTTCAATGAACAGGTGTGCCTTGTTAAAAGTTAATTTGTGCGTTGGAGCCAATCAGTTGTGTTGTGACAAGGTAGGGGTGGTATACAGAAGATAGCCCTATTTGGTAAAAGACCAAGTCCATATTATGGCAAGAACAGCTCAAATAAGCAAAGAGAAATGACAAACCATCATTACTTTAAGACATGAAGGTCAGTCAATCCGGAAAATGTCAAGAACATTGAAAGTGTCTTCAACTGTAGTCGCAAAAACCATCAAGCACTATGATGAGACTGGCTCTCAAGAGGACCGCCACAGGAAAGGAAGACCCAGAGTTACCTCTGCTGCAGAGGATAAGTTAATTAGAGTTAACTGCACCTCAGAATGCAGCCTAAATAAATGCTTCACAGAGTTCAAGTAACAGACACATCTCAACATCAACTATTCAGAGGCGACTGCGTTAATCAGACCTTCATGGTCGAATTGCTGCAAACAAACCACTACTAAAGGTCACCAATAAGAAGAAGAGACTTGCTTGGGCCAAGAAACACGAGCAATGGACATTAGACCGGTGGAAATCTGTCCTTTGGTCTGATGAGTCCAAATTTGAGAATTTTGGTTCCAAAAGATGATCTCTGCATGTGTGGTTCCCACCATGAAGCATGGAAGAGGAGGTGTGATGGTGTGGGTGTGCTTTGCTAGTGACACTGTCTGTGATTTATTTAGAATTCAAGGCACACTTAACCAGCATGGCTACCACAGCATTCTGCAGCGATATGCCATCCCATCTGGTTTGGGCTTAGTGTGACTATCATTTGTTTTTCAACAGGACAATGACCCAAAACACACCTCCAGCATGTGTAAGGACTATTTGACCAAGAAGGAGAGTGATGGAGTGCCTCATCAGATGACCTAACCTCCACAATCCCCCGACCTCAACCCAATTGAGATGGTTTGGGATGAGTTGGACTGCAGAGTGAAGGAAAAGCAGCCAACAAGTGCTCAGCATATGTGTGAACTCCTTCAAGACAGTTAGAAAAGCATTCCTCATGAAGCTGGTTGAGAGAATGCCAAGAGTGTGCAAAGCTGTCATCAAGGCAAATGGTGGCTACTGTGATGAATCTCAAATATAAAATATATTTTGATTTGTTTAACACTTTTTTGGTTACTACATGATTCCATATGTGTTATTTCATAGTTTTGATGTCTTCACTATTATTCTACGATGTAGAAAATAGTAAAAATAAGAAAAACCCTTGATTGAGTAGGTGTGTCCAAACCTTTGACTGGTACTGTACACATGTTCATGAAATGCAATAGATGGCCGTAATCACCCCCAGACACACCTGGCTAACTTGATGGGCAATGTAATCATCTGGCGATGTGGAGTCTTTTGTTTAGACATGTAAATAGCTAGCTAGCTAGGCAGACTGGAACCCTTTAACTCTATTTTGTTTGTAGCTACATCTTGTTTGGCCCGTGTTGTGTCAAGTCACTTCGGTTCACACTGACCGTGTGCAGAAAGTAGCCTTTTCAGGGCAGCAATGTTGTTGAGAGCAGTAGCAACACTTTTGCTGTTCTCCATGGCTAACGTTATATCGTGGTAGCAAGGATTATCTACACATACTGAGCAGCTCACGTTATAGACAGAAGCATGCTACATGGCAGACCAATCCGAACTCATCTCCCGGCATGTCCAGACCATCCATTATCTCAGTCAATCATGGCTAGCATGAAGGTTCCTGTCTTTTTCGGTGGCTAAACTAACTAGGCTCGTAATTATTTATTTTTTAACTATATGTATTTACAGATGGCATATAATTTTTTTTAAGGCACATGGAAGTTTACGTGCTCCAGAAGGCATTTCTGCCAAAAAATGAATTTAGATTAAAAATATATATATATATATGTTCAAATGCCTCTCCTGTGAAGTAGTGATGTGCGACATACACCTAGGTTCCTGAAACAGGTCACATATGTCAATGGTTGTACCAGGAGATGCTTTCTAACCCTAATAACCTGATGTTCTATATTTACATTGACATTTTAGTCATTTAGCAGACGCTGTTATCCAGAGCGACTTACAGTTAGTGTATTCATCTTAAGATACAGTAGCTAGGTGGGACAACCACATATCACAGTCAGAGTAAGTATAGTTTTCCTCAATAAATTTGCTATCAGCAAAGGGGGGGAGTCAATCAATCAATCAATTTTATTTTATATAGCCCTTCTTACATCAGCTAATATCTCGAAGTGCTGTACAGAAACCCAGCCTAAAACCCCAAACAGCTAGTAATGCAGGTGTAGAAGCACGGTGGCTAGGAAAAACTCCCTAGAAAGGCAAAACCTAGGAAGAAACCTAGAGAGGAACCAGGCTATGAGGGGTGGCCAGTCCTCTTCTGGCTGTGCCGGGTGGAGATTATAACAGAACCATGCCAAGATGTTCAAAAATGTTCATAAGTGACAAGCATGGTCAAATAATAATCAGGAATAAATCTCAGTTGGCTTTTCATAGCCGATCATTAGAGTTTAAAACAGCAGGTCTGGGACAGGTAGGGGTTCCATAACCGCAGGCAGAACAGTTTAAACTGGAATAGCAGCAAGGCCAGGCGGACTGGGGACAGCAAGGAGTCACCACGGCCGGTAGTCCCGACGTATGGTCCTAGGGCTCAGGTCTCTCAGTTGGCTTTTCATAGCCGATCATTTAGAGTTGAAAACAGCAGGTCTGGGACAGGTAGGGGTTTCGTAGCCGCAGGCAGAACAGTTGAAACTGGAATAGCAGCAAGGCCAGGCGGACTGGGGACAGCAAGGTGTCATCATGCCCGGTAGTCCTGACGTATGGTCCTAGGGCTCAGGTTCTCAGAGAGAAAGAGAGAACGAGAGAATTAGAGAGAGCATACTTAAATTCACACAGGACACTGGATAAGACAGGAGAAGTACTCCAGGTATAACCAACTAACCCCAGCCCCCCGACACATAAACTACTGCAGCATAAATACTGGAGGCTGAGACAGGAGCGGTCCGGAGACACTGTGGCCCCATCCGAAGAAACCCCGGACAGGGCCAAACAGGAAGGATATAACCCCACCCACTCCGCCAAAGCACAGCCCCCGCACCACTAGAGGGATATCCCCAACCACCAACTTACAATCCTGAGACAAGGCCGAGTATAGCCCACAGAGGTCTCCACCACAGCACAAACCAAGGGGGCGCCAACCCAGACAGGAAGATCACGTCAGTAACTCAACCCACTCAAGTGACGCACCCCTCCCAGGGACGGCATGAAAGAGCACCAGCAAGCCAGTGACTCAGCCCCTGCAACAGGGTTAGAGGCAGAGAACCCCAGTGGAGAGGGGAACCGGCCTGGCAGAGACAGCAAGGGCTGTTCGTTGCTCCAGCCTTTCCGTTCACCTTCACACTCCTGGGCCAGACTACACTCAATCATATGACCTACTGAAGAGATAAGTCTTCAGTAAAGACTTAAAGGTTGAGACCGAGTCTGCGTCTCTCACATGGGTAGGCAGACTGTTCCATAAAAATGGAGATCTATAGGAGAAAGCCCTGCCTCCCGCTGTTTGCTTAGAAATTCTAGGGACAATTAGGAGGCCTGCGTCTTGTGACCGTAGCGTACGTATTGGTATGTACGGCAGGACCAACTCGGAAAGATAGGTAGGAGCAAGCCCATGTAACGCTTTATAGGTTAACAGTAAAACCTTGAAATCAGCCCTTGCCTTAACAGGAAGCCAGTGTAGGGAAGCTAGCACTGGAGTAATATGATCAAATTTCTTGGTTCTAGTCAGGATTCTAGCAGCCGTATTTAGCACTAACTGAAGTTTATTTAGTGCTTTATCCGGGTAGCCGGAAAATAGAGCATTGCAGTAGTCCAATCTAGAAGTAACAAATGCATGGATCAATTTTTCTGCATCATTTTTGGACAGAAAATTTCTGATTTTTGCAATGTTACGTAGATGGAAAAAAGCTGTCCTTGAAACAGTCTTGATATGTTCGTCAAAAGAGAGATCAGGGTCAAGAGTAACGCCTAGGTCCTTCACAGTTTTATTTGAGACGACTTTACAACCATCAAGATTAATTGTCAGATTTAACAGAAGATCTCTTTGTTTCTTGGGACCTAGAACAAGCATCTCTGTTTTGTCCGAGTTTAAAAGTAAAAAGTTTTCAGCCATCCACTTCCTTATGTCTGAAACACAGGCTTCTAGCGAGGGCAATTTTGGGGCTTCACCATGCTTCATTGAAATGTACAGCTGTGTGTCATCCGCATAGCAGTGAAAGTTAACATTATGTTTTCGAATAACATCCCCAAGAGGTAAAATATATAGTGAAAACAATAGTGGTCCTAAAACGGAACCTTGAGGAACACCGAAATGTACAGTTGATTTGTCGGAGGACAGACCATTCACAGAGACAAACTGATATCTTTCCGACAGGTAGGATCTAAACCAGGCCAGAACTTGTCCGTGTAGACCAATTTGGGTTTCCAGTCTCTCCAAAAGAATGTGGTGATCGATGGTGTCAAAGGCAGCACTAAGGTCTAGTAGCACGAGGACAGATGCAGAGCCTCGGTCTGACGCCATTAAAAGGTCATTTACCACCTTCACAAGTGCAGTCTCAGTGCTATGATGGGGTCTAAAACCAGACTGAAGCATTTCGTATACATTGTTTGTCTTCAGAAAGGCAGTGAGTTGCTGCGCAACAGCTTTTTCTAAAATTTTTGAGAGGAATGGAAGATTCGATATAGGCCGATAGTTTTTTATATTTTCCGGGTCAAGGTTTGGCTTTTTCAAGAGAGGCTTTATCACTGCCACTTTTAGTGAGTTTGGTACACATCCGGTGGATAGAGAGCTGTTTATTATGTTCAACATAGGAGGGCCAAGCACAGGAAGCAGCTCCTTCAGCAGTTTAGTAGGAATAGGATCCAGTATGCAGCTTGAAGGTTTAGAGGCCATGATTATTTTCATCATTGTGTCAAGAGATATAGTACTAAAACACTTAAGTGTCTCTCCCGATCCCAGGCCCTCGCAGAGCTGTGCAGATCCAGGACAGCTAAGCCCTGGAGGAATACGCAGATTCAAAGAGGAGTCCGTAATTTGCTTTCTAATGGTCATGATCTTTTCCTCAAAGAAGTTCATGAATTTATCACTGCTGAAGTGAAAACCATCCTCTCTTGGGGAATGCTGCTTTTTAGTTAGCTTTGCAACAGTATCAAAAAGAAATTTTGGATTGTTCTTATTTTCCTCGATTAATTTGGAAAAGTAGGATGATCGAGCAGCAGTGAGGGCTCTTCGGTACTGCACTGTACTGTCTTTCCAAGCTAGTCGGAAGACTTCCAGTTTGGTGTGGCGCCATTTCCGTTCCAATTTCCTGGAAGCTTGCTTCAAAGCTCGGGTATTTTCTGTATACCAGGGAGCTAGTTTCTTATGACAAATGTTTTTCGTTTTTAGGGGTGCAACTGCATCTAGGGTATTGCGCAAGGTTAAATTGAGTTCCTCAGTTAAGTGGTTAACTGATTTTTGTCCTCTGACGTCCTTGGGTAGGCAGAAGGAGTCTGGAAGGGCATCAATGAATTTTTGTGTTGTCTGAGAATTTATAGCACGACTTTTGATGCTCCTTGGTTGGGGTCTGAGCAGATTATTTGTTGCGATTGCAAACGTAATAAAATGGTGGTCCGATAGTCCAGGATTTTGTGGAAAAACATTAAGATCTACAACATTTATTCCATGGGACAAAACTAGGTCCAGAGTATGACTGTGGCAGTGAGTAGGTCCAGAGACATGTTGGACAAAACCCACTGAGTCGATAATGGCTCCGAAAGACTTTTGGAGTGGGTCTGTGGACTTCTCCATGTGAATATTAAAATCACCAAAAATTAGAATATGATCTGCTATGACTACAAGGTCTGATAGGAATTCAGGAAACTCAGAGAGGAACGCTGTATATGGCCCAGGAGGCCTGTAAACAGTAGCTATCAGACCCCGTAACGGGAGGAGTAGAGACTAGAGAAGACTCAGACTCAGACTCCGACTCGCTACATAATGGGGAAAACCGGTTGAAGGTTTCTGTCGGCTGAATGAGCGACACCGGGTTGAGCATTCCAACAGTATTTCCCTCCAGAAGCCATGAGAAAGTTGTCCGGCTGCGGGGACTGTGCGGGGGGATTTATACTAACGTTACTGTCTGTACTTGCTGGTGGCACAGACGCTGTTTCTTCCTTTCCTACACTGATATTACTCTTGCCTAACGATTGCGTCTGAAGCTGGGCTTGTAGCACAGCTATTCTCGCCGTAAGGCGAGAATTCTCCTGTATATTATGAGTACAGCGACTGCAATTAGAAGACATCATGTTAATGTTACTACTTAGCTTCGGCTGTTGAAGATGTTGATGAACCATGTCCAGATGAAGCGTCCGGAGTGAAAAAAGTTGAATAAGGGAAAAAAGTTGCGATGGAAAAAAGGAAAATAACGTAAAGTTGGCAGCTAAAACGCACAGGAAAGTGACTCTTCTGTCTCGGGATAAACGTCCGGGGTGAAAAAGTTTAACGAAAAAAGATGAGTGAGGACAAAACTAAAAAGTTGGTAAATTTGTTGAACACAGAGATTAATTAAACGTTTATTAAAAGTAAAACGTGAATAGTTTGGCAGGTAGCCAAGTAGCAACAAACAGCAGAGCAGCACGGAGACAATGCGGAAGCGAGACGGAAGTCTAGGACCGATAGGAACGTTGACTGAATAATCTGCTTTCTACTGTTTAGCGAGAGGCAGGACCTGCGTGTTGGTTCATGAAAGTAGGGGGGGGGTTAAGATGTTTTCGGAAGATGGGCAGGGACTCTGCTGTCCTAGCTTCAGGGGAAAGCTGGTTCCACCATTGGGTTGTCAGGACAGAAAAGAGCTTGGACTGGGCTGAGTGGTTGTACCAGGAGATGGTCTCTAACCCTCAGAACCTGATGTACCATATGTCGATGGTTGTACCAGGAGACTCTCTCTAACCTCAAGTCTGGCCTGAGTTAACCTTAATTTCACCTCATCACTACATCCTTACACTTTAGCTGATCTGATATCAGCAGGTTTGATATGCAGTTGTACACACAATGACTAGACTAGGAGCTGGATGGTTCATAGGCCTCTGGAGTTGTGTACTTCCAGCACAGAAATTGCAGCACCATAGCCATTGACCATATATATGTATTGTAGTGACTTGGAGTTTGGGTGTACAGCACTGTACTTGGGAGCCTGCATGTTGCTTGAGCTGTAGGATTTAGCGTAGCTGTAGGAAACCCTACAACTAACATCTCCATTCCATTAATTCTACTTGTTTCTCAGAACCTTCCAGTTCCAGAACTGAATCTGTAGTTTTGTGGCTTGTGGCTGAGGCTCAGTCAGGCCTCTTAATGTAACTCCCACTCAGTCACTGTGAGGGGAGACGGACACTAATACAAGCTAGCAGGCTCTGTGACATCATGCCCATGGCATTCTAATAGGACTCTACGGGTCACCGTTATGAGTGTGAATGGCTGTGTTTCTGTAAGGTTATCCATAAGCGTCTAAATTGCTGTGTATCTCTATGGCAGGTGGTGTGTATGGGAAGGTTGTGGACAGGCACATGGCTTGAAATGGGGCACACTGACAGACAGACAGACAGACAGACAGACAGACAGACAGACAGACAGACAGACAGACAGACAGACAGACAGACAGACAGACAGACAGACAGACTCAATAGAGCTTGCTGGTCCATGGCTGTATAAACCTGTATAAATCTGTGACACATGGTAAAAGGCAACTATTGAAACAACCCTTTACATTTTCAAAATTCTGGCACACTTTACAAGAATGTTTTGAGCATAGAGGGGCATTCCATCCATATGTGGCAGAGATGAGAGATGTGGCTTTCGCTATTACTTTCAAGGATTGTCCAAGTCCATTATTAGCCAGGTGATGTCCCGGCTCTGTTAGAAGGACCCAAGAGAAAAGGTGCAAGTGAATGTGCAGGTGTGCATGTGCGCGACAGGAGGAGAGAGTGAGAAGGCGGTAACAAGTAGAGAGGTTTCCAAATTAAAAATGTAGCCTACTTTGGGGTTTAGTTGGAGAAAGAGGACGTGCTATTCCTGGAAGAGGATTGTTCCATACCATCTATTGACTGTCATTTCGCCATCGGGATTGCCGTGAGGTCAATTGAGGAAGCTTGCCGCCGGAATGATGGACTTTTACATTGTTGATGACATCAAAGAGAGTCGTGAGTTGAGTTGGTTCTAAAAGTTTCCCATGGAAGTAATTGGACATTCTGTTTATTTACTAAAGAAGAGGACATCTAAGGACATTGTGTAGTTTTCTGTTTGACATTTTATAAGGCGAGGATATGAGTACACTGTTTATTAACATTTAATCAGTAATCTAATTGAAGAATATTCCTGCTACTACGCTGTACCACGTTTATTATTTTATTAGTCCATGCCAGCCCTCTTTCAGACTGTAAAATGTTTCATTCATTGTTTGTTTTGTTGATATTGAGATATCTGTGATTACCTGCTGTGAGATTGCTTCAAACTGCTATGTTTTTATTGGTTGTCATCAGATAGGCTACACATGCAAGTGAGGTGGGCAGAATGGTGTAAACTGTGAAATTGTGCCTGTTGTGTTGTTGCCTAAAACTGACAATATATGTTACTGGTTGTCAATGCGTTCGGACCCATAGTAAGACACTTTTTGCCAATCCCATAAAAAAATCAATATGGCGGGTCCCCAGACACACAAAATCTAAATTCAGTGCCTTAAGAAAGTATTCATACACCTTGACTTATTCCACATGTGGTTGTGTTACAGCCTGAATTCAAAATGGATTAAATAGATTTTGTTCTCACACCCATTTACACACAATACCCCATAATGACAACATGAATTTGAACTAATTTATTGAAAATAAAATACAGAAATATTGTATCTCATTTACATAAGTATTCACACCCTGTTGCTATTACACTCCAAATTGAGCTCAGGTGCATCCAATTTTATTTTGATCTTCCTTGATTAGAATCCACCCGGACGATTCAATTGTTTGGACATTATTTAGAAAGAAACACACCTGTCTATATAAGGTCCCATAGTTGACAGTGCAGGTCAGAGCAGAAACTATACCATAAAGTCTGTAGATCGCCATGAATTGTGATGAGGCCCATATCTGGAGAAGGGTATAAGACCATTTCTAGAGTGTTGAAAGTTTCCAAGAGCACAGTGGTCTCTGTCATTGGAAAATAGAAAAATAAGGAAATAACCAGACTCTGCCTAGAGCTGGCCATCTGACCAAACTGAGCAACCGGGCAAGAAAGACCTTGGTCAGGGAGGTGACAAAGAACCCAAGACCACTCTGACAGAACTACAGAGTTCTATGGGAGAACCTGACAGAAGGACAACAGCACTTCACCAATCTGGACTTATGGGAGAGTGGCCAGACGGAAGCCACTCCTTGGAAAAAGGCACATGACAGCATGCCTGAGGTTTGCAAAAAGGCATGTGAAAGACTGAGATCATAAGGCAAAAGATACTGTGGTTTGATGAGACAAAAATGTTCTCTCTTTGGCTTGAATTCATAGCGCTATGTCTGGAGAAAACCAGGCAGAACTCATCACCTGTCTAATACCATCCTTACCGTGAAGCATGGTGGTGGCAGTATCATGTTATGGGAATGCTTTTCAGCGGCAGGGACTGGGAGACTGGTAAGGACAGAGGGAACAACGAATGGAGCCAAATACAGGCAAATCCTTGATGAGAACCTGCTTCATAGTGCAAACGACCGTAGACTGGGGGGCGAAGACTTACGTTCCAACATGGCAATGACCCCAAGCACACAGCCAAAGCAATGCTGGAATGGCTTCAGAACAAGAACGTGAAAGTCCTTGAGTGGACCAGCCAAATCCCAGACTTGAATCCCATTGAAAATCTGTCAAAAGAAGATGAAGACTTGAAGATTGGTGTTCACCGCCACTCCCCATCTAACTTAACAGAGCTTGAGAAAATCTGCAAGGAAGAATGGGAAAAAATCCCCAAATCCAGATGGGCAAAGCTGATACAGACTTATAGTACCCAAGACGACTCAAAGCTGTAATTGCCGCCAAAGGTGCTTCTACAAAGTATTGACTCAGGGATGTGAATAGTTATGTAAATTAGATATTGATGTATTTCATTTTCAATACATTTGCAAAAAAATTCAAAAAACCTGTTTTCACTGTCATTATGTGGTATTGTGTGTAGATTTATAAAAATATTTAATACATTTTTAATTCAGGCTGTAAGACAACAAAATGTGGAATAAGTCAAGGGGTATGGATACTTTCTGAAAGCACTGTAAGTATGTTTTTAAGAGGTCTTTACAAATAGCGGTCTGAGAATAAATATTCCCATCACACATTTTGACTCAATCTTCCAATGTATTGTATTTCAGCCAACTGAATACAAGACAAGAATTACAGTGCATTCGGAAAGAATTCAGACCCCTTGACTTTTTCCACATTTTGTTACGTTACATCCTTATTCTAAAATTGATAAAATATAATAAAAACATCCAATCTACACACAATACCACATAATGACAAAGCAAAAACAGTTTAGACACTTTTACAAAAAATGGAAATATCACATTTACATAACTATTCAGACCCCTTACTCAGAACTTTGTTGAAGCACCTTTGACAGCGATTACAGCCTCAACACGTGTATTTGGGGAGTTTCTCCCATTCTTCTCTGCAGATCCTCTCAAGCTCTGTCAGGTTGGATGGGGAGCGCCACTGCACAACTATTTTTAAGTCTCTCCGGAGATGATCGATCGGGTTCAAGTCCGGGCTCTGGCTGGGCCACTCAAGGACATTCAGAGACTTGGCCCGAAGCCACTCCTGCGTTGTCTTGGCTGTGTGTTTCGGGTCGTTGTCCTGTTGGAAGGTGGACCTTTGCCCCAGTCTGAGGTCCTGAGCGCTTTGGAGCAGGTTTTCATCAAGGATCTCTCTGTACTCTGCTCCGTTCATCTTTCCCTCGATCCTGACTAGTCTCCCAGTCCCTGCCGCTGAAAAACATCCCCACAGCATGATGCTGCCACCACCATGTTTCACCGTAGGGATGGTGCCAGGTTTCCTCCAGACGTGACGCTTGGCATTCAGGCCACAGAGTTCAATCTTGGTTTCATCAGACCAGAGAATCTTGTTTCTCATGGTCTGAGTCCTTTAGGTGCCTTTTGGCAAACCAAGCAGGCTGTCATGTGCCTCTTACTGAGGAGTGGCTTCCATCTGGACACTTTACCATAAAGGCCTGATTGGTGGAGTTTTGCAGAGATGGTTGTCCTTCTGGAAGGTTCTCCCATCTCCACAGAGTAACTCTATAGCTCTGTCAGAGTGACCACCCTGACCAAGGCCATTCTCCCCCGATTACTCAGTTTGGCCGGGCGCCCAGCTCTAGGAAGAGTCTTGGTGGTTCCAAACTTCTTCCATTTAAGAATGATGGAGGCTACTGTTTTCGCTTTGTCATTATGGGGTATTTTGTGTAGATTGATGAGGAAAAATACTATTTTTATCCATTTTAGAATGAGGCTCTAACGTAACAAAATGTTGAAAAAGTCAAGGGGTCTGAATACTTTCCGAATGCAATGTACGTGTGAAATTAGTTTCGGTATAGTTACGTTCAGTTTCGAGGCAATTATAGCGGTGATTATCAACTGGTCATGACACCTTCAACTATCAGGAGAAGGAGGGGATTAGGCCCTACTGTCGGGAGACGGATGGGCAACAGGGGGATACCGTAAAAAGATCACATTCCATCCTAAAACTGGTTATAACACCAGTTATGTTTGTGGTATTAAGCTTCTAACAACAACAGTTTGTTTTATAGACTTTATAGGAAAAGTTAAGGACAGAATACTTATGTAAATAAGGTATTTCTGTTTTTTATTTTTAAAACATTTGCAAAAAAATCTAAAAACCTGTTTTTGCTTTGTCTTTATGGGGTATTGTGTGTAGATTGATGAGGAAATTGTTGTATTTAATCAATTTTAGAATAATTCTAACGTACATTTTTTTGAAAAAGTCAAGTGGTCTGAATACTTTCCGAATGCACTGTAAATGTGATGTAAAGTCTATTCACATCAACAGCATCAATCAGGTAAGAAAATATGTTCATTCTTAATATTGGATTTTACATGATGGTGAAATAATTCATAATGTTTGGACATGCTGCCTAGCAACACATAACATTTTCTTTCATTTGCTGTTCTTTACACCACAATTACACAATTTGTAAGCAGAAATACTTTTGATTACACTGTTAAAATAACTTTCACATAACTTTGGTAGCTTGCAACTGAGTTGCTTCTTGATTGCTTCGTGAAATACTTCCCTGCAACACATCTGCAACTTGGTTGCAACCAGTTGCAACTTTTCAACTTTTTGTAACTAGTTGCAAGCAACAGCCAATCAAAGCAAATGCTTTTGTCACAAGATCCATTCAAATGTTCGGAACTCTGACCCAGTTGTTATGTCAACAACACAGCTGTCAGTGCTGCAGGAACCGTGATCAAGGTAGACAGAAGAGACATTTGCCAAACGGGAGCTGTATAATTCAATATTGGAATCAGGGCTAGTAAAGGTTTATGTACATGCTTTGGCAGTCAATAAATGTACTTTTTAAGTGAATCCAGACCTCTCTGACCAGTTTCAACTGATATTGTTCAACATGAACTGCACTAGCTAGCTAGCTAGCTTAGTTTGTTGTTAGCTCATTGCTAGCTAGCTACATAGCTTGATAAAACAGTACTAGCAATTTAATTTTGGTTAGCTAGCTAAAATGTACAGCCAGCATTTTGTCTAAATTGAACCTTATACAATAACCAAACAGTTGGATAAACAAATCATTTGTGAAATCACTATGTAATGCAGCAGATGACATTGGGTGAGTTTAGAATTCTCAAACCATATGGAATAATATGACAAAACAAAATCAGGTTCAATTTGATTGGCTGTCGCATACAATTTCAATTGCGTTTGAGTTGCTTCGTGTATCAGCCAAGTTGCTTGAAATTATGTCACTTGCCTAAGGCTGTCTGCAGCCAAGATGACTACCAGAAGATACCAGATACCTGATGTTAATGTCTCAGTTGTAAACAAAAGGTACTTTTCATGATAATGTCTTTCCACACATCCATTGGCACTGGTCAAGTTTTTTAGTCATTGCCTCTGTCTGATAATACTGTACAGACTGTGGGTGAGATAGTCTGCAGGATGACTACTACTACCAGTAGATGTTATTGTCTCTGTGCCATCTCTCTCATCTCTCCCCTGCCTCCCTCCCACTGGTTGTGTGAATAGACACAGCTCAGCTGCTCACCGTTCCAGACCACAGGACAGTCGGGACTTTTCCCAGGAGCACTGTGGTCTGGCCTAGCCTGAAGGTGAAACCTGGCCACTGGCCCTATTTTCGGGTTTCTGGCTTGTAAGAACTGGACAGACTGCTCACACTGGGGAATGGGGTTGGCAGATAGAGAGACACAGCCCAGGCAGCCTGTCTGTGGAAAGTACCTTGAAAAGTCCAAGCCACCTGTGGGCCCATTGTGTGCAATGCCCTTTGGCACCACAGGGTTGCCCCGGTGATGACGCAGGGACCAGATGTAAGAACGAATCAAGCGGAGCCCTGCCCTGTGTGTTAGAATTCTGAACCCAACCCAACCCCAGGCTGACCCAAACCAACTGCTCATCACACACCCAGATACAATGGCCTGGTCTCTAATGTCATATCCAGTCACAGAACCCAGTGCAATGGTGCAACAAATATGTATCTATTTTGTATTGGCTTGGACTAGGCCTATGGCACAGCTTATGAGGGAAATGTTGACATAAAAACAATTAAAATTTCAAGGAAAATGCCTTATATGCCATTCAATATTAAATATCAAGTCATTTCATTCAGCTACTCTGAACCCTCAATGTTCTGTGACCATGCTTCTACCGGTGTGTTGCCTGCTAGTGGTAGAAAGTTGCGACGGGAACTTTATGGATCCCAGTGCTAGTACTGCAGACGGCAGTCTGTACCAAGGTTATTATAGTTTTGGGGTTTTATATTCGTTGTTATTTCTATTAGTTTTGAAATTCTGTTTTAGTTTCAGTTCGTTTTCAGACCCGATTTACTATGTTTTATTTAGTTAGAGTTTTATAAAAACATTTCTGTTTCGTTTTTATATTATTTAGTTTCAGTTTTAGTGATAGGGACAGAAAGTAATGGATTTCTTCCCTGTTAGCTAGTGATAGTGCTGCACAAGCTAGGCCTATTTGAAACATCGCCATTTCCTGGCAACATTTACCTGCCAGATTAAGAAGGTTGAAAACCCCATTAGAAAAAAAAGCTTGAAAACCCCATTACAATTTCGGCCAAAGTTTAGAAGAAGAAAAAACTAAAACTGAAAGTAATTCATGATGGTTTTGGAGTCAAAAATAATAGTTTTGTTATAATGCCTAGAGTGTAAAAAGCAGACATCAAGGCAAAGGGTGGCTATTTGAAGAATCTCAAATCTAAAAAATATTTGGATTTGTTTAACACTTTTTTAGTTACTACATGATTCCATATGTGTTATTTCATAGTTTTGATGTCTTCACTATTATTCTACAATGTAGAAAATAGTACAAATAAAGAAAAACCCTTGAACGAATAGGCGTTCTAACATTTTTCAAATGGGTTTGTTAATTGTTTTATTTCAGTTTACGGAATAGTTTTTTCATGATTAGTTTTAGTTTACTATAATGACCTTGGTCTGTACCATGCAGCTGTTACAACGACGACAGCTCCTCCAACCTCTCCTTCTGCGCATCCAAATGCTCTATATCTAATAAAACACTCTTACAGGACACACAACCACACATCTCCAAACAAATCTTCTCAGGTTTTACACATGATTTACGTGCAACCATATAATAAAGATTTTCTAGAGATGATCTCCAAACAGCTTTACGGCTTTGAAGTCTCGGAAAAAAATCCATTTTATACACCTTCCACCATCAGGCCTGCCATACTTTGTGCAGGTACCAGTGTATTCAGATTATGCCATCACGTGTAGAATAACAGTGCTATTCTAGCATGTGCAAAACCAATGTAGAGCTCTTCTTTCTCCTCTTTGCTCCAGTGAGACTCCAGCACAGTTGTTACTGCCAGACAATACAATAAAGCACCTGCTCAACACATGTCAGTGTGTAATGAACAAACACTGGTTTCCTGCTTCCAGACAAGGCAGATATAGGCTATATCCAAAATGGCCCCCTATTCACTACAGCCTACACTCTTAAAAATAAAGGTGCAAGTTGGAACCAAATAAGGTTCTTGAGAGCGATGCCATAGGAGAACCATTTTAGGGTCTCTGAAGAACGATAAATGTGATGGTTCTTTGAAGAACCATACAAAAATCCCAAAACAGAAATGTTTCGGCCCTCCAGGACCGGAATTGAATAGCCCTGTTGGGTTTGAAGCCTTATTTGCATATTTCTCAGGTTGCCTTTCAAGTGAATTTTAAGTTACCAGGGTTGGGAAGACTAAGATATGAGACTACCTTAAACATCTAAACTGGAACAACCATTTCAGTAATGGTGCAATAAGCAGTGGTGTAAAGTACTTAAGTAAAAAAACTTAAAAGTACTACTTAAGTAGTTTTTTTGGGTATCTGTACTTGACTTTACTATTTATATTTTACTTCACTACATTCCTAAAGAACATAATGTACTTTTTACTCCATACATTTTCTCTGACAACCAAAACAACTCACTACATTTTGAATACTTAGCAGGACAGGAAAATGGTCCAATTCATGCACCTATCAAGAGAATATACCTGCTCATCCCTACTGCCTCTGATCTGGCAGACTTACTAAACACAAATGCTTTGTTTGTAAATGATGTCTGAGTGTTGGAGTGTGCCTCTGGCTATCCGTAAATAAAATAAATAAAAATAAAATGATGGCGTCTGGTTTGCTTAATAAATTATAAGGATGTTTTAATGATTTATACTTATATTTTTACTTTTGATACTTAAGTATATTTAAAACTAAATAGTTGTACGGTCCAAAACACGACCCTGCCAAACCGCACTGCTTTCTTAACCCGGAAGCCAGCCGCACCAATGTGTCGGAGGAAACACTGTACAACTGGCGACCATGTCAGCTTTCATGCGCCCGGCCTGCCACAGGAGTCACTAGAGCGTGATGGGACAAGGACATCCTGGCCAGCCAAACCTTCCCCTAACCACGCTGGGCCAATTGTGTGCCGCCTCATGGGTCTCCAGGTTGTGGCCGGCTACGACACAGCCCGAGATCGAACCCAGGTCTGTAGAGACGCCTCAAGCACTGCAATGCAATGCCTTAGACCGCTGTGTCACTCGGGAGGCCCCACTCAAGTAGTATTTTAATGGGTGACTTTCACTTTTATTTGAGTCACTTTCTATTAAGGTATCTTTACTTTTACTCAAGTATGAAAATTGGGTACTTTTTCCACACTGTCAATTAGTCCTAGTAACCGATTGGAATAGTTTACAAAAATGTATGTTATTTATATTTGAGTAGCATAATATTAATGAATGAATGAATGTACATGCAAAAACATAGATATTGAAACAAACAATTCTGTAAATCAACCTGCAATAGAGCATGCTGGGAAATATGGTAATGAGGGCTATGGTTTTGGTTCAACTCTGGTTATTAACACCACTCAGTGTCCATTTAACTCTTTACAGTGTTAATTGAACTCTTGAATCAACACTAGAAATGTTACACAAAAAATCAACATTGGCCAATTTGATGTGGGCTATGAAAGGGACACATCTGCAGGCTTCCATATATTTCAATAACTTTTTAGAATTCTGAAGAACTGTAGATGCCACGTCAAGAACCCCACACTTAACTCAAAGGTTCTTTATCAGGCAAGAGTTCTCCAAGGAACCTTAAGAGCTGAGGAAGAACCATTTAAGAATCTTTATTTTTTTCAGTCTACATAGTTCACTACTTTTTCAAAGGCCTTATGGGGAAAAGGGTGTTATTTTAGACATAGCCATAGTCTAGCTTCTAGCCCAGCTAACAGGCCTCAGCTCTCCTGTCAGCATACTGACACTCCAAGCTTGGGCTGTTTGGGTCACAGGAACCTTCCACAAACTGATTAAAACATTCAGGAATCTCTGACTTACTGAGAATCGGGCTTGTCGCTACTAACACAGGAGATCAGCCTAAAAGTAGTCAACAGGACAGGACCACACTGCTCTGTTAACACACACACACACACACACACACACACACACACACACACACACACACACACACAGGCCAAGTCACGGAGGGACACAAACAAGTGGACAGACTGCTACCATTTTAGGTCAGAGAACTTCACCACCATGCCCTCTGTTTGAACTGGGCTGCCAAGCCAGTCAGAGATCGAGGTCAAGGCACCAATAGCACCATTCAGCCAAGTAAGTGGTGATGTAGAGAGATAGAGAGGGAGAGAGAGAGAGAGAGACTCATAGAAAGAATCAGAGAGAGAGCGAGATAGACTCAGAAAGAGAGAGAGAGAGGTCACTTCAGCCTCCCTCCACTGCTCCCCATTTTGGATGAAGAGATGAGAGATGATACGTGTGCATTATAAAACCATCCACATTAACTGGTGACTTCATGTCATTGACAGTTTACGGGTGAGAGTGCATACCGCAAACACTGCTAATATTAACCCGGCCACAGAATTACCTCTAATATTAACCCCTCTAGGAGTTAGGTTTCCTGCCCAGGCACTGTTTTGGGAACATAATGATATTTACACAGAACCACAATGTTTACAGGGAGCCTGACTTCATCTGTTGAGTGTTTACTATCATGGGTGGCAGTGGGGAAGTATAAGAGAGTGAAGAAGGGGGGAGAGGTCATATTGTTAGGGCAGAGTGGGGTGTGTTGAGTGGTAAGTCATATTAGGGAAATCAGAAACAACAACACTCAAACAAGTTTAAGGGAAGCTCCATACTAACTATATCTTCATCAAACTGCATCTTTACCAAAACCTTATACCATTCTCTTTGATTGACTTCACAAACATCACTCCGGTTCAAGAGCGTATTCCCTCGCCAATTAAAATAGGTGGGGGAGGAGAAGGAAGAGGAGGAGAACTAGGGAGCGTGCACTGGCCTTGTTCGGTCTTGTTCTTGTTCCATTTAGGCACAGTACAGTGTGTACTCATTGCTGAAAAGCTCCACAGTAATAAAATGGACCAGCGCCATTGAGTAATAGCTTTGCTGTTTTAAAAACATTCCATGGCCACCATGCCAAATAAACAATAAAAATAGATACATTTCCAATTGTGAACGGTGCTGGAGGACTTGGACCAAGCACTTGCTGAGACACACAGACACACATGCACGTGCACAGGCACATGCGCACACACACACACACACACACACTCCACACACACACACACACACACACACACACACACACACACACACACACACACACACACACACACACATACTGTATCCTGTGCAGAACAGTCTCCTGTCTGCGGCATCCTGGGAAAGACAGTCTCCACACTGAGCCCAACACTGTTCTCAGACCAGAACCAAGAATCACTGTTTAGGGACCGATAATTCAAAGGGCGGAAGCAGAGGGATAACCTGTGGTGTTGGAACAACATTCAACGTTTCCCAACTACGTGAGATGGAGTACTGTCTTGTGTTCACAGTCATTTCCTAATGGTTAGTCTCTCGTGATAGACGTAGCTGGCCAGACCAGCGTGCATACAAGATTTGGTTCTGGGTGCTGATATTACATAACAGTGAACAAGAACTATGAGCTGCGTTTTACATCCCAGGGTTACATTAGTTTCAGACTTGTGGTTAAAGGTCATACTGAAATGGCATCATTATAATCTTCATCTTTATCATCATCTTCATAATCATCTTAATTTTCATCATCATCATCATCATCATCATCATCATCATCATCATCATCATCACCACCATCAATTAGCAAAGCACCACCACATTCTAATGGAGTCTGACTGACTACCTTCGTTGACCGACATTATCAACGTCCCTGTCATCCCTCTCCAATATAAGGTCTGCCAAAGTAATTTTAGGTCAAATATTTATGTCAATGTCTTCACATGTGAACTGGAGATGGATTCCTCTGCATTTCTAAATCTTTTAACGTGTCATGCTGTTGATTCAGTGTGTCTGGCCAGATAAAGTCTTGGCTTGTAAAAAAGATTCCATGGGAGAGAGCTGGGGTTTAGTTCATGCAGGGTGCATACTTCTACCTGTTTTCATATTACTGAAAACGTCCAGTGTTCCCCAGACTTTGACGTCAATCCGTAGCTGGATGCTGAGATGCTGAGATACTGCCCAGACACGGCCTCCCAATAGTAAATTCACAGAAAAGAAAAAGCCAAGAATCACTGTGATTCTTGGAAAGTGGCTACACTCTTAGAAGTAAAGGTGCATCGAATAACCTTTGGGGTTTAAAAGACTGCCACTGTGAGGGAATATTTTCAGTTCAAAAAGGTTCCTCGAGGAACCCCTGTGTAAAGGTTCAAACAGGAACCTTTTTGTGGTGAGAGGGGTTACATTTTAAACATTTTTACTAATATATTATAGCGGTGGAAGCCTATCATAAGATTGGAGGCATGGCTTTCAGATAGTTATTTTTGGCCACCAGTGAGTGTAAATGTAATTCCTGGTCATCATGTTAAGTTTGTTCACTGCAAATTCCCCTTGCCTTGAATATTGATGCATATGGTAATGAAGTGTTAAGTAATCCAACATTGGGAACTCATACACATATGTAAGCCTCATTGACGCTACAAACCTGTCAATGTCCAAACTTAACACGTGATGACAATGCAACAGATTATCAGGAATTACACTTACTCTCATGGGTGGCCAAAAAGAACTATCTGAAAGCCACACCCCTACTAAGCCGCGCTTTGGGTGGTTTTCTATAAAAAGAGCCAGGATGATGCTGGGTTATTAATATATGACCCAGCATGTCAGATCAGAAGACTGGAGGTGTGGCTTAGTAGGGGCATGGCTTTCAGATAGTTATTTTTGGCCAACCGTGAGAATAAATTGCATTCCGATTCATCTGTTCAGTTGTGTTGTTATCACATTTTAAGGTTGAAGACTGATACTTTTGTAAATTTAATGAGGATTACACAAGTTCATGAGCTCCTCAGGATTCTATGCATATCCTAATAGTGTTTAAGTTACACAAGAGCCTATTAATGGTGGGATAGTTACCACTGTGTTACAAAATGTAAATAATAATGTTATTAATGTTGTATTAGAATATGTAATGTGCAAAAATATGCAAGGAAAATTGTGTACAAAATTAACATGATGAACAAGAATGACATTTACTCTCATGGGAGGCCAGAAATAACTATATGAAAGCTACACCCCTGATAGGCCATGCCTCCTGAATATAACCTATGGATTACATAAAAACCCAGCATGAAACAGAAGGAAACTTTAAAGTTAAATTAACCCATGTTTGGGTAATCCAAACAACCCAACATGTTGGGTTATTCACACAACACAACTGGCTAAGTCAAAATAACCAAGCATGTGCTCTGTCCAATATTTACCCAGCTCTGGGTTACTGAATAACCCTTTTTTTTTTAGAGTGTAGTAGTAATCAGTTCCTAGAAGAAAGAGCAATGGCAATTTTGATCACATTTCTGTCGAGGTGTGGGCAGAAAAAATGTTTTGATATTTTGCAGTGACATTTTCAAACTAAACATGCATGCTGCCTATATAGCGAGTGCCTGTCCCCGCATTCTGCAAGATCAATTGTGTATACATTACCAGTCAAAAGTTTGGACACACCTACTCATTCAAGGGGTTTTATTTATTTGTACTATTTTTTACATCGTAGAATAATAGTGAAGACATCAAAACTAGGAAATAACACATATGGAATCATGTAGTAACCAAGAGGGTGTTAAACAAATCAAAATATATGTTATATTTGCAATTCTTCAAATAGCCACCCTTTGCCTTGATGACAGCTTTGCACACTCTTGGCATTCTCTCAACCAGCTTCATGAGATAGTCACCTGGAATGCATTTAAATTAACAGGTGTGCCTTCTTAAAAGTTAATTTGTGGAATTTCTTTCCTTCTTAATGCGTTTGAGCCAATCAGTTGTGTTGTGACAAGGTAGGGGGGGTATAGAGAAGATAGCCCTATTTGGTAAAAGACCAAGTCCATATTATGGCAAGAACAGCTCAAATAAGCAAAGAGAAACAACAGTCCGTCATTTCTTTAAGACATGAAGGTCAGTCAATACGGAACATTTTACTTTCTTCAAGTTCAGTCGCAATAACCATCAAGCGCTATGATGAAACTGGCTCTCATGAGGACCGCCACAGGAATGGAAGACCCAGAGTTACCTCTGCTGCAGAGGATAAGTTCATTAGAGTTACCAGCCTCAGAAATGGCAGCCCAAATAAATGCTTCACAGAGTTCAAGTAACAGACACATGTCAACATCAACTGTTCAGAGGAGACTGTGTGAATCAGGCCTTCATGGTCGAATTGCTGCAAAGAAACCCCTACTAAAGGACACCAATAAGAAGAAGAGACTCACTTGTCCAAGAAACACGAGCAATGGACATTAGACCGGTTTGTCCTTGGGTCTGGTCTCCAAATTGGAGATTTTTGGTTCCAACCGCCGTGGCTTTGTGAGACGCGGTGTGGGTGAACGGATGATCTCTGCATGTGTATTTCCCACCATAAAGCATGGAGGAGGAGGTGTGATGATGTGGGGGTGCTTTGCTGGTGACACTGTCTGTGATTTATTTAGATTTAGAATTCAAGGCACACTTAACCAGCATGGCTAACACAGCATTCTGCAGTGATACGCCATCCCATCTGGTTTGGGCTTAGTGGGACTATCATTTGTTTTTCAACAGGACAGTGACCCAACACACCTCCAGGCTGTGTAAGGGCTATTTTACCAAGAAGGAGGGTGATGGAGTGCTGCATTAGATGACCTGGCCTCCACAATCCCTCGGCCTCAACCCAATTGAGTTGGTTTGGGATTAATCGGACCGCAGAGTGAAGGAAAAGCATCCAACAAGTGCTCAGCATATGTAGGACCTCCTTCAAGACTGTTGGAAAAGCATACTGTCAAATACAGTGGGGGAAAAAAGTATTTAGTCAGCCACCAATTGTGCAAGTTCTCCCACTTAAAAAGATGAGAGAGGCCTGTAATTTTCAACATAGGTACACGTCAACTATGACAGACAAATTGAGGAGAAAAAAATCTAGAAAATCACATTGTAGGATTTTTTATGAATTTATTTGCAAATTAAGGTGGAAAATAAGTATTTGGTCAATAACAAAGATTTCTGGCTCTCACAGACATGTAAGTTCTTCTTTAAGAGGCTCCTCTGTCCTCCACTCGTTACCTGTATTAATGGCACCTGTTTGAACTTGTTATCAGTATAAAAGACACCTGTCCACAACCTCAAACAGTCACACTCCAAACTCCACTATGGCCAAGACCAAAGAGCTGTCAAAGGACACCAGAAACAAAATTGTAGACCTGCACCCGGCTGGGAAGACTGAATCTGCAATAGGTAAGCAGCTTGGTTTGAAGAAATCAACTGTGTGAGCAATTATTAGGAAATGGAAGACATACAAGACCACTGATAATCTCCCTCGATCTGGGGCTCCACGCAAGATCTCACCCCGTGGGGTCAAAATGATCACAAGAACGGTGAGCAAAAATCACAGAACCACACGGTGGGAATAGTGAATGACCTGCAGAGAACTGGGACCAAAGTAACAAAGCCTACCATCAGTAACACACTATGCCGCCAGGGACTCAAATCCTGCAGTGCCAGACGTGTCCCCCTGCTTAAGCCAGTACATGTCCAGGCCCATCTGAAGTTTGCTAGAGTGCATTTGGATGATCCAGAAGAGGATTGGGAGAAAGTCATATGGTCAGATGAAACCAAAATATAACTTTTTGGTAAAAACTCAACTCGTCGTGTTTGGAGGACAAAGAATGCTGAGTTGCATCCAAAGAACACCATACCTACTGTGAAGCATGGGGGTGGAAACATCATGCTTTGGGGCTGTTTTTCTGCAAAGGGACCAGGACGACTGATCCGTGTAAAGGAAAGAATGAATGGGGCCATGTATCGTGAGATTTTGAGTGAAAACCTCTTTCCATCAGCAAGGGCATTGAAGATGAAACGTGGCTGGGTCTTTCAGCCTGACAATGATCCCAAACACACCACCCGGGCAACGAAGGAGTGGCTTCGTAAGAAGCATTTCAAGGTCCTGGAGTGGCCTAGCCAGTCTCCAGATCTCAACCCCATAGAAAATCTTTGGAGGGAGTTGAAAGTCTGTGTTGCCCAGAGACAGCCCCAAAACATCACTGCTCTAGAGGAGATCTGCATGGAGGAATGGGCCAAAATACCAGCAACAGTGTGTGAAAACCTTGTGAAGACTTACAGAAAACGTTTGACCTGTGTCATTGCCAATAAAGGGTACATAACAAAGTATTGAGAAACGTTTGTTATTGACCAAATACTTATTTTCCACCATTATTTGCAAATAAATTCATTAAAAATCCTACTATGTGATTTTCTGGATTTTTTTCTCTCATTTTGTCTGTCATAGTTGACGTGTACCTATGATGAAAATTACAGGCCTCTCTCATCTTTTTAAGTGGGAGAACTTGCACAATTGGTGGCTGACTAAATACTTTTTTTCCCCCACTGTATTTAGCCAGCTGCTATCTGGCGATGTGATTTGTAACTTTGCAAGCTAACGTTAGCTAAAGCCTACTGTACCGTATCTAACCGTTAGATAGCTAGCTAAATAAAATAAAAACTGAAATATCACATTTACATAAGTATTCAGACCCTTTACTCAGTACTTTTTAAACAACTTTTGGCAGCGATTACAGCCTTGAGTCTACTTGGGTATGACACTACAAACTTGGCACACCTGTATTTGGGGAGTTTCTCCCATTCTTCTCTGCAGATCCTCTCAAGCTCTGTCAGGTTGGATGTGGAGCGTCGCTGCACAGCTATTTTCAGGTCTCTCCAGAGATGTTCGATCGGGTTCAAGTCCGGGCTCTGGCTGGGTCACTCAAAGACATTCAGAGACTTGTCCCAAAGCCACTCATGCGTTGTCTTGGCTGTGTGCTTACGATCGTTGTCCTGTTGGAAGGTGAACCTTTGCCCCAGTTTGAGGCCTTGAGCGCTCTGCAGCAGGTTGTCATCAATCCCTCAATCCCTCAGGTTTTCATCAATCCCTCAAACCTGACTAGTCTCCCAGTCCCTGCCGCTGAAAAACAGATAATTCCTTTGACCCCATGGCTTGGTTTTGGCTCTGACATGCACTGTCAACTGTGGGACTGTCACGGATACGGCCGAGGCTGCCCCTCCTCCTCGTTCGGGCAGGCTTCGGCGGTCGTCGTCACCGGAGTACTAGCTGCCACCGATCGATGTTTCTGTGTCTCACTAGTTCTGTCTGTATTGTTCACACCTGTTACCCATTAGGCTTATTAGTTTCCCTATATTACCTCTGTTTTCCCCCCTGAGTGTGTGCGTGATTATTCTTGTTACGTCGTATGTTGAGCTGTTGTTTTTGCTCTTCCCTGCGTGGAGGGTTTGCATTATTTACTTGGAGTCGAGTAAAGCCATTTAATTCTCAGTTCTGTGTCCTGCGCCTGATTCCGTTTCCCCACTGCACCCAGACGCTGACAGAATCACGCCCCTGTTATGGAGTCATTAGGCACGCCCGATCCCAGCGCTTCGGTGGAGGAACGCATCCACCAGCACGCGACCATACTGCAGCGACTAGGCTCGGCTCTGGATCAAGTGATCCACACCATGGATCGATGGGAGAGAGTTGGGTTTTCTACACCTCCTCTTTCGCCGAATTCTCTTCCATCAGGATCCTCAACCCCTGGGTACAGTGGTCTTCGGCTCTCGCTCCCGAGCGAATACGATGGGACAGCTGCCGGGTATAAGGAATTCCTGCTCCAGGTGGAGCTTTACCTGGCCACCATCCACCCGGCTCCCTCGGGATACGAGAGCGTGTCCGCCCTCATCTCCTGTCTGTCGGGCAAAGCCCTGGAATGGGCCAACGCGGAGTGGGGTGGAATAGACGCTGAGTCCGTTCGCTATGAGGATTTTACCCGCCGTTTCCGGGCAGTTTTCGATCATCCGCCTGAGGGGAGCGCGGCGGAGGAGCGTCTGTTTCACCTCAGTCAGGGAAGGAGGAGCGCACAGGAATACACCCTGGATTTCAGGACACTGGCAGCCAGCGCGGGATGGAACGAGAGGGCCCTGATGGATCACTACCGATGCAGTCTACGGGAGGATGTTCGTCGGGAGCTGGCCTGCAGGGACACTAATCTTAACCTGGACCAGCTGGTAGATTTATCGATCCGGCTAGATAACCTGTTGGCTACCCGCGGACGTCCAGATCAGGGTCCGTCCAGTCCATCCCCCAGCACTTCCGAGTCCACACCTATGGAGCTTGGAAGTGCTGATGCGGAGAGGCCGAGCAAGGGGGTGGTCTCCTGCACCAACTGTGGCCGCAGAGGACACACTGCGGGCCGGTGCAGGAGAGACCCTCATGGAATCGAGGCAGCAGGCAGGGTTCTGGGGGATCATCTCAGGTGAGTAGGCACCCAACTCACCCAGAGCTCCCTGTTGCTCACATGATGATTAATGTTATTTTCCCTGAGTTTTCCCCACATTCCCATCATAGGGCGCTCGTAGATTCCGGCGCAGCTGGGAATTTTATGGACAGATTGGTTGCGCATAGATTAGGGTTCCTATATTGCCGTTAGATGTGCCCTTCCCCATACGTGCCCTAGATAGTCGCCCATTAGGGTCAGGTATGGTTAGGGAGGTCACAGCTCCACTTCGGATGGAGACACAGGGGGGTCATGAAGAGAGAATTAGTCTCTTCCTCATTGATACCCCTGCATTTCCCGTGGTGCTGGACCTTCCCTGGCTAGCCACCCATGACCCCAGTATTTCGTGGCAACAGAGGGCTCTTAAGGGATGGTCACCTCAGTGCTCGGGAAGGTGTGTACGTGTTTCCATAGGGGAAACCACGGTGGAGAGTCCAAACCATGTCTCCCCAATGCACATTCCCTCAGAATATGCAGATTTGGCTCTCGCCTTCTGTAAAAGGAAGGCGACTCAATTACCACCCCATCGACGAGGGGATTGTGCGATAGATCTCCGTGAGGGTGCTGCACTTCCCAGGAGTCACGTGTATCCTCTGTCACAGGAGGAAACTGTGGCTATGGAGACTTATGTCACCAAATCTCTGGGACAGGGATACATTCGGCCCTCCACTTCCCCTGCCTCCTCAAGTTTCTTTTTTGTGAAGAAGAAGGATGGAGGTTTACGCCCGTGCATTGACTATCGAGGTCTAAATCAGAAAACCTTAAAATACAGCTATCCTCTTCCTCTCATTGCTAGTATGATGGAGTCATTGCACGGTGCACGCTTCTTCACAAAATTGGACCTCAGGAGCGCGTACAATCTGATCCGTATCCGGGATGGGGACAAGTGGAAGACAGCATTTAGTACCACCTCTGGTCACTATGAGTACCTCGTCATGCCGTACGGGTTGATGAATGCTCCCTCAGTATTTCAATCCTTTGTCGATGAGATTTTCAGGGACCTGCACGGACAGGGTGTAGTGGTGTATATAGATGATATTCTCATATACTCCGCTACACGCGACGAGCATGTGTCCCTGGTGCGCAAGGTGCTAGGTAGACTGTTGGAGCATGACCTGTACGTTAAGGTTGAGAAATGTCTGTTCTTCAGACAGTCCGTCTCCTTCTTAGGATACCGCTTGTCAGAGTCAGGGGTCGAGATGGAGTGTGACCGCATTTCAGCCGTGCGTAATTTGCCGACTCCTACCACGGTAAAGGAGGTGCAGCGATTTTTGGGTTTTGCCAACTACTACCGGAGATTTATCCGGGGCTTTGGCCAGGTAGCAGCTCCCATAACCTCTTTGCTAAAGGGCGGTTCAGTGCGCCTGCAGTGGTCCGCGGAGGCGAACAGGGCCTGTCTCCCTTTCAGTGTGTACTAGGTTACCAGCCGGTCCTGGCACCGTGGCATCAGAGCCAGATCGAGGCTCCTGCGGTGGATGAATGGTTTCGGCGCTCGGAGGAGACATGGGACGCTGCCCATGTACGCCTGCAAAGGGCGATTAGGAGACAGAAGGCGAGTGCCGACCGCCACCGCAGTGAGGCTCCGGGTTATGCACCGGGGGACCGGGTCTGGCTCTCGACCCGAAACCTGCCCCTTCTCCTGCCCTGCCGGAAACTGGGTCGGCGGTTTGTGGGGCCCTTTAAAGTCCTGAGGAGGTTGAACAAGGTTTGTTATAGGTTACAGCTCCCCCCGATTACCGTATTAACCCCTCGTTCCATGTGTCTCTCCTCAGGCCGGTGGTAGCTGGTCCGCTCCAGGAGTCCGAGGTGCGGGAGGTTCCTCCGCCCCGATTGGACATTGAGGTGGCACCGGCGTACTCGGTCCGTTCCATCATGGATTCGAGGCGTCGGGTTGGAGGCCTGCAGTATCTCGTGGAGTGGGAGGGGTACGGTCCGGAGGAACGGAGCTGGGTTCCCAGGAGGGACATCCTCGATCCCTCCTTGTTAAGGGAGTTCCATCGTCGTCATCCGACTCGCCCTGCTCTGCGTCCTCCTGGCCGTCCCCGAGGCCGGTGTCGACGCACGGCTGGAGCCGCATGTCAGGGGGTACTGTCACGGACATGGCCAATGCTGCCCCTCCTCCTCGTTCGGGCAGGGTTCGGCGGTCGTCGTCACCGGAGTACTAGCTGCCACCGATCGATGTTTCTGTGTCTCACTAGTTCTGTCTGTATTGTTCATACCTGTTACCCATTAGGCTTATTAGTTTCCCTATATTACCTCTGTTTTCCCTCCTGAGTGTGTGCGTGATTATTCTTGTTACGTCGTCTGTTGAGCTGTTGTTTTTGGTCTTCCCTGCATGGAGGGTTTGCATTATTTACTTGGAGTCGAGTAAAGCCATTTAATTCTCAGTTCTGTGTCCTGCGCCTGATTCCGTTTACCCACTGCACCCAGACGCTGACAGGGACCTTATATTGACAGGTGTGTGCCTTTCCAAATCATGTCCAATCAATTGAATTTACCATAGGTGGACTCCAAGTTGTAGAAACATCTCAAGGATGATTAATGGAAAAAGGATGCACCTGAGCTCAATTTCGAGTCTCATAGCAAGGGTCTAAATACTTATGTAAATATGATATTTCAGTTTTTTATTTTGAAAATATTAGCAAAAATTCTAAAAACCAGTTTTCGCTTTGTCATTATTGTTTATTGTATGTAGATTGATTAGGCTTTTTATTTTATTAAATCCATTTTAGAATAAGGCTGTAATGTAACAAAATGTAGAAAAAAGGAAGGGGTCTGAATACTTTCCGAATGCACTTACTATCAACTGTGGCCTAAAACATTTTATTGTCTTTTCCCTGACATATCTCAATCAATCAAAAGTTATATGAACAGTGATCAGGCCTGATACTAAACTAAGCTTAACACTCAAGACTAGTTTTTCCCCTCCTGACATGATACTTCATTTCATAGCATTTAACATAACCAAGTTAAGGAGGGAAATGATCCCTTCTGAATGAACAGACAGAGGTTTGCGTTCAAGCCAAGGACCTTTGTTTAAAATATGTGAAATTATTCAACCGAACATTTAATCACATCCAATTACAGGGAGAGAACTGTTGTTTTTGTAACGAAATTTAAACACATCATGCATTATTCGACTACTGATAAATCCTCTTAGTTAATCCCTCAGCAAACCATTCCTGGAAATACAGAGAGAAAAAAGCCAATGTCTGGATGTTCTGCTACTTATAGGAAAATAAAGTGAGGACCTGTCAAGATCCATAGAGCGGTATGAAACTTCACCACAACCTCATCACCTAGCCAACTAGCTAACCTAAATTGCTGTATGGGTCAAATAGTGTTAAATATTCTTACCACATTCTAACCAAAACGTGTAGTTATTACTAGGGTCATATGAAGTATGAAGGACCACATCCCTCTAGGGAAGTCTTGCTCCTGACAGTGTAAAGTTGATTCTATGACAGGAGAAGCATAAGGGGAAAGTGCACTGAATAACTAAGCTACAGTGAGGGAAAAAAGTATTTGATCCCCTGCTGATTTTGTACATTTGCCCACTGACAAAGACATGATCAGTATATAATTTTAATGGTAGGTTTATTTGAACAGTGAGAGACAGAATAACAACAAAAAAATCCAGAATAACGCATTTAAAAAAATTTAGAAATGTATTTGCATTTTAATGAGGGAAATAAGTATTTGACCCCCTCTCAATCAGAAAGATTTCTGTCTCCCGGTGTCTTTTATACAGGTAACGAGCTGAGATTAGGAGCACACTCTTAAAGGGAGTGCTCCTAATCTCAGCTTGTTACCTGTATAAAAGACACCTGTCAACAGAAGCAATCAATTAATCAGATTCCAAACTCTCCACCATGGCCAAGACCAAAGAGCTCTCCAAGGATGTCAGGGACAAGATTGTACACCTACACAAGGCTGGAATGGGCTACAAGACCATCGCCAAGCAGCTTGGTGAGAAGGTGACAACAGTTGGAAACATAAAATAACTGTCAATCTCCCTCGGCCCTGGGCTCCATGCAAGATCTCACCTCGTGGAGTTGCAATGATCATGAGAACGGTAAGGAATCAGCCCAGAACTACACGGGAGGATCTTTTCAATGATCTCAAGGCAGCTGGGACCATAGTCACCAAGAAAACAATTGGTAAAACACTACGCCGTGAAGGACTGAAATCCTGCAGCGCCCGCAAGGTCCCCCTGCTCAAGAAAGCACATATACAGGGCCTTCTGAAGATTGCCAATGAACATCTGAATGATTCAGAGGAGAACTCGGTGAATCGAGCTCTTTGGCATCAACTCAACTCGCCGTGTTTGGAGGAGGAGGAATGTTGCCTATGACCCCAAGAACACCATCCCCACCATCAAACATGGAGGTGGAAACATTATGTTTTGGGGGTGTTTTTCTGCTAAGGGGACAGGACAACTTCACCGCATCAAAGGGACGATGGACGGGGCCATATACCGTCAAATCTTGGGTGAGAACCTCCTTCCCTCAGCCAGGGCATTGAAAATGGGTCGTGGATGGGTATTCCAGCATGACAATGACCCAAAACATACGGCCAAGGCAACAAAGGAGTGGCTCAAGAAGAAGCACATTAAGGTCCTGGAGTGGCCTAGCCAGTCTCCAGACCTTAATCCCATAGAAAATCTGTGGAGGGAGCTGAAGGTTCGAGTTGCCAAACGTCAGCCTCGAAACCTTAATGACTTGGAGAAGATCTGCAAAGAGGTGTGAAACAAAATCCCTCCTGAGATGTGTGCAAATCTGGTGGCCAACTACAAGAAACGTCTGACCTCTGTGATTGCCAACAAGGGTTTTGCCACCAAGTACTAAGTCATGTTTTGCAGAGGGGTCAAATACTTATTTCCCTCATTAAAATGCAAATCAATTTATAAAATTTTTGTTGTTGTTATTCTGTCTCTCACTGTTCAAATAAACCTACCATTAAAATTATAGACTGATCATGTCTTTGTCAATGGGTAAACGTACAAAATCAGCAGGGGATCAAATACTTTTTTCCCTCATTGTAAGTGACTGGCAACCCCATAGAATCAACTTTACACTCTTAGGAGCAAGACTTCCCTAGAGAGATGTGGTCCTTCATACTTCATATGACCCTTGTAATAACTACACGTAACTACACGTATTATGTGTATAACATATGTATAAGAAAAGTTACTTGTTTCTTTTAGCTGCCAGTGGAGCAAAGGGCCACAAGTGCATCTGCAGCAATATAACAGATGATAAACTGTTCTTTACTGTTAAAGTCCATGGTGATGGAAGGGTATGGTCTGTTTTTCTGTTCTATTCTATGAAGATGACGGTATGATTTGGTGTGCTACCTCTCAACGAAGGTGCCAAACAGCAGTCTGATGGTCTTCTGGATGTTCTCAGTGCACAGCCAGCTCCACTGGTCCTTCATCAGCAGACACAGGATGTTCAGAGGTACGTCCGCCACGGCCGTGTCTGCAGCACCGTCACACATACACAGAGTCAGAGTCAGATTCACACATACAGTCACGCATGCTAGCAACAGATACAAAACAGATATAAAATGTGCTAGATGATACAAATACTGGGCCATGGTTCTGAAACAAGAATAAAGGCAAATGGATAGATAGCCTCAGATAGATAGTAAACACTGCATCCTCAAAACAGTGGTATGGTGCTTCCCTCCAGAGGCTGTGCAAGGTTATACCACCTTCTGAACATAACTGAGTGGAGTATGCTCATTTTAGATTATCTAATTTAGAAAGTAATAATATTGACATATCTGTTTTGCAGAGAGAGTCCACATAGAGACAGTCAGCTTTATGACAGTCTATCATGTACACTCAGAAAAAAAGATGCTGTGTTCATAGAGGGTTTGTACCCATAAGGTAACAATTTTTGGTGCTGGGTAGATACCTTTGCAGAAGATGCTATCTAGGACCCTCTATGTATATGGTTCTACTTAGAACCCTCTATGAAAGTTTCTGCCGAGAACCCTATATAAAAGGTTCTACCAAGAACCATTTTGTCATCTAAAGGTTCTTCCTAGAACCGTCTATGAAGGATTCTACCGAGAACCCTTTTATTTTTGGACAGCTCTTACTACAACCCTCTATGAACCGTTCCACCAGCCTTATTAGCCTTTAAATGTTATTATTTATGACAATATATTACATATATAATTGAGGGCATAGTTATACCCTAACACATTGGTGTTAGGAATCTCCTGGTTTACAGTAGTGATGGGGAAACCAATCTTCCTGAAGCATTGAGGTTTTCTAGCCAATTGTGTCCAAAAAGGTTAATTACTCAAGGTTTTGATCAAAACAGTGTAAACTAGTGGCACCTGCTGGTCAAAAGAATTTAGAGCAGCCAAATTGTACTGAACAAAAATATAAACGCAACATGCAACAATTTCAAAGATTTTACTGAGTTACAGTTCATAGAAGGAAATCAGTCAATTTAAATGAATTCATTAGGCCCTAATCTATGGATTTCAAATGACTGGGCAGGGGCACAGCCATGGGTGGGCCTGGGAGGGCATAGGCCCACCCACTGGGGAGCCAGGCCAAGCCAATCATAATTAGTTTTCCCACAAAATAAATAGTATATAAATATAAACAAATTTGTACACAACATTTGAGAGAAATAAGCTTTTTGTGCATATGGAACATGTCTGGGATATTTTATTTCAGCTCATTAAACATGGGACCAAAACTTTACATGTTGCGTTTATATTTTTGTTCAGTATATTATAAATTATGTTCCACAAACCGTAGCATGTGCGTAGCCTAACCTTTCTGTCTTCTACTAAACCAATCAGGTTGTTGTTTGACGAAACAAAGCTTTGGTCGTCATTGATCACGTGCACACTGCTTCAAAGTACACTGCTTAGCGATTTCTATGCATGCCTCAGAGCTCTGGCATCAAACATAACATCACCAGTTTACACACCACATCAGGCCTGCAAGTCACGTTATGCTGGCTTGCAAAGTGATGTGTAATATCCAACAAGTGGAATTGTTAATCACCTGCAACCTGCATTATGAATGACTGCCAGGATAAGGAAGATTGAATACTGACACTACCTCAATCATATTAACTGGAACTACCATCTCAGATTGGATTAGTTTAAAAAACGGTATGTTCTTTATCTTTGTGTAGCATAAAATTAAGCAACCAATCAATTGAAGTCGGAAGTTTACATATACTTAGGTTGGAGACATTAAAACTCGTTTTTCATCCACTCCACAAATTTCTTGTTAACGAACTATGGTTATGGCAAGTCGGTTAGGACATCTACTTTGTGCATGACACAAGTAATATTTCCAACAATTGTTTACAGACAGATTATTTCACTTATAATTCACTGTATTACAATTCCAGTGGGTCAGAAGTTTACATACACTAAGTTGACTGTGCCTTTAAACAGCTTGGAAAATTCCAGAATATGATGTCATGGCTTTAGAAACTTCTGATACTCTTTGCTTGACATCATGGGCAAATCAAAAGAAATCAGCCAAGACCTCAGAAAAATAATTGTAGACCTCCACAAGTCTGGTTCATCCTTGGGAGCAATTTCCAAATGCCTGAAGGTACCATGTTCATCTATACAAACAATAGTACGCAAGTATAAACACCATGGGACCACGCAGCCATCATACCGCTCAGGAAGGATACACGTTCTGTCTCCTAGAGATGAACGTATTTTGGTGCGAAAAGTGCAAATCAATCCCAGAACAACAGCAACGGACCTTGTGAAGATGCTGGAGGAAACAGGTACAAAATAATCTATATCCACAGTAAAACGAGTCCTATATCGACATAACGTGAAAGGCCGCTCAGCAAAGAAGAAGCCATTGCTCCAAAACCGGCATAAAAAAGCCAGACTACAGTTTGCAACTGCACATGATTGCACAAAGATTGTACTTTTTGGAGAAATGTCCTCTGGTCTGATGAAACAAAAATAGAATAGAATGTTTGGCAAACATTTGCAGTAGAATGGCCTTACTGAAGAGCTCAGTGATTTTCAACGTGGTACCGTCATAGGATGCCACCTTTCCAACAAGTCAGTTCGTCAAATTTCTGCCCTACTAGAGCTGCCCCGATCAACTGTAAGTGCTGTTATTGTGAAGTAGAAACTTCTAGGAGCAACAACGACTCAACCGCAAAGTGGTAGGCCACACAAGCTCACAGAACGGGACCGCCGAGTGCTGAAGCGCGTGGTGTGTAAAAATTGTATATTAAAACATTTTGTAAACCTCTCTGTAGTTATCAATACACATGCGAAATTGAAAGTTCCCCCAGGAAAAATAACGTTATTCTAAGTCTAACATTTTTTGGTAACTAAAATAGACAGAGAACGAGAGAAAGAAAAAGAGAGAGGGAAGAGAGAGAGAAAGAAGAGAGAGAGAAAGAAGAGAGAGAGAAAGAGAACGACTCCCACCTCTTCCTTCCTTCTGGGGCATTCCTCCAATCAGCAGGCTCTGCATCCAGGTCATCCTCAGCACGAGGGAAGTCTGTCTTCAGAATGTCTACAGCGTTTGTCATCATCTACAGCAGACAGCAATAACCAGATACAGGATAGGAGGATGCACAGCACAAACCCAGCACCATGGCTAGCTTTAGAAAAAAATGGTAACCAAAAACCACATCTTCCATTATCTCTATCTATCACTTGACATGTTTTTGGCTCAAGTTATCATGCACTGCTTTTATCTCTTAACTGTGAAAGTTGTGACACTGTACATGGTAGGTCACCTTATCAATCCTGGACATAACAAACATTTTCTTCTCGAAGGCTGTGCTGGTGTCTGTGTTAAGAGCCAGGAACTCTTGCATCTCATCGCTGGGCCATCTCAGGAATCGTGCACAGTTGCTGGAGGAAAAGTGATCAGATTACTATGCAACAGTCATATTTGAATACAGGAAGTTATTATTCTTGTTAGATAAACAATTAAATCCCTATTTTAAGAAACGTATCCAGCTGGCCTTTTCCGAACCTCCACCTTGTCAATATCTTGATTTCCTAATGGAAGATGTGGGAAAGTTTTATTGGGTACCTTGACATCTGCAATGGAGAACATGCACAACCTTTAGTGAGTATGGTAGCCATCACATGAAGATGGCCTCCACTTATACAGTGGCTTGCGAAAGTATTCACCCCCCTTGGCATTTTTCCTATTTTGTTGCCTTCCAACCTGGAATTAAAATAGATTTTTGGGGGGTTTGTATCATTTGATTTACACAACATGCCTACCACTTTGGAGATGCAAAATATTTTTTGTTGTTGTGTGAAACAAACAAGAAATAATACAAAAAAACAGAAAACTTGAGGGTGCATAACTATTCACCCCTCCAAAGTCAATACTTTGTAGATCCACCTTTTGCAGCAATTACAGCTGCAAGTCTCTTGGGGTATGTCTCTATAAGCTTGGCACATCTAACCACTGGGATTTTTGCCCATTCTTCAAGGCAAAACTACTCCATCTCCTTCAAGTTGGATGGGATCCACTGGTGTACAGCAATCTTTGAGTCATACCACAAAATCTCAATTGGACTGATGTCTGGGCTTTGACTAGGGCATTCCAATACATTTAAATGTTTCCCCTTAAGCCACTCGAGTGTTGCTTTAGCAGTATGCTTAGGGTCATTGTCCTGCTGGAAGGTGAACCTCCATCCCAGTCTCAAATCTCTGGAAGATTGAAACAGGTTTCCCTCAAGAATTTCCATGTATTTAGCGCCATCCATCATTCCTTCAATTCTGACCAGTTTCCTAGCCCCTGCCGATGAAAAACATCCCCGCAGCATGATGCTGCCACCAACATGCTTCACTGTGGGGATGGTGTTCTCGGGGTGATGAGAAATGTTGTGTTTGAGCCAGACATAGCGTTTTCCTTGATGGCCAAAAAGCTAATTTTTTGTCTCATCTGACCAGAGTACCTTTTTCCATATGTTAGGAGAGTCTCCCACATACCTTTAGGCGAACACCAAACGTGTTTGCCTATTTTTTTCTTTAAGCAATGGCTTTTTTTCTGGCCACTCTTCCATACAGCCCAGCTCTGTGGAGTGTACAGCTTAAAGTGGTCCTATGGAGAGATACTCCAATTTTTTTGAAACAAGTTATTTTTTTTCATTTCACTTCACCAATTTGGACTATTTTGTATATGTCCATTACATGAAATCCAAATACCAATCCATTTAAATTACAGGTTGTAATGCAACAAAATAGAAAAAATGCCAATGGGGATGAATACTTTTGCAAGGCACTGTATAGCCCTGCTCTTTCTGAGGATGTAGCCTGGTCCCAGATCTGTTTGTACTGTCTTGCCAACTCATAGGGTAACAATGACCATGGGACTTGGCATGACAGCACAAACAGATCTGGCACCAGGTTACTGAGGATGGACTTCTTACTCTTAATCATCTTCTCTTGAGGTCAGGCTTATCCTCCAGGCGTGTCTGCAGGTGGAGGAACTAACTGTAGCACTGGACAATAATCAAGATAAGATAAAACTAGAGACTGCAGGACTTGCTTTGTGGAGTGTGCTGTCATAAAAGCAGAGCATCTCTTTATTACGGACAGACCTCTCCCCATCTTTACAACCATTGAATCTATATGTTTTCACCATGACAGTTTATCATCTAAGGTAACACCAAGTAATTTAGTCTCCTGAAGTTGTTGAACAGCCACACCATTCATTACCAGATTCAGCTGAGGTCTATAACTTAGGGAATGATTTGTACCAAATACAATGCTCTTAGTTTTAGAGATGTTCAGGACCAGTTTATTACTGGCCTCCCATTCCAAAACAGACTGCAACTCTTTGTTAAGGGTTTCAGTGACTTCATTAGCTATGGTTGCTGATGCATATCTGGTTGAATCATCAGCATACATAGACACACATGCTTTGTTTAATGCCAGTGGCAGATCATTGGTAAAAATAGAAAGGAGTAGAGGGCCTAGAGAGCTGCCTTGTGGTACACCACACGTTATATGTTTGACATTAGAGAAGCTTCCATTAAAGAAAACCCTCTGAGTTCTATTTGCTAGATAGCTCAGAATCCATAACACATACGTTTTCTCAACAACAGGTTATGGTCAATAATTTCAAAGGCTGCACTGAAATCTAACAGTGCAGCTCCCACAATCTTCTTATTACCAATTTCTTTCAACCAATCATCAGTTTTGTGTCAGTGCAGTACATGTTGAGTGCCCTTCTCTATAAGCATGCTGAAAGTCTGTTGTTAATTTGTTTACGGAGAAGTAACATTGTATTTGGTCAAACACCATTTTTTTCAACAGTTTGCTAAGAGCTGGCAGCAAACTGACAGGTTGAGCACGCATCTCTGCTCATGGTATACTTGCCTGTGCTCTCTCGGAATCAAACTGTGCTTGCGCAATATGATCTCTGTGTGCTCGCAAATATACAATAGCATGTTACTCAAATATGATTGCCAGCCTTATTGACCAATCATAGCACTGTTTTTTGTTACAATGCAATTGATTGGCTAGCTAAATGGAAGGTGGTACACATACAACGTGATGTTTACATCCCTCGGTAGCTGGCATTGCAACATGGCGGAATCTCAGCAAGGCACTTCTTCTCAGGTAAGAAAACTAGCTAGCCAATTCTGCCTAATACCATTTTTATGTGTTTTTGATGATCTCATTTATGTAAAGATTTGCCAGTGGATATCTGTAATGGTAGGCTCAGTAATTCCAGTTTAGATATATTTTTCTGATATGATCAAATCAAATCAAATTGTATTGGCCACATGCGGCGAATACAACAGGTGTACACATTACAGTGAAATGCTTACTTACAGCCCTTAACCAACAATGCATTTTTTTTTTTTTTTTTATAAAACAACAACAACAAAAAAAGTGTTGAGAAAAAAAGCGCAGAAGTAAAATAAAATAACAGTAGGGAGGCTATACAGTATATACAGGGGGGTATAGAGTCAATGTGCGGGGGCACCAGCTAGTTGAGGTAGTATGTACATGTGGGTAGAGTTAAAGTGACTATGCAAAAATAATTAACAGAGTAGCAGCAGCGTAACAATATGGGGGGGCAGGTCAAATAGTCCTGGTAGCCATGATTAGCTGTTCAAGAGTATTATGGCTTGGGGGTAGAAGCTGCATGCTTCAGTGTTGCTTGCCTCAAAGCTTATTTTAATAAAATAAAATGTTACTATGAAAAGTTTATCATTTGTTTTCTGACCTTTATCAGTCATTGAAATACAGTATGTTGATATATAAATGTAATTCAATTCCAAATCAAATCTAATCTAATTTTATTTGTCACATACACGATTTAGCAGATGTTACAGTGGGTGTAGCGAAATGCTTGTGCTTCTAGCTCCGACAGTGTAGTAATATCTAACAAGTAATATCTAACAATTTCACAACACACAAACTAGTAAGGAATGGAATTTACGAAAAATATACATATATGGACAAGCAATGACAGAGCGGCATGGACTAAGATATAGTGGAATATTATAGAAAAGAATGCAGTATATACATATGAGATGGGTAGTGCTAGATATGTAAATATTATTAAAGTGACTAGTGTTCAATTTCTTAAAGTGGCCAGTGATGGCTATTTATCAGTCTGATTGCCTTGAGATATAAGCTTTTTTTCATTCTCTCAGTCCCAGCTTTGATGCACCTGTACTGACCTCGACTTCTGGATGATAGCGGGGTGAACAGGCAGTGGCTCGGGTGATTGATGTCCTTAATGATCTTTTTGGCCTTCCTGTGATATTGGGTGCTGTATGTGTCTTGGAGGGCGGGTAGTTTGCCCCCGGTAATGCGTTCGGCAGACAGTACCACCCTCTGGAGAGCCCTGCAGTTGCGGGCGGTGCAGTTGCCGTACCAGGCGGTGAAACAGCCCGACATGATGCTCTCAATTGTGCATCTGTAAAAGTTTGTGAGGGTTTTAGGTGCCAAGCCGAATTTCTTCAGCCTCCTGAGGTTGAAGAGGCTCTGTTGTGCCTTCTTTACCACACTGTCTGCGTGGGTGGACCATTTCAGTTTGTCCGTGATGTGTACGCCAAGGAACCTGAAGCGTTCCACCTTCCACCTTCAATTGAATTGATAGTAAAGCCACCAGTGGTCTGGGGTGGTCTAGCCTCTAACTGTCGAAGCTGCTTCCTCTAGAACACTATGTACCACTGCGAGTCTGCGAGTATGAATTGAAATCTGAACAAGTGGTCTTTCAGCACACTCTTCTTTCCTCTCCTGTCTCTCTCTATCCATGTCCCCTGTAAATGAAAGCTATCAGATTGCTTATAATCCCAATCAAATTGGCATTTTGAGAATCATTCAGAGAAGCCTTGACAGAGTCCTGGTGGTCCAGGTGTAACAGGGTTATAAATGTCTCTTTTAATTCGTGACTTTCTCCCAAAATATTAGTTATTCATGTTATTCATGTATTATGACTGGCCTCTACTGGCGTAGTGTGGTACTGCAGTTAGGTGGTTACATCCTGGTCTTTGCAGTCTCCAGCTAAAAGGCTCTGAATGGTCAATCGGACGTCTGAAGTGGCTGTACAACATTTACTGCGATGCAGCCTCCGCAGACGTCAGGTCTTTCATACTTCTTGCGCTGGACCTTCCGCCCCCTCCTACCATTAACCATTGTCAATGTTATACGGACCCATCCGCATTGTTACAAAATGTGAGATTTATTTTAGGCAAGAAGTAGCAAATATTCATTGTTTCATAACTTCATTGTGTGAATTGTTTGCTTTGATTGTTCATGTCTATCTATTCCCCCATTACATATATCACCAGTATTAGTACATTTACCGTTAATTCCTATAATTTCTAATCTACAATGTTTGTTTGGTTATGGTAATTTCTGTTAATGCATTCAATATATTATTATTCCAGTCTTTTACCGTTCTCATTGTCAGAGTGGACACGTAGTTTGCAGAGCGCACAACCTATGCAACACTTGTGAGAAACAAGTCTTGGTTTATTTTACGAGTTTTGTCAAATTAGTTATTGTCTTTGTTGAATCTTTCCAGCTCTCTCCCTTTAGATAACCACTCAGCGTGAAGGGGAAAATGTCACGCTCTGATCCAGTGGAAACTTCATAAAATAGGCCTACCTGATGAGCTCTTGTCCCTTGCGCAAATAGCCTACTGCTGTGTCTGTCCCAAGCTCACTGGCCCAGGAAACTGAGGGCCCAGAATATTTAATACAATGTTGCAAATTTGCTAGCATAAGCTTCATTCTGGATCCAAGTTGATCGTTGATACAATGTTTAAGTTTGTTGCAGACAGGCCATTTGTAGCCAATGTGATTTATTGGATATGTACCTTTATCAGGATATGTTCTACATGCAGGCTGCAATATTTTTATTTATTGGCTTTATGTAGGCTAATTTTACATACAGTAGTTGGCAATGGCAATAGAAGTTACTTTTTAGGTTTGTATCATTTTCATTTAGAATTTTGATTAACCACATGACAATGATTTTGAGATAGGAAGACGTTATTATAAATTAAATGAAACTGTTCCAAGAAAATGTGCATATGAAAACTATAACTGGCATGATAAATTGATAGATAAACTGGCATTCCACATGAGAAAGGTTGCAGACTCCTCCTATTACCGGCAACTTCAGGAGAGTAATGGCAGAATCTGCAAAAAACCAGCGAGAGCTGGAGCAGGAGCGGGAGGAGAATGGTCAGTTGGGTTAAGGTTTTTTCTTCTGGTTATCTTGACCTCTGACTCCCTCTTCAGTCATTTGTGTCTTGTTTCATCAAAAAGTTCGCTTAAAGCATCAGACAAGCATATAGTTGATAATATAAAAACACATAGGGTGTTTCCATATATGGAAAACTACACGTTTTACAATTTGTCGAAAGAACAGAAGAAAGGATGACCAATATTGTTTTTAGTCGGGGACATGCCTAGTGTGGAATAATGGATAGCTAGAGGGATGGTTGGCCATGGAATAAACATAAAATGCTTTTGCACACGTTTTAGGTTGTAATCACAAATATCCTACACATGGAGAGGAACCTAAAGGCATATACAGTACCAACCAATACTACTCACCTGACAGACAGGGCAGGTGTGGACCAGTGGTGCCTTGGCTGCAGTCTTCTGGTTCGCAGCTGTTCCCTTCTTAGCAGCCACCGCATTTGCATCAGTCAACAAGTTCAACTTTAACTTGAGAGTGGAGCATGTGTTATACACTGATATACAGTATACCTGCTCTTTCCATTTCTTCTTTTTATTATTATTTTTACCTTTATTTTATATGGGAGTCATACTGAGACCAATGTCTCTTTTACAGATGAGCCCTGAATTACAAATTACACACATCAAAATATAAATACAAAATGCAAGCAGAAAGAAAAACACGGCTATAAAAAAATAACACATTTATCAGTAATAAGGTCCTCAATCAGCTTTCTGAATTGGCCTAGATTCACCAAATTATAAAACGTAGGAACATTCTGAAGATTGCGCCACATATAAGGTGAAAGAAAACTAAAAGCTGATTTGCCTAACTCAGTAGAGATCAAAGTAATTTCTAGAGTTAACCCTCCCTGAGACCGGTTGTGGTAACTCGAATGTCTAAAGTTTAGCAATGATTTTACTTTTTGAAAAAGGGCTTTATAAATGAAAACATAGCAATGTACCAACCTACGTGACATCAAAGAGGGCCAACCGACTTTCTGGTAGAGAATGTAGTGATGAGTACAAAAATTGGCGCATGATAAACTGCATCTAATGGCTTTAATGAAGTGGCAGCTGCATTGATATACAGTTGAAGTCAGAAGTTTACATACACCTTAGCCAAATACTTTTAAACTCAGTTTTTCACAATTCCTGACATTTAATCCTAGTAAAAATTCCCTGTCTTAGGTCAGTTAGGATCACCACTTTATTTTAAGAATGTGAAATGTCAGAATTATTTATTTCTGCTTTTATTTCTTTCATCACATTCCCAGTGGGTCAGAAGTTTACATACACTCAATTAGTATTTGGTAGCATTGCCTTTAAATTGTTTATCTTGGGTCAAACGTGTCGGGTAGCCTTCCACAAGCTTCCCACAATAAGTTGGGTGAATTTTGGCCCATTCCTCCTGACAGAGCTGGTGTAACTGAGTCAGGTTTGTAGGCCTCCTTGCTCGCACATGCTTTTTCAGATCTGCCCACAAATGTTCTATAGGATTGAGGTCAGGGCTTTGTGATGGCCACTCCAATAACTTGACTTTGTTGTCCTTAAGCCATTTTGCCACAACTTTGGAAGTATGCTTGGGGTCATTGTCCATTAGGAAGACCCATTTGCCAACAAGCTTTAACTTCCTGACTGACGTCTTGAGATGTTGCTTCAGTATATCCACATCATTTTCCTTCCTCATGATGCCCTCTATTTTGTGAAGTGCACCAGTCCCTCCTAAAGCAAAGCACCCCAACAGCATGATGCTGCCACCCCCGTGCTTCATGGTTGGGATGGTGTTCTTCGGCTTGCAAGCACCCCCTTTTTCCTCCAAACATAACGATGGTCATTATGGCCAAACAGTTCTATTTTTGTTTCATCAGACCAGAGGACATTTCTCCAAAAAGTACAATCTTTGTCCCCATGTGCAGTTGCAAACCGTAGTCTGGCTTTTTTATGGCAGTTTTGGAGCAGTGGCTTCTTCCTTGCTGAGCGGCCTTTCAGGTTATGTCGATATAGGACTTGTTTTACTGTGGATATAGATACTTTTGTACCTGTTTCCTTCAGCATCATCACAAGGTCCTTTGCTGTTGTTCTGGGATTGATTTACACTTTTCTTATCAAAGTACGTTCATCTCTAGGAGATCGAACAGGTCTCCTTCCTGAGCGGTATGACGGCTTCGTGGTCCCATGGTGTTTATACTATTGTTTGTACAGATGAACGTGGTACCTTCAGGCATTTGGAAATTGCTCCCAAGAATGAACCAGACTTGTGAAGGTCTACATTTTTTTTTTCTGAGGTCTTGGCTGATTTCTTTTGATTTTCCCATGATGTCAAGCAAAGAGGCGCTGAGTTTGAAGGTAGGCCTTGAAATACGTCCACAGGTACACCTCCAATTGACTCAAATTGTGTCAATTAGCCTATCAGAAGCTTCTAAAGCCATGACATCATTTTCTGGAATTTTAAAGGCAGAGTCAACTTAGTGTATGTAAACTTCTGACCCACTGGAATTGTGATACAGTGAATTATAAGTGAAATAATCTGTCTGTAATCAATTGTTGGAAAAATTACTTGTGTCATGCACGAAGTAGATGTCCTAACCGACTTAGCAAAACTATAGTTTGTTAACAAGAAATTTGTGGAGTGGTTGAAAAACAAGTTTTAATGACTCCAACCTAAGTGTACGTAAACTTCCGATTTCAACTGTAGATGATATTGCCATTGTCTAGGACCTTTAGGAACGTTGACTGAATAATCTGCTTTCTACTATTTAGCGATAGTTAGGACCTGTTTCTCAGCTTTTTAACTAACTCATCAATATGCCTTTGAAAATATACAGCTTTTCATCTATCCAGCTGCCCAGATATTTGTAAACAGGGATACGATCAATATGGACACCATCCAAAGTAAAAATGCTTAAATCATCTTAAATTGGAGGGTACTTGAAGTAGGCTACCCACCCCTCACCCACAGACACAAACAAATATTACCAAGAATGCCTAGCGTCACCATTTATGTTAGCTAGCTAGTTAACTAACAAGCTAGACTGTTGATTTATAAAAGCCAAAGAAAGCTAAACTTGTTATGAATTTCTCATGCATTTACATGGCTAGGGATATGTAGATGCATGAGCAGGTAAGTGGCATGGCGGATCAACGCTAAAAAATACAAACATTTCTTATAAATATGTTATATTGCAATAGGCTGCGCTCCAGGAAGCCTTACTAATGAAAGTTTACCAATACCTTGCGGTGAGGTTAGGAAAACATTACAGAAAATTAGCTATAAACAACTTTGGCGACGGTGGATACATCAGATGACAGCCTGTGGGATCTGGAATCTTTCATTGATCAACACTACTATTCCATAACTCAGGCTGGCCATTAGAGCCAAGACACTGCTAAACAGCTTGCCAAAAGATTTAGGAACTTGTGATGGAACATTTTGTGCTTATCTAATAACCAATTTCTGTGTTCTTTTGTTGTGCTTTTCTAATAACCAATTTCTGTGTTCATGCAAGTGACTGATTACACAAATCCTCACTATCAGTATCTGCAGTATACGCCCAGAACCTTGTTTTGAGAACAAAAGGATATCTCAGTTTCAAGGTCTCAGCTTGGAGAGAAGAAGCCTCGTGAGGAATTGGTCTGTCACATGCATGAACCAGTATTGGTCTGTCACATGCATGAACAAAACGTTAATGATGAATGAATTATGAATAATGAGTAAGCTGAATCATGCAAATATTACTTGTCTGTGTAAGCATTACATAAGAGAACTAAAGGGACTGCCCCGGGCAGTGGTGATTTAGCATGTAAATCTTGGTGGGGCAAACTCCAAAAACAATTTTTGTTGATGCATGCCAGCAAAGCCACTACACAACACAACACAACACTAAACAATACCTTAATTGCACTATAACAGTGACAAAAGTTGCCCACAAACTATTAAGGCCTACATAAAGCTGTCCCAACAGCAGAGCTTTCTTTTCAGCACCATGGAATGAATCCTTACCACTGCTACACCTGGCTATCAGCGGAGCCTTGTCTGGCAGTGAAACAGTTCATTCAGCCTCATTTACTAACTTTACATTTTTTTTGCTGTTATGGCTGACTTGCTTAAACAAATGTGGTTTCTACTGACAATTGAGATGTACGAACTATGGCATAAGGGGACAATGAGTGGATAAGAGGCAATCCGTAATTTCGATTAAGACATTAATGAGCGAGCTAGGACGGACATAGTCAATATAGCTATTTGTTCAGCACTTCTGAAATGTACAGCGACAAAATTCAGAAAATGGGTCGTTCTTACAGTATTCTCCCTGTACACCAAGTCAGAACCGTAGGATAAATAAATGGGTCATATAAGCAGACAATGAAAGCTCTTACAATATTCGATGATGACATTTCTCTAAAACAGGCTATAGGCTACATTTCCACCACCAAGTCAGAACAGTAGGCTAAATTATGAGGGGAAAAGGTACCAAATTATTAAGGTGAGGCACATGGGCTACTAACAGCTTACTACACAACATACACTTAGTATTATTTTCTTAGCTACAGTATACATATCTCCCTGGCATATTACATAATTTATGCAGCAGCAAACAATACATTTTTGGACTCACCTTGTTGTGCTGTGTTCAGTTGAACAGGAAGGTGGCGCGGTGGTCCTTCGTAGGCAAATTTTGTCATCAAATTTTGTCATCAAAGTCTGGAATTCTCTGGATTTATGGTGCTTTCAAGACAACTGGGAACTCGGAAAAAACAAGGTTGAATCCTGATGACGTCAGTGATCTTCAGGTCGGAGCTATAGAAAGAGGCCCAAGTTCCCGAACGTGCAATTCCGAGTTGGATGACCATTCAAAATGTATTTTCCCAGTCGGAGATAGTTGTTTTTCCGAGTTTCCAGTTGTTTTGAGCGCGGCAGAAGTCATGCTGGATTGACAGCATGGCCAATGTTGAATGTTTATCCTTTTATACTTTTACCTGTGGCCAATGACCTTGAGCCTTCTTGGATGGGCACATCTAATGTAACTCTACGGCAGCACCCAAGGGGCTTGAATTTTCGAGCTCTACCCGTAGATTTTGCGGTGACGTAGTGTCTCCATGAGTGACAGAACACTGAGCCAATCACGGCACAACTAGAGAACATTAACAACCGCTACGCTCCGCATGTTCTCACGCATGACGCAACACAGAGTGCCTGGATACAGCCGATAGCCGTGATATATAGACCATATACCACAAAACACCAGGGTGCCTTATTGCTATAATAAACTGGTTACCAACGTAAATGTATTTTTTTGTCATACTCATGGTATATGGCCTGATATACCACAGCTTTCAGCCAATCAGCATTCAGGGCTCGAACCCTGTTTATAATTAAGTAATAAGGCACGAGGGGGTGTGGTATAGGCCAATATACCACGGCTAAGGGCTGTTCTTTGGCACGACGCAATGCGGACTGCCTGAACACAGCCCTTAGCCGTGGTACAGTATATTGGCCTTATATCACAACACCCTAAGGTGACTTATTGCTATTAAAAACTGGTTACCAACGTAATTAGAGCAGTAAAAATAAATGTTTTGTCATACCAGTGGTATACGGTCTGATATACATTTACATTTTAGCAGACGCTCTTATCCAGAGCGACTTACAGTTAGTGAGTGCATACATTATAAAAATAATAATAATCATGCTGGCCCCCCGTGGGAATCGAACCCACAACCCTGGCGTTGCAAACGCCATGCTCTACCAACTGAGCTACATCCCTGCCGGCCATTCCCTCTCCTACCCTGGGCCAATTGTGCGCCACCCCATGGGTCTCCCGGTCGCGGCCAGCTACGACAGAGCCTGGATTCGAGCCAGGATCTCTAGTGGCACAGCTAGCACCGCAATGCAGTGCCTTAGACCACTGCGCCACTCGGGAGGTTATACCATGGCTTTAAGCCAATCAACATTCAGGGCTCGAACCACCCAGCTTATAATTGTAAATAAATCCCTTTTGCGCATGTGCATAACCATAGATACATTCGACAGGAGAGTTTGAGTGATGAAAGCTGGACAGAGGATCTCGAAATCTCTGAGCAAGAAACGCTTGGACAAACGAATGTTAGGTTATTTAAGTGATAATGCCCTCGAAGCCGGTGTTTGGAGGATATTGGCACGGGTGTTGTTAGGCCCGAGACGAAGTCAATATAATATCCTCCAAACACTGGCAACTCCAATATATCCTCCAAACACCGGCTTCGAGGGCATTATCACTTTTATACAACGGGTTACCAACATATTCAAATAATGATTGACATATTGTCATTAAAAACGTTATTTTGATGAATTTATTCATAATATTTCATCTTTCCATAAGATATAGTCCCGACACAAATATGGGGTTGCTACCCAGGCCGGCTGGTTGTTCGTTCTTTGTTCTGTATCTATGGACACGACCCAGTCGTTCGTTCTAAATGTTCCATTGCCATACTGGCTGGCAACATTCTTATCCTTTGCTTGCAGCCAGAATAACAGCAAAGTAGATTAATTTGCATTTGTTTAAGCTGCTTTCTAGTGACATTTATTTGGATACATCCATAACAACGAGCCAGTGAGGCGTGATTTCGCCAGGCATAGAGAATGTGCTCACTCGTCAGTACACTATTGTTCAGAGGAGCTCGCCAACAACACAGCTAACACAATCACTTCAAACTGTAGCTGGAAAGACTGCAAACTAGCTGCACTTCATTTTACCTTTTTTCAATTGACATTTATTTGTATATATCCATACAAATTATGCCAGCTGATTCATGATTTCGACTGGTTGAGAAACGATGCTGCATTATTTTATATTCTATAATATTCTACTGTATCTTAGTCCATGCCGCTCTGTCATTGCTTGTCCATATATGTATATATTCTTAAATACCATTCCTTACAAGTTTTGTGTGTATTGGGTATATGTTGTGAAGTTGTTAGATATTACTTGTTAGATATTACTGCACTGTCGGAGCTAGAAGCACAAGCATTTCGCTACACCCGCTATAACATCTGCTAAACATGTGTATGTGACAAATAAAATTTGATTTGATGCCTGCCTGCCTGTCTGTCTGTCTCGTCCCGACAAGATGCACGCAGGACACCTGGAGATTGAATTTGAATATTGAAACAATTTTGCAAATGTCGGAAAGACAGCTAGGTTTATACAAATATCTGCTGTTGAAAACTAAATGTTAGTCTAAAAGAAATGTGAGATCATGTCTTGATGCTTTTTATGGTGGTAAATTGCTTGGCTGGGCTGATGAGACAGTGGATTGCGCAGTCAGATGGAACAGAGGAAATAAGCATTTTAATGTCATAGATTTAGCCGGTAGTAACTTGTGGAACAGACATCGGCTGGAATGCGGTTTTAACCAATCAGCATTCAGGATTACACCCACCCGTTGTATAATTTCTGGCAATTGTGCCATTATTGTGTGCCAGATGTTAAGACTACATACAGTTAAAAATGGCCCATTTGCGAGATTGACTTGTCATTTCAATAGGCATAGGCTACAGAATAAAATCTGGTTTAATGATGGTAATTCAACTTTGCCATGGTTCTGTCACACCCTGATCTGTTTCACCTGTCTTTGTGATTGTCTCCACCCCCCTCCAAGGGTCGCCCATCTTCCCCATTATCCCCAGTGTATTTATACCTGTGTTCTCTGTTTGTCTGTTGCCAGTTCGTTATAATTATTAACTTAACACCGGTTTCTCGGGCATTATCACTTAAATAACCTAACATTTGTTTGTCCAAGCGTTTCTTCTGTCCAGCTTTCATCACTCAAACTCTCCTGTCAAATGTATCTATAGTTATGCACATGCGCAAAAGGGATTTATTTACAATTATAAGCTTGGTGGTTCGAGCCCTGAATGCTGATTGGCTTAAAGCCATGGTATATCAGACCGTATACCACGGGTATGCTCTAATTACATTGGTAACCAGTTTATAATAGCAATAAGTCACCTCAGGGGATTGTGATATATGGCCAATATATTATACCATGGCTAAGGGCTGTGTTCAGGCCGTCCGCATTGCGTTGTGCCAAAGAACAGCCCTTAGCCGTGGTATATTGGCCATATACCACACCCCCCGTGCCTTATTACATAATTATAAACAGGGTTCGAGCCCTGAATGCTGATTGGCTGAAAGCTGTGGTATATCAGACTATATACCATGAGTATGACAAAAAAATATACATTTACGTTGGTAACCAGTTTATGATAGCAATAAGGCACCCTGGGGGTTTGTGGTATATGGTCTATATATCACGGCTAACGGCTGTATCCAGGCACTCTGTGTTGCGTCATGCGTGAGAACAGCCCTTAGCCGTGGTATATTGGCCATATACCATACCCCTTTGTGTATTATTGCTTAAATCAACAGTGTCAGTGGATGAGTTTGTCGTAGAAATTCTACACAGGGACAATCGAAGTCAATCTTAAATTAATCATTGTTTATTAACAGCAAGCTGGAGAGGTCACAGTCAAACTTAGACGCAGAGCCCCACATGTTTTAAGCCCCACCTGTTTTGTTGCCTGTTTTGCATGTTATTTTGGCATTGATACGTGTCACATATCAGTTTGCAAACAATGTAAAAATGTTTTATCATTGAGTTAATAAAGCTGCATACAAACATGGTCTCTTTTTTGCTTTCTTGAGTAAGGCAGCTCCAAAATGCAGGTGTTTCAGCCTAGCTCAGTGCTTTCTGTGGTGGTGGGGCAGCCAGCAGAAAATGCGGAACGTAGCGGTTGGTAATGTTCTCTAGTTGCGCCGTGATTGGCTCAGTGTTCTATCACTCATGGGGGCAATACGTCACCGCAAAATCTACGGGTTGAGCTCGAAAGTTCAAGCCCCTTGGGTGCTGCCGTAGAGTTACATTAGATGTGCCCATCCAAGAAGGTTCAAGGTCATTGGCCAATAAAAGTATACCACGGCTAAGGGCTGTTCTTTGGCACGACGCAATGCGGACTGCCTGAACACGAAGTCAATCTTTTATAAAAGTATAAAAGGATAAACATTCAACATTGGCCATGCTGTCAATCCAGCATGACTTCTGCCGCGCTCAAAACAGCTGGAAACTCTGAAAAAAAACTAGCACCGACTGGGAAAATACGTTTTGAATGGTCATCCAACTCGGAATTGCACGTTCGGGAACTCGGGCCTCTTTCTATAGCTCGACCTGAAGATCACTGACGTCATCAGGATTCAACCTTGTTTTTTCCGAGTTCCCAGTTGTCTTGAAAGCACCATAAATCCAGAGAATTCCAGACTTTGATGACAAAATTTGATGACAAACTCTGCCCACGAAGGACAACCGCGCCACCTTCCTGTTCAAGTGAACACAGCACAACAAGGTGAGTCCAAAAATGTATTGTAATAAATTGCATAAACTGCATAAATTATGTAATATGCCAGGGAGATATGTATCCTGTAGCTAAGAAAGTAATACTAAGTGTATGTTGTGTAGTAAACTGTTAGTAGCCCATGTGCCTCACCCTAATAATTTGGTCCATTTTCCCCTCATAATTTAGCCTACTGTTCTGAATTGGTGGTGCACATGTAGCCTATAGCCTGTTTTAGAGAAATGTCATCATCGAATATTGTAAGAGCTTTCATTGTCTGCTTATATGACCCCTTTATTAATCCTATGGTTCTGACTTGGTGTACAGGGAGAATACTGTAAGAACGGCCCATGTTCTGAATTTTGTCGCTGTACATTTCAGAAGTGCTGAACAAATAGTTATATTGACTACGTCCGTCCTAACTCGTTCATTAATGTCTTAATCGAAATTACGGATTGCTCGTCGGCCCATTTATGCCATAGTTCGTACATCTCAATTGTCAGTAGAAACATTTGTTTAAGCAAGTCAGCCATAACAGCAAAAAAAATGTAAAGCCAGTAAATGAGGCTGAATGAACACTTTCACTGCCAGACAAGGCTCCGCTGATAGCCAGGTGTAGCGGTGGTAAGGATTCAGTCCATGGTGCTGAAATAAAGCTCTGCTGTTGGGACAGCTTTATGTAGGCCTTAATAGTTTGTGGGCAACGTTTGTCACTGTTATAGTGCAATTAATGTATTGTTTAGTGTTGTGTTGTGTTGTGTAGTGGCTTTGCTGGCATGCATCAACACATTTTTGGGGGGGAGTTTGCCCCACCAAGATTTACATGCTAGAATCGCCAATCCCTTTAGTTCTCTTATATAATGCTTACACAGACAAGTAATATTTGCATGATTCAGCTTACTCATTATTCATAATTAATTCATCATTAACGTTTGGTTCATGCATGTGACAGACCAATACTGGTTCATGCATGTGACAGACCAATACCTCACGAGGCTTCTTCTCTCCAAGCTGAGACCTTGAAACTGAGATATCCTTTCGTTCTCAAAACAAGGTTCTGGGCGTACTACCAAATTGCAGATACTGATAGTGAGGATTTGTGTAATCAGTCACTTGCATGAACACAGAAATTGGTTATTAGAAAAGCACAAACAGAAAATGTTCCTTCACAAGTTCCTAAATCTTTTGACAAGCTGTTTAGCAGAGACTCCGGTGTCTTGGCTCTTATGACCAGCCTGAGTTAAGGAATAGTAGTGTTGATCAATGAAAGATTCCAGATCCCACAGGCTGTCATGTGATGGATCCACCGTCGCCAAAGTTGTTTATAGCTAATTTTCTGTAATGTTTTCCTAACCTCACCGCAAGGTATTGGTAAACTTTAATTAGTAGGGCTTCCTGGAGCACAGCCTATTGCAATATAACATATTTATCAGAATTGTTTGTATTTTTGAGTGTCGCTCCGCCATGCCACTTACCTGCTCAGCTGCTCATGCTCCTCCCTTCCTGAAAGTTTTAAACTTACACAATATCTGTTATCTATCTAGCTAGCTCATGGTTAGCTATCTACTTAGCAACACTAGCCTAGCTAGATGGCTTCATGGCTACATATCCCCCTAGCCATGTAAATGCATGAGAAATTCCTAACAATTTTAGCTTTCTTTGGCTTGCTAGTCAACTAGCTAGCTAACATAAATGGTGAAGTTAGGCATTCTTGATAATATTTGTTTGTGTCTGTGGGTGAGGGGTGGGTAGCCTACTTCAAATACCCTCCAATTTAAGCTGATTTAGCATTTGTAATTTGGATGGTGTCCATATTGATTGTATCCCTGTTTACAAATATCTGGGCAGCTGGATAGATGAAAAGTTGTATTTTTTCAAAGGCATATTGATGAGTTAGTTAAAAAGCTGAGAAACAGGTCCTAACTATCGCTAAATAGTAGAAAACAGATTATTCAGTCAATGTTCCTATTGGTCCAAGACTATGGCAACATCATCTACAGTTGAAGTCGGAAGTTTACGTACAATTAGGTTGGAGTCATTAAAACTCGTTTTTCAACCACTCCACACATTTCTTGTTAACAAACTATAGTTTTGGCAAGTCGGTTAGGACATCTACATTGTGCCTGACACAAGTAATTTTTCCAGCAATTGTTTACAGACAGATTATTTCACTTATAATTCACTGTATCACAATTCCAGTGGGTCAGAAGTTTACATACACTAAGTTGACTGTGCCTTTAAACAGCTTGGAAAATTCAAGAAAATGATGTCATGGCTTTAGAAGCTTCTGATAGGCTAATTGACATAATTTGAGTCAATTGGAGGTGTACCTGTGGATGTATTTCAAGGCCTAATGTATAGCGCATAGAATTAAAACGGTATTGTCGGATATTATTCATTCTAATCAGACAGCTTTTTAACATGGAAGATACATTGGAGATAATATAAGGCAAGTATTGGAAACAATAGAACACTATGGAAAATATTGGAAACCAGGCCTGCTATTCATAGCAGACTTCGAAAAGGCATTTGATAAAGTACGACTGGGGTTTATATATAAATGCCTGGAGCATTTCAATTTTGGAGAATCTCTTATAAAATGGGTCAAAATCATGTATAGTAACCCTAGGTGTAAAATAGTAAATAATGGTTATTTCTCAGAAAGTTTTAAACTGTCAAGAGGAGTGAAAGAAGGTTGTCCACTATCGGCATATCTATTTATTGTGGTGATCGAGATGTTAGCTATTAAAATCAGATCCAATAATAATATCAGAGGATTAGAAATCCAGGGCTTAAAAACAAAGGTGTCATTGTACGCTGATGATTCATGTTTTCTTTTAAATCCACAACTAGAATCCCTCCACAGCCTCATAGAGGATCTAGACACATTTTCTAACCTCTCTGGATTACAACCAAATTTTGACAAATGTACTATATTACGTATTGGATCACAAAAAAATACAATTTTTACATTACCATGTAGTTTACCAATAAAATGGTCTGATGGTGATGTGGATATACTTGGAATACATATCCCAAAGGAAATAAATAATCTCACTTCAATACATTTTAATAGAAAGTTAATTCCTGTCAAGTTGTGGAAAAATCACCCTGATTAACTCTTTAGTATTATCCCAGTTTACCTATTTGCTTATGGTCTTGCCTACACCTAGCGAACAGTTTTTTTAATTATATGAGAAAAAAATATTCAATTTTATTTGGAATGGCAAGCCAGACAAAAGGGCCTATTTATATAATGAATATGAATTCGGAGGACAGAAATTAGTAAATATTAAAGCATTAGACCTATCACTAAAAGCTTCAGTCATACAAAACTTATACTTAAATCCGAACTGGTTCTCGAGCAATTTAGTAAGATTGTCTCACCCAATGTTCAAGAATGGCCTTTTTCCCTTTATTCAGATTACAACCACACATTTTAAGTTATTTGAAAAGGAAATAATCTCCCAAATATCACTATTTCTAAAACAAGCCATAGAAAGGTGGTTGCAATTTCAATTTAATCCTCCAGAAACGACAGAACAAATAATGCAACAAATATTGTGGTTAAATTAAAATATACTAATTGAAAACCCTTTTTTTTTATGACAAAATGTTAAAAAAAGGTAAAATCTTCGTAAATGATATCATCGGTAGGACTGGTGGAGTTATGTCGCACATGCAGCTAACAAAAACATATGGAAATGTCTGCTCTACCCAAAATTACAACCAAATAATTGCAGCCTTACCGCAAAAGTGGAAGAGGAAAGTGGAAGGGGGAGAAAGTAAGGAACTTGTCTGTCGGCCTTGCATTAAAGAACATAGTTGGTTAAGGAAAATTGTGATACATAAAAAAGTATATAAGTTTCACTTAAGGACCAAAGGATTGACAGCCGTCCCATATAGATTGCAAAATAGTTGGGACGAGATTTTTGACGTACCGATCCCATGGCATAGTGTTTATGAACTGACACGCAAAACGACAGCGGATTCAAAAATTAGAATCTTTCAATTTAAATTATTATATAAAATTCTTGCTACCAATAGAATGTTATTTATATGGGGGATACAATCTTCCCAGCTCTGCAGATTTTGCTGTGAGGAGACAGAATCATTGGATCATTTGTTTTGGTTCTGTCCATTTATAGCTTGTTTTTGGACACAGGTCCAGGAATGGCTAACGGATTGCAATATTTACCTAGTGCTAACCTTGCAGATAGCATTACTGTGTGATCTGAAAAGTCATAGTCAATCGATCAATAATATAATAATACTTTTAGCAAAAATGTTTATTTTTAATTCACAATCTGTAGAAGCAATGAGAATAGAAAGGTTCATAACTTTTGTAAAACATCACAGTACGGTTGAAATATACAGTGGGGAAAAAAAGTATTTAGTCAGCCACCAATTGTGCAAGTTCTCCCACTTAAAAAGATGAGAGAGGCCTGTAATTTTCATCATAGGTACACGTCAACTATGAGAGACAAATGGAGATCTTTTTTTCCAGAAAATCACATTGTAGGATTTGTAATGAATTTATTTGCAAATTATGGTGGAAAATAAGTATTTGGTCACCTACAAACAAGTAAGATTTCTGGCTCTCACAGACCTGTAACTTCTTCTTTAAGAGGCCCCTCTGTCCTCCACTCGTTACCTGTATTAATGGCACCTGTTTGAACTTGTTATCAGTATAAAAGACACCTGTCCACAACCTCAAACAGTCACACTCCAAACTCCACTATGGCCAAGACCAAAGAGCTGTCAAAGGACACCAGAAACAAAATTGTAGACCTGCACAAGGCTGGGAAAACAGAATCTGCAATAGGTAAGCAGCTTGGTTTGAAGAAATCAACTGTGGGAGCAATTATTAGGAAATGGAAGACATACAAAACCACTGATGATAATCTCCCTCGATCTGGGGCTCCACGCAAGATCTCACCCCGTGGGAACAAAATGATCACAAGAACGGTGAGCACAAATCCCAGAACCACACGGGGGGACCTAGTGAATGACCTGCAGAGAGCTGGGACCAAAGTAACAAAGCCTACCATCAGTAACACACTACGCCGCCAGGGACTCAAATCCTGCAGTGCAAGACGTGTCCCCCTGCTTAAGCAAGTACATGTCCAGGCCCGTCTGAAGTTTGCTAGAGTGCATTTGGATGATCCAGAAGAGGATTGGGAGAATGTCATATGGTCAGATGAAACCAAAATAGAACTTTTTGGTAAAAACTCAACTCGTCGTGTTTGGAGGACAAAGAATGCTGAGTTGCATCCAAAGAACACCATACCTACTGTGAAGCATGGGGTGGAAACATCATGCTTTGGGGCTGTTTTTCTGCAAAGGGACCAGGACGACTGATCCGTGTAAAGGAAAGAATGAATGGGGCCATGTATCGTGAGATTTTGAGTGAAAACCTCCTTCCATCAGCAAGGGCATTGAAGATGAAACGTGGCTGGGTCTTTCAGCATGACAATGATCCCAAACACACCGCCGGGCAACGAAGGAGTGGCTTCGTAAGAAGCATTTCAAGGTCCTGGAGTGGCCTAGCCAGTCTCCAGATCTCAACCACATAGAAAATCTTTGGAGGGAGTTGAAAGTCCATGTTGCCCAGCGACAGCCCCAAAACATCACTGCTCTAGAGGAGATCTGCATGGAGGAATGGGCCAAAATACCAGCAACAGTGTGTGAAAACCTTGTGAAGACTTACAGAAAACGTTTGACCTGTGTCATTGCCAACAAAGGGTAAATAACAAAGTATTGAGAAACTTTTGTTATTGACCAAATACTTATTTTCCACCATAATTTGCAAATAAATTCATTAAAAATCCTACAATGTGATTTTCTAGACTTCTTTCTCTCATTTTGTCTGTCATAGTTGACGTGTACCTATGATGAAAATTACAGGCCTCTCATCTTTTTAAGTGGGAGAACTTGCACAATTGGTGGCTGACTAAATACTTTTTTCCCCTACTGTATATGGCAAATAGAAATCCTATATGGATGGTGTTAAGAGATAGATGGGAGTTATTGAATGGATTTGAAGGATGGGACTAATAACAAATAACAACAAATAATAACAAGATAACTAATAATGTATGCATACTGTGTCCATAATAAGTATAAAGGTTGTATGTTGGGAGCTTTTGGGAAAGAGCACAGTTAGAAAGATATGGCATATAGAAGAAAACCGGATGGACATCATGAAAATGATCGAGAGGTTGACAGTAGAAGAAATTCAGGAGCAAAAACAAATAAAATATAATTATTGTAAAATTGACTGTGTCCATAAGGTGTTAGATAGTAAGAATAGGCTGGAAGTAGAGGGCATTGTTGTTCACTAATTTACCCCAAGTAGGGAAAGGATGGCGGGGTTGAAAAGGAATAAAGGGGAGTATATATATAAAAAAACATGGGGGATTGGAAGTGATGCAGACAATTACATTGATGGAAGTTACAATATATCTGCAATATTAAGCTGATCTACCCCCCCCGCACACACACAAAAAAAAAGAAAAAAAGAAAAGTGCAAATCAATCCCAGAACAACAGCAAAGGTCCTTGTGAAGATGCTGGAGGAAACAGGTACAAAAGTATCTATATCCACAGTAAAACGAGTCCTATATCGACATAACCTGAAAGGTCGCTCAGCAAGGAAGAAGCCACTGCTCCAAAACTGCCATAAAAAAACAGACTACGGTTTGCAACTGCACATGGGGACAAAGATTGTCCTTTTTGGAGAAATGTCCTCTGGTCTGATGAAACAAAAATAGAACTGTTTGGCCATGATGACCATCGTTATGTTTGGAGGAAAAAGGGGGGTACTTGCAAGCCGAAGAACACCATCCCAACCGTGAAGCACGGGGGTGGCAGCATCATGCTGTGGGGATGCTTTGCTGCAGGAGGTTCTGGTGCACTTCACAAAATAGAGGGCATCATGAGGAAGGAAAATTATGTGGATATATTGAAGCAACATCTCAAGACATCAGTCAGGAAGTTAAACCTTGGTGGCAAATGGGTCTTCCAAATGGACAATGACCCCAAGCATACTTCCAAAGTTGTGGCAAAATGGCTTAAGTACAACAAAGTCAAGGTGTTGGAGTGGCCATCCCAAAGCCCTGACCTCAATAATATAGAACATTTGTGGGCAGAACTGAAAAAACATGTGCGAGCAAAGAGGCCTACAAACATGACTCAGTTACACTAGCTCTGTCAGGAGGAATGGGCCAAAATTCACCCAACTTATTGTGGGAAGCTTGTGGAAGGATACCGAAACGTTTGACCCAAGTTAAACAATTTAAAGGCAATTCTACCAAATACTAAATGAGTGTATGTAAACTTCTGACCCAATGGGAATGTGATGAAAGAAATAAAAGCAGAAATAAATAATTCTCTCTACTATTATTCTGACATTTCACATTCTTAAAATAAAGTGGTGATCCTAACTGACCTAAAACAGGGAATTTTTACTAGGATTAAATGTCAGGAATTTTGAAAAACTGAATTTAAAGGTATTTGGCTAAGGTGTATGTAAACTTCTGACTTCAACTGTATATCAATGCAGCTGCCACTTCATTAAAGACATTAGATGCAGTAATCATGGTGCCCATTTTTGTACTCATCACTGCATTCTCTACCAGTAAGTTGGTTGGCCCTCTTTGATGTCGCGTAGGTTGATACATTGCTATGTTTTCATTTATAAAGCCCTTTTACAAAAAGTAACATCATTACTAAACTTTAGACATTCGAGTTACCACACCCGGTCTCAGGGAGGGTTAACTCTAGAAATTACTTTGATCTCTACTGAGTTAGGCATATCAGCTTTTAGTTTTCTTGCACCTTATTTATGGAGCAATCTTCAAAATGTTCTTACATTTTATGATTTGGTACCTCTAGGGCAATTCAGAAAGCTGATTGAGGACCTTATTACTGATAAATGTGTTATTTTTTATGACCGTGTTTTTCTTTCTGCTTGCATTTTGTATTTATATTTTGATGTGTGTAATTTTTAATTCAGGACTCATCTGTAAAAGAGAACATGGTCTCAGTATGACTCACTGATAAAATAAAGGTAAAAAATCATAATAATAATAAGAAGAAATGGAAAGACCAGGTATATATAAGTGTATAACACATGCTCCACTCTCAAGTTAAAGTTGAACATGTTGACTGATGCAAATGCGGCTCCTGCTAAGAAGGGAGCAGCTGCAGACCAGAAGACTGCAGCCAAGGCGCCACTGGTCCACACCTGCCCTGTCTGTCGGGTGAGTAGTATTGGTTGGTACTGTATATGCCTTTAGGTTCCTCTCCATGTGTAAGCTATTGTACTGGCCTGTGTATTACAGTCTTTCATGTGTAGTAGTTTGTTGCATCCTATTGCTAAGTTTATCATTTGTGTCAATTTTGAATTCAATATAAGCCACAGATTGTTAACTTCCTCCATTTTGTAGTTGACTTTTATAGACGTGGACCCAAAAACAGTCAAGCAGCACTTTGAAAGCAAGCATTCCAAGTCTCCAATGTTCCCATTACTGGCTGATGTACAGGCCAAGTGACCACACACACTCAAATGGACCTACAGCTGGCATAAGATTCTTCCATCATTCACACACAGTAGACATAGTGTAAACCACCATGTTGTCAACATTATGCTGTCCTCAATGCTTAAGTTGTATTGTGTATGGCTCAATTTGTAGAAATGCTATAATCACTCATTGTCTTTAATGTTGTGATTCAGACACACAATGACCACGGTTTGAATGCTGCAACTGAGATGGAATGACATTGAGGGACACAAAAATATCCTGATTATAACTGGACACGGGCAGGATATTTGTGATTACAACCTAAAACGTGTGCAAAAGCATTTTATGTTTATTCCATGGCCAACCATCCCTCTAGCTATCCATTATTCCACACTAGGGATGTCCCCGCCTAAAAACAATATTGGTCATCCTTTCTTCTGTTCTTTCGACCAATTGTAAAACGTGTAGTCTTCCATATATAGACACACCCTATGTGTTTTTATATGATCAACTATATGCTTGTCTGATCCTTTAAGTGAACTGTTTGATGAAATAAGACACAAATGACTGAAGAGGGAGTCAGAGATAACCAGAAGAAAAAAGCCTTAACCCAACTGACCATTCTCCTTCCGCTCCTGCTCCAGCTCTCGCTGGTTGTTTGCTGATTCTGTCATTACTCTCCTGAAGTTGCCGGTAATAGGAGGAGTCTGCAACCTTTCCATGTGGAATGCCAGTTTATCTATCAATGTATCATGCCAGTTATAGTTTTCATATGCACATTTTCTTGGAACAGTTTCATTTAATTTATAATAACGTCTTCCTATCTCAAAATCATTGTCATGTGGTTAATCAAAATTCTAAATGAAAATGATACAAATCTAAAAAGTAACTTCTATTGCCATTGCCAAGTACTGTATGTAAAAAAAGCCTACATAAAGCCAATAAATAAAAACATTGCAGCCTGCAGGTAGAACATATCCTGATAAAAGTACATATCCAATAAATCACATCGGCTACACATGGCCTGTCTGCAACGAACTTGAAACATTGTATCAACTATCAACTTGGATCCAGACTGAAGCTTATGCTAGCAAACTTGCAACATTGTATTAAATATTCTGGGCCCTCAGTTTCCTGGGCCAGTGAGCTCGGGACAGACACAGCAGTAGGCTATTTGCGCAAGGGACAAGAGCTCATCAGGTAGGCCTATTTTATGAAGTTTCCACTGGATCAGAGCATGACATTTTCCCCTTCACGCTGAGTGGTTATCTAAATGGAGAGAGCTGGAAAGATTCAACAAAGACAATTACTAATTTGACAAAACTCGTAATAAACCAAGACTTGTTTCTCACAAGTGTTGCATAGGTTGTGCGCTCTGCAAACAACGTATCCACTCTGACAATGAGAACGGTAAAAGACTGGAATAATAATATATTGAATGCATTAACAGAAATTACCATAACCAAACAAATATTGTAGATTAGAAATTATAGGAATTAACGGTAAATGTACTACTACTGGTAATATATGTAATGGGGGAATAGATAGACATGAACAATCAAGGCAAACAATTCACACAATGAATTTATGAAACAATGAATATTTGCTACTTCTTGACTAAAATAAATCTCACATTTTGTAACAATGCGGATGGGTCCGTATAACATTGACAATGGTTGATGGTAGGAGGGGGTGGGAGGTCCAGCGCAAGAAGTATGAAAGACCTGACGTCTGCGGAGGCTGCATCGCAGTAAATGCTGTACAGCCACTTCAGACGTCCGATTGACCATTCACAGCCTTTTAGCTGGAGACTGCAAAGACCAGAATGTAACCACCAAACTGCAGTATCACACTACGCCAGTAGAGGTCAGTCATAACACATGAATAACATGAAAAATATATATTTTGGGAGAAAGTCACGACTTAAAAGTGACATTTATAACCCTGTTACACCTGGACCACCAGGACTCTGTCAAGGCTTCTCTAAATGATTCTCAAAATGCCACTTTGATGTCAGGGATTATAAGCAATCTGATTGCTTTCATTTACAGGGGACATGGATAGAGAGAGAGAGGAGAGGAAAGAAGAGTGTGCTGAAAGACCACTTGGTCAGATTTCAATTCATACTCGCAGACTCGCAGTGGTACATAGTGTTCTAGAGGAAGCAGCTTCGACAGTTAGAGGCTAGACCACCCCAGACCACTGGTGGCTTTACTATCAATTCAATTGAAGGTGGAATGTGGAAAGCTTCAAGATCCTTGGCGTACACATCACCGACAAACTGAAATGGTCCACCCACGCAGACAGTGTGGTGAAGAAGGCGCAACAGAGCCTCTTCAACCTCAGGAGGCTGAAGAAATTCGGCTTGGCACCTAAAACCCTCACAAACTTTTACAGATGCACAACTGAGAGCATCATGTCGGGCTGTATCACCGCCTGGTATGGCAACTGCACCGCCCGCAACCGCAGGGCTCTCCAGAGGGTGGTGCGGTCTGCTGAACGCATTACCGGGGACAAACTACCTGCCCTCCAAGACACATAGGGCACCCGATATCACAGGAAAGCCAAAAAGATCATTAAGGACATCAACCAACCGAGCCACTGCCTGTTCTCCCCGCTATCATCCAGAAGGCGAGGTCAGTACAGGTGCATCAAAGTGGGACCAGGAGAATGAAAAACAGCTTCTATCTCAAGGCCATCAGACTGTTAAATAGCCATCACTAGCACATTAGAGGCTGCTGCTGCCTATTGAAATCACTGGCCACTTTAAGAAATGGAACACTAGTCACTTTAATAATGTTTACCTATCTTGCACTACTCTTCTTATATGTATATACTGCATTCTATTCTATAATATTCCACTGTATCTTAGTCCATGCCGCTCTGTCATTGCTTGTCCATATATGTATATTTTTCTGAAATTCCATTCCTTTCTAGTTTTGTGTGTTGTGAAATTGTTAGATATTACTTGTTAGATATTACTGCACTGTCGGAGCTAGAATCACAAGCATTTCAATACACCCGCTTTAAATCTGCTAAACACGTGTATGTGACAAATAATGATTTGATTTGATTTGGAATTGAATTACATTTATATATCAACAATATCAATGACTGATAAAGGTCAGAAAACAAATTATAAACGTTTTATAGTAACACATTTTATACAAATTTACCACAGAACATATTTGTATAAAAATAATGTACATAAAATACAAAAATGTGTTAGTGGTTAAAGCTTTAAGGGATGAACCCTTGACCTTGAGAAATGCATGCATAACTTCATGTACAGCAAGGCATCAGATACTGCATTGTAAAAAGTAATTAGTTCTGCTAACAATTTTTTGGGGGAAACCAGTTGCCTAGAACCCTTTGAGTAACCCAACTCAAAGTATTTCTGTGTTCAATACTTAAAGTAATAAAGTGACATGACCACCCATATGGTCATCTTTTTAAGTTGTAAATACTTAACTGTTTTGTATTTTATTATGTTTTTTAAACTAAATTGCATGATGTACTCTGAACGATAACAATTGAAGTTACTTGAACATGGATATGTGTACACATTTACGATTCCTTGTACTTAAATGATTAACCTTCATTGCTAATGTTTATGTTTTTTTGTGTAATTTTCAGATTTCTTGTCTTAATGTTTGACATTGTTTTATGTATTTGACGATTTATCATTTTAATACACCTTAGCAGGCACTGTTGAGCACAGTGCTCATTCCTCTAGCAGTAAGTGGAGGTAGGGTTCTAAGCATTACATGAAGTTGCATTAGCCTCTGCCATTAAGAGTGATGCACTTGACCTTATTGATGGTAGGAATGGATTGTCTCATTGTTGAAAGTTAATTTGCCCGACGTTTTTTTTTTATCCGATCATCATGATCAATTACATCTCATAGCACAACAAACTGCTTAATACTGTTTTAGAAATATACTTTTCTTTCTTCAAGCATGCACACAGCATTGTGTAAAAGTATCAGTCTAAAAATGTTGAATTACCCACAATCCTCTAAAAACAAAGCCACTGGCACTATTAAGTATTCATTATTTGCAAAAACGTAATTCTATGTCTGTACAACACAGATAAATCAAGTGTTCTTTACTCAAATATCAATGTGTCTGGCTACTACTTTATTTTTTAAAGTAAAGAAGCAAAACATAATAGAATCAAGTAAGAACAAAGTATTTAATAAATGTTAGATGGACTTTAAAATATTAAATAATCATAACTTGTATAAACTCTAACTTTAGATTAGCAGAACACAAATGAAGTTATATTTACTCAACCTAATATTTGTTAACAGTACTCAAAAACATTAAGTGACAAGAAATATGTTTAAAATATGAGTTAGTCCCACGTTTATGATTTGAGTTCTACTGAGCGTTGGAGGTGTTTGAGTAGCCACTCCTCAATTTATTTAATGAGTTAGGCAGTTTCTTTTTACAGTGTGTAGAACTCAATGAGAGTCTGTGTAATTCTTAATTATAAGCAAGGAAAATGATAGACTCAATAAAACCAACGCAGTCATTCGGGTTATAACTGAATCTTATTTAAAGAAGTCTATGCGAGACTCAGATGTGTCTCTGACTGGTTATAATGTTTTTAGATATGACAGAGTTGGCAGAGGAGGGGGTGTCACCATATACAATGCATTCGGAAAGTATTCAGATCCCTTTACTATTTCCACATTTTGTTACGTTACAGCCTTATTCTAAAATTGATTAAATAAATGTTTTTCCTCATCAATCTACACACAATACCCCATGATGACAAAGCGAAAACAAGTTTTTAGACATGTTTGCAAAAACAGAAATACCTAATTTACATAAGTGTTCAGACTCTTTGCTATGAGACTCAAAATTGAGTTCAGGTGCATCCTTTTTCCATTCATCGTCCTTGAGATATTTCTACAACTTGATTGGAGTCCACATGTGGTCAATTCAATTGATTGGATATGATTTGGAAAGGCACACACCTGTCTATATAAGGTCCCACAGTCGACAGTGTATGTCAGAGCAAAAACCAAACCATGAGGTCGAAGGAATTGTCCGTAAAGCTCCTAGACAGGATGGTGTCAGGGCACAGATCTGGGGAAGGGTACCAAAAACTTTGTGCAGCATTGAAGGTCCCCAAGAACACAGTGGCCTCCATCATTCTTAAATGGAAGAAGTTTTGAAACACCAAGATTCTTCCTGGAGCTGGCCGCCCAGCCAAACAGAGCAATCGGGGGAGAAGGGCCTTGGTCAGGGAGGTGACCAAGAACCCGATGGTCACTCTAACCGAGCTCTAGAGTTCCTCTGTGGAGATGGGAGAACCTTCCAGAAGGACAACCATCTCTGCAGCACCACCAATCAGGCCTTTATAGTAGAGTGGCCAGACGAAAGCCACTCCTCAGTAAAAGACACATGACAGACCACTTGGAGTTTGCCAAAAGGCACCTAAAGGACTCTCAGACCATGAGAAACAAGATTCTCTGTTTAGATGAAACCAAGATGGAACTCTGTGGCCTGAATGCCAAGTGTCACTTCTGGGGGAAATCCTTGATGAAAACCTGCTCCAGGGCGCTCAGGACCTCAGACTGGGCCAAAGGTTCACCTACCAACAGGAGAATAACCTTAAGCACACAGCAAAGACAATGCTGGAGTGGCTTTGGGCTAAGTCTCTAAATGTCCCTGAGTGGCCCAGCCAGAGCACCGACTTGAACCCGATCGAACATGTCTGGAGAGACCTGAAAATAGCTGTGCAGCAATGCTCCCCATACAACCTGACAGAGCTTGAGAGGATCTGCAGAGAAGAATGGGAGAAACTCCCCAAATACAGGTGTGCCAAGCTTGTAGCGTCATACCCAAGACGAGTTGCTTCAACAAAGTACAGAGTAAAGGGTATGAATACCTACAGTACCAGTCAAAAGTTTGGACACACCTACTCATTCTAGGGTTTTTCTTTATTTGTACTATTTTTTACTTTGCAGAATAGTAGTGAAGACATCAAAGCTATGAAATAACAGATATGGAATCATGTAGTAATCAAAAAAGTGTTAAACAAATCAAAATATATTTTATATTTGAGATTCATCAAAGTAGCTACCCTTTGCCTTGATGACAGCTTTGCACACTCTTGGCATTCTCTCAACCAGCTTCACCTGGAATGCTTTCCCAATCATTGATGCCAACAATTTTGTTGTTAGATTTATCAACTTTTCAGACTACCCTAGCAACATTTTTTTTCAAACAGCACCTAGCAACAAATTTTGCTACTTTAAAAAATGTATTTGGAACTTTTAGCAACTTTTGAAAAGTGACTCAAACTGTCACGCCTCGAGAACTCTAGTTAGTTTGGTCAGGGTGTGCATGTTTAGTTCTATGTTGTTGTATATCTATGTTTAGAGTCTAGTTGTTATACTTCTATGTTTGGCCGGGTATGATTCCCAATCAGAGGCAGCTGTCGCTCGTTGTCTCTGATTGGGGATCATACTTAAGTAGCCTGGTTGCAGTCCTTGTTTGTGGGATCTTGTTCCGTGTAGGCTGGTTTCGTGTATAGCCCATAGGACTTCACGGTTTTGTTGAGTTTGTTAGTTTGTCTAGTGTTTATCCAGTTTAATAAAGATGTTCGTATACCATGCTGCACCTTGGTCTGACCCGTTCTTCAACGATCATGACAGTAGATCCCACCAAACAATGGACCAAGCAGCGTGTCCGGGAGAAGCAGACACCTTGGACACAATTCGGGAAGAGTTTTTGGACATGGGAGGAGATTTTGGCAGGAAAAGGACCCTGGGCGAAGGAGGAGGCCCAGGCAGGAGAGGAACACAGAAGGCGCCGGCCGAGGAGGAAGCCCGAGAGACAGCCCCAAGATTTTTTTTTTTGGGGGGGGCTAAAATGGTGGTCTGTGATCGATAGAGAAGAGCTCCGACCACTGCACTCGTGGGGGCTCAAGGAGGAGTCCTCACTGGAGGAGGACTGGGCGCGGAGAGTAAAAGACTGGTACAGTCGGAGATCTCTAACGACAGTTCCCAGTCCGGTACACCTCGTGATCTTGTTCCATGTAGGCTGGTTTCGTGTATAGCCCATAGGACTTCACGGTTTCGTTGAGTTTGTTATTTTGTCTAGTGTTTATCCAGTTTAATAAACATGTTCGCATACCACGCTGCACCTTGGTCTGACTACTTAATCAACGATCGTGACACAAACACACAAAAACGATTTTCTCTGTCACACACTCAGTCACAACACAGGTGCCTGGATGCAAAAGTGCATTGTGAGTGATGTCAAGAGCAGGCGCTCAACTTGTGCACAGGCAGCAGCAGGCCAGCCAAGCAGCATAACAACCTGGAGAGAGCTGGAGAGAGATGCCTAGCGCACACATCATTATTTGAGTCAAGTTGCTTATTCAATAAGATAGCATATATACCTTGTTATTAGCTAGTACCTATAATTGTTGATCAGTTTGGTAGCATGTTAACTAACTACCAATACACTGCTTAAAACTATAATTGTTCAGAATGTTTAGGTTTACTAATTAATAAGAAAAGAAATAAAATAGAATTGTTCAATAATGTGTAACATGTAATTGTTCAATAATTAAATGTGTGTTTTAAAAAGAAAAATATCTGATCATATAAAAATGTGTTGTGTTTATATTACTTTTACAAATAAAAATATGTGATAATAAACAAACAAATCTAAACTAACAAATGTCAAATCATATTTGTCGGCGAGATGGCCAGTCAATTTGAGTAACGTTATTGTGTATTTTACGTAATGACACAGTTTTACATTATTATGTAATGACGTCATCACACAGTGACATCACAACGTCATTTAGCAAATTTTAGCAACAAATCGACCTGCCTCTAGCAACTTCCCGTGAAAATTAGTTGGCAACACTGTTTCCAATAGTCTTGAAGGAGTTCCCACATATGCTGAGCACTTGTTGGCTGCATTTCCTTCACTCTGCGGTCCGACTCATCAAAAACCATCTCAATTGGGTTGAGGTCGGGGGATTGTGTATGCCAGGTCATCTGATGCAGCACTCCATCACTCTCCTTCTTGGTAAAATAGACCTTACACAGCCTGGAGGTGTGTTGAGTCATTGTCCTGTTGAAAAACAAATGATAGTCCCACTAAGCCCGAACCAGATGGAATGGCGTTTTGCTGCAGAATGCTGTGGTAGCCATGCTGGTTAATTGTGCCTTGAATTCTAAATAAATCACAGACAGTGTCACCAGCAAAGCACCCCCACACCATAACACCTCCTCCTCCATGCTTTACGGTGGGAACAACACATGCGGAGATCATCCGCTCACACACACCTCATCTAACAAAGACACAGTGTTTGGAACCAAATATCTCCAATTTGGACTCCAGACCAAAGGACAAATTTCCACGGGTCTAATGTCCATCTCTCGTGTTTCTTGGCCCAAGTAGGTCTCTTCTTCTTATTGGTGTCCTTTAGTAGTGGTTTCTTTGCAGCAATTCGACCATGATGGCCTGATTCACACAGTCCCCTCTGAACAGTTGATGTTGAGATGTGTCTGTGACTTGAACTCTGTGAAGCATTTATTTGGGCTGCAATTTCTTAGGCTGGTAACTCTAATGAACTTATCCTCTGCAGCAGAGGTAACTCTGGGTCTTCCATTCCTGTGGCGGTCCTCATGAGAGCCAGTTTCATCATAGCGCTTGATGGTTTTTGCGACTGCGCTTGAAGAAACGTTCAAAGTTCTTGACATTTTCCGTACTGACTGACCTTCATGTCTTAAAGTTTCTATTTGATTATTTGAGCTGTTCTTGCCATAATATGGACTTGGTCTTTTACCAAATAGGGCTATCTTCTGATTGGCTCAAACGCATTAAGAAGTAAAGTAATTCCACAAATTAACTTTTAAGAAGGCACACCTGTTAATTGAAATGCACTCCAGGTAAATACCTCATGAAGCTGGTTGAGAGAATGCCAAGAGTTTGCTAAGCTGTCATCAAGGCAAGGGGTGGCTTTTTGAAGAATCTCAAATATAAAATATATTTAGATTTGTTTCAAACTTGTTTGGTTACTTAATGATTCCATATGTGTTATTTCATAGTTTTGATGTCTTCACTATTATTCTACAATGTAAAAAATTGTAAAAATAAAGAAAAACCCTTGAATGAGTAGGTGTGTCCAAACTTTTGACTGGTACTGTAGGTATTCATACCCTTTACTCTGTACTTTGTTGAAGCACCTTTGGCAGCAATTACAGCCTCTAGTCTTCTTGGGTATGACGCCACAAGCTTGGCACACTTGTATTTGGGGAGTTTCTCCCATTCCTCTCTGCAGATCCTCTCAAGCTCTGTCAGGTTGGATGGGGAGCGGTTTAGGTTACTTTCCTAAAACAATAATAGTTCACCTCACGGTTCAGCTGCCAGAGATTTGAGCACTAAATGTATCATGGCATTGCATGCATAGGCCTATAGGCTTAGGGGTCCACTGTATGACATAAATATGTTATTAAATATATCTTTATGCAAAATATTCAAATCGAAAATGTACGAATTACCCTCCATCTGAATGTCTATATCTGTATAGCACACGCAGTAGCCATTTGTCACGTTCGTTGATGAACGGGACGGACCAAGGCGCAGCGTGATATGCGTACATGTTTATTTTAATGAATAAACAACCGACAAAACAATAAACAAACAAAACGTGAAGTCCAAGGTAGAACACAAAACATACCTACACGGAACAAGATCCCACAACCCACTAGTGCCAATAGGCTGCCTTAGTATGGTCCCAAATCAGAGACAACGAGCTACAGCTGCCTTTGATTGGGAACCACACCGGCCAACATAGATCTACACATAATAGAAACCCAACATAGAAATACACAACATAGAACATACACACCCTGACTCAACATATACGAGTCCCCAGAGTCAGGGCGTGACAGTACCCCCCCCCCCCCAAAGGTGTGGACTCCGACCGCACAACATAAACATAACAGGGTAGGGGCCGGGTGGGCATTCCGCCTCGGAGGCTGATCTGGCTCCGGGCGTGACAACCACCGATTCTCTGCCTCCCTGTTGCGCCCCTGGTCTGGTCTGGACCTCTGCGCGCTGCTTGCCCTCTCCTTCCTCCCACTAAGTACCAAGCCCTGTCTGGACCCTGGTGTGAGAGACCACGAACCTGGAGAGGGGCTGACGTCTGGGTCTGGACTGGAACTGCTGACTGGAGCTGGACCCGACGACGGTGGAGCGAACTGCTCTGGCTCCGGAGTGGATCTGCTGACCGGAGCTGGACTGGACCCCGGTGGAGCAGATTGCTCTGGCTCCGGAGTGGAGCAGCTAACCGGAGCTGGATCAGGCACCGGTGGAGCGGACTGCTCTGGCTCCGGAGTGGAGCAGCTGACCGGTGCCGGACCAGGCACCGGTGGAACAGGCACGGGCCGTGCCGGACTGGACACACGCACCACTGGCTTGGTGCGAGAGGCAGGAACAGGCCGGACCGGGCTGGCGACGCGCACCACTGGCTTGGTGCGGGGAGCAGGAACGGGCCGTACCGGACTGGCGACGCGCACCACTGGCCTGGTGCGGGGAGCAGGAACGGGCCGTACCGGACTGGCTACGCGCACCACTGGCCTGGTGCGGGGAGCAGGAACAGGCCGGGCCGGGCTGGCGACGCGCACCACTGGCTTGGTGCGAGGACAGGAACAGGCCGGGCCGGGCTGGCGACGCGCACCACTGGTTTGGTGTGAGAGGCAGGAACAGGCCGGACCGGGCTGGCGACGCGCACCACTGGCTTGGTGCGGGGAGCAGGAACGGGCCGTACCGGACTGGCGACGCGCACCACTGGCCTGGTGCGGGGAGCAGGAACGGGCCGTACCGGACTGGCTACGCGCACCACTGGCCTGGTGCGGGGAGCAGGAACAGGCCGGGCCGGGCTGGCGGCAGCGCACCACTGGCTTGGTGCGAGGACAGGAACAGGCCGGGCCGGGCTGGCGACGCGCACCACTGGCTTGGTGCGAGAGGCAGGAACAGGCCGGACCGGGCTGGCGACGCGCACCACTGGCTTGGTGCGGGGAGCAGGAACGGGCCGTACCGGACTGGCGACGCGCACCACTGGCCTGGTGCGGGGAGCAGGAACGGGCCGTACCGGACTGGCTACGCGCACCACTGGCCTGGTGCGGGGAGCAGGAACAGGCCGGGCCGGGCTGGCGACGCGCACCACTGGCTTGGTGCGAGGACAGGAACAGGCCGGGCCGGGCTGGCGACGCGCACCACTGGTTTGGTGCGAGGGACAGGAACAAGCCGGACCGGGCTGGCGACGCGCACCACTGGCTTGGTGCGAGGGGCAGGAACAGGCCGGGCCGGGCTGGAGCAGGAACGGGCCGGACCGGACTGCGAAGGCGGACTGGAGGTCTGGAGCGGAGAGCTGGCACAACCTGTCCTGGCTGGCTGCCCACTTTCGCACTACACGTGCGGGGCGCTGGCACAGGACGCACTGGGCTGTGCACGCGCACTGGCGATACAGCTCGTAGAACTGCCGCAGGATACGCGGGACCGAGGAGGCGTACTGGAGACCAGGAGCGTTGAGCCGGCACACCCCGTCCTGGCTGGATGCCCATCTTCGCACGGCACATGCGTGGTGCAAGCACAGGACGCACTGGGCTGTGCACGCGTACTGGCGATACAGTACGTAGCTCCGCATAACACGGAGCCTGCCCAGTCACACGCCTCCTCGTGTGAGTACGGGGAGTTGGCTCTGCTCTAACACTAGGCTCCGCCAACCACCCTTTTAGCCCCTCCCAAAAATTTTATTGGGGCTGTCTCTCTGGGTTCTTCCTCGGCCGGCGCCTTCCGCGTTGCCGCTGCTCCTCTCTATACCGCGCCTCCACTGTCTCCTCCCAAGGACGGCGATCCATCCCGGCCTGAATCTCCTCCCAAGTCCAGGATCCCTTACCGTCCAGGATCTCCTCCCAGGTCCAGGCTGTCTGCTCCTGGACACGCTGCTTGGTCCTCGTTTAGTGGGATCTTCTGTCACGTTCGCTTACAGACGGGTCAGACCAAGGCGCAGCGTGATATGCGTACATGTTTATTTTAATGAATAAACAACCGACAAAACAATAAACAAACGAAACGTGAAGTTCAAGGTAGAACACAAAACATACCTACACGGAACAAGATCCCATAACCCACTAGTGCCAATAGGCTGCCTAAGTATTTCCCCAATCAGAGACAACGAGCTAGAGCTGCCTCTGATTGGGAACCACACCGGCCAACATAGATCTACACATAATAGAAACCCAACATAGAAATACACAACATATAACATACACACCCTGACTCAACATATACGAGTCCCCAGAGTCAGGGCGTGACACCATTTGACATAAAGAAATGCATGTCGGTGTTGTTGCATGCCACCAACATCAGCTCTCTAATATATATATACATACAGTATCTCACAAAAGTGAGTACAGCCCTCACATTTTTGTAAATATTTGAGTATATATTTTCATGTGACAACACTGAAGAAATGACACTTTGCTACAATGTAGAGTAGTGAATGTTGTCCCCTCAAAATAACTCAACACACAGCCATTAATGTCTAAACCGCTGGCAACAAAAGTGAGTACACCCCTAAGTGAAAATGTCCAAATTGGTCCAAATTAGCCATTTTCACTCCCCGGTGTCATGTGACTCGTTAGTGTTACAAGGTCTCAGGTGTGAATGGGGAGCAGGTGGTTAAATTTGGTGTCATTTGTCTCACACCCCCTCATACTGGTCACTGGAAGTTCCACATGGCACCTCATGGCAAAGAAATCTCTGAGGATCTGAAAAAAAGAATTGTTGCTCTACATAAAGATGGCCTGGGCTATAAGAAGATTGCCAAACACTGAAACTGAGCTGCAGCACGGTGGCCAAGACCATACAGCGGTTTAACAGGACATTCCACTCAGAACAGGCCTCGCCATGGTCGACCAAATAAGTTGAGTGAACGTGCTCAGCGTCATATCCAGAGGTTGTCTTTGGGAAATAGACGTATGAGTGCTGCCAGCATTGCTGCAGCGGTTGAAGGGGTGGGGGGGTCAGCCTGTCAGTGCTCAGACCATACGCCGCACACTGCATCAAATTGGTCTGCATGGTCGTCCCAGAAGGAAGCCTCTTCTAAAGATGATGCACAAGAAAGCCCGCAAACAGTTTGCTGAAGACAAGCAGACTAAGGACATGGATTACTGGAACCATGTCCTGTGGTCTGATGAGACCAAGATAAACGTATTTGGTTCAGATGGTGTCAAGCGTGTGTGGCGGCAACCAGCTGAGGAGTAGAAAGACAAGTGTGTCTTGCCTACAGTCAAACATGATGGTGGGAGTGTCATGGTCTGGGGCTGCACGAGTGCTGCTGACACTGGGGAGCTACAGTTCATTGAGGGTACTGTGTACTGTGACATACTGAAGCAGAGCATGATCCCCTCCCTTCGGAGACTGGGCCGCAGGACAGTATTCCAACATGATAACGACCCCAAACACACCTCCAAGACGACCACTGCCTTGCTAAAGAAGCTGAGGGTAAAGGTGATGGACTGGCCAAGCATGTCTCCAGACCTAAACCCTATTGAGCATCTGTGGGGCATCCTCAAACGGAAGGTGGAGGAGTGCAAGGTCTCTAACATCCACCAGCTCTGTGATGTCGTCATGGAGGAGTGGAAGAGGACTGTCACGGTCGTCTATGTCGTCCAAGTATGACCAAGGCGCAACGTGTCCAAGAAACATGACTTTATTAATCAAAGTAACCAAATACAAAACAAAAGACGACTCAAATGAAGTCCACGGTACAACAGACCGAAAACGGAACAAAAACCCACAAAAACACAGTGCAACCACAACAGTATAAATATGGCTCCCAATCAGAGATAACGAGCCGACAGCTGTCACTCGTTACCTCCGATTGGGAGTCACATGAATAATCAAGAACCACCACAACATAGAAATGAACACCTAGAAACCAACATAGAAATACACCCAAAAGAAAATGAACAACCCTGGCTCAATAATCAAAGTCCATGGAGCCAGAGTGTCACAGTACCCCCCTAAAGGTGCGAACTCCGGGCGCACCAGCATACAGTCTAGGGGAGGGTCTGGGTGGGCGTCTGTCCATGGTGGCGGCTCTGGCACTGGTCGTGGTCCCCACCCCACCATAGTCACTACCCGCTTACGTAGCCTCCTCCAAATGACCACCCCCCAACTAAACCCCACAGGATTAAGGGGCAGCACTGGACTAAGAGGCATCACCGGACTCAGGGGCAGCACCGGACTAAGGGGCAGCACCGGGCTAAGGGGCAGCACCGGGCTAAGGGGCAGCACCGGACTAAGGGGCAGCACCGGACTAAGGGGCAGCACCGGGCTAAGGGGCAGCACCGGACTAAGGGGCAGCACCGGACTAAGGGGCAGCTCCGGACTGAATGGCGGATCCTGGCTGGTTGGCTCTGGCTGATCCTGGCTGGCTGGCGGATCCGGGCTGGACGGCTCTGGCGGATCCCGGCTGGACGGCTCTGGCGGATCCTTGCTGGACGGCTCTGGCGGATCCTGGCTGGACGGCTCTGGCGGATCCTGGCTGGACGGCTCTGGCGGATCCTGGCTGGACGGCTCTGGCGGATCCTGGCTAGACGGCTCTGGCGGATCCTGGCTAGACGGCTCTGGCGGATCCTGGCAGGACGGCTCTGGCGGATCCTGGCTGGACGGCTCTGGCGGATCCTGGCTGGACGGCTCTGGCGGATCCTGGCTGGACGGCTCATGGCTGGCTGACGGATCTGGCTGCTCATGGCTGGCTGACGGATCTGGCTGCTCATGGCTGGCTGACGGATCTGGCTGCTCATGGCTGGCTGACGGATCTGGCTGCTCATGGCTGGCTGACGGGTCTGGCTGCTCATGGCTGGCTGACGGATCTGGCTGCTCATGGCTGGCTGACGGATCTGGCTGCTCATGGCTGGCTGACGGGTCTGGCTGCTCATGGCTGGCTGACGGATCTGGCTGCTCATGGCTGGCTGACGGATCTGGCTGCTCATGGCTGGCTGACGGATCTGGCTGCTCATGGCTGGCTGACGGATCTGGCTGCTCACGGCTGGCTGACGGATCTGGCTGCTCATGGCTGGCTGACGGATCTGGCTGCTCATGGCTGGCTGATGGTGCTGGCTGGGCGGCTGGCGGTGGAGGCGGACCCCAGCCTCGGATTGCGGTCATCACCTCCAGCAGGGCGGCTCCCATCTGCAGGAGCTGCTCTTGCTGGCCCCGAACCTGGGCTTCCAGTCTAGTATGGGCTGCGTCGGCTCCTGCTGATTCCATAGCTGGTGTATGATTCTGTCTGGCGGAAGGCTCTGGCTGATCCTGTCTGGCGGAAGGCTCTGGCTGATCCTGTCTGGCGGAAGGCTCTGGCTGATCCTGTCTGGCGGAAGGCTCTGGCTGATCCTGTCTGGCGGAAGGCTCTGGCTGATCCTGTCTGGCGGAAGGCTCTGGCTGATCTCGTCTGGCGGAGAGCTCTAGCGGCTCCGGTCTGGCGGACGGCTCTGAAGGCTCATGGCAGACGGGCGGCTTTGCAGGCTCAGTACAGACGGGCAGTTCCTGCGGCGCTTGGCAGACGGACAGTTCAGACGGCGTTGGGCAGACGGGCAGTTCAGGCGCCGTTGGGCAGACGGGCAGTTCAGGCCCCGTTGGGCAGACAGGCAGTTCAGGCGCCGTTGGGCAGACGGGCAGTTCAAGCGCCGTTGGGCAGACGGGCAGTTCAGGCGCCGTTGGGCAGACGGCAGACTCTGGCCGTCTGAGGCGCACCGTAGGCCTGGTGCGTGGTGCCGGAACTGGAGGTACCGGGCTGAGGACACGCATCTCAGGGCTAGTGCGGGGAGAAGGAACAGGCCGGACCGGGCTGGCGACGCGCACCGTAGGTTTGGTGCGAGTGGCAGGAACAGGCCGGGTCGGGCTGGCGACGCGCACCGTAGACTTGGTGCGGGTGGCAGGAACAGGCCGGACCGGGCTGGCGACGCGCACCGTAGGTTTGGTGCGAGTGGCAGGAACAGGCCGGGTCGGGCTGGCGACGCGCACCGTAGGTTTGGTGCGAGTGGCAGGAACAGGCCGGGCTGGGCTGGCGACGCACACCGTAGGTTCTGTGCGTGGAGCAGGAACAGGCCGGGCTGGGCTGGCGACGCACACCGTAGGTTCTGTGCGTGGAGCAGGAACAGGCCGGGCTGGGCTGGCGACGCACACCGTAGGTTCTGTACGTGGAGCAGGAACAGGCCGGGCTGGGCTGGCGACGCACACCGTAGGTTCTGTGCGTGGAGCAGGAACAGGCCGGGCTGGGCTGGCGACGCACACCGTAGGTTCTGTGCGTGGAGCAGGACCAGGCCGGGCTGGGCTGGCGACGCACACCGTAGGTTCTGTGCGTGGAGCAGGAACAGGCCGGGCTGGACTGGCAACGCACACCGTGGGCTTGATGCGTGGAGTAGGAACAGGCCGGTCCGTACTGGGAACACACACCACTGGCTTTAACTGGGGATCAGGAACGGGCCGGACCGGACTGGTAACACACATCAGTCTCTCACGCCGTGCCGCAACAACTTCCCTTCCTCTACTCGCCAATGGCTCCCGTAATCCGATAGCCTTCTCTCCACGTCTCCCTGTGGCAGCCTCCTGCTGCCCAGCCGCCCAAGCCATGTGCCCCCCCCAAAAAATTTTTTGGGGTTGCCTCTCGTCCTTCCGACGATGGCCCTGCTGATGCCGTTGCTCCTCTCCTGCCAGGTTCTCCCCCTTCATCGCCCTCCGGTACCGGACGGCCTCCTCCTGCGTAATATGTCCCCAGCCGAGGAGGACATCCACCAGCGTTCTCTCCATACCTGGCGCTTCCTCCCCAAGAAATTCTTGGGTAGTACTCTCGGGCTTCCAGCCTTGCCTCCGTGCTGCCTCCTCATATCGCCGCCTCTCGGCTCTAGCTGCCTCCCGCTCTTCACGAGGACGGCGATATTCTCCCGGTTGATCCCAAGGCCCCTTACCATCCAGAATCTCCTCCCATGTCCATGAATCCTTTATGGGAGTCCATAAATCCTGTGTAGGTAGGTCCTGTTGCCGCTTGACACGCTGCTTGGTCTTTTTGTGGTGGGTTTTTCTGTCACGGTCGTCTATGTCGTCCAAGTATGACCAAGGCGCAACGTGTCCAAGAAACATGACTTTATTAATCAAAGTAACCAAATACAAAACAAAAGACGACTCAAATGAAGTCCACGGTACAACAGACCGAAAACGGAACAAAAACCCACAAAAAACACAGTGCAACCACAACAGTTTAAATATGGCTCCCAATCAGAGATAACGAGCCGACAGCTGTCACTCGTTACCTCCGATTGGGAGTCACATGAATAATCAAGAACCACCACAACATAGAAATGAACACCTAGAAACCAACATAGAAATACACCCAAAAGAAAATGAACAACCCTGGCTCAATAATCAAAGTCCATGGAGCCAGAGTGTCACAAGGACTCCAGTGGCAATCTGTGAAGCTCTGGTGAACTCCATGCCCAAGAGGGTTAAGGCAGTGCTGGAAAATGATGGTGGCCACACAAAATATTGACACTTAGGGCCCAATTTGGACATTTTCACTTAGGGGTGTACTCACTTTTGTTGCCAGCGATTTAGACATTAATGGCTGTGTGTTGTGTTATTTTGAGGGGACAGCAAATTCTTCTTCAGTGTTGTCACATGAAAAGATATACTCAAATATTTACAAAAATGTGAGTGGTGTACTCACTTTTGTGAGATACTGTATATATTAGCCTATATAAATAAAGAGAAGCTTAGGCCTAACCCTAGAGAGATAGAGACAACAACACCGACATGCATTTCTTTATGTCAAATGGCTACTGCGTGTGCTATACAGATATAGACATACAGATGGAGGGTAATTTGTACATGTTTTATTTGAATATTTTGCATAAAGATAAGCATTACATTGTTAGATTATAGTAGTAACTCTGGTAGGCCTGAAACAGTTCAAGTTCAACTGTCGGAGTCAGTTGGAGCGCCTTCATATCGTAGGCCTGCAGTAGCTAAAGCTTAATAATAGCCACACCATACCAAACCTTCACAAACGTTTCTAAACTTTATTAGGGTAATATGAAAAGTAGGTCCAGCCTTTGTTTATAGGGAAAACACGAGCAGAAGAGTGAATGTAAACCAGGGAAAAAATGCACTACCCTCCCCAGGGCCCAATTAAAAACCACACAGCCTTCCCCAAAGCAAAAAAAAAAGTTTGACAACCTTCCCATATTTTGGAACAGTTTGGAACTCGGTAGTGAGTGTTGCAACCGAGGACAGACGGGCTACGCGCTTCAGCGGTCCTGTTCTGTGAGCTTGTGTGGCCTACCACTTTGCGGCTGAGCCGTTGTTGCGCCTAGACGTTTCCACTTCACAATAACAGCAGAAATTTGACGAACTGACTAGTTGGAAAGGTGGCATCCTATGACGGTGCCACGTTGACAGTCACTGAGCTCTTCAGTCAGGCCATTCTACTGCCAATGTTTGTTTATGGAGATTGCATGGCTGTGTGCTCGATTTTATACACCTGTCAGCAACGGGTGTGGCTGAAATAGCCAAATCCACAATTTGAAGGGGTGTCCACATAATTTTGCATATATAGTGTATCATCATTCCATGCTCAGCTATTATGGCACATTTACTTGGTCCTACAGAATGTCTTATTAAGGGGCGGTTTACCGGACAAATTAAGCCTAATCCTGCACTAAAAAGCACTCTCAATGGAGATTCTCCATTTATTTTTATTTTTATTCCAGGACTAGGCTAAATCTGTGCCCGTGAAACCGCCCCAAAGACCTGGGTAACCATATCAATCACAGTCAACTGATATTTGCCTAAAAGGCTAACATGGTTGTGACTGGTCATAATGTGTCACTGATGGATGACTTGAGTGGTGACCACCTTGTCCACACCTGTGGAAGGGGAAAAATGCTTTGCATGTCAGCTCTCTAAGAGATCTCTGCATAGTGGTCCAAAGACACCAGACAGACACACCAAGAGGGGAGTCCTCAGTCCGCAGATAGAACCAGAGAGAGACCGGATCAATTCAACATATCAGCCAGACAATGGCTGTTTCTGACAGGGCTGTTTCTACCTTCTCCAGACCGTCCTCATCAATACCACTTTTTTACCGAGCTCAAGACTTTGACCCAAGCGCAGAGCTACTGCAGAGAGAAGTACACTGACCTGTCCACTATAGACAAAATGGAGTATATGGACAAACTGTTGATGGATGAAAACTTCAGAGTTTATAATAAATAGTGTCTGGATAGGGCTGTATGATGATGTTGACAGCTGGAGGTTGTCTCTCAAATACTGCAACTACTACAGTGAGGGAGAGGCTGAGTTTAGAAACTGGTGCGATGGTCAACCTGGTGCGATGGTCAACCTGGCACGGTTTTGAGCACTGTGCGACCATAACAGAATGTGGTCATGGAAAGTGGTTTGATAGAAGACTGACTGACCTTCATGTCTTAAAGTGATGTTTCTCTTTGCTTATTTGAGCTGTTCTTGCCATAATATGGACTTGGTCTTTTACCAAATAGGGCTATCTTCTGATTAGCTCCAACGCATTAAGAAGTAAAGTAATTCCACAAATTAACTTTTAAGAAGGCACACCCGTTAATTGAAATGCATTCCAGGTAAATACCTCATGAAGCTGGTTGAGAGAATGCCAAGAGTTTGCAAAGCTGTCATCAAGGCAAGGGGTGGCTGTTTGAAGAATCTCAAATATAAAATATATTTAGATTTGTTTCAAACTTGTTTGGTTACTACATGATTCCATATGTGTTATTTCATAGTTTTGACGTCTTCACTATTATTCTACAATGTAGAAAATAGTAAAAAATAAAGAAAAACCCTTGAATGAGTAGGTGTGTCCTAACTTTTGACTGGTACTGTAAGTATTCAGACCCTTTACTCAGTACTTTGTTGACGCACCTTTGGCAGCGATTACAGCCTCAAGTCGTCTTGGGTATGACGCTACAAGCTTGGCACACATGTAACTTTTTTTCATTTGGGAAAGTATCTTTTTCAAACGTATTTTATTTTATTCCATGATATTGTTGTTAAAAATTTATTTGCGTTGACTGTGATTATTGCATGGGAATATAAGAGCATCTGCTAGGCTAAATTAACAATCTAGGCCTGCATAGCTCGCCGCATGATCCTCAAACCAAAGACTGGCCAAAATCGTGTTTATAAAACTAAATTCAAAGGCACTTTAGAATGACTGTACAGCATAATAAGGCATATTTAATTTCATTATTTTATTCTAAGTAATTTTAGAAAAAATGCGTGCATTCGTTTTCAAGGGGTGACAGACAAATTGAGAATTTTTTTTCCAGAAAATCACATTGTAGGATTTTTTATGAATTTATTTGCAAATTATGGTGGAAAATAAGTATTTAGTCAATAACAAACAAGCAAGATTTCTGGATCTCACAGACCTGTAAATTCTTCTTTAAGAGGCTCCTCTGTCCTCCACTCGTTACCTGTATTAATGGCACCTGTTTGAACTTGTTATCAGTATAAAAGACACCTGTCCACAACCTCAAACAGTCACACTCCAAACTCCACTATGGCCAAGACCAAAGAGCTGTCAAAGGACACCAGAAACAAAATTGTAGACCTGCACCAGGCTGGGAAGACTGAATCTGCAATAGGTAAGCAGCTTGGTTTGAAGAAATCAACTGTGGGAGCAATTATTAGGAAATGGAAGACAAGCAAGACCACTGATAGTCTCCCTCGATCTGGGGCTCCACGCAAGATCTCTAGGCTTTGTTACTTTGGTCCCAGCTCTCTGCAGGTCATTCACTAGGTCCCCCCGTGGGGTCAAAATGATCACAAGAACGGTGAGAACCACACAGGGGGACCTAGTGAATGACCTGCAGAGAGCTGGGACCAAAGTAACAAAGCCTACCATCAGTAACACACTACGCCGCCAGGGACTCAAATCCTGCAGTGCCAGACGTGTCCCCCTGCTTAAGCCAGTACATGTCCAGGCCCGTCTGAAGTTTGCTAGAGTGCATATGGGTGATCCAGAAGAGGATTGGGAGAATGTCATATGGTCAGATGAAACTTTTTGGTAAAAACTCAACTCGTCGTGTTTGGAGGACAAAGAATGCTGAGTTGCATCCAAAGAACACCATACCTACTGCGAAGCATGGGGGTGGAAACATCATGCTTTGGGGCTGTTTTTCTGCAAAGGGACTAGGACGACTGATCCGTGTAAAGGAAAGAATTAATGGGGCCATGTATCGTGAGATTTTGAGTGAAAACCTCCTTCCATCAGCAAGGGCATTGAAGATGAAACGTGGCTGGGTCTTTCAGCATTACAATGATCCCAAACACACCGCCCGGGCAACGAAGGAGTGGCTTCGTAAGAAGCATTTCAAGGTCCTGGAGTTGCCTAGCCAGTCTCCAGATCTCAACCCCATAGAAAATCTTTGGAGGGAGTTGAAAGTCTGTGTTGCCCAGCGACAGCCCCAAAACATCACTGCTCTAGAGGAGATCTGCATGGAGGAATGGGCCAAAATACCAGCAACAGTGTGTGAAAACCTTGTGAAGACTTACAGAAAACATTTGACCTGTGTCATTGCCAACAAAGGGTTTATAACAAAGTATTGAGAAACTTTTGTTATTGACCAAATACTTATTTTCCACCATAATTTGCAAATAAATTCATTAAAAATCCTACAATGTGATTTTCTGGAGAAAAAAAATCTCATTTTGTCTGTCATAGTTGACGTGTACCTATGATGAAAATTACAGGCCTTTCTCATCTTTTTAAGTGGGAGAACTTGCACAATTGGTGGCTGACTAAATACTTTTTTTCCCCACTGTATGTCCGGCCATATATATGTTTGACCCACTTTCTGAACCAGGGAAAGTGAAGCCCCCAGCGCACATTGACTGCCACTGGTCTATTCTCTATGTCCATTAAATCTCTATGTCGATTTTGTTCTTTTTGTTAGGCCTACTGCTGCTAGGTAGCTCTCTCTCTGCTCTCCCCCTCCCCTCTGTCTGTCCTTGATTGCAGGAGTGAAGTCTGGTGTGCGGGAGTCAGGGTTCCAGCTGCAGCTCATTCACCATAATCACCTCAGCCTTTAAGACCCGGTCAAACTTTCCACTCATCGTCAGATCATAGTCAAGACAACCATGTTAGTCTCGCTGCCGACTCAACCTGTTTGTTTTCGCTCTTGTGTTTTTTTGGACTGTTTATTTACTTTTTCTCCTGTGCCACAGATATTTGGAACCTGACTCCTGCCTCCGCTTCACTCCTGCCACCACCATCCTGCTCTCCACTATCGGGCCTCTCCTTTGGACTCACCACGGACACTAGGACATTACGGTACCACACCTGCCCTGACCTGGATCTGTACCCTCCCTGTAACCTGGACTTGCTCTTCCCCATTTATTGGAAACCTGGACTATTGAACATTATAATAAACCTGTTAAAACTTCTCTGGCTTGGTGTACTTGTCTGCATTTGGGTTCTATCCAGTTAAATCATAACACTTTTATTACACAAGTATTTTAATTTTTCAGATATCCATAATTTGAACAGGCCAGCATCCTTCTAATTGATTTAAAAAATACACAATATATTGGTTTACATTTCCAGTGAATGTATAGATGCAGAGAACTATTATGTATGTTTTATTATAGTTCCATTAGAGAATAGTTTAATACTAATAGTAGAGATGCGTGTGTGGGAAAAAGCAATGAGACTCTTTTGACCCTTGTCCCTGTGAGAGAAGCTGTACAAATAGCCCAAATTAGGTCATAATCACTTCCCACTACAACATGACTTAGCCTAAAGGTTCAAGTTCAAGCCTAAAAGCACTACATATCCTAGGAAACGCCATACAAAAAAAATGCAAAAATGATTGAAACTACAACATAATCTGTGTGTCAGTATTGCCTGTGAGAAGCAGTCATTTCATTCAATTCAGAAAGTAAACCGAAAATTGTACGAAAAATGCTTTTCTCCCACTACCAACATCTAATTAAAACAAGCACTACAATGAAATAGTACCCTTCGCAATGGTTCTCTGTATCTATACATTGAAATTAACCCCCAACTCTGGTGTGGAGGTCAGAAAGTGGACTGCTCTATAACTGTCCCTGTATTCTCCTCCCTGAATTATGCTGGCTCTCGTTCCACTCTCCCTCCCCTCCCTGTCCCTTTGTTGCTCAGCAATGGGTTACATACCAGGATTATATAACGCACCGCCTCCATATTGACTGGCAGTACAGTGTGCAGCTCACTACCGAACAGTGTAGAGCGCAACCAGCAAAAAAGATATCTCTATAAAAGGACAGCAGGCTACTGTAGCTAACTGTATTCCACACACAGAATTCCTCACACAGCAGCAGCAGTGTTCTAAGTCAAGCCATGCCACCAGTAAAGCTTGAGGTCTCAGGTAAGGTTATTCTCCTTTTCTTTAAAGGTTAAACCTATATATTTGTATTCTCTTCATCTATAGCCTACAGCTGCATATTACTGTTGTATCCTAGGCTACAGTTGAATATGACCGTTTTTACATAGGCCTATTACTGTTGTTTCAAAGTCTACATATTATTGCATATTATAGCTGCATGTGACTGTTGTTTCCCTCTGTGTGGGTGTGTTTCCTGTCCCTACTGAAAACAGATGGCATATAGAAATATAGCTACACCAGCAGTCTGGAATAGCCTGTTTGACTGAACGATAAGACATGTTGGTCATAGAGGCTATAGTAACGGCTGCTGGCTGTACTGTAGGTTTACTTCTTGTTTGCAATGGGAGTATATTGTGCATTCAGAAAGTATGACTTCTTCCACATTTTGTTGTTTTACAGCCTGAATTTTTTATTTATTAAATTGAGATTTTGTGTCTCTGGCCTACACACAATACCCCACAATGTCAAAGTGGAATTATGTTTTTCAAATTGGTTTTTTATTCATTAAAAACTAAAAGCTGAAATGTCTTGAGTCAATAAGTATTCAACCCCATTGTTATGGCAAGCCTAAATAAGTTTAGGAGTAAAAAATGTGATTAACAAGTCACATTATAAGTTGCATGGACTCATTCTGTGTGCAATAATAGTTTTTAACATGATTTCTGAATGACGAACTCATCTCTGTACCCCACACATACAATGATCTGTAAGATCCCTCAGTCGAGCAGTGAATTCAAAACACAGATTCAACCACAAAGACCAGGGAGGTTTTCCAATGCCTCGCAAATCAGGGCACCTGGTGGTAGAAGGGTATGAATAAAAAAAGCAGACCTTGAATATTCCTTTGAGCATGGTGAAGTTATTACTTAAACTTTGGATGGTGTATCAAAACACCTAGACACTACAAAGATATAGGCGTCCTTCCTAACTCAGTTGCTGAGAGGAAGGAAAGCGCTCAGGGATTTCACCATGAGGCCAATGGTGACTTTAACACAGTTACAGAGTTTAATGGCTGTGATAGGAGAAAACTGAGGATAGATCAACAACATTGTAGTTACTCCACAATACTAACCTAATTGACAGAGTGAAAAGAAGGAAGCCTGTACAAAATAAAAAAATATTCCAAAACATGCATCCTGTTTGCAACAAGGCACTAAAGTAATACTGCATAAAATGTGGCAAAGCAAAGCAATTGTCCTAAATACAAAGTATTTTGTTTGGGGCAAATCCAATAAAAAACATTACTGAGTAGCATTCTCCATATTTTCAAGCATAGTGATGGCTGCATCATGTTATGGGTATGCTTGCAAAGGCAAAATCCTAGAGGAAAACCTGGTTCAGTCTGCTTTCCACCAGACACTGGGAGATTAATTCAACAGGACAATAGCCTAAAACACAAGTCCAAATCTACAATGGAGTTGCTTACCAAGAAGACAGCGAATGTTCCTGAGTGGCCGAGTTACAGTTTTTACCTCAATCTGCTTGAAAATCTATGGCAAGACTTGAAAATGGCTGTCTGGCAATGACCAACAACCACCTTGGGCAAATATTGTACAATCCAGGTTTGTAAACCTCTTTACAAACCTTTTCGTACCCAGAAAGACTCACAATTGTAAACGCTGCCAAATGTGATTCTAACATGTATTCACTCAGGGGTGTGAATAATTATGTAAATGAGATATATCTGTATTTCATTTTCAATACATTTGCACAACATCTGTTTTCACTTTGTCATTATGGGGTAGTATGTGTAGATGTGTGAGAAAAAAATATATTTAATCCATTTTGAATTCAGGCTGTTACTCAACAGAATGTGGAATAAGTCAAGGGGTATGAATACTTTCTGAAGGCACTGTATATGTTGTAAACACTGTCTCAGTGTATGCTTTAATGCAGAAACATCTGTTCATAAAATAGAATATAGGGATGTGTACGTTATTAGAATATAGGGATGTGTACGTTATTGGAATATTGGAATATCAAAATGGACATTGGTATTCGGATACTTGTGTGAGTATTCATTTTTGTGCAAAAATAGTTGTGTTCTGTGGGTGTCACCGAGTAGGCTGATACTCCATATCCTATTTCATAGCTTACGCTGTAAAGTCCAATTTGTATGTTCAATACGTAAAATAGGCTAAATGCTAAATGTGGTTCATTTCGCACTGGTTTTTTGATTCCCACAATAAGAGCTAAGATGCTAATATTTGTGTAAATGCTACATAGCTGTGTTTTGTGGGTGTCACTGAGTAGGCTGAAACACCATTTCATTTTCCACAAGCACATGGAGTAGCCAGCCACATAGAAAAAGTAGCCAGCCAGGATCCCCATGGCAGGGGTTAAACTTTTTTTTCCGAACAAGCTCTATTTTGGCACACAAAAAAAATCAGCATCTCTACTTTCGCAAAAAAGGTAGTTGTATAATTAAGAACAGTATCCTGCAGGATTCAATTGTTGGAATTGTAAGAGTTGTTGCCCTGTCCCTTTCACTGCGATCGTCATTCTAATGGAATCCAGAAAGAACAAAACCCTGTCCTCAAACATTTACCTCAAATGGTGCAAATTTATGGGCAAAGACTCAAAACATCCACATCAAATTCAATGTTTTTCTTGATCAAATAACATAGAAAACAAGCACTTCTTGTGCAGTATTATTTTACCATCCTTACAAACCACTTAATATAAATGTACATTACTGTATTGTACATATTCTGGTCATCTAGGTTTGTACCTGTAGACTTTCCATCCCCATGAAGAAAAACAACGCACAATACAGTAATTGAGTACATTGAGACATCAAGTGGTTTGTGATAATGTGATGTGATGTGAAGATGTGGCTCAGTTGGTAGAGCATGGTGCTTACAATGCTAGGGTTGTGGGTTCAATTTCCACGGGAGACCAGTACAAAATTATGAAAATGTATGCACTTATTACTGTAAATTGCTCTGGATGAGAGTGTCTACTAAAATACAAGTTACAAATGCTGGTAAACACTCAAATGGAAATACACTTAGTTAAACAATTTTCACAAAAGTAGTGCACTGGGCCTTTAATAGTGCTGTATTAGCAGATCAATATAGACATCTGTAGCATGGGCAATTCTAATGCTTTGATTCCATCCGAACGAAATATATAGCAAAATTATGGAATCATTTATTGAGTTTACCTCCCAGATTGGATGCATTTGCTGTGGTATTGAATGTACAATTTAAATGACTGAAAATGTATGAATTTAGTGTATTGTTAGTTTTTTGGGGTTTTGTCTAGGCCAGGGTTTCCCCAAGGGGTCCACGTTTAGGTTTTTGCCCAAGCACTACACAGCTGATTCAAATAATAAACTAATCATCAAGCTTTGATAATCTGAATCAGCTGTGCAGTGTTACGGCAAAAACCAAACTGTGCACCCCTAGGAGTCCCGAGTTTGGGAAACGCTGGTCTAGGCCTATATGATCAGGACTATTTTCTAAGTAAGAGAATATTTAATTATTTTGTTTTACATTTAACCTGTCTTCTCTTGAGATTAAAGTAAGATATGAATTGCCACAATTGTTTGTTTTTCAAATTATGTATTTTATAAAAAAATAAATTAAGTAAATAGCCCAAATTATCTTGAAGAAATTAATTAAAGGTTACAAAACACATTTTGTAATGGGCACTTATTCAAATGTAAAAATGGGTCTCTAAAATAAACAGAGCAGATGCTCAATTAAGTTCTGGGTCCATACCTGTTAAGACAAGATAGAACCACATCAGTTAAATTAGTGAAAGACATTCTGTTTGTGAATTGCAGTATGTCATTTTATTTTGTATTACTTGTTTAACAACAATAATTTTTTTAAGAATCTTGTAAGAGTGCTGATTTCAAGATTCCTTTTGAGACATTTTCAGCTATCAGCAATACAGGTATGAGTGAAGTTTGAAGCAGGTGTTAATCATATGATTTGCTAAACAGAAAGCAGCAGTTGACTACTCCATTGTCAACACTGATTAATTCGGTAGACCTATATCAATATCTTTGAAAGTACTTTATCATTAGCTTTTAAAACAATTACATCTGTTTTCTTTCATCATACAGTGAGGGGAAAAAAGTATTTGATCCCCTGCTGATTTTGTACGTTTGCCCACTGACAAAGAAATTATTAGTCTATAATTTTAATGGTAGGTTTATTTGAACAGTGAGAGACAGAATAACAACAAAAAAATCCTGAAAAACGCATGTCAAAAATGTTAGAAATTGATTTGCAATTTAATGAGGGAAATAAGTATTTGACCCCTCTGCAAAACATGACTTAGTACTAGGTGGCAAAACCCTTGTTGGCAATCACAGAGGTCGGACGTTTCTTGTAGTTGGCCACCAGGTTTGCACACATCTCAGGAGGGATTTTGTACCACTCCTCTTTGCAGATCTTCTCCAAGTCATAAAGGTTTCGAGGCTGACGTCTGGCAACTCGAACCTTCAGCTCCCTCCACAGATTTTCTATGGGATTAAGGTCTGGAGACTAGCTAGGCCACTCCAGGACCTTAATGTGCCTCTTCTTGAGCCACTCATTTGTTGCCTTGGCCGTGTGTTTTGGGTCATTGTCATGCTGGAATACCCATCCACGACCCATTTTCAATGCCCTGGCTGAGGGAACGAGGTTCTCACCCAAGATTTGATGGTACATGGCCCCGTCCATCGTCCCTTTGATGCGGTGAAGTTGTCCTGTCCCCTTAGCAGAAAAACACCCCCAAAGCATAATGTTTCCACCTCCATGTTTGACGGTGGGGATGGTGTTCTTGGGGTCATAGGCAGCATTCCTCCTCCAAACACGGCGAGTTGATTTGATGCCAAAGTGCTCGATTTTGGTCTCATCTGACCACAACACTTTCACCCAGTTTTCCTCTGAATCATTCAGATGTTCATTGGTAAACTTCAGACGGGCATGTATATGTGCTTTCTAGAGGAGGGGGACCTTGCGGGCGCTGCAGGATTTCAGTCCTTCATGGCGTAGTGTGTTACCAATTGTTTTCTTGGTGACTATGGTCCCAGCTGCCTTGAGATCATTGACAATATCCTCCCGTGTAGTTCTGGGCTGATTCCTCACTATTCGCATGATCATTGCAACTCCAGAAGGTGAGATCTTGCATGGAGCCCCAGGCCGAGGGAGATTGACAGTTATTTTGTGTTTTTTCCATTTGCGAATAATCGCACCAACTGTTGTCACCTTCTCACCAAGCTGCTTGGCGATGGTCTTGTAGCCCATTCCAGCCTTGTGTAGGTCTACAATCTTGTCCCTGACATCCTTGGAGAGCTCTTTGGTCTTGGCCATGGTGGAGAGTTTGTAATCTGATTGATTGATTGCTTCTGTGGACAGGTGTCTTTTATACAGGTAACAAACTGAGATTAGGAGCACTCCCTTTAAGAGTGTGCTCCTAATCTCAGCTCGTTACCTGTATAAAAGACACCTGAGAGCCAGAAATCTTTCTGATTGAGAGGGGGTCAAATACTTATTTCCCTCATTAAAATGCAAATCAATTTATAACATTTTTGACATGCGTTTTTCTCGATTTTTTTGTTGTTAATTTGTCTCTCACTGTTCAAATAAACCTACCATTAAAATTATAGACTGATCATTTCTTTGTCAGTGGGCAAACGTACAATATCAGCAGGGGATCAAATACTTTTTTCCCTCACTGTATGTTGGACCAGAGTGAGACTATAGATCAACTAGCCTACCTATTGTTCCTGCAGTGAGGATGATTAACCATCTTCATTGAATGTTTTCATAAATTATCAGCAGATAATGGGCTCTCTTACCGATGCAATTCGGTAGATTACTTACGAGTCACTCACTTTAACGTCACTAACCAGGTTACCCTCCAACCTTTTGATTTAAGTAAAGTACATGTCGGATAAAAACAAATCCATGACAGATCTGATGGAAAAACAACATTTTTCTGTAAACTTTCCAAATGTAGACAAAACAAAATACGCAAAGTGGGATCTTTTTGTGTTGGTAAAGTTAATTAAGTTAAAGTGGAAAAACAATCACTCAATATCTCACTCTCTCTCTCTTTCTCACTTAATTTGTTCAAAACTGTTCAACTATTGTCTTTCTCTCTCTTTGAGTCAACTACTTACCACATGTTATGCACTACAGTGCTAGCTAGCTCTAGCTTTGCTTTCAGTACTAGATTCATTCTCTGATCCTTTGATTGGGTGGACAACATTTACATTTTAGTCATTTTGCAGACGCTCTTATCCAGAGCGACTTACAGTTAGTGAATAATTTTTTTTTTTTATACTGGCCCCCGTGGGAAACAAACCCACAACCCTGGCATTGCAAACACCATGCTCTATCAACTGAGCTACATCCCTGCCGGCCATTCCCTCCCCTAGACGACGCTGGGCCAATTGTGCGCCGCCCATGAGTCTCCCGGTCGCGGCCGGCTGCGACAGAGCCTGGATTCGAACCAGGATCTCTAGTGGCACAGTTAACACTGCGATGCAGTGCCTTAGACCACTGCGCCACTCAGGAGACATCATGTCAGTTCATGCTGCAAGAGCTCTGATAGGTAGGAGGACATCCTCCGGAAGTTTCATAATTAGTGTAAGCCTATGGAAGGGAGTGAGAACCATGAGCCTCCTAGGTTTTGTATTGAAGTCAATGTACCCAGAGGTGGACGGAAGCTAGCTGTCCCCTGGCTACGCCGTGGTGCTACCCTACAGAGTGCTGTTGAGGCTACTGTAAACCTTCATTGCAAAACAGTGTGTTTTAATCAATTATTTGGTGACGTGAATATATTTAGTATAGTTTTATTAAAAAAGGATAACTTGGAAAATGTATTTTCATGACATTCACTGAGGAGGATGGTCCTTTCCTTCCTCATCTGAGGAGCCTCCTCTGAGCACCTAAGCTAACTGGCAAATGTTGGCTAGTTTGCTAGCTACTTCGAAACACAAATGAGAGAACACCTCACTCTGACCATTTTATTCGCCATAGCAGAGCTGGTTAGGCTGTTTTCATGTTATCTAGAGAGTTGGTGACTGTAACTGTGCTGCTGGAAACAATTTAATTACGTTTTTTTGCCGAAGTTGACACCAGTCATTTTCAACAGGTGTTGCGAGTTTGTAAATTCATCAGTTATTCTGATGAGAGTGCTCTGAAATCGGAGTAGATAGCCAGAGTGAATTTACGAACACACCCAGAGACAAGAGTGCTCTGAAATCAGAGTATATAGTCAGAGTGAATTTTACAAACACACCCTAAATGTCGGCCAAAATTCACTGGACAGTTGATGGAAACATAGCTACTGTCAGGCAAGTCGAAAATACAAAACAATATCTTAGTTTACTTGTCCCGATGCGATACCATGAACATATAACTACGTTGTATGATTTATGAATGGCAAGGATATATGAGATTGACTTTATTCAGTCAGTTCAAATCACAGTAAGCCACAGTAAGCCTATGCGCCAGCACTTCGTAATTGCATATTCCAGAAATGTGCCAGAAAACATCCCAGTGGGCACGTGATAAAGACATATTTTACTGGTTGAAATCTGGTCGGGATGTCGTATAACCAGATCACAACCAGATTAAGACATCTTCTTCATGATGTCTTTTTTACTCATGAAAAATACATATTATTTTGCCAGATATCTAGTTTTCGGTTGAAATCAAATCAAATCAAATTTTATTTGTCACATGCGCTGAATACTGTGAAATGCTTACTTACAAGCCCTTAACCAACAATGCAATTTTAAGAAAAACAAGAGTTAAGAAAACATATACTAAATAAATGAAAGTAAAAAAAAGTAACACAATAAAAAAACAATTATGAGGCTATATATACAGGGGGTACTGGTACCAAGTCAATATGCAGGGGATATAGGTTAGTAGAGGTAATTTAGGTAATATGTACATGTAGGTAGGGGTAAAGTGACTATGCATAGATAATTAACAGCGAATAGCAGCGGCATAAAAAAATAAGGGGGGGGTCGCTGTTCAGCAGTCTTATGGCTTGGGGGTAGAAGCTGTTAAGGGGCCTTTTGGACCTAAACATGGCGCTCCGTTACCGCTTGCCGTGCGGTAGCAGAGAGAACCGTCTATGACTAGGGTGGCTGGAGTCTTTGGCAATTTTTAGGGCCTTCCTCTGACACCGCCTGGTATAGAAGTCCTGGATGGCAGGAAGCTTGGCCCCAGTGATGTACTGGGCCGTACACACTACCCTCTGTAGCGCCCTGCCGAGCAGTTGCCATACCAGGCGCTGATGCAAACAGTCAGGATGCTGTCAATGGTGCAGCTGTATAACTTTTTGAGGATCTGAGGACCCATGCCAAATCTTTTTAGTCTCCTGAGGGGGAATAGGTGTTGTCGTGCCTTCCTCACGACTATCTTGACTGTCTCTGACCAGTTATCACAACTGTCTCTGACCAGTTATCTAAATGCTACTCAATAAACAGAAACAAATCTATATAAACGTGTGCATAGTGTTTCTGGTCCATGCACCCATTGTGGTCATCTGTAGCTCAATTGGTAGAGCATGGCGCATGTAACGCCAGGGTAGTGGGTTCGATCCCCGGGACCACCCATACGTAATAATGTATGCACACATGACTGTAAGTCGCTTTGGATAAAAGCGTCTGCTAAAAGGCATATTATTATATTATATAAGATACTAGAACCATTGCAATTATAACATATTAGAGTAATGTTCTTTTTCAGAAGCATTTGCATGATTCAGCTTAGCACATTTGGCAAAGAAACTGCTGGCAGAGCACACAAAAGCAGGTTAGGGTCTGGACACAGTCAAGACACTGGGCTCGGGCCTATTCCATTTGAGACCCGGGGGACTCGGCATGGACTCGGACTCGCCAGGGGGCTTCATGCGGGCCGAGCTCTTCCCGAATCTGGCAGAATCATATTACTCTGGGATCCGCCTAATGTACTCTGACCAAAAAATATCTGCAGCATTGAAGGTCCCCAAGAACAGTGGCCTCCATCATTCTTAAATGGAAGAAGTTTGGAACCACCAAGACTCTTCCTAGAGCTGGCCGCACGGCCAAACTGAGCAATCGGGCGAGAAGGGCCTTGGTCAGGGAGGTGACCAAGAACCTGATGGTCACTCGAGCTCCAGAGTTCCTCTGTGGAGATGGGAGAACCTTCCAGAAAGACAACTATCTCTGCAGCACTCCACCAATCAGGCCTTTATGGTAGAGTGGCCAGACGAAAGCCACTCCTCAGTAAAATGAACATGACATCCCGCTTGGAGTTTGCCAAAAGGCACCTAAAGGACTTTCAGACCATGAGAAACAAGATGATCTGGTCTGATGAAACTCTTTGGCCTGAATTCCAAGCGTCACGTCTGGAGGATACCTGGCACCATCCCTACGGTGAAGCATGGTGGTGGCAGCATCATGCTCTGGGGATGTTTTTCAGCGGCAGGGACTATTAGACTAGTCAGGATCGAGGCAAGGATGAACAGAGCAAAGTATAGAGAGATCTTTAATGAAAACCTGCTCCAGAGATCTCAGGACCTCAGACTGGGGTGAAGGTTCACCTTCCAACAGGACAACAACCCTAAGGACACAGCCAAGACAATGCAGGAGTGGCTTTGGGACAAGTCTCTGAATGTCCTTGAGTGGCCCAGCCAGAGCCCGGACTTGAAACCGATCGAACATCTCTGGAGACACCTGAAAATAGCTGTGTAGTGACACTCCCCAACCAACCTGACAGAGCTTGAGAGGATCTGCAGAGAAGAATGTTATTTTTCTTCAGCTGTGCCAAGCTTGTATCATCATACCCAAGAAGACTTGAGTCTGTAATCGCTGTCAAAGGTGCTTCAACAAAGTACTGAGTAAAGGGTCTGAATACTTATGTAAATGTGATATTTCAGTTTGTCCAAAAACCAGTTTTTGCTTTGTCATTATGGGGTATTGTGTGTAGATTGATGAGGGGAAAAAACAATTGAATACATTTTAGAGTAAGGCTGTAACGTAAACAAAATGTGGAAAAAGTCAAAGGGTCTGAATACTTTACGAATGCACCACAGGTGGACTCAAATCAAGTTGTAGAAACATCAAGGATGATCAATGGAAACAGGATACACCTGAGCTCAATTTCGAGTCTCATAGTAAAGGGTCTGAATACTTATATAAATTAGGTATTTATGTTTTTTATGTATATATACATTTGCTAAAATCTTGAAAAACTTGTTTTCGCTTTGTCATTATGGTGTATTGTGTGTAGATTGATGAAGAACAAAAACAATTTAATCAATTTTAGAATAAGGATGTAACGTAACAAAATGTTGAAAAAGTCAAAGGGTCTGGTTACTTTCCGAATGCACTCCATCATTCTTAAATATATACTTTAGCTAAGAAAGTAATACTAAGTGTATGTTGTGTAGTAAGTGGAGTAGCCCATGTGCCTCACCCTAATAATTTGATCCCTTTCCCCGTTAAAACTTAGCCTACTAGTCTGACTTGGTGGTGCACAAGTAGCCTATAGCCTGTTTTAGAGAAATGTAATCATCGAATATTGTAAGAGCTTTCATTGTCTGCTTATATGACCCCTTTATTTATCCTACGGTTCTAACTTGGTGTACAGGGAGAATACTGTAAGAATGGCCCATGTTCTGAAATCTGTCGCTGTACTTTTCAAGAGTGCAGAACAAATAGTTATATTGACTACGTCCGTCCTAGCTCGTTCATTAATATCTTAATCGAAATTACGAATGTCCTCTTATCCGCTCGTTGTCCCCTTATGCCATAGTTTGTACATCTCAATTGTCAGTAGAAACCACATTTATTTAAGTAAGTCGTTCATATCAGCTATGTTTTTTTAAAGGCAGTAAATGAGGCTGAATGAACTGTTTCGCTGCCAGACAAGGCTCTGCTGATAGCCAGGTGTAGCAGTGATAAAGATTCACTCCATGGTGCTGAAAAGAAAGCTCTGCTATTGGGACAGCTTTATGTAGGCCAAAACAGTTTGTGGCCACTGTTTGTCACTGTTACAGTGCAATTAATGTATTGTTTAGTGTTGTGTTGTTTAGTGGCCTTGTTGGCATGCATAAAAAAAAAAATACATGTATTTGCCCCACCAAAATGTACATGCTAAAATCGCCACTGCTTGAGTACCCACAACAGCACACATTTTTGTTGTAGCCCTGGACAAACATACCTGATTCAACTCTTGAGGGCCTGAGTTGGGAACCACTGGCATACAGTATGATGGCATTAACCTTATGGGCATTTGCAATGCACCCCTTGATAGGGCTGTGGCAGTCACTACATTTTGTCAGCCAGTCTTACGGAACTGTACCGTTAATTAATATAAACACATTTAGCATCTTCTGGCTTGCACACATAGCCTACAAGCCACAGATGCAAACCTTTGGAACATCTACATTTGAAACAGTCTAATAAATCCATGTAATATAGCCTACACCATCACAATAAATCCATTATTTATTTTAGACAAATCTAAAGAAACATGATATGAAGAAAATGTAGTCTATTTCAGAAGAACAGAATAGAATGCTATGAGTTGTCCTTATGTTAGGCCCTGATCTGGCTATGCCATATGGCTGTGGGCTACACTAGTTCATTTAGCAGACAAGATTTGCTTAGATTTCTGTGGCAATATTTTATAGTATTTTATAGTATGAAGAATACAATTGAACAAAGCGGCTATTCTGTGTTGAGCGGTTAACAAAGAAACCCTTATTCCTATATGCTTAATTTAGAATGATTTATGAAACTTTAGTTGTGATACAAATGTTGGTCAATATGTTTTGATTTTTAATACATTCTAAGGCTGCATAATGCGACTCTAATGATGATTTGAAAAAAGTATAATGAAAGGCATGAGCTCTGCTTTGTTTTTTGTGCAGGCTGTACACACTTCATCAAGTCTCTCATTCACAACTGCCTCGAAATTCCCGGCGGCATCCCTCTACACCCGTTGTAAAGCGGATTAATGTGATTCATTTTAAGAAGTTATTTGGCCACTTTCGTTGTGATACAAACCTTATCAAAACACATAGGCCTATGGGCTAGGCTACATGAGGTGTGCATTGTTTCTTGATTTACACTGGGCATCATTCACAAGTGATAATAAATAATTCACAAGTGATAGGCAAATATTGTCACCCATCAGACTATTCTTGATTTAATCTTGTTTTTACATTTACTAAATAACATATGTGTGAATTTGTTATGAGAATTATTTAACTAACTATTTCAGTGTCTCTGTGCGTCTCCCAAAAGGTTGTAATGCTTTTGGATCAAGAAATGGACAGAGTCCCAGTCTGCATAGTCAGGTCTTTATTCATATGTAGGGGACAACAACTGGGGCGGCAGGTAGCTTAGTGGTTAAGAGTGTTGTGCTGGTAACTGAAAGGTTGCTGGTTCTAATCCCTGAGCTGACTAGGTGAAAAATCTGTTGATGTGCTCTTGAGCAAGGCACTTAACCCTAATTGCTCCTGTAAGTTGCTCTGGATAAGAGTGTCTGCTAAATGACCAAAAAATAATAATAATTGAGAATTCTGCCACAAAATGGTTGTACAATATTTTTATACGCACACGTCATACAATAATCCCACCCCTCTTTAGGCGGGTTGTAGTTTTCCACTTGAAAACTGCTCTCCTGACCATCAGGTCACACACACACACACACACACACACACACACACACACACACACACACACACACACACACACACACACACACACACACACACACACACACACACACACACACACACACACACACACACACACACACACACACACACACACACACACACACACACACACACACACACACACACACACACACACACACACACACACACACACACACACACACACACACACAGTGGGGGAAAAAAGTATTTAGTCAGCTACCAATTGAGCATGTTCTCCGACTTAAAAAGTTCAGAGACCTGTAATTTTCATCATAGGTACACGTCAACTATGACAGACAAAATGAGAAAAAAAAATCTAGAAAATCACATTGTAGGATTTTTTATGAATTTATTTGCAAATTATGGTGGAAAATAAGTATTTGGTCAATAACAAAAGTTTCTCAATACTTTGTTATATACCCTTTGTTGGCAATGACACAGGTCAAACGTTTTCTGTAAGTCTTCACAAGGTTTTCACACACTGTTGCTGGTATTTTGGCCCATTCCTCCATGCAGATCTCCTCTAGAGCAGTGATGTTTTGGGGCTGTCGCTGGGCAACATGGACTTTCAACTCCCTCCAAAGATTTTCTATGGGGTTGAGATCTGGAGACTGGCTAGGCCACTCCAGGACCTTGAAATGCTTCTTACGAAGCCACTCCTTCGTTGCCCGGGCAGTGTGTTTGGGATCATTGTCATGCTGAAAGACCCATCCACGTTTCATCTTCAATGCCCTTGCTGATAGAAGGAGGTTTTCACTCAAAATCTCACAATACATGGCCCCATTCATTCTTTCCTTTACACAGATCAGTCGTCCTGGTCCCTTTGCAGAAATACAGCCCCAAAGCATGATGTTTCCCCCCCCCATGCTTCACAGTAGGTATGGTGTTCTTTGGATGCAACTCTGCATTCTTTGTCCTCCAAACACGACGAGTTGAGTTTTTACCAAAAAGTTCTATTTTGGTTTCATCTGACCATATGACATTCTCCCAATCCTCTTCTGGATCATCCAAATGCACTCTAGCAAACTTCAGACGGGCCTGGACATGTACTGGCTTAAGCAGGGGGACACGTCTGGCACTGCAGGATTTGAGTCCCTGAAGGCGTAGTGTGTTACTGATGGTAGGCTTCGTAACTTTGGTCCCAGCTCTCTGCAGGTCATTCACTAGGTCCCCCCGTGTGGTTCTGGGATTTTTGCTCACCATTCTTGTGATCATTTTGACCCCACGGGGTGAGATGTTGCGTGGAGCCCCAGATCGAGGGAGATTATCAGTGGTCTTGTATGTCTTCCATTTCCAAATAATTGCTCCCACAGTTGATTTCTTCAAACCAAGCTGCTTACCTATTGCAGATTCAGTCTTCCCAGCCTTGTGCAGGTCTACAATTTTATTTCTGGTGTCCTTTGACAGCTCTTTGGTCTTGGCCATAGTGGAGTTTGGAGTGTGACTGTTTTAGGTTGTGGACAGGTGTCTTTTATACTTATAACAAGTTCAAACAGGTGTCATTAATACAGGTAACGAGTGGAGGACAGAGGAGCCTCTTAAAGAAGAAGTTACAGGTCTGTGAGAGCCAGAAATTTTGCTTGTTTGTAGGTGACCAAATACTTATTTTCCAGCATTCATTAAAAATCATACAATGTGATTTTCTCAATTTGTCTGTCATAGTTGACGTGTACCTATGATGAAAATGACAGGCCTCTCTCATCTTTTTAAGTGGGAGAACTTGCACAATTGGTGGCTGACTAAATACTTTTTTTCCCCACTGTAGGTGAGGTTTGGTTTATCCCAAATCTATCACACAAGAGAACATGGTCTGAGGCATAGGTGCAGTTAGAAGGGTTGGCCTACCTGTTGAACAGGCATAACAATTAGTTTGATCCAACGCCCCTGCTGTGTAGTTTTCCACCTTACCCAGATGTTCTCATTTGAAATTCCTTCTACTTCTCCTTGGTTCATTTCCTGCAAGAGGAAATGTTCTACCCTTGGTGGTTTAGTACTATTTAGGATTCCTTCTGAGGGCCTTCCAAGGGGTGTTAGACTAGTTGGTGATAACATTGGATGTACCTGCTGATGTGTCTCGGAGGTGGAAGATTCATTTCTCTCCTGAAAAATGAACCTCAAACATATATCTGCCCCGAAATCATCAACACAGGCCCAATAGTTCCTTGCTATGTCATCTTGCATAATTGACTTTACCGTTATCACCAGTTCCGTTTTACATTCATCATGGGTTTGTTTAATTCCCCATCGGTGTACTGCGTCCATCCCATTCTCATAGTATGTTCCCCAGGTATGTTTAAACACCCTTGCCCAAGGACATGAGCGTTCCCCAGTGCAAATGTATTTACCATACCTTCTAGGACCTAACTTTCTTGTACACGCCCCCTTTTTACCAAAGCCCCCAAAACCTCGTATCTCTTCATGGGAGAAGTCGAATGGTATCTTGAATCCCCCATCTTGTCCTAAACTGACTTAGACTATTGGGGGAATGATTATTTTAATAGTTTTTCTTGGTTTCAGTATTTCTACGAAATCGAATCAGTGCCTTGGAATTATTTTATTAATCATTTCCCTGTTTAGGTTGACCTGGATTAATCCATAATATGGTTAACACGATGATGCAGCTCAGAGTCCCCCAAAATCCCCAAAACCGCCATCCCAATCCTGTCCCTAACCCACCTGCCTGGTACTTCCCCATACCCACACCTCTATAAACACCCCAAAGTGATGAAAGGTCGGGGTAGGGTTTCTTCGTTAACAGAGTTTACCCCCGAACTCTAGTGGGTCAGTTCTTCTCTTTAACTATGTGTGTGTTCAACGGTGTTGGTATGTGGGCCTACCTTTTTGCAGTGGGTAACGTGGACCCAAGTGGCTCTCTCAGCTATTCTTATAGCGAAGGCAGTTACCAATAGGACTTGGTATGGTCCCTCCCAGCGTGTCTGCTTTCAACCCTTTTCCCTCAACGATTGGATCCACACCCAGTCTCCAGGTTATATACTATGAATCACCTTCTCCTTTAATTCTCCTGTAGGACACAAATTCTTAGAAATACGGGTATTGTTAACAAACCATTTTCAAATGTGTTCTGCTAGTGTATTCTCTAGTTCTATGTCTGCCTGTTCTGGTCCTGCCAACTGTGGCAGGACCAGAACAGACCATTACTGTGGCATTATTAAGCAGTTAGGAAAGCAAAGGCTAACTTTTTCAAACAGAAATTTGCATCCTGTAGCACTAACTCCAAAAAGTTTTGGGACACTGTAAAGTCCATGGAAAATAAGAGCACTTCCTCCCAGCTGCCCACTGCACTGAGGCTAGGAAACACTATCACCACCGATAAATCTACAATAATCGAGAATTTCAACAAGCATTTTGCTACGGCTGGCCATGCTTTCCACCTGGCTACCACTACCCCGGCCACCAGCTCTGCACCCTCCGCTGCAACTTGCCCATGCCCCCCCCCGCTTCTCCTTCACACAAATCCAGACAGCTGATGTTCTAAAAGAGCTGCAAAATCTGGACCCCTACAAATCATCTGGGCTAGACAATCTGGACCCTTTCTTTCTAAAACTAGCCGCCGAAATTGTCGCAACCCCTATTACTAGCCTGTTCAACCTCTCTTTCGTAACGTCTGAGATCCCCAGAGATTGGAAAGCTGCCGCGGTCATCCCCCTCTTCAAAGGGGGTGACACTCTAGATCCAAACTGTTACAGACCCATATCCATCCTGCCCTGCCTTTCAAAAGTTTTTGAAAGCCAAGTCAACAAACAGATCACCGACCATTTCGAATCCCACCGTACCTTCTCCGCTATGCAATCCGGTTTCGAGCTGGTCATGGGTGCACTTCAGCCACGCTCAAGGTCCTAAATGATATTATAACCGCGATCGATAATAGACAGTACTGTGCAGCCGTTTTCATTGACCTGGCCAAGGCTTTCGACTCTGTCAACCACCGCATTCTTATTGGCAGACTAAATAGCCTTGGTTTCTCAAATGACTGCCTCGCCTGGTTCACCAACTACTTCTCAGATAGAGTTCAATGCGTCAAATCGGAGGGCCTGTTGTCTGGACCTATGGCAGTCTCTATGGGGGTGCCACAGGGTTCAATTCTTGGGCCAACTCTTTTCTCTGTGTATATTAATGACGACGCTCTTGCTGCTGGTGACTCTCAGATCCACCTCTACGCAGACGACACCATTTTGTATACATCTGGCCCTTCATTGGACACTGTGTTAACAAACCTCCAAACAAGCTTCAATTCCATACAACACTCCTTCAGTAGCCTCCAACTGCTCTTAAACACTAGTAAAACTAAATGCATGCTCTTCAACCGAACGCTGCTTGCACCCGCCCACCCGACTAGAATCACTACTCTAGACGGGTCTGACCTAGAGTATGTGGACAACTACAAATATCTAGGTGTCTGGTTAGACTGTAAACTCTCCTTCCAGACTCACATTAAGAATCTCCAATCCAAAGTTAAATCTAGAATCGGTTTCCTATTTCACAACAAAGCCTCCTTCACTCATGCTGCCAAACATGCCCTCGTAAAACTGACTATCCTACCGATCCTTGACTTCGGCGATGTCATTTACAAAATAGCCTCCAACACTCTACTCAGCAAATTGGATGTTGTCTATCACAGTGCCATCCGTTTTGTCTCCAAAGCCCCATATAATACCCACCACTGTGACCTGTACGCTCTTGTTGGCTGGTCCTCACTACATATTCGTCGCCAAACCCACTGGCTCCAGGCCATCTATAAATCACTGCTAGGCAAATCCTCGCCTTATCTTAGCTCATTGGTCACCATAGCAACACCCACCCATAGTCTGCGCTCCAGCGGGTATATCTCACTGGTCATCCCCAAAGCCAACACCTCCTTTGGCCGCAATTCCTTCCAGTTCTCTGCTGCCAATGACTGGAACAAATTGCAAAAATCTCTGAAGCTGGAGACACTTATCTCCCTCACTAACTTTAAGCATCAGTTGTCAGAGCACCTTACCGATCACTGCACCTGTACACAGCCCATCTGAAATTAGCCCGCCCAACTACCTCATCCCTATATTGTTATTTATTTTGCTCATTTGTACCCCAGTATCTCTATTTGCACATCATCTCTTGCACATCATTCCAGTGTTAATACTAAATTGTAATTATTTTGCACTATAGCCTATTTTATTGCCTTACCTCCATAACTTGCTAAATTTGCACACTGTATATTAATTGTATTTCTGTTGTATTTTTGACTTTGTTTTACCCCATTTGTAACTCTGTGTTGTTGTTTTTATCGCACTGCTTTGCTTTATCTTGGCCAGGTCGCAGTTGTAAATGAGAACTTGTTCTCAACTGGTTTACCTGGTTAAATAAAGGTGAAATAAAATAAAAATAAATAAAAATGTAAGGTCTTCCAAACACTTTAAAATATATATATACAGTGGGGAGAACAAGCATTTGATACACTGCCGATTTTGCAGGTTTTCCTACTTACAAAGCATGTAGAGGTCTGTAATTTTTATCATAGGTACACTTCAACTGTGAGAGACGGAATCTAAAACAAAAATCCAGAAAATCACATTGTATGATTTTTAAGTAATTAATTTGCATTTTATTGCATGACATAAGTATTTGATCACCTTCCAACCAGTAAGAATTCCGGCTCTCACAGACCTTATTCGTTTTTCTTGAAGAAGCCCTCCTGTTCTCCACTCATTACCTGTATTAACTGCACCTGTTTGAAATCGTTACCTGTATAAAAGACACCTGTCCACACACTCAATCAAACAGACTCCAAACTCTCCAGAATGGCCAAGACCAGAGAGCTGTGTAAGACATCAGGGATACAATTGTAGACCTGTACAAGGCTTGGATGGGCTACAGGACAATAGGCAAGCAGCTTGGTGAGAAGGCAACAACTGTTGGCGCAATTATTAGAAAATGGAAGAAGTTCAAGATGACGGTCAATTACCCTCGGTCTGGGGCTCCATGCAAGATCTCACCTCGTGGGGCATCAATGATCATGAGAAAGGCGAGGGATCAGCCCAGAACTACATAGCAGGACCTGGTCAATGACCTGAAGAGAGCTGGGACCACAGTCTCAAAGAAAACCATTAGTAACACACTACGCCGTCATGGATTAAAATCCTGCAGCGCACGCAAGGTCCACCTGCTCAAGCCAGCGCACGCAAGGTCCCCCTGCTCAAGCCAGCGCATGTCCAGGCCTCTCTGAAGTTTGCCAATTACCATCTGGATGATCCAGAGGAGGAATAGGAGAAGGTCATGTGGTCTGATGAGACAAAAATAGAGCTTTTTGGTCTAAACTCCACTCGCCGTGTTTGGAGGAAGAAGAAGGATGAGTTCAACCCCAAGAACACCATCCCAACCGTGAAGCATGGAGGTGGAAACATAATTCTTTGGGGATGCTTTTCTGCAAAAGGGGAAAGGACGACTGCACCGTATTGAGGGGAGGATGGATGGGGCCATGTATCACGAGATCTTTGCCATTAACCTCCTTGCCTCAGTAAGAGCATTGAAGATGGGTCGTGGCTGGGTCTTCCAGCATGACAACGACCCGAAACACACAGCCAAGGCAACTAAGGAGTGGCTCCGTAAGAAGCATCTCAAGGTCCTGGAGTGGTCTAGCCAGTCTCCAGACCTGAACCCAATAGAAAATCTTTAGAGGGAGCTGAAAGTCTGTATTGCCCAGCGACAGCCCCGAAACCTGAAGGATCTGGAGAAGGTCTGTATGGAGGAGTGGGCCAAAATCCCTGCTGCAGTGTGCAAACCTGGTCAAGACCTACAGGAAACGTATGATCTCTGTAATTGCAAACAAAGGTTTCTGTACCAAATATTAAGTTCTGCTTTTCTGATGTATCAAATACTTATGTCATGCAATAAAATGCAAATTAATTACTTAAAAATCATACAATGTGATTTTCTGGATTTTTGTTTTAGATTCCGTCTCTCACATTTGAAGTGTACCTATGATAAAAATTACAGACCTCTACATGCTTTGTAAGTAGGAAAACCTGCAAAATCGGCAGTGTAGCAAATACTTGTTCTCCCCACTGTATATATTTGTAATTCGTTATACCATAGGCCACAAAGTGTTTCCTAACCTGCTCTACCATCTAACCTATCCCCCCTATTGACACATTGTTTTACCCATGTGTCAATATTTCCGCATATCAAAACAGTGACTTTAATAAATTTAATAATTTATCCTTATGCCAGACATTATGTCGTAGGATTGTTCCTTTCTTTACAGTATGAAAATATATACACTCACAAACTGTAAGTCGCCCCGGATAAGAGCGTCTGCCAAATGGCCAAAATGTAAAATATAATCAAGAACATAGGAAATATATGTTTCCCCGTATAGTGTTCCTGTCACCCTTCTTAATGTCATATTCACTTATTTGTCACTATAATCCCTTACTTCATATAAGTAAGCAGTGATATTTTATTCCAGGTATCTATTTTTTTATTTTATTGATACGTTGTCTCCTACTGTCCCTTAACATATACTGTAGGGGATTTTCCTCAGTCCTGGGAATTAAAGAAACAAACAAATAAACCCCCCCCTCAGAACACATCGGAATACTCAATGTTTCATTACATTTACTAAACCCATAAATAACAAGCCCATAACCACCTTCCGGTAATCTACTGATTTAAACCTGTTGCATTAATTTATTAAAATATAAACCTATTGTTTAATAAATCCACTGTTTGCATTGAACACATCTCTCAGTCTCTATAGGTATTGACTAATAGTCTCACTGTCTCCCTGCTTACACTCGTGGACTTTGGAGAAGTCGGCATGTCTGTGATAATATTCTCTCAGATTATCACAGAGTTGTGCCAATTTATCTCCATTAACCCCTCCCTCTTCCCACTCTAACACCGGCGCGTTCCCATCTCCGGGAACCCAGTTTCCCCTTACTGCCGCCCAGTCCTTCAACACTATCTGTCTGACTGCTCTCTCTAGTTCCCCTGTATTCAGCTTAAAGCTGGCGGTCAGCCCTTCCATATCTCTTCTGAACTGGTGTACCCCGTCTTAGGGTGGGGTATCCCTTCCACTGCTCTCACTACACCTCTCTGCTTCGTTTACTAAATCCTGGCATTAGTAAATTCTATCCACACTCCACCAAAAACGAATAACATATTTGCATACCCATAACTAGAAAGCATGAATTTAATACCATTCTAGCTTAAACAATGCAATTCAACATTTCTCATCACCCAATTTCTATTACTTTTTTCACACAGTAAACCCTGTACAATCTCTATCCTCTATTGCTGACTTTCCATCTAACATTACTTTTCAACATTTCTCAAATCTAATTACCCCCTTGAAGCTTGACCGAAATACAATGTGTTGACGTCATATGCTCAACCCCGTACACGTGACCTTTTTCTCCAACAAGATTTCTCATATCCCTCCTATTCTTATTTTTTTTCCCTTCCCCTTGTCTGCTTTTTCCTATGTTTCTGCAGTGTCGGGATTGATGCCCTGTCTTATTACAGTAAGTACAAGGTGCCTTACACTCTCTTGCAAAATGACCCCCCTTGTTACAGTTAAAGCACTTATTCCCCCCGTTGTAGCCTTCACTCTTTCCTGGGTTTCTACCCTTACCTGCTATCTCACCTAGTGTGGCTATTAAATACTCTGCTCGCTTCTGTTCTTTTCTTACTCGGTTCTGTCTATTATTCTCCCTTCTTTCTCTAAGATTCTAACACTTTTCACACAGTTTCAGAGTGTAATAATTAGTCACTACTAAGAAAGTACTAATCATACTTAAAACAAGAACATTTCACAACTATATTTAAGGGTGGAACATTTAGTCATTACTTTTAACCTGTATATATTTTTATTTCTATATCAGAAATTTGTTTTGATTTAGAATGGACCATTATCATGCACCTGTCTCGAAGCAGGGGGAAAAAATACATGTCATCTATGCACTTAAATAGCAAATGGAGGACTTCTGTTGTAAAGAGAAGCAATGTGCTTAGTATTAAGAAAGTTGAGAAATAAATATAGTAGGCCTACTCATCTTGTTGGCTGACAAAAAGTAAATGTGGACAGTTCTTCCAATATCTTTAATAGCACCTCGGAATTGGAAAAGGACGAGCGCAGTTGCGTCTCCGATGTGTCTGTCTTTACTTGTATCCTGTGAGAAAAACCCAATCACGTGATGGAGAGCCATGTGAGTGAGAGACACTTCGGATTGCGCAGAACTCCTGGCCGCAAAAGGCATACATTTTTATTATTTTTATTATTATTTTTAAAAGATGCATCACGGCCATAAAGGGGATGCCGCCGAAATTCGAGGCATTATCAAGTGCTTGTCAAATTGGGAATGAGAGACTTTTGAAGTGTGTACAGCATGCGCAAGAAACAAAGCATAGCTCATGCCTTTCAAGTGACTTTTTCAAATCATCATTAGTCTCATCATGTATTAAAAATCAAATCAAATAACCCAACGATTGTAGAAATCAAATTGTATTTGTCACATACACGTGTTTAGCAGATGTTCAAATCAAATCACATTTTATTTGTCGCATACACTTGTTTAGCAGATGTTATTGCGGGTGTAGCGAAATGCTTGTGCTTCTAGCTCCGACAGTGCAGTAATATCTAACAAGTAATATCTAACAATTTCACAACGTATACCCAATACACACAAATCTAAGCAAGGAATGGAATTTAAGAATATATACTGTACATATATGGACAAGCAATGACAGAGCGGCATGGACTAAGATACAGTAGAATATTAGAGAATACAGTATATACACATATGAGATGAGTAGTGCAAGATATGTAAACATTATTAAAGTGACGAGTGTTCCATTTCTTAAAGTGGCCAGTTATTTCAATAGGCAGCAGCAGCTTCTAATGTGCTAGTGATGGCTATTTAACAGTCTGATGGCCTTGAGATAGAAGCTGTTTTTCGGTCCCAGCTTTGATGCACCTGTACTGATCTCGCCTTCTGGATGATACCGGGTGAACAGGCAGTGGCTCGGGTGGTTGATGTCCTTGATGTCTTTTTGGCCTTCCTGTGACATCGGGTGCTGTAGGTGTCCTGGCGGGTAGTTTGCCCCCGGTAATGCGTTCGGCAGACCTCACCACCCTCTGGAGAGCCCTGCGGTTGTGGGCGGTGCAGTTGCCGTACCAGGCGGTGATACAGCCCGACAGGATGCTCTCAATTGTGCATCCGTAAAAGTTTGTGAGGCTATTAAGTGCCAAGCAACATTTCTTAAGCCTCCTGAGGTTAAAGAGGCTCTGTTGCGCCTTCTTCACCACACTGTCTGCGTGGGTGGACCATTTCAGTTTGTCAGTGATGTATACGCCAAGGAACTTTAAGCTTTCCACCTTCTCCACTGCGGTCCCGTTGATGTGGATACGGCGTGCACCCTCTGCTGTTTCCTGAAGTCCACGATAATCTCCTTTGTTTTGTTGACGTTGAGTGAGAGGTTATTTTCCTGGCACCAGACTTCCAGAGCCCTCACCTCCTCCTTGTACGCTGTCTCATCATTGTTGGTAATCAAGCCTACTACTGTTGTGTCGTATGCAAACTTGATGATTGAGTTGGAGGCGTGCTTGGCAACGCAGTCATGGGTGAACAGGGAGTACAGGAGGGGGCTGAGCACGCACCCTTATGGGGCCCCAGTGTTGAGGATCAGCGAAGTGGAGGTGTTGTTTCCTACCTTCATCACCTGGGGGCGGCCTGTCAGGTAGTCCAGGACCCAGTTGCAGAGGGCGGGGTTCAGAACGAGGGCCTCGAGCTTAATGATGAGCTTGGAGGGTACTATGGTGTTAAATGCTGAGCAATAGTCAATGAACAGCATTCTTACATAGGTATTCCTCTAGTCCAGATGGGATAGGGCAGTGTGCAGTGTGATGGCGATTACATCATCTGTGGATCTATTGGGGTGGTAAGCAAATTGAAGTGGGTCTACGGTGACAGGGAAGGTAGAGGTGATATGAACCTTGACTAGTCTCTCAAAGCACTTCATGATGACAGAGGTGAGTGCTACGGGGCTATAGTCATTTAGTTCAGTTACCTTTGCTTTCTTGGGTACAGGAACAATGGTGGCCATCTTGAAGCATGTGGGGACAGCAGACTTGGATAGGGAGAGATTGAAATGTCCGTAAACACACCTGCCAGCTGGTCTGCGCATTCTCTCTGGAAAGAAATCCTTGCCCTGAGCTCGTCGACTTTGTTATCCAGAGACTGAACATTAACGAGTAATATACTGGGAAGCGGTGGGTGGTGTGCGCCCTTGGGAGAGCAAACAAAGGATCTGCTTTGGGAAAGTAGCATTGAGGAGTACACCACATCAGTCACTGGCTTCATCAATAAGTGCATCGATGACGTCGTCCCCACAGTGACCATACGTACATACCCCAACCAGAAGCCATGGATTACAGGCAACATCCGCGCTGAGCTAAAGGGTAGAGCTGCCGCTTTCAAGGAGCGGGACTCTAACCCGGACGCTTATAAGAAATCCCGCTATGCCCTCCGACGAACCATCAAACAGGCAAAGAGTCAATACAGGACTAAGATTGAATCGTACTACACCGGCTCTGACGCTCGTCGGACGTGGCAGGGCTTGAAAACTATTACAGACTACAAAGGGAAGCACAGCCGAGAGCTGCCCAGTGACACAAGCCTACCAGACGAGCTAAACCACTTCTATGCTCGCTTCGAGGCAAGCAACACTGAAGCATGCATGAGAGCACCAGCTGTTCCGGATGACTATGTGATCACGCTCTCCGTAGCCGATGTGAGTAAGACTTTTAAGCAGGTCAACATTCACAAGACTGATTACCAGGACGTGTACTCTGAGCATGCATACCGCCCCAACAGATCCACAGATGATGCAATCTCTATTGCACTCCACACTGCCCTTTCCCACCTGGACAAGAGGAACACCTACGTGAGAATGCTATTCATTGACTACAGCTCTGCATTCAACACCATAGTGCCCTCAAAGCTCATCACTAAGCTAAGGATACCGGGACTAAACACCTCCCTATGCAACTGGATCCTGGACTTCCTGACGGGCCGCCCCCAGGTGGTAAGGGTAGGTAACAACACATCTGCCATGCTGATCCTTAACACGGGGTCCCCTCAGGGGTGTGTGCTCAGTCCCCTCCTGTACTCCTTGTTCACCCATGACTGCATGGCCAGGCATGACTCCAACACCATCATTAAGTTTGCCGACGACACAACAGTGGTAGGCCTGATCACCGACAACGATGAGACAGCCTATAGGGAGGAAGTCAGAGACCTGGCCGTGTGGTGCCAGGATAACAACCTCTCCCTCAACGTGACCAAGACAAAGGAGATGATTGTGGACTACAGGAAAAAAAGAGGACTGAGCACGCCCCCATTCTCATCGACAGGGCTGTAGTCGAACAGGTTGAGAGCTTCAAGTTCCTTGGTGTCCACATCACCAACGAACTATCATGGTCCAAACACATCAAGACAGTCGTGAAGAGGGCACCACAAAGCCTATTCCCCCTCAGGCGACTGAAAAGATTTGGCATGGGTCCTCAGATCCTCAAAAGTTATACAGCTGCACCATCGAGAGCATCCTGACTGGTTGCATCACCGCCTGGTATGGCAACTGCTCAGCCTCCGACCGCAAGGCACTACAGAGGATAGTGCGTACGGCCCAGTACATCACTGGGGCCAAGCTTCTTGCCATCCAGGACCCTTATCCAAGGCAGTGTCAGAGGAAGGCCCTCAAAATTTTCAAAGACTCCAGCCAACCTAGTCATAGACAGTTGTCTCTGCTACCGCACGGCAAGCGGTACCGGAGTGCCAAATCTAGGTCCAAAAGGCTTCTCAACAGCTTCTACCCCCAAGCCATAAGACTCCTGAACAGCTAATCATGGCTACCCAGACTATTTGCACTGCCCCCCCACCCCATCTTTTTACGCCGCTGCTACTCTGTTAATTATTTTTGCCTAGTCACTTTAACTCTACCCACATGTACATACTACCTCAACTACCCGGTGCCCCCGCACATTGACTCTGCACTGGTACCCCCCTGTATATATAGCCTCCCTACTGTTATTTTATGTTACTTCTGCTCTTTTTTTCTCAACACTTTTTTGTTGTTGTTTTATTTGACTTTTTTATAAAAAAATAAATGCATTGTTGGTTAAGGGCTGTGAGCAAGCATTTCACGGTAATGTCTACACCTGTTGTATGCGGCGCATGTGGCAAAACAAATTTGATTTGATTTGATTGGAAAATAAGCAGTCAGCTAGTATTCTGTCTATAATGGAGTGGCCAGCACAGCCACCGGATCTCAACCCTATTGAGCTGTTGTGGGAGCAGCTTGACCGTATGGTACGTAAGAAGTGCCCATCAAGCCAATCCAACTTGTGGGAGGTGCTTCAGGAAGAATGGGGTGAAATCTCTTCAGATTACCTCAACAAATTGACATCTAGAATGCCAAAGGTCTGCAAGGCTGTAATTGCTGCAAATGGAGGATTCTTTGACGAAAGCAAAGTTTGAAGGACACAATTATTATTTCAATTAAAAATCATTATTTCTAACCTTGTCAATGACTACATTTCCTATTCATTTTGCTATATTTCCTATTCAAACTCATTTCATGTATGTTTTCATGGAAAACAAGGACATTTCTAAGTGACCCCAAACTTTTGAACGGTAGTGTATATACTGACAATATAGCCTACATCAATGTTCCCTCTAAGCTGTGCCGTGTGCAGTCACGCAGTAGCCAGAGACTGCCACTCAGCTCCCTGGGAATGCTGTGCAGCACACAGACGAAATATCAGCCCGCTGAGAGAAGCACGAGATTGAACTACACTCAACTTTCTAGAGTTTTCCCTGTTAGTTAATACTATTAATGTTTCCCTTTACTGTGGCAATTGTGATTGAATCAACACAATATTAGCCACTTTCAATGCAACATACAGAAACAAAACAAACTATGCAAGATATTTTGTTGTAGGCAGAACTCATCCCAGTAGGATTCTATTGACTCAACCCATACTCTACACAGACCTGTGTGGCATAACCAATCAGAGCTGCAGTAGGTCTGCATGCAAATAGATCATTGCCATATCTGGATCTGTGCCATTTACTTTGAACTGGACTGTGTTTACAGCTGTGATCATGAGTAGATATGCTTGTTTTGAGATCAAAGCAAGAGCTGCATGTAGCCAAGTGTGCCCATTTTGTTCATATCCTTTGCTAGTTAGTGAGTTATTAGCCCTGTTATAGATCATTTGTAGTCAGCAATAAGGGAGTGAAGAACACAAAACGTGTCCATTTCTAGACATTTTTGAAAAGCAAGTCAGGTAAAACGTTTTTTTTTTTGTCTTTAAGGGGCAGTGTTGTATTTTAAGACAGGCTTGAATAAGCTAAGTAGCCAATAGGCAGAGGGTAGCATAATTTGTCTGATCTCTGTAATAATGGTATGGGAATAATAATGCTTTTATTTTGGTTTCTTGCAACATAAAAAACAATATTTTCAGTTACCTCCTTGGCTGAAGGACAAGTGGATAAACAGGTTAATGTCGAGCCCTGCATGTTTTTTTTAAAAGTCTAATGGAATGTAGGCCTACATTGAACACCACACATTGGCTGCTACTGTAGGCTGAATGATAGAACAGCTATTTCCGTGTTAAAATGTAATGGGATGCATTTTCTCCATTGTTTTCGATGGTAGGCCACTCTGGTAGGCCTACATTATGATCAAATAGCCACAGTAGCTTACGTGGCCACTGTTAAAACTGTAACTTAAAGCGGGTACAGCCTCAGGGTTCACAGTAAATGCGTGCTGGAAGTTGCACAGAATATTCACAATGTTCAGGTTTGCGCTCAGCAGACCTGAAATTTGCTCAGTGCCTCCAAAAAATGTGAGGGAACATTGGCCTACGTCTCTCCGCCCTAACATTTTTTACATTTACATTTTAGTCATTTAGCAGACGCTCTTATCCAGAGCGACTTACAGTTAGTGAATACATCTTTTTTTTTATACTGGCCCCCCGTGGGAATCGAACCCACAACCCTGGCGTTGCAAACACCATGCTCTATCAACTGAGCTACATCCCTGCCGGCCATTCCCTCCCCTACCCTGGACGACGCTGGGCCAATTGTGCGCCGCCCATGAGTCTCCCGGTCGCGGCCGGCTGCGACAGAGCCTGGATTCGAACCAGGATCTCTAGTGGCACAGTTAGTACTGCGATGCAGTGCCTTAGACCACTGCGCCACAATGGGAGTCGTTGTCCACAAAGCGGCACGACGGGCTGTCTAGCTCCCGCTTATCCTTTCTATGAATTGGTGGATATATCTCATTATTGTCCTTTTTTGAATATTCGATGAGTGTTGTTGACGTCAAACGCCTGTATTCAATGGGGAGAGATGCTATGCTACTAGCGTTACACCATGAATATGCATAGCCATCTCGAGACAACTCCGATATAAAGTGTTTTTTTCTCAAAGTTGCCGGGATGTCACGTGTCGTACTTATCAGTACACTCGAACAACTTAAGCATTATAAAACTTTAATTAGATCAAATAAACCTCATGCAGCAAATAAGCCATCATTTTTTTTGTTTACAAAATATGACACTCTCATTGACCTCCATACAAAACTCCTTGCTTGGTGGGCGAAACAATGAAAAAATGACACCTGCTGGAGGGAGACAGTGGTGTCACACTTTTTTCTCATCCCTAGCAAACACAGCTGATTAAACTAATTGCATTCTAAAATGAAGATCATGATTAGTTGATTATTGGATTCCGGTGTGTTAGCTGTTCCTGACACCAATCAGGCCCCCGAGAGCTGGAGTTGCCCATCCATGTTCTAGCGGGAGAGGACTCTGCTGATTTTTTTTTCTGACTTGCGAATTGAAAAGTAGCCTATTTAATTCATATCGTTCATTCTAGCGAGAGAGGGCTCGGCTGACTTTTTTTCTGTTTTGCGAATTGTAAAAAAGTAACCTAATTAATTTAAGTGGCAAAAACTAGGCTACCTGACTGAAAATGAGTGTGTAACCTGCTGTATAGCAGACAGAAAGCGCTAGTGAAAACATTGGTTATCACTGGTTAGCGTCTTTGCTAACCAGTGCGAAATTAGCCACATTAAGCATTCAGCCTATTGTGCATATTGAACATAGATATTCGACTGTCCAGCCTAAACTAGAGATTGTGCACCCATGAAATGGGGTATCAGCCTACTCAGTGATACCCATAGAACACAACTGTGAAGAGTTTTCACAAATATTAGCTTCATAGCACTTATTGTGAAATGAGTCACATTAAGCTCACCAGTCAGTCTACTATGATTTGAAAATTCATATTGCAATGTACAGCCTTACCTATGGATCTTGGATCCATGAAATGGAGTATTAGTCTACTCAGTGACATCCACAGATTACAATTCTGAAGAGTTTACACAAATATTAGCATCGTAGCTCATAATAGTGAACTTTAACTGTGGGAAATCACCTCACTACAGACCTACAGCCTATAGTGCATATATACATTCATATTGCAATGTAGAATCTTTCTTCTTCTTTTTTTCTGTTTTTATTTTTCTATTTATTAATTATTATTATTATTATTATTATTTTTCTTGGGGGTAGATCAGCTTAATATTGCAGATAGATTGTAACTTCCATCAATGTAATTGTCTGCATCACTTCCAATCCCCCATGTTTTTATATATTTATATATACATACATACATACATACATCACATACATACATACATACATACATACATACATACATACATACATACATACATACATACATACATACATACATACATACATACATACATATCCTTTTAATAATAAAAAATATATATATTCCCCTTTATTACTTTCCAACCCCGCCACCCTTTCCCCACTTGCAGTAAACTAGTGAACAACAACGCCTAGGCCTCTACTTCCAGCCCATACCCACTATCTACATTTTATGGACACAGTCAATTTTACAGTAATTACATTTTGTTTGTTCTTTCTCCTGAACTTCTTCTACTCTCAACCTATCCGATCATTTTCATGATGTCCATCTGGTTTTCTTCTATATGCCATATCTTTCTAACTGTGCTCCTTCACTAAAGCTCCCAACCTACAACCCATACACTTATTATGGACACAGCGTGCCTACATTATTAGTTATCTTGTTATTGTTTGTTGTTAGTTGTTATTAGTCCCATCCTTCAATACCATTCAACACCTCCCATCTATTTTTAACACCATCCATATAGGATTTATATTTGCCATATATACTTTAAATGTAATGTGATGTCTTACAAAAGTACTGAACCTTTCTATTCTCATTGTTTCTACAGATTGTGAATTGAAAATACACATTTTTGCTAATAGTATTATTATGTTATTGATCGATTGACTATGACTTTTCAGATCACCCAGTAGTGCTATCTGCAGGGTTAGCTCCAGGTAAATATTGCAATCCTTTAGCCATTCCTGGACCTGTGTCCAAAAACAAGCTACAAAAACAAATTACCAATGAGAAAAAAATATTCCATTTTATTTGGAACGGCAAGCCAGACAAAATTAATCGGGCCTATTTATATAATGAATATGAATTCGGAGGACAGAAATGATTAAATATTAAAGCATTAGACCTATCACTAAAAGCTTCAGTCATACAAAAGTTAAACTTAAATCCGAACTAGTTCTCTAGCAAATTAGTAAGATTGTCTCACCCAATGTTCAAGAATGGCCTTTTTCCCTTTATTCAGAACAAAACAAATGATCAAATGATTCTGTCTCTTCGCAGCAAAATGCAGAGCTGCAGAGCTGGGAAGATTGTATCCCTCATATAAATAACATTCTATTGGTGGCAATAATTTTATATAATAATTTTAATTGAAAGATTCTAAGTTTTGAATCCGGTGTCGATTTGCGTATCAGTTCATAAATACTATGCCATGGGATCGGTACATCAAAAATATCTTCCCAACTATTTTGCAATCTACAGTGGGGAGAACAAGTATTTGATACACTGCCGATTTTGCAGGTTTTCCTACTTACAAAGCATGTAGAGGTCTGTCATTTTTATCATAGGTACACTTCAACCGTGAGAGACGGAATCTAAAAAAAAATCTAGAAAATCACATTGTATGATTTTTAAGTAATTAATTTGCATTTTATTGCATGACATAAGTATTTGATCACCTACCAACCAGTAAGAATTCCGGCTCTCACAGACCTGTTAGTTTTTCTTTAAGAAGCCCTCCTGTTCTCCACTCATTACCTGTATTAACTGCACCTGTTTGAACTTGTTGCCTGTATAAAAACACCTGTCCACACACTCAATCAAACAGACTCCAACCTCTCCACAATGGCCAAGACCAGAGAGCTGTGTAAGGACATCAGGGATAAAATTGTAGACCTGCACAAGGCTGGGATGGGCTACAGGACAATAGGCAAGCAGCTTGGTGAGAACGCAACAACTGTTGGAGCAATTATTAGAAAATGGAAGAAGTTCAAGATGACGGTCAATCACCCTCGGTCTGGGGCTCCATGCAAGATCTCACCTCGTGGGGCATCAATGATCATGAGGAAGGTGAGGGATCAGCCCAGAACTACATGGCAGGACCTGGTCAATGACCTGAAGAGAGCTGGGACCACAGTCTCAAAGAAAACCATGAGTAACACACTACGACGTCATGGATTAAAATCCTGCAGCGCACGCAAGGTCCCCCTGCTCAAGCCAGTGCATGTCCAGGCCCGTCTGAAGTTTGCCAATGACCATCTGGACGATCCAGAGGAGGAATGGGAGAAGGTCATGTGGTCTGATGAGACAAAAATAGAGCTTTTTGGTCTAAACTCCACTCGCCATCTTCGGAGGAAGAAGAAGGATGAGTACAACCCCAAGAACACCATTCCAACCGTGAAGCATGGAGGTGGAAAATTCATTCTTTGGGGATGCTTTTCTGCAAAGGGGACAGGACGACTGCACCGTATTGAGGGGAGGATGGATGGGCCCATGTATCGCGAGATCTTGGCCAACCACCTCCTTCCTTCAGTAAGAGCATTGAAGATGGGTCGAGGCTGGGTCTTCCAGCATGACAACGACCCGAAACACACAGCCAGGGCAACTAAGGAGTGGCTCCGTAAGAAGCTTATCAAGGTCCTGGAGTGGCCTAGCCAGTCTCCAGACCTGAACCCAATAGAAAATCTTTGGAGGGAGCTGAAAGTCCGTATTGCCCAGCGACAGCCCCGAAACCTGAAGGATCTGGAGAAGGTCTGTATGGAGGAGTGGGCCAAAATCCCTGCTGCAGTGTGTGCAAACCTGGTCAAGACCTACAGGAAACGTATGATCTCTGTAATTGCAAACAAAGGTTTCTGTACCAAATATTAAGTTCTGCTTTTCTGATGTATCAAATACTTATGTCATGCAATAAAATACAAATTAATTACTTAAAAATCATACAATGTGATTTTCTGGATTTTTGTTTTCTCTCACAGTTGAAGTGTACCTATGATAACAATTACAGACCTCTACATGCTTTGTAAGTAGGAAAACCTGCAAAATCGGCAGTGTATCAAATACTTGTTCTCCCCACTGTATATGGGACGGCTGTCAATCCTTTGGTCCTTAAATGAAACTGATATACCTTTTTATTTATCACAGTTTTCCTTAACCAATTATGTTATTTAATGCAAGGCCGACAGACAAGTTCCTTACTTTCTCCTCCTTCCACTTTCCTCTTCCATTTTTGCGGTAAGGCTGCAATTATTTGGTTGTAATTTTGGGTAGAGCAGACATTTCCACATGTTTTTGTTAGCTGCATTTGCGACAACTCCACCAATCCTACCGATGATATCATTTACAAAGATTATACCTTTTTTTAACATTTTGTCAACAAAAAAATGTTTTTTTGTCAATTAGTATATTTGAGTTTAACCACAATATTTGTTGCATTATTTGTTCTGTTGTTTCTGGAGGATTAAATTGAAATTGCAACCAACTTTCTATGGCTTGTTTTAGAAATAGTGATATCTGGGAGATAATTTCCTTTTCAAATAACTGAAAGTGAGTGGTTGTAATCTGAATAAAGGGAAAACGGCCATTCTTGAACATTGGGTGAGACAATCTTACTAATTTGCTAGAGAACCAGTTCGGATTTAAGTATACCTTTTGTATGACTGATGCTTTTAGTGATAGGTCTAATGCTTTAATATTTAATAATTTTTGTCCTCCGAATTCATATTCATTATATAAATAGGCCCGTTTAATTTTGTCTGGCTTGCCGTTCCAAATAGAATTGAATATTTTTTTCTCATATAATTTAAAAAACTGTTCGCTAGGCGTAGGCAAGACCATAAGCAAATAGGTAAACTGGGATAATACTAAAGAGTTAATCAGGGTGATTTTTCCACAAATTGACAGGCACCCACCTTTCCATGGTAGCAAGATCTTATCTATTTTTGCTAACTTTCTATTATAATTTATTGAAGTGAGATCATTTATTTCCTTTGGGATATATATTCCGAATATATCCACATCACCATTTGGATTTGGATTTCTAATCCCCTGATATTATTATTGGGTCTGATTTTAATAGCTAACATCTCGATGGCCACAATAAATAGATATGCCGATAGTGGACAACCTTGTTTCACTCCTCTTGACAGTTTAAAACTTTCTGAGAAATAGCCATTATTTACTATTTTACACCTAGGGTTACTATACATGATTTTGACCCATTTTATAAGAGATTCGCCAAAATTGAAATGCTCCAGGCATTTATATATAAACCCCAGTCGTACTTTATCAAATGCCTTTTCGAAGTCTGCTATGAATAGCAGACCTGGTTTCTCCGATTTTCCATAATGTTCTATTGTTTTCAATACTTGCCTTATATTATCTCGAATGTATCTTCCTTGTAAAAAACCTGTCTGATTAGAATGTATAATATCCGACAATACCTTTTTAATTCTATGTGCTATACATTTTGCTAGAATTTTTGCATCACAACACTGAAGTGTAAGGGGCCTCCAATTTTTTTAATGGACTGGATCTTTATATTTTCCACTTTATATTTTCCATCCTGTTTCAGTAATAATGATATCAGACCTTCTTCTTGAGTGTCAGATAATCTACCATTTACATAGGAGTGGTTAAAACATGCTAATAGCGGTCCTCTTAGTATATCACAAAAGGTTTGGTATGCCATCCAACCCTGTAGTTTTCCCAGACTTAAAGTCTTTAATTGCATCCAGAAGTTCCTCTGTAATTTCACCTTCACATGAGTCTTTCTGTTTGGCTGTTAATTTTACATTATAAATAGAAACAAAATCTCTACAATTAGCTTCAGTTAGAGGAGATGGAGGCGACTGAAACGAAAACATATGCTTAAAGTACCTTGTTTCCTCCTTCAAAATATAATTTGGTGAATCATGGGTTACTCCGTCAATTGTAACCAATTTCATTAAATTATTTTTGGTAGCATTCCTATGTTGAAGATTTAAAAATAATTTGGTGCATTTTTCCCCATATTCCATCCAGTTTGCTTTATTTTTATAATATATTACACTTGATCTTTCTTGAATAAGTTTCTCCATTTCTTTTTGTTTTTCCTCTAATTTATTCTGAGCCTCTATGTTAGTTTTTATTGCCATCTATCTGTTCTGTTAGACTTTCTATTTCCTTTGTTAGTATAAACTATTTTGACCTAAATTGCTTTTGTTTTCGAGATGAGTACTGAATTGCATGGCCTCTAAAGGCACATTTAAAGGTGTCCCATACAATAAGGGGATTTGCTGTACCTATGTTATGTCGGAAAAAGTCAGTTATAAATTCCTTTGTCCTAGTTAAAAATAAATGATCATCCAATAGGCTTTGATTAAATTTCCAATATCCTCGCCCACGTGGAAATTCAGTAAGAGTAATGTAAATGCCAATTATATGATGGTCCGACCACATTCTGTCCCCTATCAACACTTTTTAAACTTTTGGTGCCAACGAGAATGAGATAAGAAAGAAGTCAAGACGACTAGCTTGATTTAGTCTCCACCATGTATATCTCACTAGATCAGGATATTTAAGCCTCCATATATCTACTAGTTGTGTATCCATGACATTCACGATTTCCTTAAGAGCATGTGGGTAATTGTTTGTGGTGTGATTTCCTTTACGGTCAATTGAGCTATTTAAAACAGTATTATAATCCCCCACCATAATATTATTGTCTTGAATTGCTTGCAGGGTTGATAATTGATTATTTATATTGTCAAAGAAGTGTGGATCATCATTATTTGGTCCGTAAATGTTAATGAGCCATATCTGTCTATTGTCCAATAACATATTTCAAATAATCCATCTACCTTGCGTATCTATTTGGACAATATGCACATTCGGATCGAAATTACTATTAATTAATATCATCACCCCTTTTGAATTTCTTTGCCCATGGGAGAAGTATATTTCGCCCCCCCCATTCCTTTTTCCACGCAACTTCATCTAGATTTGTTGAATGAGTTTCCTGTAAACAATAGATATTATATTCCTTCTCTTTGAGCCATGTAAATATTGTTCTTCTTTTGTTATTATCAGCTAAGCCATTACAATTATAACTGGCTATACTTATTTCACCATACACCATAATGACATACAAGTTTCAAGTCTATTTATCATTATATATGTTTGTAAATTTACCATAAAAAAACCCCGTAATGATTGAGTGTCCATATAGCTGTACCATTATATTTGCATTGCTACTAAGTATCCCTTCAATTGTTCTCCACTAATTCCCCTGCTAAAGCCCCTCCCCATCCCAAGTTGAGCCGTCAACCCAGTGATCGGCATCCCACCCACATCCCTCCGGATCCCTAGGGCCCCGAGAGTCCAGGACCCATCCATCGAAAACAGCACAGAGTGCCACGCATAAAACAGAAGCAGATTAACCGCCAAAAGCATTTCCAATGCTGTCACCTCTATATATACAGTGGGGAGAACAAGTATTTGATACACTGCCGATTTTGCAGGTCTTCCTACTTACAAAGCATGTAGAGGTCTGTAATTTTATCATAGGTACACTTCAACTGTGAGAGACGGAATCTAAAACAAAAATCCAGAAAATCACATTGTATGATTTTTAAGTAATTAATTTGCATTTTATTGCATGACATAAGTATTTGATACATCAGAAAAGCAGAACTTAATATTTGGTACAGAAACCTTTGTTTGCAATTACAGAGATCATACGTTTCCTGTAGGTCTTGACCAGGTTTGCACACACTGCAGCAGGAATTTTGGCCCACTCCTCCATACAAACCTTCTCCAGATCCTTCAGGTTTAGGGGCTGTCGCTGGGCAATACAGACTTTCAGCTCCCTCCAAAGATTTTCTATTGGGTTCAGGTCTGGAGACTGGCTAGGCCACTCCAGGACCTTGAGATGCTTCTTACGGAGCCACTCCTTAGTTGCCCTGGCTGTGTGTTTCGGGTCGTTGTCATGCTGGAAGACCCAGCCACGACCCATCTTCAATGCTCTTACTGAGGGAAGGAGGTTGTTGGCCAAGATCTCGCAATACATGAACCCATACATCCTCCCCTCAATATGTTGCAGTCGTCCTGTCCCCTTTGCAGAAAAGCATCCCACAAAGAATGATGTTTCCACCTCCATGCTTCACGGTTGGGATGGTGTTCTTGGGGTTGTACTCATCCTTCTTCTTCCTCCAAACACGGCGAGTGGAGTTTAGACCAAAAAGCTCTATTTTTGTCTCATCAGACCACATGACCTTCTCCCATTCCTCCTCTGGATCATCCAGATGGTCATTGGCAAACTTCAGACGGGCCTGGACATGCGCTGGCTTGAGCAGGGGGACCTTGCGTGCGCTGCAGGATTTTAATCCTTGACGGCGTAGTGTGTTACTAATGGTTTTCTTTGAGACTGTGGTCCCAGCTCTCTTCAGGTCATTGACCAGGTCCTCCCGTGTAGTTCTGGGCTGATCCCTCACCTTCCTCATGATCATTGATGCCCCACGAGGTGAGATCTTGCATGGAGCCCCAGACCGAGGGTGATTGACCGTCATCTTGAACTTCTTCCAATTTCTAATAATTGCTCCAACAGTTGTTGCCTTCTCACCAAGCTGCTTGCCTATTGTCCTGTATCCCAGCCTTGTGCAGGTCTACAATTTTATCCCTGATGTCCTTACACAGCTCTCTGGTCTTGGCCATTCTGGAGAGGTTGGAGTCTGTTTGATTGAGTGTGTTGACAGGTGTCTTTTATACAGGTAACGAGTTCAAACAGGTGCAGTTAATACAGGTAATGAGTGGAGAACAGGAGGGCTTCTTAAAGAAAAACTAACTTGGTCTGTGAGAGACGGAATTCCTACTGGTTGGTAGGTGATCAAATACTTATGTCATGCAATAAAATGCAAATTAATTACTTAAAAATCATACAATGTGATTTTCTGGATTTTTGTTTTAGATTCCGTCTCTCACAGTTGAAGTGTACCTATGATAATAATTACAGACCTTTACATGCTTTGTAAGTAGGAACACCTGCTGTCACGAACGTCTACTAAGTGAGTGGACCAAGGCGCAGCGTGCGATACGAACATGACTTTATTAATTAAAGTACTCAATACAAAACAACAAACAATGACGAATCGTGAAGTCCTCAGTTACAATGACTGATACGGAACAAAAACCCACAACACTAAGGTGAACACTGACAGTTTAAATATGGCTCCCAATCAGAGATAACGAGCCGACAGCTGACACTCGTTACCACTGATTGGGAGTCACACGACCAAACAAGGAAACACAACCAAATACAACACAACCAATACCAAACACAACCAAATGAACACACCCTGGCTCAAAATACACAGTCCCGGAGCCAGAGCGTGACAGTACCCCCCCCTAAAGGCGCGGACTCCGACCGCGCCTACACCCCAAATAGGGGAGGGCTGGGTGGGTGTTGCTCCTCGGAGGCGGCTCCGGCTCGGGCTTGACCACCACCCTTCTTCAATCCCCCCGTAGCGCCCCGGTCCGATCTGACCCAGCTGGTAGGATCTGGACTGACGACGCGCACCCCTGGCTTGGCGCGTGAGGCAGGAACGGACCGGACCTGGCTGACGATACGCACCCTAGGCTTGATGCGTGGGCCGGAACGGGCCTCACCAGGCTGACGACTCGCATCCCTGGCTTGGTGCGAGTAGCAGGAATGGGCTGGATCAGGCTGACGGCTCGCACCCTTGGCTTGGTGCGAGTAGCAGGGACGAGCTGAACCAGGCTGACGACTCGCACCCTTGGCTTGGTGCGAGTAGCAGGAACGGGCTGGACCAGGCCGACGACTCGTACCCCTGGCTTGGTGCGAGTAGCAGGAACGGGCTGGACCAGGCTGACGACTCGCACCCTTGGCTTGGTGCGAGTAGCAGGAACGGGCTGGACCAGGCCGACGACGCACACCGTAGGCTTTGTGCGTAGAGCAGGGACAGGCCGGGCTGGGCTGGCGACGCACACCGTAGGCTTTGTGCGTAGAGCAGGAACAGGCCGGGTCGGGCTGGCGACGCACACCGTAGGCTTTGTGCGTGGAGCAGGGACAGGCCGGGCTGGGCTGGCGACGCACACCGTAGGCTTTGTGCGTGGAGCAGGAACAGGCCGGGCTGGGCTGGCGACGCACACCGTAGGCTTTGTGCGTGGAGCAGGAACAGGCCGGGCTGGGCTGGCGACGCACACCGTAGGCTTTGTGCGTGGAGCAGGAACAGGCCGGGTCGGGCTGGCGACGCACACCGTAGGCTTTGTGCGTGGAGCAGGGACAGGCCGGGCCGGGCTGGCGACGCACACCGTAGGCTTTGTGCGTGGAGCAGGAACAGGCCGGGCTGGGCTGGCGACGCACACCGTAGGCTTTGTGCGTGGAGCAGGAACAGGCCGGGCTGGGCTGGCGACGCACACCGTAGGCTTAGTGCGTGGAGCAGGAACAGGCCGGGCTGGGCTGGCGACGCACACCGTAGGCTTAGTGCGTGGAACAGGAACCGGCCGGGCTGGACTGGCGACGCACACCGTAAACCTAGTGCGTGGAGCAGGAACCGGCCGGGCTGGGCTGGCGACGCACACCGTAGGCTTTGTGCGTGGAGCAGGAACAGGCCGGGCTGGGCTGGCGACGCACACCGTAGGCTTTGTGCGTGGAGCAGGAACAGGCCGGGTCGGGCTGGCGACGCACACCGTAGGCTTTGTGCGTGGAGCAGGGACAGGCCGGGCTGGGCTGGCGACGCACACCGTAGGCTTTGTGCGTGGAGCAGGAACAGGCCGGGCTGGGCTGGCGACGCACACCGTAGGCTTTGTGCGTGGAGCAGGAACAGGCCGGGCTGGGCTGGCGACGCACACCGTAGGCTTAGTGCGTGGAGCAGGAACAGGCCGGGCTGGGCTGGCGACGCACACCGTAGGCTTAGTGCGTGGAACAGGAACCGGCCGGGCTGGACTGGCGACGCACACCGTAAACCTAGTGCGTGGAGCAGGAACCGGCCGGACAGGGCTGATACGCACACCACAGGCTTAGTGCGTGGAACAGGAACCGGCCGGGCTGGACTGGCGACGCACACCGTGGGCTTGGTGCGTGGAGTAGGAACAGGCCGGTCCGTACTGGGAACACACACCACTGGCCTTAACCGGGGATCAGGAACGGGCCGGACCGGACTGGTAACACACCTCAGTCTCTCACGCCGTGCCTCAACTACTTCCCTCCCTCTACTCGCCAATGGCTCCCGTAATCCGGTAGCCTTCTCTCCACGTCTCCCTGTGGCAGCCTCCTGCTGCCCAGCCGCCCAAGCCATGTGCCCCCCCCAAAAAACTTTTTGGGGTTGCCTCTCGTCCTTCCGACGATGGCCCTGCTGACGCCGTTGCTCCTCTCTCAGTCGCCTCTCCATTGTTTTACTCCATGGCCGGCGATCCATCCCATCCAGGATTTCCTCCCAAGTCCAAGACCCTTTACCATCCAAAATCTCCTCCCATGTCCAGACCCTTGGCTCCTGGACACGCTGCTTGGTCCTGGTACGGTGGGTTTTTCTGTCACAAACGTCTACTAAGTGAGTGGACCAAGGCGCAGCGTGCGATACGAACATGACTTTATTAATTAAAGTACTCAATACAAAACAACAAACAATGACGAATCGTGAAGTCCTCAGTTACAATGACTGATACGGAACAAAAACCCACAACACTAAGGTGAACACTGACAGTTTAAATATGGCTCCCAATCAGAGATAACGAGCCGACAGCTGACACTCGTTACCACTGATTGGGAGTCACACGACCAAACAAGGAAACACAACCAAATACAACACAACCAATACCAAACACAACCAAATGAACACACCCTGGCTCAAAATACACAGTCCCGGAGCCAGAGCGTGACACCTGCAAAATCGGCAGTGTATCAAATACTTGTTCCACCCACTGTAACTATTAAAAAATATATATCTATTCAAATATCTTGCATATCTTATTTTCCATCATTATCAATTAATATGCATAATAATGTTGGCAGTTCATACATAGGATTTTAACATATAACCCGGATTGCCATTGTATTACATTTAATTTATTGGCAAATAATAATTGTAGAATCTTACCTGTGGATCTTGGGTCCATGAAATGAAGTATCAGCCTACTGTTCATGCAGGAACCAATGGGGTGCTCGAGGGGGGGATTTCATGCAGGTATGCCCACATTCAGGAACGCCCCAAATTGCGGGCTGCAGTTGTACACTATTGCCCTCAGCAGCTGTAGCAATAGAGCGCCAGCCTCTTGTGCAGCAGTGTTCAGGATAAACACCACATGTATTTAATATATCTGTAAAAAATTACTACAGACCCTGGTTCGATTCCAGGCTGAATCACAATCCGGCCGTGATTGGTAGAACCCATAGGGCGGCGCACAATTGGCCCAGCGTCGTCCGGGTTTGGCTGGGGTAGGCAGTCATTGTAAATAAGAATTTGTTCTTAACTGACTTGACCTAGTTAAATAAAAGAGAGATCAAAAACAGATCATATGACAGGGTTATGTTTTAATGGCTCTGCCTCTCAGTCATTAAATTTTTTTGCAAGGCAAGCAAGGGGCCCCAACAGGATTTGTGAAAGTATTTTGTGGTGGGGATTTTTCCAGTGGGGTAATACCATGCATCTGCTTGGTGTATAAACCGGGTTATACAAGTTCACTGTGACTGAGGCCTTGTGTGGGGAACTAAGATGTATTTACTGAGGTTAATCAGAGCAATAATCTCTTGCCAAGTCCAAACAGCCTTCATAATTACATTTGATAATTAAGCAATAAGGCACGAGGGTGTGTGGCATATGGCCAATATACCACGGCTAACGCGGTGTGCCTGGATATAGTCCTTAGCCGTGGTATATTGGCCATATAAAACAAACCCTTGAGGTGCCTTATTGCTATTATAAACTGGTTACCAACGTAATTAGAGCAGTAAAAATGAATGTTTTGTCATACATACCACGGCTGTCAGCCAATCAGCTTTCAGGGCTCGAACCACCCAGTTTATAATTATAGTACCTAATGTGTGTAAAAGTAATGTGCCTTCACGTGCACCAACCCCTTTAGCGTTTATCCCACCTTCTGTGTATACACTGTGTTTGAATGTTAACATTCTGTTTACCCTCAAACTTTTAACATACTGTGCTGGTGCATATGGAATATGTAGGCAAACTGATGTTCTAGAATATATAGGATGCAGTAGATGGGGGGAATCATAGTACACAGAAGGTGAGACCTGTGTAGCAAGCGTTACACATTGTATGCAAAAAAAACAAAAATCAGTTGACTAAACATCTCATTTAAAAACATTTATAATATTAATACTTTTGGCATATGTCCTGATACAATATGACTTAGGGCATTCATACCATCTTCTAGTTGTAGTAAAGTGGGACCAATAATTGAGTGAGGCTATGTACAGTATATACGGTGAAAGGCAGGTATGATATTAATGGGCTATTAGGCTTTGCCTTTACCTATATACTTGGTAAAACAACATCCAAAACCACAGCTGTTTGTAGAACCAGGATAAATCTAACCATGAATGAAAAGTTTGACATATGCAAAGTCCATATTCATGACCTATTTTCTAAAAACAGAATGTTTCTTCATGATTTGTATGAGCATGGTCTGGTCAACAACCAGCCTACTGCAGGTCACTGAATGTGCTGGTTTGGTTTGGTTTGTGTGTCGTGGGACTCACAGCAGCCTATAGGTGACCTAGAGGTTCAAGAGATACAAAAATGTATAAAGTCTCTATTATTTTTGTGCAGATGAGACCATCACACCGTCTAGTGATACCAAGCCAAAGGAGCTCAGTAAGTGTAACCAGCTAGAGCTGAAGGGTCTGGAGTCTATCGCCCCTCTGGTGCGGTCCGTGGAGGAGACCCCAGAGCCCATCGCCACGGAGGTGTGTGGGACCATACCAAACTGGATCCGAGGCAGCCTCCTCCGCAACGGCCCAGGGAAGTTTGAGTTCGGAAACCAACAGTGAGTCACACCTTTAGCCAATTTTATTGGAACTACTTAGACCAGCAGCCATTAGATCAGTAGAATAATACAAAATAAGCACAAGTTGGCTACACAAGGATGGGGTTCAGACACACACTACCGTTCAAATGTTTGCGGTCACTTAGAAATGTCCTTATTTTCTAAAGAAAAGCAATTTTTTTGTCCATTAAAATAACATCAAATTGATCAGAAATACAGTGTAGACATTGTTAATGTTGTAAATGGCTATTGTAGCTGGAAACAGCAGATTTTTTAATGGAATATCTACATAGGCGTACAGAGGCCCATTATCAGCAACCATCAGTCCTGTGTTCCAGTCTCAACGTCAACAGTGAAGAGGCGACTCCAGGATGCTGACCTTCTAAGCAAAGTTGCAAAGAAAAAGCCATATCTCAGACTGCCCATCTTAATCTTTTCTTTTTATTGGCCAGTCTGAGATACGGCTTTTTCTTTGCAACTCTGCCTAGAAGGTCAGTATCCCGGAGTCGCCTCTTCACTGTTGACGTTGAGACGGGTGTTTTGCGGGTACTATTTAATGAGGACCTGTGAGGCGTCTGTTTCTCAAACTAGACACTCTAATGTGTTTGTCCTCTTGCTCAGTTGTGCACCGGGGCCTCCCACTCCTCTTTCTATTCTGGTTAGAGCCAGTTTGCGCTGTTCTGTGAAGGGAGTAGTACACAGCGTTGTAGGAGGTCTACAGTTTCTTGGCAATTTCTTGCATGGAATAGCCTAAATTTCTCAGAACAAGAATAGACTGATGAGTTTCAGAAGAAAGTTCTTTGTTTCTGGCCATTTTGACTCTGTAATCGAACACACAATTGCTGATGCTCCAGATACTCAACTAGTCTCAAGAAGGCCAGTTTTATTGCTTCTTTAATCAGCACAACAGTTTTCAACTGTGCTAACATAATTGCAAAAGGCCCTAACCTTTAACCCATAAGAGCCTAAGCCATGTCTAAGCCGGGGGGGGTTACTACTAAGCTATATGGAATTGTTTTATGACCAAGGATAATTTTTGTATTTGATTTTGAATTTTAAAACAAAATGTGGAAAAAGGCACTGTATCCTTCCATAAATGTTTTCGACTGGTCCCGAGGGACCTTTATACAAGTCTTGTGAGGCATGTGGGTGTTCTAAAGCAAAACAACCAACATGTAGGTGTTCGTGAGAGTCTCACCTTTACACTGAGGGGTCATATTAGCGTGTAGCCCAAACTGTTCGGACATTATAGAAAGAAGTTGGTAGATCGGCTGTACCGATTTCAGACTAGTCCTACTTCAGACGAACTGTAGAGCAAAACGGAGAACACCATTGTGTTCGTGAGTCTCATCTTTCCATAGATGTGTCATAATAGTTTGTAGGCCAAACTTTTCGGATGCTACAGACGATTTAGTGAGAAAACCGATTTTCAGGATGTCTCATGGTCTGACAAATCACCTTTCACAGCAGATGCGGAAGTGTTACATAGGCGGCTGCGGTGGATTGAGAAAAAAATAACGTCTCTAGCTTAAATTGACAGAATTTTATGGGGATATTTGTATTATGCTGATTAGATTTCCGCAGGGCCGCGGACATCGACCTTAGGGGGTTTTAACACTTGTCCTAACCTATCCCCACTGTCATTTATTCTTCAGCTACAACCACTGGTTTGATGGGATGGCCATGCTGCACCAGTTTAAGATCGAGGATGGCAAGGTGACCTATAGGAGCCGCTTCCTGCAGAGTGATGCCTACAAGAAGAACAGCGAGAGGGACCGCATCATGGTGTCAGAGTTCGGCACGGTGGCCATGCCCGACCCCTGCAAGAACTTCTTCCTGCGTTTCCTCTCTCGCTTCGAGAAGATAGGTGAGTCACAGTCACAGAAAGAGTGGAGAGTGGGTAGATATAAGCCAAGCAGCGGTACAAATGATCTATTGAGCAACACTTTACATTTGCACTAGTAGCTTTAATTATTACGGTAACAGCATTGTCATTATACATTTCATCATAGTTTTGCTATTGCATAGTAGTTGACCAGTTCCTGATTTCCTCAATGATTCTAGCTTTTAGACTGAGACATAACTTACTCAGCGTGTTGTTGTACCATTCAGTGTCTCTGTCTTCACTCCTAAAGTAAATGTAGGCTATGCATGCATTGCAGCTCAGGATGATGTCATGGACATTGTACAATAACAAGTACAGTATGCACATACTCTGTCTAAACTGAGTTAACTCCACACAAGATTTCAGAAACTAGGCCATGTGGATCATGCGGATATTACGTACACAGTCCAGCCTCCCGTCTGAAGTGGATACTTTTATTTTGTCAAATCAACAATTGCCGACCATTCCCTTACAGGATTAATTGACACATTGTTAAACAAACATTATAATGATTCTTACAATGATTATTCCGGTGTTTTGCGCTGTGCGCACCGCATATAAATAAATAAACATCTAAATACATAACAGTAGATACGGTTATCCAAGCAATAACAATTACCCTCAAGAAGCAAAAATAAATAAATACTGATGAATAAATACAAATAAATGAAACGGAAGAAGGCTTTTAAACCCGGTTCAATGTCCAGCCTCCCTTCTCATCTGATACAGTGATATATGCACAAAAACAGGATAATTTTTATTCTGAGGCAACATACAGAATAGTATGCTCTTCTTAGTCTGAACTCAGTCCAGACTTTAGTATGTAGCCACGGCTATTGAACTGGTGGCCCGTGGGCCAGATCTGGCCCTTTTATGAATTTAGACAAACCCTTTGATCAGTTCTGAACAAAAATCTGACGTTTCGTGCCAAAATGACAAACGCTACTAGGCCTATTAGTGTGGTTTCTAGCGGTTTTAGCCGATGCTAGCGCAGGTTGACATTTATTGTCATGAGTCTTGTCCTGGAGACAGAACTGAGCGATTTCCCCATAGATAGTCCACCTGCAAAGTCAAAATTTGCAATATTGTAAAATTTATGAAAACAAAAATTAGCTTTTTGGTCTTAATTTCAGGTTAGGGTTAGGCATTAGGGTTAGTAGTGTGGTTAAGGTTATGGATAGGTTTAAAATCAGATTGTATGCATTTGTGGCTGTGCCAGCTTGTGACCACTCTGCAGAGCTGCCTCCAAAACAAGATTCATGACAAACCTGTGGTTTTTCTTCTTCTTGTTAATTTGGCTCTATCGTTTTAACCGTTTGGGCTATAAGCTAATATGATCCCATTCCTTAAACCTAGGACTCTCAAAAACAAATGCATGCCCTCTGTTTCACAATATGATGCTCACAAGCCATGCAGGACTCGTTAGAAGAGAGTGTGAGAAACAATTCAACTTATGACGATGAATTCAAAGCATACTTCCTTCAGACTGAAGTCTTTGTGTATTTTATACGTTTTATTGAGATAATGGCAATAAAGCCAGATTTAAAAGTTTACTTTAAATAATTTGTACACTTTTGTTTCCTAAAATAGAGAATCAATTAGCTTGCTGGTCCAGTATCTGTGTGTTAGGGCAGTTTTTGTATTTTATAACTACCTAATTACTTTTAGCAACATTTAACTGCTTTATATGATGTGCGCATTGTTTTTGATACAGTTCTTCTGAAGAATAATCATGTCAAAAATGTAAATTAACTTTAAAGAAATCTGGGCCCACATAAGAATATAGTTGAATAGCCCTGATGTAGGCAATCTGGATCACGTAGGTACTTCATAATTTAGTATGTAGTGGCTCCCATGAAACCCTACTGCCATTGCTCACCATTTTACCATGGCATTGTTGAATACTCGTTTCTGATTGGCTTGAAGGGCATTCTAGAGCGTGCATTATTTCCCTATAATGTGTGGTATAATTCAATGGCTATGATGTTCATCATTACATGTTCTATGTTTGAGCTGCTTTTGAAAGCAAAAGTCAAATTAAAAACAATATTGGCATTGTTGAATTCGATTTTCATAGCAAGCTAGTTGGTTATCTCTGGTCATGTTACCCGGTCCTCAACAATGTTGGAATCCATCACGTGCAGAACCAGGGCTACCAAAGCACGCTGATCAACCAGCTATGGACTACCACTTCTGTCTTACCCTTAGCACTGAGGGTTCTTACCAAAATATACACTACCGGTCAAAGGTTTTAGAGCACCTACTCATTCCAGGGTTTTTCTTTATTTTTACTATTTTCTACATTGTAGAATAATAGTGAAGACATCAAAACTATGAAATAACACATATGGAATCATGTAGTAACCCAAAAAGTGTTAAACAAATAAAAATATATATTGAGATTATTAAAATAGCCTTGATGACAGCTTTGCACACCCATGGCATTCTCTCAACCAGCTTCACCTGGAATGCTTTTCCAACAGTCTTGAAGGAGTTCCCACATATGCTGAGCACTTTTTGGCTGCTTTTCCTTCACTCTGCCGTCCAACTCATCCCAAAAAAAATCTCAATTTGGTTGAGGTCGGGGGATTGTGGAGGTCAGGTCATTTGATGCAGCACTCCATCAAAATCTTTCTTGTTAAAATAGCCCTTACACAGCTTGGAGGTGTGTTGGGTCATTGTCCTGTTGAAAAACAAATGATAGTCCCACTAAGCCCAAACCAGATGGGATGGCATGTCTCTGCAGAATGCTGTGGTAGCCATGCTGGTTAAGTGTGCCTTGAATTGTAAATAAATCACAGACAGTGTCACCCCCACACCATAACACCTCCTCCTCCATGCTTTACGGTAGGAAATACACATACGGAGATCATCCGTTCACCCACATCGCGTCTCACAAAGACACGGCGGTTGGAACCAAATATCTCCAATTTGGACTCCAGACCAAAGGACACATTTCCACTGGTCTAATGTCCATTGCACGTGTTTCTTGGCCCAATCAAGTCTCTTCTTCTTATTGCTGTCCTTTAGTAGTGGTTTCTTTGCAGCAATGCGACCATGAAGGCCTGATTCACAGTCTCCTCTGAACAGTTGATGTTCAGATGTGTCTGTTACTTAATCTCTGTGAAGCATTTATTTGGGCTGCAATTTCTGAGGCTGGTAACTCTAATGAACTTATCCTCTGCAGCAGAGGTAACTCTGGGTCTTCCATTCCTGTGGCGGTCCTCATGAGAGCCAGTTTCATCATAGCGCTTGATGGTTTTTGCGACTGCACTTGAAGAAACTTTCAAAGTTCTTGAAATGGTCCGTATTGACTGACCTTCATGTCTTAAAGTAATGATGGACTGTCATTTCTCTTTGCTTATTTGAGCTGTTCTTGCCATAATATGGACTTGGTCTTTTACCAAATAGGGCTATCTTCTGTATACCCACCCTACCTTGTCACAACACAACTGATTGGCTCAAACACATTAAAAAGGAAAGAAATTCCACAAATTAACTTTTAAGAAGGCACACCTGTTCATTGAAATGCATTCCAGGTGACTACCTCGTGAAGCTAGTTGAGAGACTGCCAAGAGTGTGCAAAGCTGTCATCAAGGCAAATGGTGTCTATTTGAAGAATCTCAAATATAAAATATATTTTGATTTGATTAACACTTTTTTTGTTACTACATGATTCCACATGTGTTATTTCATAGTTTTTAGGTCTTCACTATTATTCTACAATGTAGAAAATAGTAAAAAAAATAAAGAAAAACTCTTGAATGAGTAGGTGTTCTAAAACTTTTGACCGGTAGTGTAAGTATTTTATACCCTTTGCTATGAGACTCGAAATTGAGTTCAGGCACATCCTATTTCCATTGATCATCCTTGAGATGTTTCCACAACTTGAGTGGAGTCCACCTGTGGTAAATTCAATTGATTGGACATGATTTGGAAAGGCACACACCTGTCTATATAAGGTCCCACAGCTGACAGTGCATGTCACAGCAAAAACCAAGCCATGAGGTCGAAGGAATTGTCCGTAGAGCTCCGAGAAAGGATTGTGTCAAGGCACAGATCTGGGGAACGGTACCAAAAGATTTCTGCAGCATTGAAGGTCCCCAAAAACACAGTGGCCTCCATCATTCTTAAATGGAAGAAGTTTGAAATCGCCAAGACTCTTCCTATAGCTGACCGCCTGGCCAAACTGAGCAATCGGGGGAGAAGGGCCTTGTTCAGGGAGGTGACCAAGAACCCAATGGTCACTCTGACAGAGCTCTAGAGTTCCTCTGTGGAGATGGGAGAACTTTCCAGAAGGACAGCCATCTCTGCAGCACTCCACTAATCAAGTCTTCATGGTTGAGTGGCCAGACGGAAGCCACTCCTCAGTAAAAGGCACATAACAGCCCGCTTGGAGTTTGCCAAAAGGCACCTAAAGACTCTCAGACAATGAGACACAAGATTATCTGGTCTGATAAAAACAAGATTGAACTCTTTGGCCTGAATGCCAAGCATCACGTCTGGAGGAAACCTGGCACCATCTCTACGGTGAAGCATGGGGGTGGCAGCATCATGCTGTGGGGATGTTTTTCAGCGGCAGGGGCTGGGAGACTAGTCAGGATCGAGGCAAGGATGAACGGAGCAAAGTACAGAGAGATCCTTGATGAAAACCTGCTCCAGAGTGCTCAGGACCTCAGACTGGGGCGAAGGTTCACCTTCCAACAGGACAACGACCCTAAGCACACAGCCAAGACAATACAGGAGTAGCTTCGGGACAAGTCTCTGAAAGTGGCCCAGCCATAGCCCGGACTTGAACCCGATCGAACATCTCTGGAGAGACCTGAAAATATCTGTGCAGCAACACTCCCCATCCAACCTGACAGAGCTTGAGAGGATCTGCAGAGAAGAATGGGAGAAACTCCCCAAATACAGGTGTGCCAAGCTTGTAGCGTCACACCCAAGAAGACTCGAGGCTGTAATCGCTGCCAAAGGTGCTTCAACTAAGTACTGAGTAAAGGGTCTGAATACTTATGTAAATGTCATATTTCTGTTTTTTATTATATAAATTAGCAAACATTTCTAAAAACCTGTTTTTGCTTTGTCATTATGGGGTATTGTGTGTAGATTGATGAGGGGAAAAAACAATTTAATCAATTTTGGAATAAGGCTGTAACCTAACAAAATGTGGAAAAAGTCAAGGGGTCTGAATACTGTCTGAAGGCACTGTAAGTACCAACATTCTTTCTGATTGTTTTTAATAAAGAAATGTTTCGACCAAGTAAATATATTCATGTTCTATTCTAATTATTTGTGACATTGTGGTTACAATCAATGAAGAATGTAAATGAAATAAATCCTATTCATAATGAATAATCAGATGTGTGTTGCAAGCTTGTCCTTTTTCCTTATACATTTTTTTGGTAAGATTTTATTTTATCATTTTAGATAATACAAAACACACATACAAACGATAACTACATCACACCTGCCCAGAGCCACCTGCTCACACCCACATCTCCAGCTCCCGCATCACTCTCCGCCACATGGTCTCAAACTACACCATTTTGTTTCTCCGGTCGCCCACATGCACTTTCAACATTTGGATAAATCATTTAAAGGCTGACACTGGTTGATTTTCAGTTTTTAAGTATAGGTTTTTTCAAGATGATTGACGAGAAAAGTATTGTCCAACCCATAGGGTATCTCACTGCACCTTTATATGCCATGTCTTGAAATGTGCAGACAGACGGATTAAAAGTAAATTTCCATTGTAATACTTCTGACAGCCAAATTTCTAACTCCATCCATAACTTTTGGACTTTACAACATTCCCAGAAGGCATGTATTATTATAACCTAATGAAAAATGAACCTGGTAATCTCATTTAATGTACTGCAGGCCTAAGACCTACGTGTTTAACCTTCTGAATGAATTATTATATTGAAGATAGAAGCCGCCTCTTAATGAGTTCCGAGAGCCGATCCGTTACCCAAGAAAATAATGAAAATGTATTTAGCCTAATTGTTTTTATGACTACAGACAGTAGGCTATTATTCCTCTTTTCCTGCATTAATTAATTTGTCTTCATGTCTATTCAACATTTGGCTAAAAAGAAACCATGCCATGAAATAAGAACAGATTATTATTTTTTTACAATGCAATGCGGCACATTGACAACTCAAATCGCTTTAAAGAGCCTTCAAATATTAGACAACAAATAAATATACTATAACAATATACTATAACAATAACTTCAAAAACAGTCCATCACTGGATTTCTTCTAATTGCTGTGCAGGAAAAGGATGTCATCCACCGTGCCTGGACGCAGGCTCGCAGCTGGCTTCTCTCTGAAACCACACATCCATCTGAAGGTGACGCTTTATCCTTTGGAACCACACAATTACCAGGTGGACAGTAGGCCTCTTGAAGCAATAGAGGAAATCAACAAGATCCACAAGTATTCTTTCACAATAGCTGGCCTTATGTTATATGCAGTTTTGAGCTGCACTGTCCCACTCCGTGGTGGATAACATCCACTCTTCGTTTATGTAATGGGCTGTAAGGCACAAGTATCCTATTTTTTGAAAATCGTCAATCCACATGTCAAATGTAATTGCGCCATTGTATTTACCCAAGTTCTCTCTCAACTCCGGGACCACTAGCCAGCTGATTTTTTTTGTGCCTGATGCAGGACTCTAGTGCGATAGGAGAGAGACTGACTGAAACATTCACACCTCCATTAATTTACAAAAGAACAATCTAATAGCTTGGCTAGGTGTGAAACATCCCCCAATTTGTGCCACAGTTTAGACTAACGATAGATGTTGTGGTCAGTCTGAGTTGAGTCATATTGTAAAGTATAGCCTAATGGCCAAAAAAGGGCAAACTTGCAATGTATTCAATGCTTAAGTACTCTAAAGTTTTACATTTCTAGCTCAATATCGCAGACCAGATTTGCCCTAACAAAAAATGCATCAACACCTACAAATATAGTAATTTATTATATATAATCCACATAATAATTCAAACGAAATTAGCTGTAGCTTGAGGAGAGAGACTGCATGCTAAAGACAATCAGAAATAATGTGTATTTAACCCTGCATTATAATTGTACTTATTTTGAACGAAAGCCAGGAATGAGTGAGTCACTCAGCCCTGTGCTGTTCCTGCTTCTGTTGCATATTTGAGTGTTTGTTTAATATCCTACTGATTCTGTGATCACCAAGCCTCATGCAACCGCAAAATGTCGGATAAAGAAATTTCACAAATCCGGCTGTTTTTAAACTTTGCAAAAAAACATCATTAGAACAGACTCTCTGGTATTACTTATACTTTATTTAGCATTGTTTACACTGTTCCAAACTGGCAGATAAATTATATTGTCATCTAACAGCACCTGTTTGTCATGCAACAGTATCTCTTGCACTTTTGACAATGGTTTTATGTGAGGCCTAATTCACATGATATGCCTAAAATACTTACAGTATATTCACTAGGCTAATTAATAATCAAATTTTCACTTTTGATTATTTAATTAACCCATATCATGTTATTTCAAGTTATCCCCTTGGAGCACATGCAAAAGTGATTTGGAGTTGTTGAACAGGAGTGACAAAATGTATTACAACTGAGTTTGAATGAACTGAATGATGAGGATGAAGAAGAAGAGAGTGATTGAATTTAGAACAATAGTGTAAGAATTGCTCTTCCTCTGTCCCACACGCACACAAAAAAACAAACACTTTAGCAGCCTTTCCAATAAATTGGAATACAAAAGAAGCCATGCACTGATGATGTGCTATCAGCAGGACAATGACTCTTGCCAAGTTTAGGGACTTTAAATGTATTAATGGATGTTTGCGAGGCATGTCACTTCACCCATCTCTTTGCATAGCCCACCACATGCACTGTTTTCTAACCACATCTGGATGGATCCATAACGAATTGCTAAGGAATAAATATCACTGAATGACAGAAATATTGGAATAAAGCAGGCTAATGCAATTGAAGGCAACAAATTGTTGCTTACTGAAACACCCAAAGTCATCCAATTGTTATAATAGGATTTGAAGCAATAGTCTACCCGCGTGTGGTCAACTATTTCAGCACAGTTTCGCGCTGCTTTGAGACAAGCATGGGGACTGGACTTGATAAATCAGTCAGACTTTTATTTTCACTGTATTTACGTTTGGGTATTGGTTAGCCTAAAATTAGGCTGTGGAAATGTTAGGGTTATTTTGCTCTTCACTCGCAGTCGCTTAGTAGCCTAGGCCTAGTCCCGACCGGTCACGTTGTACAGCACCATATTTTCCTAATGGAAACCCTGAGGCCTACGTAGGCTACTGTAAAATGCATTTTCATTTTTCTTGGAATAGAAACACCATAATTTATTCATCAATTTAATTAAGCTACATTTCTAACAGTATAAACAGCACAACAAATAAAATAATAATTTACAAACAAATTATAATCAAACCCATATAGTCTGTTCTAACAAAAAAAGGTTTTAAAGTCTCTAGTACAGCCAATATTAAAAACAGTAAAATGCATTTGTGAATTCAATCGTTTTAGCCGACATGTTGCGGTTTATTCATTGTTCAATTATTCAAGGCTCTCTCTGTTATTTCGTTTTATAACTAAAGTGCTTGACTGAATTTAAAGCCATGGATGACTTGTATGCTGTGTGATGACATGCACAAATGAATGAATGATTGATTGATATACTGTATATTGAAGTAGGCCTATATGCCAATAAGTAAGTTACGCTAAAACAGCTACAGTAAACAGGACTCATAGGCCTACAGCTCCATGTGTTGTGGAAAATAATCACTATACTTTATTAAAAATCAAAGTTCTTTCAGAGTTTTTGTAGAATCAAGAATGACTTTATTACAATTTCAACAAAGTCAGGCTAATCTGCAGATTAGGGCCCCCTCTCTCTCTCTCTTCCCTAGCTACAGTGCAATGAAAAAGTATTTGCCCCCTTTCTAATTTTCTCTACTTTTGCATATTTGTGATACTGAATGTTATGGAGATCTTCAACCAAAACCTAATATTAGATAAAGGGAACATAAGTGAACAAATAACACAACAATTACATATTTATTTCATAAACAAAGTTATGCAACACCCAATTCCCCTGTGTGAAAAAGTAATTGCCCCCTTACACTCAATAACTGGTTGTGCCACCTTTAGCTGCAATGACTCCAACCAAATTCTTCTTGTAGTTGTTGATCAGTCTCTCACGTCGCTGTGGAGGAATTTTAGCCCACTCTTCCATGCAGAACTGCTTTAACTCAGTGACATGTGGGTTTTCAAGCATGAACTGCTCGTTTCAAGTCCTGCCACAACATCTCAATTGGGATTAGGTCTGGACTTTGACTAGGCCATTCCAAAACTTCCAATTTGTTGCTTTTTAGCAATTTTCATGTAGACTTGATTGTATGTTTTGGATCATTGTCTTGCTGCATGACCCAGCTGCGCTTCAGCTTCAGCTCAGTCTGACATTCTCCTGTAGAATTATCTGATACAGAGCAGAATTCATGGTTCCTTCTATTAAGGCAAGTCGTCCAGGTCCTGAGGCAGCAAAGCATCCCCAAACCATCACACCACCACCACCATGCTTGACCTTTGGTATGATGTTCTTACTGTGGAATGCAGTGTTTGGTTTTCGCCAGGCATAATGGGACCCATCTCGTCCAAAAAGTTGACTCAAGTTTGCCAAAAAGCACCTGGATGATCATCAAGACTCTTGGAAGAACGTTCTATGGACAGATGATTCAAAAGTATAACTTTTTGGACGACATGGTTCCAGTATTGCCTGGTGAAAACCAAACTCTGCATTCCACAGTAAGAACATCATACCAAAGGTCAAGCATGGTGGTGGTGGTGTGATGGTTTGGGGATGCTTTGCAGAGCACGTGACTTCATGCTCCAGACCAGAAACTGGGGGCATGAATATATCATGGCTAAGGGCTGTTCTTATGCACGACGCAATGCGGAGTGCCTGGATATTGCCCTTAGCTGTGGCATATTGGTCATATAGCACAAACCCCTGAGATGAATTATTGTTATTATAAACAGGTTACAAACATAATTAAAACAGTAAACAAGTATATTGTCTGATATACCACAGCTTTCAGCCAATCAGCATCCAGGAGCAAAACTACATTTACGTCATTTAGCAGAAGCTCTTATCCAGAGCGACTTACAGTTAGTGAATGCATACATTTTCATACTGGCCCCCCGTGGGAAACAAACCCACAACCCTGGCATTGCAAGCGCCATACTCTACCAACTGAGCTACAGGGGACTACCCGGTTTATCATTTGAAATTTGATTAAGAAAGCTAAATCAAGCTACTTTTTAAGCTCTATCTCTGACTCTGCTGGTGATCCTTCAACATTTTGGAAAACAATAAATGCACTGAAGCGGACAAATTCCTCTTCTTCCCTGCCTAAGCAAGTTCTGTCTGACTCTGGCATCATAACTAAGAAGAATGGGATAAGTGATTATTTTAATCATAATTTTATCTCAGCAGGCTTTTTATTTGAGAGAAAAGGTGGTGTAGTTGACCCTGGTCAGTCAATCGACTGCTCTTCCCTCGTCCAGCCTCTAGTTGACTGGACGGTCAACCCATCAACTTCTAGTGAATCTTTATTTTCATTTCAACAATTTACTATCTGTGATGTGCTAGATGCCTTGCAAAAAAATCCACTGGAGCTGATATGCTTGATCCATTCTTGCTGCAGCTCTCTGCCCCCCTGATTGCTGAATCATTAACCCATATTATTAACCTGCCAATTTTATCTGGTACTATCTCCAAGGTTTGTAAGGCGACCCAAGTACTCCCCTTTAACAAAGGTGGTGACCCTTGTGACCTAAATAATTATCGGCCTATATCTAAACATTCTTGCCTAGCTAAAATGCACTACATTACCAAAAGTATGTGGGCACCTGCTCGTCAAACATCTCATTCCAAAATCATGGGCGTTAATATGGAGTTGGTCCGCCCTTTGCTGCTATAACAGCCTCCAATCTTCTGGGAAGGCTTTCCACTAGACGTTGGAACATTGCTGCGGGGACTTGCTTCCATTCAGCCACAAGAGCATTAGTGATGTCAGGCACTGATGTTGGGCGATTAGGCCTGACTCGCAATCGGCGTTCCAATTCATCCCAAAGGTGTTTGATGGGGTTGAGCTCAGGGCTCTGATGGAACTAAGGGGCCTAACCCGAACCATGAAAAACAGCCCCAGACCATTATTCCTCCTCCACCAAACTTTAGAGTTGGCACTACGCATTTGGGCAGGTAGCATTCTCCTGTCATCCGCCAAATCCTGATTCATCCGTCGGACTGCCAGATGGTGAAGCGTAATTCCTCACTCCAGAGAACGTGTTTCCACTGCTCCAGAGTCCAGTGGCAGCGAGCTTTACACCACTCCAGCCGACGCTTGGCATTGCGCATGGTGAATTTAGGCTTGTGTGCGGCTGATCGGCCATGGAAACCCATTTCATGACGCTCCGGACAAACAATTATTGTGCTGACGTTGATTCCAGAAGCAGTTTGGAACTCTGTAGTGAGTGTTGCAACTGAAGATAGACAATTTTTACGTGCTACATTCTTCAGCACTCGGCGGTCCCATTCTGTGAGTTTGTGTGGCCTACCACTTCGCAGCTGAGCCGTTGTTGCTCCTAGACGTTTCCACTTCACAATAACAGCACTTACAGTTGACCGGGGCAGCACTAGCAGGGCAGAAATTTGACGAACTGTGACTTGTTGGAAAAGTGGCATCCTATGACGGTGCCACGTTAAAAGTCAATGAGCTCTTCAGAAAGGCCATTCTACAGACAATGTTTGTCTATGGAGATGGCATGGCAGTGAGCTCGATTTTATACACCTGTCAGCAACGGGTGTGGCTGAAATAGCCGAATCCACTAATTTGTAGGGGTGTCCACCTACGTTTGTATATATAGTGTATTTGAATCCTTGATTCATTCTCACCTAAGATCTTTCTTATCTTTGAAATGCATTCTAAATGTTAATCAGTCGGGTTTTAGTCCAGGTCATAATACTATCTCTGCGCATTCCTAGTTATAAATTATGTGATTAACTGTATGGATAAATGGCAACATTGTGCTTCCCTCTTCATTGACCTGTCAAACGCTTTCGATACTATTGATCACTCATTGCTAATTAAGAGGCGTTCCTTAATTGGCCTAGACCAGGCTGCATGTAAATGGTTTAAAAATTACTTGACAGATAGAACTCAATGTATATCTACTGATGGTGTTAAATCAGGTTTCCTGGATATTACGAAAGGTGTCCCGCAGGGGTCGATTCTGGGTCCCTTACTTTTTACTATTTACATTAACAATATCGACTTGTCTGTCCAGATTATTTTACCTGCACTTGTATGCCGATGATACTGTTGTGTATGCCTTTGCCCCCACGGTTGACCAGGCTCTATCTGAACTATAGTCTGCCTTCATTTAATTGCAGAATAACATTATTTACCTGAAATTAGTACTGAATGCAGGAAAACTAAGTATATGTTGTTCTCTAGAGCACATAAAAACAAGTCTGATGATTTAAGCATATGTACTTTGGATGTTGTCCATATTGATCGTGTCCGTGCTTACAAATATCTGGGCATCTGGATAGTTGAAAAGCTGTCTTTTAAAAAGCAAATTGGTGAGTTAGTTAAGAAAGTGGTGAAGAAAAAAGTGCTTATTCTATAGAAATAGGTCCTGCCTCTCGTTAAATAGTAGAAAGCAGATTATTAGGTCGACGTTCCTACCAGTCCTAGACTATGGCGACATCATCTATATGAACACAGCTGCCACTTCATTAAAGCCGTTAGATGCAGTTTATCATAGCGCACTGCACTTTTTTACAGGTGACAATTCTAGTAGTTATCGCTGCATTCTCTACCAGATAGTTGGTTGGTCATCTTTGATGTCACATAGGTTGATACATTGCTATGTTTTCATTTATAAAGTTTGGGTAGAGCAGACATTTGCATATATTTTTGTTAGCTGCATGTATGACTGTCACGTTCGTCGAGGAGTGAAGGAGACCAAGGCGCAGCGAGTGAAAAGAACATGTTGACTTTATTTACTTAAAGCAACCAAAACAACAAACCAAAGCGACGAATGTGAAGTCCAATAGTGACAATGACTAAACAGGAACAAAAACCCACAACCCACATGAGAACACAAACAGTTTAAATATGGCTCCCAATCAGAGATAACGAGCCGACAGCTGACACTCGTTACCTCCGATTGGGAGTCCACGACACTACAAATAACTCACCCAAAAACACAACCAAACGAATACACCCTATACAACAAAACCCCACAACAAAACCCAACAAAACAAATACACCCTGGCTCAAATACAAAAGTCCCGGAGCCAGAGTGTCACAGCCTCCCTAAAGGTGCGACCTCCGGGCGCACCAGCATGACAGTCTAGGGGAGGGTCTGGGTGGGGCGTCTGTCCACGGTGGCGGTTCTGGCCCTGGTCGTGGTCCCCACCCCACCTTAGTCACCACCCGCTTCCCTAGCCTCCTCCACATGACCACCCTCCAACTTACCCCACCTGGATTTAGGGGCAGCACCGGGCTAAGAGGCAGCACCAGGATAAGCGGCAGCACCGGGCTAAGGGACAGCATCGGGCTGAGGGACAGCACCGGACTCAATGGCGGATCCTGGCTGGCTGGCTCTGGCGGATCCTGGCTGGACGGCTCTGGCGGATCCTGGCTGGACGGCTCATGGCTGGCTGAAAGATCTGGCTGCTCATGGCTGGCTGACGGATCTGGCTGCTCATGGCTGGCTGACGGATCTGGCTGCTCGCGGCTGGCTGACGGATCTGGCTGCTCATGGCTGGCTGACGGATCTGGCTGCTCATGGCTGGCCGACGGATCTGGCTGCTCGTGGCTGGCTGACGGATCTGGCTGCTCATGGCTGGCTGACGGATCTGGCTGCTCATGGCTGGCTGACGGATCTGGCTGCTCATGGCTGGCCGACGGATCTGGCTGCTCATGGCTGGCTGACGGATCTGGCTGCTCATGGCTGGCTGACTGATCTGGCTGCTCATGGCTGGCTGACGGATCTGGCTGCTCATGGCTGGCTGACGGATCTGGCTGCTCATGGCTGGCGGAAGGCTCTGGCTGATCCTGTCTGGCGGAAGGCTCTGGCTGATCCTGTCTGGCGGAAGGCTCTAGCGGCTCCGGTCTGGCGGACGGCTTTGAAGGCTCATGGCAGACGGGCGGCTTTGCAGGCTCAGTACAGATGGCCAGTTCAAGCGCCTTAGGGCAGACGGGCAGTTCAGGCCCCGTTGGGCAGACGGCAGACTCTGGCCGTCTGAGGCGCACCGTAGGCCTGGTGCGTGGTGCCGGAACTGGAGGTACCGGGCTGAGGACACGCATCTCAGGGCTAGTGCGGGGAGAAGCAACAGGGCATGCTGGACCCTGGGGACGCACATAAGGCCTAGTGCGGAGAGCAGGAACAGGGCATGCTGGACCCTGGGGACGCACATAAGGCCTAGTGCGGAGAGCAGCAACAGGACGCACAGGACTCGGGGGACACACAGGAGGCTTGGTGCGTGGTGTAGGCACTGGTGGGAAAAGGCTGGAGACACGCACCATACAGCTAGTGCGTGGAGGAGACACAGGGCTCTGCAGACGTACAGGAAGCCTAGTGCGTGGTGTAGGCACTGGTGGTACTGGGCTGGAGCGGGGAGGTGGCGCCGGAAATACCGGACCGTGCAGGCTTACTGGCCCCCTTGAGCACTGAGCCTGCCCAACCTTACCCGGGTTGATGCTCCCCGTCGCCCGACCAGTACGGGAGGTGGAATAACCCGCACCGGCCTATGTGGGCGAACCGGGGCCACCATGCGTAAGGCTGGTGCCATGTAAGCCGGCCCGAGGAGACGCACTGGTGGCCAGATGCGTTGGGCCGGCTTCATGACATCCGGCTCAACGCTCAATCTAGCCCGGCCGATACGTGGAGCTGGAATGTAGCGAACCGGGCTATGCCTGCGTACAGGAGACACCATGCGCTCTACTGCGTAACACGGTGTCTGCCCGTACTCTCGCTCTCCACGGTAAGTCCAGGGAGTAGGCGCAGGTCTCCTACCTGACTTCGCCACACTCCCTTTAAGCCCCCCAAGAAATTTTTGGGTAGTACCCACGGGCTTCCAGCCTTGACTCCGTGCTGCCTCCTCATACCGCCTCCTCTCGGCTTTAGCTGCCTCCAGCTCTTCACGAGGGCGGCGATATTCTCCGGTTGTGCCCAAGGACCCTTTCCATCCAGTATCTCCTCCCATGTCCATGAATCCTTGATAGGCGTCCATAAATCCTGTGTAGGTAGGTCCTGTTGCCGCTTGACACGCTGCTTGGTCCTTTTACGGTGGGTTTTTCTGTCACGTTCGTCGAGGAGTGAAGGAGACCAAGGCGCAGCGAGTGAAAAGAACATGTTGACTTTATTTACTTAAAGCAACCAAAACAACAAACCAAAGCGACGAATGTGAAGTCCAATAGTGACAATGACTAAACAGGAACAAAAACCCACAACCCACATGAGAACACAAACAGTTTAAATATGGCTCCCAATCAGAGATAACGAGCCGACAGCTGACACTCGTTACCTCCGATTGGGAGTCACACGACACTACAAATAACTCACCCAAAACACAACCAAACGAATACACCCTATACAACAAAACCCCACAACAAAACCCAACAAAACAAATACACCCTGGCTCAAATACAAAAGTCCCGGAGCCAGAGTGTCACAATGACATAACTCCACCAGTCCTATTTATGATATAATTTACAAAGATTATACCTTTTTTAAACACTTTATCGAAAAATTATGTTTTTTTATCAATTAGTAAATTTGAGTTTAACCACAATATTTGTTGTATTATTTGTTCTGTCTTTTCTGGTGGATTAAACTGAAATTGTAACCAACTTTGTATGGCTTGTTTTAAAAATAGCTACAGTCAGGGAAAAAAGCATTTGATCCCCTGCTGATTTTGTACGTTTGCCCACTGACAAAGAAATGATCAGTCTGTAATTTTAATGGTAGGTTCATTTGAACAGTGAGAGACAGAATAACAACAAAAAAATCCAGATGAACGCATGTCAAAAATGTTATAAATTGATTTGCATTTTAATGAGGGAAATAAGTATTTGACCCCCTCTCAATCAGAAAGATTTCTGGCTCCCAGGTGTCTTTTATACAGGTAACGAGCTGAGATTAGGAGCACACTCTTAAAGGGAGTGCTCCTAATCTCAGCTTGTTACCTGTATAAAATACACTTGTCCACAGAAGCAATCAATCAATCAGAATCCAAACTCTCCACCATGGCCAAGACCAAAGAGCTCTCCAAGGATGTCAGGGACAAGATTGTAGACCTACACAAGGCTGGAATGGGCTACAAGACCATTGCCAAGCAGCTTGGTGAGAAGGTGACAACAGTTGGTGCGATTATTCGCAAATGGAAGAAACACAAAATAACTGTCAATCTCCCTCGGCCTGGGGCTCCATGCAAGATCTCATCTCGTGGAGTTGCAATGATCATGAGAACGGTGAGGAATCAGCCCAGAACTATACGGGAGGATCTTGTCAATGATCTCAAGGCAGCTGGGACCATAGTCACCAAGAAAACTATTGGTAACACACTAAGCCGCGAAGGACTGAAATCCTGCAGCGCCAGCAAGGTCCCCCTGCTCGAGAAAGCACATACATGCCCGTCTGAAATTTGCCAATGAACATCTGAATGATTCAGAGGAGAACTGGGAGAAAGTGTTGTGGTCCGATGAGACTAAAATTGAGCTCTTTGGCATCAACTCAACTCGGCGTGTTTGGAGAAGGAGGAATGCTGCCTATGACCCCAAGAACACCATCCCCACAGTCAAACATGGAGGTGGAAACATTATGCTTTGGGGGTGTTTTTCTGCTAAGGGGACAGGACAACTTCACCGCATCAAAGGGATGATGGACGGGGCCATGTACCATCAAATCTTGGGTGAGAACCTCCTTCCCTCAGCCAGGGCATTGAAAATGGGTTGTGGATGGGAATTCCAGCATGACAATGACCCAAACCACATGGCCAAGGCAACAAAGGAGTGGCTCAAGAAGAAGCACATTAAGGTCCTGGAGTGGCCTAGCCAGTCTCCAGACCTTAATCCCATAGAAAATATGTGGAGGGAGCTGAAGGTTCGAGTTGCCAGACGACAGCCTCGAAACCTTAATGACTTGGAGAAGATCTGCAAAGAGGAGTGACATGCGTTTTTCTGGATTTTGTTGTTGTTATTCTGTCTCTCACTATTCAAATAAACCTACCATTAAAATTATAGACTGATCATGTCTTTGTCAGTGGGTAAACGTAGAACATCAGCAGGGGATCAAATACTTAATTCCCTCACTGTATATTTTGGAGATGATTTCATTTTCAAATAACCAAAAGTGAGAGGTTGTAATCTGAATAAAGGGGAAAAGTCCATTCTTGAACATGGGGTGAGATATTCTTACTAATTTGCTAGAGAACCAGTTTGGATTTAAGTATACATTTAGGATGACTGACACCTTTAGTGAGAGGTCTAATGCTTTAATATTTAATAATTTCTGCCCTCTGAATTCATATTCATTATATAAATAGGCCCTTTTAATTTTGGGTGGCATGTCATTCCACATAAAATGGAATATTTTTTGCTCAGATAATTTAAAAAACAGGTCGCTAGGCGTAGGCAAGACCATAAGCAAATAGGTAAACTGGGATATGACTAAAGAGTTAATCAGGATGATCTTTCCACATATAGACATGCATTTTCCTTTCCATGGAAGCAAGATCTTATCTATTTTTGCTAACTTTCTATAAAAATGTATTGGAGTGAGATCATTTCTTTCTTTCGGGATGTGTATACCGAGTATGTCCACATCACCGTCAGACCATTTTATTGGTAAACTACATGTTAATGTAAAAGTTGTATTTTTTAGTGAACCAATACGTAATATAGTACACTTATCATAATTTGGTTGTTATCCAGAGAGATTAGAAAAAGTATCTAGATCCTTTATGAGGCTGTGGAGTGATCCAAATTGTGGATTTAAAATAAAACATAAATCATCAGCGTACAATTACACCTTTGTTTTTAAGCCCTGGATTTCTAACCCCTTGATATTATTGTTGGATCTGATTTTAACAGCTAACAAACTAGCTATGATTCCATTAACTTGTCGATGTTGGTAACCTGTTTAGGCAAATTGCGCATTAATAAATTGTCGACAGCCTGTTTGCCCTCTCACCTATCTGTTTCATGTCTCAGGTAGCCTGCGAAAGCCAACATAGATAGAATGCAATAATTTACGAATATTTGCCATATTCTAATAATTATTATGTGCCAAAGTATCGGCTCGATACGTGCCATGGTGAAACTTGCACTCCTGTAGATCTGAAATAATTTGATGGTGAAACTTGCCAGCCAACCAGAAAAGGAAGGCGAAGCAATTCAGGCATTCTTGAAAGTCAGGACAATCCTTGTCCTGCAAATAAACATTATTTTTATAGTTGAAAAAATGGACTTTGCAAGCAGTAGGCGTTTAGATTTAAATGAGGAGTGGAGCATTGTAGTTACGCGGTGACATCACATGCCCCTGCGTACCTTTAAAATGAGTCGGTAATCATAATTTATTCAAAAACACAGTTTCCATAATTTGTCGCAATATAGAAAGTTTGACAAAATAAAAATGTACCCATGTTGAACGGATACAAATGTTATTTAGAGAATGTTCTTTAAATAATTTCCTTATACTGAACAAAAATATAAACACAACATGCAATTTTATTGAGTTACAGTTCATATAATGAAATCAGTCATTTAAAATAAATTAATTAGGCCCTAATCTATGGATTTTACATGACTGGGCAGGGGCGCAGCCATTGTTGGGAGGGCATAGGCCCACCCACTGGGGAGCCAGGCCCAGCCAATCATTACAGCCCCCAGCTGTGCCCTGGACACCATATGTGAATTGATTGCCCCCCATCTATCCTCAGAGTTCGTACTGCTTGGTGACCTAAATTGGGATATGCTTAACACCCCGGCCATCCTACAATCTAAACTAGATGCCCTCAATCTCACACAAATTATCAACGAACCTACCAGGTACAACCCTAAATCCGTAAACATGGGTACCCTCATAGATATCATCCTGACTAACTTACCCTCTAAATACACCTCCGCTGTCTTCAACCAGGATCTCAGCGATCACTGCCTTATTGCCTGCGTCCGTAACGGGTCCGCGGTCAAACGACCACCCCTCATCACTGTCAAACGCTCCCAAAAACACTTCAGCGAGCAGGCCTTCCTAATTGACCTGGCCCAGGTATCCTGGATGGATATAGATCTCATTCCGTCAGTAGAGGATGCCTGGTTGTTCTTTAAAAGTAATTTCCTCTCAATCTTAAATAGACATGCCCCATTCAAAAAATACAGAACTAAGAACAGATATAGCCCCTGGTTCTCCTCAGACTTGACTGCCCTTGACCAGCACAAAAACATCCTGTGGCGTACTGCATTAGCATCAAATAGCCCCCGCGATATGCAACTTTTCAGGGAAGTTAGGAACCAATATACACAAGCAGTTAGGAAAGCAAAGGCTAACTTTTTCAAACAGAAATTTGCATCCTGTAGCACTAACTCCAAAAAGTTTTGGGACACTGTAAAGTCCATGGAAAATTAGAGCACTTCCTCCCAGCTGCCCACTGCACTGAGGCTAGGAAACACTATCACCACCGATAAATCTACAATAATCGAGAATTTCAACAAGCATTTTGCTACGGCTGGCCATGCTTTCCACCTGGCTACCACTACCCCGGCCACTAGCTCTGCACCCTCCGCTGCAACTTGCCCATGCCCCCCCCGCTTCTCCTTCACACAAATCCAGACAGCTGATGTTCTGAAAGAGCTGCAAAGTCTGGACCCCTACAAATCATCTGGGCTAGACAATCTGGACCCTTTCTTTCTAAAACTAGCCGCCCGAAATTGTCGCAACCCCCTATTACTAGCCTGTTCAACCTCTCTTTCGTAACGTCTGAGATCCCCAGAGATTGGAAAGCTGCCGCGGTCATCCCCCCTCTTCAAAGGGGGTGACACTCTAGATCCAAACTGTTACAGACCCATATCCATCCTGCCCTGCCTTTCAAAAGTTTTTGAAAGCCAAGTCAACAAACAGATCACCGACCATTTCGAATCCCACCGTACCTTCTCCGCTATGCAATCCGGTTTCCGAGCTGGTCATGGGTGCACTTCAGCCACGCTCAAGGTCCTAAACGATATTATAACCGCGATCGATAATAGACAGTACTGTGCAGCCGTTTTCATTGACCTGGCCAAGGCTTTCGACTCTGTCAACCACCGCATTCTTATTGGCAGACTAAATAGCCTTGGTTTCTCAAATGACTGCCTCTCCTGGTTCACCAACTACTTCTCAGATAGAGTTCAATGTGTCAAATCGGAGGGCCTGTTGTCTGGACCTATGGCAGTCTCTATGGGGGTGCCACAGGGTTCAATTCTTGGGCCGACTCTTATCTCTGTGTATATCAATGACGTCGCTCTTGCTGCTGGTGACTCTCAGATCCACCTCTACGCAGACGACACCATTTTGTATACATCTGGCCCTTCATTGGACACTGTGTTAACAAACCTCCAAACGAGCTTCAATTCCATACAACACTCCTTCAGTAGCCTCCAACTGCTCTTAAACACTAGTAAAACTAAATGCATGCTCTTCAACCGAACGCTGCTTGCACCCGCCCACCCGACTAGAATCACTACACTCGACGGGTCTGACCTAGAGTATGTGGACAACTACAAATATCTAGGTGTCTGGTTAGACTGTAAACTCTCCTTCCAGACTCACATTAAGAATCTCCAATCCAAAGTTAAATCTAGAATCGGTTTCCTATTTCACAACAAAGCCTCCTTCACTCATGCTAACAAACATGCCCTCGTAAAACTGACTATCCTACCGATCCTTGACTTCGGCGATTTACAAAATAGCCTCCAACACTCTACTCAGCAAATTGGATGTAGTCTATCACAGTGCCATCCGTTTTGTCTCCAAAGCCCCATATAATACCCACCACTGTGACCTGTACGCTCTTGTTGGCTGGTCCTCACTACATATTCGTCGCCAAACCCACTGGCTCCAGGCCATCTATAAATCACTGCTAGGCAAATCCCCGCCTTATCTTAGCTCATTGGTCACCATAGCAACACCCACCCGTAGTCTGCGCTCCAGCGGGTATATCTCACTGGTCATCCCCAAAGCCAACACCTCCTTTGGCCGCAATTCCTTCCAGTTCTCTGCTGCCAATGACTGGAACAAATTGCAAAAATCTCTGAAGCTGGAGACACTTATCTCCCTCACTAACTTTAAGCATCAGTTGTCAGAGCACCTTACCGATCACTGCACCTGTACACAGCCCATCTGAAATTAGCCCGCCCAACTATCTCATCCCTATATTGTTATTTATTTTGCTCATTTGTACCCCAGTATCTCTATTTGCACATCATCTCTTGCACATCTATCATTCCAGTGTTAATACTAATTGTAATTATTTTGCACTATAGCCTATTTTATTGCCTTACCTCCATAACTTGCTAAATTTGCACACACTGTATATATATGTATTTCTGTTGTATTTTTTTTTACTTTGTTTTGTTTTACCCCATATGTAACTCTGTGTTGTTGTTTTTAATCGCACTGCTTTGCTTTATCTTGGCCAGGTCGCAGTTGTAAATGAGAACTTGTTCTCAACTGGTTTACCTGGTTAAATAAAGGTGAAAAAAATAAAAAATAAACAGACAAATACTCCTCACGTTCATCAGCCTTCCGGGTGGCTGGTCTCAGATGATCCCGCAGGTGAAGAAGCCGGATGTGGAGGTCCTGGGCTGGCGTGGTTACATGTGGTCTGCGATTGTGAGGCCGGTTGGACCTACTGCCAATTTCTCTCAAATGACGCTTATGGTAGAGACATGAACATTCAATTATCTGTTAACAGCGCTGGTGGACATTCCTGCAGTCAGCATGCCAATTGCACTCTCCCACAAAACTTGAGACATCTGTGACATTGTGTTGTGTGACAAAATTGCACATTTTAGAATGGCCTTTTATTGTCCCCAGCACAAGGTGCACCTGTGTAATGATCATGCTCTTTAGTCAGCTTCTTGATATGCCACACCTGTCAGGTGGATGGATTATCTTGGCAAATGAGAAATGCTCACTAACAGGGATGTAACCAAATCTGTGCACAAAATTTGAGAGAAATAAGCCTTTTGTGCGTATGGAACATTTCTGGGATCTTTTATTTCATCTCATGAAACATGGGACCAACACTTTACATTTTTGTTCAGTATATATCTGCCATTTCCATTACATATGTCGCAATATATTTTCTACATTGAATAAACCTGGAGCAATGGAAACCTGCCTATTGTCAATGTTGCAGTGCTATTTCAGGGTGTAATCTCAAAATAATATTTGGTGGAGTCAGTTCGAGTGTGGTTTCCAGATTCTGCTGATCTTTTCTGTTTAACAGTGAGGAATGTGACAAAGAAAGGACTTTCTTCAAGATCGTTTTTTTTAGGACTATTTCAGAGCAAGTAAACTCAATTCAATGAATAATTCCTAAATGAGATGTGCCTCTCTTCAAACTGTAACTCAAGCTGGTCTGCGGCCCGGGAAACCGGGTTGAGGCCTTGGGGGCTTGGCTACAGTCGAAGGTTTTGTAAAATTAAATTGGGGGACTGGGGGGAAGAAGAAGGGAGGCATTTGCTCTCCTCAAGGGTTTGCAAGCAGCAATAGGAGTCTTTGCAAGCAGCACAACTCTGCAAGAAATATGACTCTTTGCAAGAAATATGACTGTTTGCAAGCAACTTTAATCTTTAATTGACCTTGCAAGCCATGCACAGGCTACAGTCATTTACCAAGGTTTATAAAGAAAGAGTTTGTCCAAAAATTTTATAAGTCAATCACTCATTATTTTGTGTAGGCCTACATCAGAAAGGAAAATGAAGAAGTATCAACAGCAACAAGATGCATTTGCCCCCCATAGAAATATAATTATATTCTACATTCTATTTCTGTTTTCTCCCTGCAGAGGCAACGGACAACGCCAGTGTTAGCTTTGTAAAGTACAAGGGGGACTGCTTTGTCAGCACTGAGACCAACTACATGTACAGGGTGGACCCAGAGAGCCTGGAGACTCGAGATAAGGTACAGTGAAGACACAATAATAGGAGATAAAAGTCAGCCAAAGAAAACAATGAGCTCAGTGACCAGACACATTTCACAATCATACCCTTGCACAAATGTACTTATTTACACAACTTATGCAGTGTTTGAAATATACATTGATTCTTGGAAGTGCCCAAAGTCTTGTAGGGGTGTCCGACGTCAATATCTTTGTGGGGGGGCTCACATTGATATGTTTATTCTTATGGGGGGGGTGCCCAGACACCATTTAATTCAAACCCTGATTATGTAATACTATTTTTTTGTCATTTGAATTGGAGGAACCATAGGAAATTGAGAACAGATTGTGATCTGTATTTGACTTTCTGGTCAAACTCCCACTACTCCCTGCTAGGCTATCTGCTGACACATTTGATGGTGGACTGAGCCTCTGAGACATGTGACCTGACATACATTGGTAACAGCTGTGTACTTTATCTGACCTGTTCTTCTACTACAGGTGGACTGGACCAAGTTTATTGCTGTGAATATGGCCACTGCCCATCCCCACACCGAACCAGACGGCACTACGTACAACATGGGTAACTCTTATGGCAGAAAAGGTCAGTCTACATAGAAGCTCCACTGGGCCCACATGGGCAGGGCTCTACGGTTAAACTTTTTACAAGGAGCACATGTGCTCCTAAGTTGAAAAATGTAGGAGCACAAAGAAATGTAGGAGCACAATGAAAAAGAGTAATCATATTAATGGTAAAAAATGCCAGCAATTACAAAATACAGTGTTAAGGAGCACCAGAATAAAATATTTTTAAGATTGAGATGTAGCCTACATTGGGCCTATATGAATCCTAGCTACTTTAAAAGGTAAAGAAGCTCTCCCTTTTTCTGTCTTTCTGTTCTCCCTTACTGAAGAAAATGGCTTGTGACAAACTGTTGTGGCAAACCTTTGGCCAATTCGCCGCAAGCTAATATTTTTACAAGCAAATTAGTTTTGAAGCAAACTGTTGCGGTAAATTTGCGGCAAAAAACTTAAAACTAAATGTAGTAAATATGCTAAACAACATCTATTCAATGTCTTTAACAGATAAAAAATAAATCCAATACAACTTGAATCATCAGCATGGTAATGAAGAAAATAGCAAAGACTGGATATTTCCCAAATAAATGGTTTAATCTTTTTATGTAGCTACAACATTTTACATGAGAGAAATGTGAACACTATGGGGATGTTGACCTTAGGATTTTTAAAGGGACAACTACAGAATTACACTACCAGTCAAAAGTTTGGACACCTAGTCATTCAAGGGTATTTCTTTATTTTTACATTGTAGAATAATGGTGAAGATATCAAAACTATGAAATAACACATATGAATCATGTAGTAACCAATAAAGTGTTCAAAATATCAAAATATATTTGAGATTCTTCAAATAGCCACCCTTTGCCTTGATGACAGCTTTGCACACTCTTGGCATTCTCTCAACCAGCTTCACCTAGAATGCTTTTCCAACAGTCTTGAAGGAGTTCCCACATATGCTGAGCACTTGTTGGCTGCTTTTCCTTCACTCTGCCGTCCGACTCATCCCAAACCATCTCAATTGGGTTGAGGTCGGGGGATTGTGGAGGCCAGGTCATCTGATGCAGCACTCCATCACTCTCCTTCTTGGTAAAATAGCCCTTACACAGGCTGGAGGTGTGTTGGGTCATTGTCCTGTTGAAAAACAAATGATAGTCCCACTAAGCCCAAACCAGATGGGATGGCGTGTAACTGCAGAATGCTGTGGTAGCCATGCTGGTTAAGTATGCCTTGAATTCTAAATAAATCACAGACAGTGTCACCAGCAAAGCACCCCCACACCATAACACCTCCTCCATGCTTTATGGTGGGAACTACACATGCAGAGATCATCCGTTCACCAACACCGCATCTCACGAAGACATGGTGGTTTGAACCAAAAATCTCCAATTTGGACTCCAGACCAAAGGACACATTTCCACCGGTCTAATGTCCATTGCTCATGTTTCTTGGCCCAAGCAGGTCTCTTCTTATTGGTGACCTTTAGTAGTGGTTTCTTTGCAACAATTCGACCATGAAGGCCTGATTCACACAGTCCCCTCTGAACAGTTGATGTTGAGATGTGTCTGTTACTTGAACTCTGTGAAGCATTTATTTGGGCTGCAATTTCTGAGACTGGTAACTCTAAAGAGCTTATCCTCTGCAGCAGAGGTAACTCTGGGTCTTCCATTCCTGTGGCGGTCCTCATGAGAGCCAGTTTCATCATAGCACTTGATGGTTTTTGCGACTGCACTTGAAGAAACTTTCAAAGTTCTTGACATTTTCCGGATTGACTGACATTCGTGTCTTAAAGTAATGGTCAACTGTTGTTTCTCTTTGCTTATTTGAGCTGTTCTTGCCATAATATGGACTTGGTCTTTTACCAAATAGGGTTATCTTCGCAATTTCTGAGGCTGGTAACTAACTTATCCTCTGCAGCAGAGGTAACACTGGGTCTTCCATTCCTGTGGTGGTCCTCATGAGAGCCAGGAACACATCAGCCAGAGAGCTGTGCTTCCTCCTGTCACAGTACATACATGTATTGGTCAGTGGAAAAAACACATTCTCGCAACAGTCTTACAGCGGGGGATTCTGTTCCAGGCAGCTGATACACTGTGGTTTGTAGGAATTCCCATGCTAGGGCACAGTGGGAAAGTTGATATCAAACACATAATAGGACTTGATGCACACATCCAGTGCCCCAAGCAGTGTACCTTGCTCCAATGCCGGTCCACTAATGACTGTAAACACCTGTGAGCAGTCCCCAAGAGCCAACACAAATGGGTAGGGTCTAGTCACCTCCGCCTGGTAGTCAACCATGTTGGTCCCAACCTGTTAGAGAAATCATTTGATTTTGGATTATATGAGGACTTGTGCAAAGCATGGAGGCACACTGACAATACCATCACACACAATTTATTTTGTAAATTTTATAGCCATTTACATCAATCAACAACCAATCCCAGTTTGATACCTACATCTTCCATTCATTTGGGGCTGGGGCTCATAGGTTCATTTACATAATACTAACCACATTTCCATCCAACCATTTGATGTGGATGAATTACCTGAAGCATGAAAAAAGTCACGACCAAGCTGATGGAAACATGAAATGGTTGGATGGAAATGTGGTTAGTGTTGTGTAAATTAACCTATGAGCCCCAGCCTAGAGACAATTTGTTCATTCGACATGGTGGGGTCTTTTAGTGTCGTTAAAATTAGTTATGCTAGAAATGGCGGTGGAAACTCCTTTATGTGCAAATATTGATATAATAACCATCATATCAAAGTAAACTTAGAGTCACGAGATGATATGTTGTGTGGTCCTCCCACTACGACTCGGGAAATCATGCAATTTATTAGGCTGCATATTAAATAAATGAAATTCACAGGATGGTGAATGTGCAAGGTGATGAGCTTGATGCTCTTTTCCAATAAATACGGAGGGTCTTATTCTGGTGACATGATCGATGTTTGGCTGCCGTTTGACAAACACAAATAATGTCGCTCTTATCCATATTAATCGTATAATATAGACAGCCTGCCTCCACTGTATGTGCGAGCTGTTGGCTAGAGTGCACGTGCCAGACCAGAGTGGGCACATTTGCTATATAACGCAACAGTTTGTGACAAAACCATCAGTACAGTTGAAAATGCAATGGGGTTTAACGGCAAAAGTTATTTTTATGTGCACTATGTCATCATGCTCACACAGCCTTTACATGCAACAAGTCAGTTTGCTGGAAACATCTTCAATGGGAAAATGTGCATATAGTTTTATGTAGATTTCAGAATATTTTCATGAAAATCTGTCGCAAATTGGATTGAAACCTATCTAATGTCTTGGATTATGCAGTAATGCTTAACATATTTTGGAATGCTGTTCCTTTCATTCAAGGTTTACAAAATGCCATCATCTAATTTCCCCATCAATCTCTATGCCTATCCACTATTTAAAAACTTACAGGCTGCAAGTCAATTAAGGACTTTCTGGTCTCATTGAAGCTGGGTCAGAAGGTCTTCCTGCCCATCTTGTAGACTGGTGTTGGGAGGACCACTGGCAGAAGTCTTAAAGCGATGCCACCTTGTGTACCTGGAGAGAAGAATGTTTAGTGAATAACTTGATTGTTTCAGGCTGAAAATAAATGAGCATCCGCAGCACCACCAGCAGGGTCATTTCAAACTATACCTGTACTTTGAAGATCTTGGGCCTGCTTCTCTCTGGGCTGGCAAAGCGATTTTTTTGGTCCTTGAAGACCGCGATCCAGTTCAGTGAGTTTCCCCGAGCAGTCCGGGTTTAAAATGTAGAAGTCCTGAGCAATCTGTAGCAAAGCAGACAATTATATATTTTGTATATTTATTTTTACAATTTTTTTTTGACAACTTAACATTAAAATGTTAATTTTACATAATGTACATATCCACAAACATGAATAACATCACGCTTGCTCAGATCCACATGTTCCCACCGTATTCACACCCAATGCTGTTTCTAATGCTTGTGAGACTCTGCCCCATATGACTTCAAATTGTGTTGTTGTAGCCAGACAAACGCTTACTTTTCCATTGCAGTTAATCAATGGTCTGGCTAACACCTAAATCTTAAAGTCCTCCTGACTTCAGAGTCTGGAATGGCTCTTTGATGTTGTTGACACGAAGCGTCGATAATGAAGGGGGCTGTGCTTTTACTGGTTGGCTCTCCTCTGTGTCTTTCTCATTTAAAAACCCACAGCCACACACAACCCCTGAGCGCCGCCCCCTTCTATTACATTGGTTGGATTTTCAAATCCAAACAATAAGATGTATTTTTTTCCTTGAGGTTGAGACATTTGAGAGAACCAAATCTAACCCCAGCCAATAATTTATTAGCGAAAATTGCATTAAAACCCCCTAGAGTCGATTGATGCATCGGTGCGTCAATCTAAGTAACATAATAAACAAATCCCCATCTAAATCTGTCAGTTTAAGCTAGAGATACACTATGCTGTATATACAAAAGTATGTGGACACCCCTTCAAATTAGTGGATTCGGCTATTTCAGCCACACTCTTTGCTGACAGGTGTATAAAATCGAGCACACAGCCATAGCAATCGCCATAGACAAACATTGGCAGTAGAATGGCCTTACTGAAAATCTCATTGTAAAATGTCTGCCCTGCTAGAGCTGCCGCGGTCAACTGTAAGTGCTGTTATTGTGAAGTGGAAACGTCTAGGAGCAACAATGACTCAGCTGTGAAGTGATAGGCCACACAAGCTCACAGAACAGTACCGCTGAGTAGTGCTGAAGCGCAAAAATCGTCTGTCCTCGGTTGCAACATTCACCACCGATTTCCAAATTGCCTCTGGAAGCAACGTCAGCACAATAACTGTTTGTTGGGAGCTTCATGAAATGAGTTTCCATGGCTGAGCAGCCGCACATAAGCCTAAGATCACCATGCGCAAAGCCAAGCGTCGGCTAGAGTGGTGTAAAGCTCACCGCCATTGGACTCTGGAGCATTGTAAACGCGTTCTCTGGAGTGATGAATCACACTTCACCATCTGGCAGTCTGACGGACAAATCTGGGTTTGGTGGATGCCAGGAGAACGCTACCTGCCCCAATGCATAGTGCCAACTGTAACGTTTGGTGGAGGAGGAATATTGGTCAGGGGCTGTTATTTTATGGTTCGAGCTAGGCCCCTTAGTTCCAGTCAAGGGAAATCTTAACGCTACAGCGTACAATGACATTCTAGACAGTTCTGTGCTTCCAACTTGTGGCAACAGTTTGGGGAAGGCCCTTTCCTGTTTCAGCATGACAATGCCCCTGTGCACAAAGCGAGGTCCATACAGAAATGGTTTGTCGAGATCGGTGTGGAAGAACTTGACTGGCCTGCACAGAGCCCCGACCTCAACCCCATCAAACACCTTTGGGATGATATGGAACGCCGACTGCGAGCCAGGCCTAATTGCCCAACATCAGTGCCCAGCCTCACTAATGCTCTTGTGGCTGAATGGAAGCAAGTCCCCGCAGCAATGTTCCAACATTAGTGGAAAGCCTTCACAGAAGAGTGGAGGCTGTTATAGCAGCAAAGGGGGGGACCAACTCCATATTAATGCCCATGATTTTGGAATGAGATGTTCGACGAGCAGGTGTCCACATACTTTTGGTAATGTAGTGTATGTTATTTTTTGCATTAGATGCTTCTCCATCCGCCAATGTCGCACTTCCACATATGCGGTGAAAGGTGGCAGAGATAGAGCAGTGTTTGTCAGACCATGAGACATCCCGAAAATCTGTCTTCTCATGAAAACGTCTAGCGTCCGAACAGTTTGACCTACAAACTATTATGACCACTATGGAAAGGGGAGACTCATGAACCCTACAAGGTGTCACAGGACTCGTCTGAAGGTGGTTTTTAAAAAAGTATAAAGATATAGTAGTTTTGTGCCTACCCCAAAAAAGGGTTAAATGTGTGTTAAAAAAACAAAAACGAGTTAATCTCCACAAACAGAATCAAATTCAAGTTTAATGCAAAAAATTTAGACACGGATACTCAGACTATCTCGACTGTCTTGGCCCCATTCTGTCTGGTCCACTGAGCCCTTTGGATCGCGGTCTGCTTCATGTACTCAGCAACCGGGTTTGCCGGCCAGATGTTGTTCAGCCACTTGGTCATTGGGATGCCTTCTCTCATTTGACTCTGATGTGACCACAGAGTATTCAATGAATGATTAATTCCTTTCAACAATCAGTTTTCAATAGACAACAAATCTTTCAACATGTACCTGGCAAGACCCGGCTACTGCTCAAGCTTGGTGTGTCCTGTTGTGGAAAATAGCCACTATACTTTATTACAAATAAGGTCTTACAGAGTTTTTGTTGCATCAAGAAATGACTTTATTACAATTTCAAAAAAGCCGATACCAGTCTGCAGAGTGGCACCCCTTTCTGTTTTCCTCAAGTCACATTATATACCATCATCCCCCACTCTTCTAGCTCTAAATCCCTCCCTCTTCAGTTTCCCGCTCTTTATCACTCCACACCCACCTCCTTTGTCCCTGAGGACGGCTGAACTATTACTCCAACCAATCACTCGCTCCCCTGTCTTGCACACACACTCATGTTTAGTTTAAACATGACAAGGCCCTAAATTACACAAACCTCACCCCCTCATGCTGTAATCAATCAAGAAGATACCAAGGAGACAAAGGTCTAGCCCAAACTCTATTCAACCCTGGTGCCACTCCCTTCACTGTGTTTGAAGAGAGAGACAAAAGCCACAAATTAGTTTCAGTCTCATCAGATAAGACAGCCATGGATTTAAGTAAGAGCAAGCACTCTGACCCTAGGGCAGATTTCCTCTCTACTTCCCCACACAGTGAAATTAAATGACCCAATACAATTCCTGGCCCAGTAACAAACATTTCTAACTTTATGCTCTTGATTAACCCAGTTCTACCTCATAGTCCATTAAACTCTACAGTTCATTAATAATAATTCACCACAGTGTCAGGTTGGTCACTGTGACAGAATATCTGTGCAAATGACCAATAAAACAAGTATGGTAAAATGAAGGCCAAACTGTCTATGGTAGCTGTGCATGTAATGTATCTAGTCCCAAAGTAGCTGCATGGTTCTTAGAGGCTCTGGTGAAGTTAAGTCTTTCAAGTTTCCAATAAGGTTGTACTATTGATTATCGATGACAATGTGGAAGTCGTAGATGCTGTTTTACAAAGCTCTGTCCCCACTCTCAGAAAGACATTTCTCAGTTTTACTTACCCTCAAACTTTGGAATCAAAGAGGCCTGGTTCCACTCATTCAGCGTATCTTTTCAAAGCTGTCCATTCATTGGCCTTGACCTCTGTATTTAGGTATTGAAATGTTAGAAACATAGCTAGCTAGCTAAACTTCTTCAGTGGGGGTTATCGGTGGTTGGCATCCAACATCATGGTGCATTACTGTCACCTACTGTACTGGAGTGTGGGCCAGAGACTGGGAAAAACTAAATCCTACCTGCCAGCCCTGTTTCTATTAAAAATATATATCTATTTTTGACCGTATCGAATGACGTGATACTCAGTATACTCTTTAAAATAATTTGCTGTATCCCCTTGTCCCTCATACTGGATCTCAGCCACTCTTTCCCTCTCATACTGCCCACACTGTATCAGTACATGCTCCACTGTGTCTGTATCCTGGCATTAATCACACTTTCCTGTTGTATGCTTTCCAATCATATTTAAAGTCTTATTCAACTGGCTTATTCACCCTTAATCTTGTAAATATAGCCTCCTCGCTGCTGTCTCTTCCTGCCGTCCTCCCCTCCCCTACTTTCCTCTGTACCTGGAATAAATGCCTGCCCTTAATGTCTCTATTGCTGCTGCCATCTCTGCACCACCACTGTCCATATCAGGCTTTTTGCCTTGCTCATCGAAAACATCAACATCCCCACTACTAAGTGCTTGTTTAGCCAGTACATCAACTGCCTCGTTCCCCTCCACCCCGACATGGGCTGGGAACCAAGTAAATATTGTCTGTATACTCATCTGTTTAACCATGCCATGGGTTTGTAGTACGTCATAATGCAGGTCTTGTCTTCTACGTGAGCTAAAGGACTGCAGACTAATCAACACTGCACATGAATCAGAGCAAATAACTACTGTGTCTGACTTGACTTCCTCCACCCAATGCAAAAGCCACCAGCGTGGCCATTTGCTCAGCTAGCAAAACTAACTTAGCTACATCAAATTGAAGGTAATCTCTAACCTTAGCTAGCTAACAGAATTTGCATCCATCCTCAACTTCACAAGTCTGACTAAAGCTGCCACTGTCAGAAACCATTGAAAACCAGTACAGTAACGCTAACGTTAGCTAACTCAATCAATCACCATGCAAGCATGAGATAAGCCTGAAAAATAGCTTGGTTATATTAACCCAGATAGAGAATAAGTCAAATCTAGCTAATGTAAGTTAGCTAGCCAGCTAACCTAGCTAACGAGTGAAACACTGTGTCCGACAGTCCAGACGTTTTTTTATTTACCATTTTCAAATCAGCCAAAACACCATTAGTATGTCAAAATAACGTTAGCCTTTTTCCACTCGTCAGTCACTCAGTCACACTACAACTAGAATACTTGCAAGTATTCTGGTGGAATTCACACGCTGGTGGCAGGAGAATTAACCCGCTGGCTGGGTCTAATATCCATAGCCCAACCTTAATAACCCAGCACCAACAACCCAACCTTTCTGTATTTACAGAACACAACCCAACTATTGACCCAATGCCTGCAACCCAAAAATTGGGTCATGCAAACAACATTACATTTACATTTTAGTCATTTAGCAGACGCTCTTATCCAGAGCGACTTACAGGAGCAATTAGGGTTAAGTGCCTTGCTCAAGGGCACATTAACGTCATTTAGCAGACGCTCTTAGCCAGAGCGACTCACAAATTGGTGCGTTCACCCTATAGCCAGTGGGATAACCACTTTACAATTTGGGGGGGTTAGAAGGATTACTTTATCCTATCCCAGGTATTCCTTAAAGAGGTGGGGTTTCAAATGTCTCCGGAAGGTGGTGAGTGACTCCGCTGTCCTGGCGTCGTGAGGGAGCTTGTTCCACCATTGGGGTGCCAGAGCAGCGAACAGTTTTGACTGGGCTGAGCGGGAGCTATGCTTCCGCAGAGGAAGGGAGCCAGCAGGCCAGAGGTGGATGAACGCAATGCCCTCGTTTGGGTGTAGGGACTGATCAGAGCCTGAAGGTACAGAGGTGCCGTTCCCCTCACTGCTCCATAGGCAAGCACCATGGTCTTGTAGCGGATGCGAGCTTCAACTGGAAGCCAGTGGAGTGTGCGGAGGAGGGGGGTGACGTGAGAGAACTTGGGAAGGTTGAACACCAGACGGGCTGCGGCATTCTGGATGAGTTGTAGGGGTTTAATGGCACAGGCAGGGAGGCCAGCCAACAGCGAGTTGCAGTAGTCCAGACGGGAGATGACAAGTGCCTGGATTAGGACCTGTGCCGCTTCCTGTGTAAGGCAGGGTCGTACTCTACGAATGTTGTAGAGCATGAACCTGCAGGAGCGGGTCACCGCCTTGATGTTGGCGGAGAACGACAGGGTGTTGTCCAGGGTCACGCCTAGGCTCTTCGCACTCTGGGAGGAGGACACAGCGGAGTTGTCAACCGTGATGGCGAGATCACGGAACGGGCAGTCCTTCCCCGGGAGGAAGAGCAGCTCCGTCTTGCCAGGGTTCAGCTTGAGGTGGTGATCCGTCATCCATACTGATATGTCTGCCAGACATGCAGAGATGCGATTCGCCACCTGGTTATCAGAAGGGGGAAAGGAGAAGATTAGTTGTGTATCGTCAGCGTAGCAATGATAGGAAAGGCCATGTGAGGATATGACAGAGCCAAGTGACTTGGTGTATAGGGAGAAAAGGAGAGGGCCTAGAACTGAGCCCTGGGGGACACCAGTGGTGAGAGCACGTGGTGCGGAGACAGCTTCTCGCCACGCCACTTGGTAGGAGCGACCGGTCAGGTAGGACGCAATCCAGGAGTGAGCCGCGCCGGAGATGCCCAGCTCGGAGAGGGTGGAGAGGAGGATCTGATGGTTCACAGTATCAAAGGCAGCAGACAGGTCTAGAAGGACAAGAGCAGAGGAGAGAGAGTTAGCTTTAGCAGTGCGGAGAGTCTCCGTGACACAGAGAAGAGCAGTCTCAGTTGAATGACCAGTCCTGAAACCTGATTGGTTTGGATCAAGAAGGTCATTCTGAGAGAGATAGCAAGAGAGTTGGCTAAAGACGGCACGCTCAATAGTTTTGGAAAGAAAAGAAAGAAGGGATACTGGTCTGTAGTTGTTGACATCAGTGGGGTCGAGTGTTGGTTTTTTGAGAAGGGGAGCAACTCTCGCTCTCTTGAAGACGGAAGGGACATGGCCAGCGGTCAAGGATGAGTTGATCAGCGAGGTGAGGTAGGGGAGAAGGTCACCGGAGATGGTCTGGAGAAGGGAGGAGGGGATGGGGTCAAGCGGGCAGGTTGTTGGGCGGCCTGCAGTCACAAGTCGCAGGATTTTATCTGGAGAGAGAGGGGAGAAAGAAGTCAAAGCATAGGGTAGGGCAGTGTGAGCAGGACCAGCAGTGTCATTAGACTTAACAAACGAGGATCGGATGTCGTCAACCTTCTTTTCAAAGTGGTTGACGAAGTCATCCACAGAGAGAGAGGAGGGGGGGGAGGATTCAGGAGGGAGGAAAATGTGGCAAAGAGCTTCCTAGGGTTAGAGGCAGATGCTTGGAATTTAGAGTGGTAGAAGGTGGCCTTAGCAGCAGAAACAGATGAAGAAAATGTAGAGAGGAGGGAGTGAAAAGATGCCAGGTCGGCAGGGAGTTTAGTTTTCTTCCATTTCCGCTCCGCTGCCCGGAGCTCTGTTCTGTGAGCTCGCAATGAGTCATCAAGCCACGGAGCTGGAGGGGAGGACCGAGCCGGCCGGGAGGATAGGGGACACAGAGAGTCAAAGGATGCAGAAAGGGAGGAGAGGAGGGTTGAGGAGGCAGAATCAGGAGATTGGAGGGAGAAGGATTGAGCAGAGGGAAGAGATGATAGGATGGAAGAGGAGAGAGTAGTGGGAGAGAGAGAGCGAAGGTTGCGGCGGTGCATTACCATCTGTGTAGGGGCAGAGTGAGTAGTGTGGGAGGAGAGCGAGAGAGAAAAGGAAACAAAGTAGTGGTCGGAGACATGGAGGGGAGTTGCAGTGAGATTAGTAGAGGAGCAGCATCTAGTGAAGATGAGGTCAAGCGTATTGCCTGCCTTGTGAGTAGGGGGGACGGTGAGAGGGTGAGGTCAAAAGAGGAGAGGAGTGGAAAGAAGGAGGCAGAGAGAAATGAGTCAAATGTGGACATAGGGAGGTTGAAATCCCCCAAAACTGTGAGGGGTGAGCCATCCTCAGGGAAGGAACTTATCAAGGCGTCAAGCTCATTGATGAACTCTCCAAGGGAACCTGGAGGGCGATAGATGACAAGGATATTAAGCTTAAATGGGCTAGTGACTGTGACAGCATGGAATTCAAATGAGGAGATAGACAGATGGGTTAGGGGAAAAACTGAGAATGTCCACTTGGGAGAGATGAGGATTCCTGTACCACCACCCCTCTGACCAGATGCTCTCGGGGTATGCGAGAACACATGGTCAGACGAGGAGAGAGCAGTAGGAGTAGCAGTGTTTTCAGTGGTGATCCATGTTTCCGTCAGCGCCAGGAAGTCGAGGGACTGGAGGTTGGCATAGGCTGGGATGAAGTCAGCTTTGTTGGCAGCAGAACGGCAGTTCCAGAGGCTGCCTGCGACCTGGAACTCCACGTGGGTGGTGCGTGCAGGGACCACCAGGTTAGAGAGGCAGCAGCCACGCGGTGTGGTGCGTTTGTGTAGCCTGTGCAGAGAGGAGAGAACAGGGATAGGCAGAGGCATAGTTGACAGGCTGTAGCAAATGGCTACAAAAATGCAGAGGAGATCGGAATGAAATGAGCTAAGCATCTGGGAGAGGAGAGAGCAGGGCCTCCCTCACCAAAAACTTCTACCTCAGAAACTAAAATTGTTTCACTGAACCACCCGAACAAAAACTCTCCCAACTTCCACCTTTAGAAATCAGAATTGTTGTGAACCACAGCGGTTCAATGTTTAAAGGAATAGACTCAACCCACTTTATTCAGCTAGCTAACTATGACACCATAGCTAACTAGCAAGCTAGCATCCAATAACAATAACACACCGTTTAGCACCAACACTTGGTCACAACAAACCACCATTAGTGTGATAACAACCCAACATATTTTAGAATGTACCTTACATCTCAAAGTTGTTTGCATGACCCAACCTGTCTGGTGCACACATTTCTCTGTCCTCAGTTTGCTTGAAGGCCTCAATCTGTATTTTTGCCTTGTAGTTAACTGATTGCAAACTAGAAAGAGCGAAGGAACAATACTTGATCAAGATGAGATAGCTACTAACTTAAAGCAAAGAAATATCTAATTGTTACAAACAATGAATGTATGAGCTACATTTATGAGAATACATGCATTTACTTACCTTATCAATCTTGAAGATGATAGATTCATTTATCACTCAAAAAAAGTGTTATGAGTGAGTGCACCACAAGCATATTTCCATGTCAAGCCTCTTCAACACCACGAGAAGGGTATCCATCACAAAAGTAAAGTTTTGCTTTGATGTCAAATATACTCATATTGTTGATAGCTAGCTAGATACATTAGCTGGTATAATAGCTAACATGCTACTGAAGCATGACACTAGCATATTCACATGCATATTCCTATTAAATATCAAAAATATGATAGCTAATGTTAGCTAGCTAAGCGCTAGCCAGTCAGTCAGTGGCGCTGACAGTTCGAAAATGGTATCAACAAAATGTGTTTCACTCTATCCCATAAAACATGACATTGCTAACTAGGCATCATTTAGCTAATACAATTTAAAAGTTTATTAGGAAGTTTAATAACTGTGGCTATAAATGCAAAAAAATCGACTTTCACAATAAGTGTATCCAGATCACGTATAACATTTGTAACTGGTTGCGGTGCATCCACCGCCATATCTTCTTCAGCACTGTGGCCTCTTTCCCCTTCAACTCTATACACCGCCTCATGTGTTCACCAGAAATGGCTTTTGGTAAGCTGTTTGCCACTAGTGGCAATAAATGTTGTTGCCACAGGTTTGCCACAGATACAAATAGAATCTTGAGAGAAATGTCTGCCAGAAAAAAAACTCTGGCGAACTGTTTGCCACTAGTGGCAATACATATTATAGTTGCAAAAGGTTTGCCGCAGATTTACCACTAGTGGCAAAAGTTTGCAAATGTACAGTGGGGAAAATAAGTATTTTTCAGCCACCAATTGTGCAAGTTCTCCCACTTAAAAAGATGAGAGAGGCCTGTAATTTACATCATAGGTACACGTCAACTATGACAGACAAAATGAGAAAAAAAATCCAGAAAATCACATTGTAGGATTTTTAATGAATTTATTTGCAAATTATGGTGGAAAATAAGTATTGGGTCAATAACAAAAGTTTCTCAATACTTTGTTATATACCCTTTGTTGGCAATGACACAGGTCAAACGTTTTATGTAAATCTTCACAAGGTTTTCACACACTGTTGCAGGTATTTTGGGCCATTCCTCCATGCAGATCTCCTCTAGAGCAGTGATGTTTTGGGGCTGTCGCTGGGCAACACAGACTTTCAACTCCCTCCAAAGATTTTCTATGGGGTTGAGATCTGGAGACTGGCTACACCACTCCAGGACCTTGAAATGCTTCTTACGAAGCCACTCCTTCGTTGCCCGGGCGGTGTGTTTGGGATCATTGTCATGCTGAAAGACCCAGCCACATTTCATCTTCAATGCCCTTGCTGATGGAAGGAGGTTTTCACTCAAAATCTCATGATACATGGCCAAATTCATTCTTTCCTTTACACAGATCAGTCGTCCTGGTCCCTTTGCAGAAAAACAGCCCCAAAGCATGATGTTTCCACCCCCATGCTTCACAGTAGGTATGGTGTTCTTTGGATGCAACTCAGCATTCTTTGTCCTCCAAACACGACGAGTTGAGTTTTTACCAAAAAGTTCTATTTTGGTTTCATCTGACCATATGACATTCTCCCAATCCTCTTCTGGATCATCCAAATGCACTCTAGCAAACTTCAGACGGGCCTGGACATGTACTGGCTTAAGCAGGGGGACACGTCTGGCACTGCAGGATTTGAGTCCCTGGCGGCGTAGTGTGTTACTGATGGTAGGCTTTGTAACTTTGGTCCCAGCTCTCTGCAGGTCATTCACTAGGTCCCCCCGTGTGGTTCTGGGATTTTTTTGACCCCAAGGCGTGAGATCTTGCGTGGATCCCCAGATCGAGGGAGATTATCAGTTGGCTTGTATGTCTTCCATTTCCTAATAATTGCTCCCACAGTTGATTTCTTCAAACCAAGCTGCTTACCTATTGCAGATTCAGTCTTCCCAGCCTGGTGCAGGTCTACAATTTTGTTTCTGGTGTCCTTTGACAGCTCTTTGGTCTTGGCCATAGTGGAGTTTGGAGTGTGACTGTTTGAGGTTGTGGACAGGTGTCTTTTATACTGATAACAAGTTCAAACAGGTGCCATTAATACAGGTAACGAGTGGAGGACAGAGGAGCCTCTTAAAGAAGAAGTTACATGTCTGTGAGAGCCAGAAATCTTGCTTGTTTGTAGGTGACCAAATACTTATTTTCCACCATAATTTGCAAATAAATTCATTACAAATCCTACAATGTGAGTTTCTGGATTTTTTTTCTTCTCAATTTGTCTGTCATAGTTGACGTGTACCTATGATGAAAATTACAGGCCTCTCTCATCTTTTTAAGTGGGAGAACTTGCACAATTGGTGGCTGACTAAATACTTTTTTCACCCACTGTATGGCAACATTTTGTGGTACATTATTTAGTTTGCAGCAAATTTGCCACAAACCAATAAGAAATTAATTTTTATAAGGGAGCTACTAAATGTTATGTTAGATTTTTTTTCTAGTGGCACTGGTGCTCCCAAATTAAAATTCCAGGTAGCACAGCCAAATATTTAGGAGCATATACGACCAGAATGGTAGCACCGTAGAGCCATGATGGGGTTTTCATCAAGCTCACTTAAAGGGGCACTTCACCGCTTCTTACCTTTGACAACATAGGAGGTCATTTTCTTAGGACCTTTCTTCAGAATGTAGAACATTACTGTAGACACTGGTATGGTGCAGGAGACATAAATTGGTGAAGTGTCCCTTTAAGGCAAATATCGCAATATACACAAGTCTGTGTCTATTTCTGCATCTTAAACCTCAGTGCGACTTGAGATAGAACTAATAGTGTGGATTTAAACCAGTAAAATATATTATATAAACTTTATTTATGTTTTGCCTAGCTCAGATGGGTGAGGGGGTAATTATCTTCCTCAAACATACCAAGCTGTCATGACAACCCCATAGACAACAGTGGTGTTTGTGTTGAGCAATGAGAACACACTGGGTGTTAATTTCTGAAAACATATTATATAATCTCTGTGAGATACAATTTATTTATTGTATATAAGTATTTGTATACAAATATTTCTTGTTTATATACAAGTGTGTGTTTTACGTGGCTCTGACACAATATCACAGGGTGACAGGTTGTGTAGAAACAGTGTTCCTGTGAGTTTAGGTGATTATGTATTGTATACACCAGTGTTGTGACACAATATTACAACACTGTGAGAGGTTGTGTACTAACTGTGTCCCTGTCATTTCAGGTGCCTTGTATAACATAATCAAAGTGCCCCCTATGAAGAACAACCCTGAGGAAACCCTGGAGGGGGCCAAAGTGCTCTGCTCTATTGTCCCTTCAGACAAGGTCAGGCCCTCCTACTACCACAGCTTCGGTAAACCTACCAAACACTTCAACATGTCAAGTACCCATGCAATAAGAGCCAAAACATAATCATGGCTGTGTCCTAAATATCAGCCTTGTCCCTTTATAGTGCACTTCTGTTGACCAGGGCTGGTCAGAAGTAGTGCACTATATAAGGAAGAAGGTGCCATTCGGGATGCAACACATGACTTCCCTTAGATACTGTCACTGTACGTCTCTATCATATCCGTGAGGTACAATATGTACCCTGACATTAGATTACAAACCTCACATATCATCACCCAAATAAAAGCCTACTGCCTAGCCTAACCGTTGCGCGAACAGGGTTGCCAGATTTGGTTGAAAACATTTCAGGGGTGTTTGTGGGGGGGTTCATTTAATTTGTGGGGGGGTTTCAAGTGCATGGGGGGTGGAAATGGGGGAAGGTATCGTGGGGGAATATGATGGAGGAAATATTACTATGATGGGGGATTTATCAATAAATGGGGGGCAAACACAGGAGCAGTTTATAACTGAATAAAAATAAAACCCCAGGAAAGGGGGTCTGAGCTGGCAACCCAGAGTAAACATAGTTACAATCTAAGTCCTCACTGATAGCCATTGAGCATAGAGATAATGTCCGATTTCAAAAGGAAACGGCTCGCTGATGAGGAGATACAGTGAGGGAAAAAAGTATTTGATCCACTGCTGATTTTGTACATTTGCCCACTGACAAAGAAATGATCAGTCTATAATTTTAATGGTAGGTTTATTTGAACAGTGAGAGACAGATTAACAACAAAAAATCCAGAAAAACGCAAAAATGTTATAAATTGATTTGCATTTTAATGAGGGAAGTAAGTATTTGACCCCTCTGCAAAACATGACTTAGTACTTGGTGGCAAATCACAGAGGTCAGACGTTTCTTGTAGTTGGCCACCAGGTTTGCACACATCTCAGGAGGGATTTTGTCCCACTCCTCTTTGCAGATCTTCTCCAAGTCATTAAGGTTTCGAGGCTGACGTTTGGCAACTCGAACCTTCAGCTCCCTCCACAGATTTTCTATGGGATTAAGGTCTGGAGACTGGCTAGGCCACTCCAGGACCTTAATGTGCTTCTCCTTGAGTCACTCCTTTGTTGCCTTGGCCGTGTGTTTTGGGTCATTGTCATGCTGGAATACCCATCCACGACCGATTTTCAATGCCCTGGCTGAGGGAAGGAGGTTCTCACCCAAGATTTGACGGTACATGGCCCCGTCCATCGTCCCTTTGATGCGGTGAAGTTGTCCTGTCCCCTTAGCAGAAAAACAACCCCAAAGCATAATGTTTCCACCTCCATGTTTGACGGTGGGGATGGTGTTCTTGGGGTCATAGGCAGCATTCCTCCTCCTCCAAACACGGCGAGTTGAGATAATGCCAAAGAACTCGATTTTGGTCTCATCTGACCACAACACTTTCACCCAATTCTCCTCTGAATCATTCAGATGTTCATTGGCAAACTTCAGACGGGCATGTATATGTGCTTTCTTGACCAGGGGGACCTTGCAGGCGCTGCAGGATTTCAGTCCTTCACGGCGTAGTGTGTTACCAATTGTTTTCTTGGTGACTATGGTCCCAGCTGCCTTGAGATCATTGACAAGATCGTCCCGTGTAGTTCTGGGCTGATTCCTCACCGTTCTCATGATCATTGCAACTCCACGAGGTGAGATCTTGCATGGCGCCCCAGGCCGAGGGAGATTGACAGTTCTTTTGTGTTTCTTCCATTTGCGAATAATCGCACCAACTGTTGTCACCTTCTCACCAAGCTACTTGGCGATGGTCTTGTAGCCCATTCCCGCCTTGTGTAGGTCTTGTCCCTGACATCCTTGGAGAGCTCTTTGGTCTTGGCCATGGTGGAGAGTTTGGAATCTGATTGATTGATTGCTTCTGTGGACAGGTGTCTTTTATACAGGTAACAAGCTGAGATTAGGAGCACTCCCTTTAAGAGTGTGCTCCTCATCTCAGCTCGTTACCTGTATAAAAGACACCTGGGAGCCAGAAATCTTTCTAATTGAGAGGGGGTCAAATACTTATTTCCCTCATTAAAATGCAAATCAATTTATAACATTTTTGACATGCGTTTTTCTGGATTTTTTGTTGTTATTCTGTCTCTCACTGTTCAAATGCACCTACCATTAAACTTATAGACTGATAATTTCTTTGTCAGTGGGCAGACTTACAAAATCAGCAGGGGATCAAATACTTTTTTCCCTCACTGTACAATAAATATTTGGTAATTCTGATGAAGAATCTGTATATGAGAGTGAGTCGGATCAATCAGATAGTGACGAGGAATATCTGCCCCCCCCCCCCCAACCTTCTGGACTGTGAGCGTGAGATGTCTGAGGAAAATGGTGCCCACACCAACCTTGCAGGCAATGAGCATCCCTCACCTCCCCAAGATGCTGGTGCTGCAGCCAATCTTATAGGCTGTGAGGGAGAAGTTGAGAAGCATGGTCCCTGCTGCTGGAGATCCTGTCACTTCACACCATCAGAGATAGACTTCAACGACACCCTGTCTGGCGTACAAAGCACCCTGCCTACCCACTCAGAGTCAGAGGGTTTTAAACTGTTCTTTAATGAGGAATTGGTGGAGAGTGTGGTGCAGGAAACCAACAGGTATGCCCTTCATCATATTACAGAAAAACCCAAGGCTCTCTACAAAGTATCAAAATTCAGAATGCCTTTAGCCTACTAAATATGCACATTTGTTTGCAGGTATTCTCATGAACTGAAAGAAAAGACTGCCCCTGGTGTAAAAGGGAAGCTCTCAAAATGGGTGAACACTACCATCACTGAAATGTACTGTATACCTTCCTGGTCACGGTGCTGCTGATGGGGCTAGTGAAGAAGGGCTCTGTGAGGGACTACTGGACCACTGACTCCATGCGGCAGACCCCCTTTTTTCCCAACCCTTTTCTCCCAGTAGCACTTCCTTGTCTTGCTGAGAGCACTCCACTTTGTGAGCAACGCCACTGCCAACCTCACTGACCCCCTTCACAAAATTAGGAATGTCTAGGGCAGCTTCACCAGGGCATTTGGAAGAGTGTTTGTGCCTCACATGGACTTGTGCATTGATGAGTCTCTCATGGCTTGGAAAGGAAGACTTTCATTACGGCAATACATCCCATTGTTTTATGTGACTGTCTGACAGGATATGTACAGGACCTGATCATCTACACCGGTACCACCACAGATATAAGGCATTTTGAGGGTTGTGGCATATCTGGATCAGTGGTGATCACCATGCTGCAGCCTTACCTCAGAAAGGGGCACTGTATTTGCGGACAAATGGTACAGTAGCGCTATCCTTTTCCAGTACCATCTGAGGGAGAACACAGGGGCCTGTGGCACAATGACATTTTTCAGGAAGGGGATGCCAATATTCAAAATTAAAATGAGCAAGGGGGAGGTGGAGTTCCAAATGAACGGGGAGATAATGGCAGTGTAATGGCATGACAAACGTGATGTCCATTTTCTGTCCACTGTGCATACCTCCAAAATGTCGGACACAGTAAAAGTAGATATGTCACCAGAGAGAGGAAAATGAAGCCAGACTGTGTCTTGGAGTACAACAAGAACATGGGAGCAGTTGACAAAGTGGACATGCAGAACAGTTTTGTTGAGTGTGACAGAAAATGCCTTAAATAGTACAATAAGCTATTTTTCAACCTAATAGACATAGCTCTCCTCAACAGCCACATTATCCACTGGCAGGTCACAGGACAGGTGATCTCGTACCAGCAGTACAGGATAAACCTGATGCAGCAGCTCCTTGAGGACCACCACACTCATCGTCATCCGTCTGCTGGGGGCCAGTCTGCCTCTGACAATCCTCTACGCCTCACTGGATGCCACTTACCAAGTGATGTCCCTCAGACCAACCTGCAAGGAAAAAGCACAAGGAGGCATTGCAAGGTCTGTCTAACATCTACCCAACGACAGAAACAAAGGAAGTTGACCAAGTATATGTGTGAGCCATGTGACACAGCCTTGTGTGCAGTTCCTTGCTTTGGCGAGTATCACACCCTGAAGCACTACTAAGTGGAAAGTAGGCTTATAGTGGCTGATACAATTGTTGCTTTATGCTGATATTTTAAAATATATAATTGTAAAATGTATTGAAATGTATGACTTGAGGTGTTTGATGGGGGGGGGCGGGGATTGGGGAAATGTTCCCAAAAAATAGATGTCGTTTGTTTACCTGAAATTAAATACTTTGTTTGACTCCTGGGCTCCATTTCTGAAATGAAACAGAAAAATAAAAGTATGTAATCAACTTTTGTTATTCCTTGATTTGTAATGCATTCTCACAATTATGTTTTATCATTTGGCCAAATAGTTGTTGGCTAGGGAAAATATGATTTGATTATTTCAATCAGCCAACAACCTTTAGCCTAACCTGTAGACTCCTGTAGACTAAAGAGCACGATTTGAGTTGTTACATTACATCGACTTTTCCTAGAAATATACTCTAATACTTGAAGTTTATACAAATGTAACCACGTTTTGGAAGGAGAGCTAACTGGGCCACCCACGTAACATTCAGCCCGTAGATGGCGCTAAAGCATAAACCTAGATAATCCTGTTTAGCTCCATAGTTTAAAATAACCCATTATATCTACAACCTCGCTTCACTCATGCCACGGTCTCTGCATACAATTTAGCTGATTACACACACGCACCATTCAATCTGATCACCGGCACAAACTACTTCATTTTGTTGTTTACATAACTTTGTCCACCACTCTGTTCTCATTCTCCTCCGTCTCGACCAGACTAAAACCTATCCAAGCCATAATACTCATCGCATTTGATGCTAAATATCTTCCTCGCTTGGTGACGAGGCATGTATCTGCAGGCTACATGTCCAGTGGTGATAATATGTTGACATGATGATGAAATGTAGCCACCGCTGTAGCCTAGTATTTAGGATGCCAGCGTTTCCCTTCGCCATGATCGGCATATGTAATATATGCTCATACCTCACTCTCACTTTGTTTGTTCACCACTACGTTATCAAATAAACCGGACTCAGCGCCTCAGGTTTCCCGCCCTATCTCACGTGCTCAACCCCTCAGACAGGCTAATACCAAAGCCTCTTTCAGATAATAATACATGTAATATAGATGCTAATAATAATTATACAATTATCAATAATACTATACAGTAGATACTCGCTGCTACTACTATAGGAATAAAGTTTTAGAAAGCCTAATTTGAAGCAGACATTGTGGTGTTGATACAATGAGGAGTGTAGAGAATAGTGTCAAAATGCAACAATCAAATTCTGGAACCGCGTGCAAAAAGAACTCAAGGTAAGGCCGTTATTAATATTTAGAACTTAAGCGTCAAAAGGTTAACCCTCCCTGTACCCATGTACACACAATCTCACAATGTCACTACACAACTGTATCTCAGCAATGACAATCATTGTGAAAATGCCTTGTGTATTTACAGGTATATGTATCTCTTCCTCTCTTTCTGCAGCAAAAAAAAATATTAATGAAAGTCTATTCAGGAAGTGATTTTAATAGAAAAATTTAAAAACCTTAAATTCAAATCGACCCCAACCCTGATGAAAACAATGTGTTTGACATGTATTTTCCCTTTTTCCTGTAGCCATGTCAGAGAACTATGTGGTGTTCATAGAGCAGCCTATCAAGATGGACCTGCTGAAGATTGTCACAGCCAAGCTAAGGGGGAAGGGGATCAGTGAGGGGGTCTACTGGGACCCCAAGCAAGATACTGTCTTCCACCTGGTTGACAAACACACGGGACAGGTGAGAGGTGGACAGGACAAGGCTTTTAAAGGCCTTTATAATGCAAATAAATAACTAATATGGTTATATTACGGAAGCCCTGAAGCCCAAAGCAAAAATATATATAAAAACGTAACGTTTTTAAATTATCTCGTTCAAAACGACTTATTGTCTCGTTTGAACGACTTAAGATTTTTTTTTAAACTAAGTCATTTGAACTACTTAATTGTTATTTTGTCTAATTAGGCCTAGTTTCTTATGCAGCTCTTCAGACCGTGCAAAGGTTGCTGCACCCATTAATTCACTGATTCCATCCATTAATATGATTATTCATTGACAGTTGTTTGATAGAAAGTAGAATATCAACTAGATATACAGTAGGCCACCGTGGGTGGGGTCACATTAATTAAAAGAACAGTGAAAAAGGAAATGAAAAATGCTAGGCAGAGCATGCCCAGAGCTTGTGGCTGAGCAGTACTGGAGTGAAATTGGAGCAGGAGAGAAGGCTGACACCATTGTTTAAATCTGCTTGAATTACGCTCTGCTCATAGCTCCACACTCGCCCACTTGCATGCTCTGGTATTCAAAAGCAGCCCTGCTTTAGGCTATCAAAGAACTGTCAATGAATAATCATATCAATGGATGGAATCAGTGAATGAATGGCTGCATCACCAATTACACGGTCTGACAAGCTGCATATTATAGTACTGTGAAAAAATATTTTCCCCTTTTCAAATTTTCTCTACTTTTGCATATTTTTGATACTGAATGTTATCAGATCTTCAACCAAAACCTAATATTAGATAAAGGGAACCTGAGTGAACAAATAACACAACAATTACATACTTATTTCATTTAAAAAACCGATGCAACACCCAATCCCCCTGTATGAACAAGTAATTGCCCCCTTACACTCAATCACACTACCAACACCATGCTTGACCATTGGTATAAGGTTCTTACTGTGGAGTGCAGTGTTTGGTTTTTGCCAGGCATAATGGGACCCATGTCATCCAAAAAGTTATACTTTTGACTCATCTGTCCATAGAACATTATTCCAAGAGTCTTGATGATCATCCTGGTGCTTCCAGGTGCTTTTTGGCAAACTTGGGTCAACTTTTTGGATGAGATGGGTCCCATTACGTCTGGCGAAAACCAAACACTACATTCCACAGTAAGAACCTCATACCAACGGTCAAGCATGGTGCTGGTAGTGTAATGGTTTGGGGATGCTTTGCTGCCTCAGGACCTGGATGACTTGCCTTAATAAAAGGAATCATGAATTGTGCTCTGTATCAGATCATTCTACAGGAGAATGTCAGGCCATCCGTCTGTGAGCTGAAGCTGAAGCGCAGCTGGGTCATCCAGCAAGACAATGATCCAAAACACACAATCAAGTCTACATGAAAAAGGTTAAAAAGCAACAAATTTGAAGTTTTGGAATGGCCTAGTCAAAGTCCAGACCTAATCCCAATAGAGATGTGGCAGGACTTGAAATGAGCAGTTCATGCTTGAAAACACACAAATGTCACTGAGTTAAAGCAGTTCTGCATGCAAGAGTGGGCCAAAATTCCTCCACGGCGATGTGAGAGACTGATCTACAACTACAGGAAGCATTTGGTTGCATTCATTCTAGCTAAAGTTGGCACAACCAGTTATTGAGTGTAAGGGGCAATTACTTAATGTCACGGTTTCGGCCGAGGCTGCTCCTTCTCCTTGTTCGGGCAGGCTTCGGCGGTCGTCGTCTCCGGAGTACTAGCTGCCACCGTTCTATGTTTCTATGTTTGATTGGTTTTGTCTGTTTTGCTACACCTGTTCCTTATTAGTGTTTAATTAGGCGTCCTATTTAGTTCTCTTGTTTTTGGTCAGGTGTTGTGTATAATTGTTCCGTGTCACGTTGTGTGTTAGTTCGTTTATTCTGTTCTCTCTGACTTTTGTTGTTTTGAGAGAGAGTTCCGCACTTTGTGCGCCTTAGCTTACTTTACTGTTGTGCGTAAAGTTCGCCTGTAGCCTGTTGCCGTGTATGGCTCGTTGTTTTGGACTTTACTAAAGACGCTGTTCGAAACCTCTGTGTGTCCTGCGCCTGATTCTACACCACCCCAACACTCAACCCTGACATAATTACACACCAGTTATGGAATCAGCAGGAGCTACAGCACCCAGTGAAAATCATTGAGGAGCGTCTTCGTGGACAGGAGGACAGGATTAATCAAATCGGACACGCTCTGGATAGAGTTATGAACACCCTCCATCGATGGGGGACCAGCGGGGTACCCACGCCCCCACCTACCACACCAGCACCATCGATGAGTCCGCCTGTCCAACTTCCGGAACCCAGTGGGATTCGGCTCTCGCTCCCGAGGGCGTACGACGGCACCGATGCCGGGTGTCAAGGGTTCCTGCTGCAAGTTGAACTCTACCTCGCCACCGTACACCCGGCGCCCTCGGGACACGAGAGCGTTTCCGCCCTCATCTCCTGTCTCACCGGCAAGGCGTTGGAGTGGGCCAACGCCGAATGGAGGAGAATGGACGCCGCTACTATCACCTATGCGGAGTTCTCCCGCCGCTTCCGTGCAGTGTTTGACCATCTACCAGAGGGGAAGGCGGCGGGGGAGCGTCTATTCTACCTCCGGCAGGGGATGAGGAGCGCTCAGGAGTTTGCGCTGGAGTTCCGGACTCTAGCGGCAGATGCAGGGTGGAATGAGCGGGCCCTCATAGATCACTTCCGCTGCAGCCTCCGTGAGGACGTCCAGAGAGAGTTGGCGTGTAGGGATACCACGCTGTCGTTTGACCAATTGGTGGACATGGCCTTTCGGCTGGACACCCTGCTCGCCACTCGCGGGCGTCCCGGGTGGGGGTCGCCCATTCCACCCTCCAGCACCTCCGAGCCGAGGCCTATGGAGCTCGGAGGTGCTGGCGCTAGAGAACGGAGGAGAAGGAGCCTGATCGGGGCCGTCCCCTGCACCAACTGTGGCCGTGGAGGGCACACCGCGGCTAGGTGCTGGGGAGGGTCTCCTGGTGGAAGAGAAGGCAGGCCACGCATTGGGGAGTCCTCCCAGGTGAGTAGGCGCCCCACTTACCCAGAGCTTTCTGTCGTACACATAACTATACCTGTTTGTTTTCCACAGGTTGCACCTCGTTCCCAGCATAAGGCGCTAGTAGATTCAGGCGCAGCTGGGAATTTTGTAGATCGTAAATTCTGTGTAGAGTTAGTGATCCCTCTCCTTTCGGTAAATAATCCTTTCCCGGTACATGCCCTAGATAGCCGTCCGTTAGGATCCGGGTTGATTAGGGAGGTCACAGTGCCACTTAGGATGGAGACGCAGGGGGGTCATGAGGAGACGATTCAGCTCTATCTGATCGACTCTCCTGCGTATCCGGTGGTACTGGGGCTTCCCTGGTTGATTACCCATGATCGTACTATTTCGTGGCGAGAGAAGGCTCTTAAGGGGTGGTCTGCCCAGTGTGAGTCTGGGTGTTTCCGTAGGGGTGACCTCGGTGGAGAGTCCGAACCAAATGCCCGCACTGCACATTCCCCCCGAGTATGAGGATTTGGCACACGTGTTTAGCAAGACGAGAGCGGCGCGGTTGCCGCCTCATAGACAGGGGGATTGTGCGATAGACCTCCAGGCAGGAGCTGCGCTCCCGCGGAGCCATGTGTATCCTTTGTAACAAGAGGAGAAGAGGGCGATGGAGACATACATTGCCGAGTCTCTGAGACAGGGATACATACGGCCTTCCACTTCGCCCGCGTCCTCGAGCTTCTTTTTTGTGAAGAAGAAGGATGGAGGTTTGCGCCCGTGTATTGATTACCGCGGTCTCAATCAGATTACTGTAAAATATAGTTATCCTCTCCCTCTGATTGCGACTATGACGGAGTCATTACACGGGGCACGGTTCTTCACAAAATTGGACCTCAGGAGCGCATATAACTTGGTGCGCATTAGAGAGGGCGATGAATGGAAGACAGCATTTAGTACTACCTCCGGTCATTACGAGTATCTCGTCATGCCATACGGGTTAATGAATGCGCCATCAGTCTTCCAATCCTTTGTAGATTAGATTTTCCGGGACATGCAGGGGCAGGGAGTAGTCGTGGTACATAGACGATATTCTGGTGTACAGTTCTACCCGAGCCGAGCATGTAGCCCTGGTGCGCCCGAGTGTTGAGGAGGTTGTTGGAGCATGACCTGTATGTCAAGGCAGAGAAATGTCTGTTCTTCCAGGAGTCGGTCTCCTTTTTGGGTTATCAGTTGTCTGCGTCAGGGGTGAAGATGGAGGTTGACCGTGTGTCAGCCGTGCGTAATTGGCAAACCCCAACCACGGTTAAAGAGGTGCAGCAGTTCTTGGGTTTTGCGAATTACTACCGGAGGTTTATCCGGGGCTTTGGACAGGTGGCAGCTCCCATAACGTCCCTTCTGAAGGGGGGTCCGGTGCGCTTGCGGTGGTCAGCGGAGGCGGACAGGGCTTTTGGGAGACTGAAGGACCTGTTTACCTCGGCTCCGGTGTTGGCGCACCCGGATCCCGCTTTACCATTCCAAGTGGAGGTGGACACGTCTGAAGCCGGTATCGGGGCCGTTCTCTCACAACGGTCCGGCACACCACCTAAACTCCGCCCCTGTGCTTTTTATTCGAAGAAGCTCAGTCCGGCGGAGCGTAATTATGACGTAGGGGACAGGGAGCTGTTAGCCGTGGTACAAGCCCTAAAGGTGTGGAGGCATTGGCTTGAGGGGGCTCAACACCCTTTTCTCATTTTGACTGACCACCGTAACCTGGAATACATTCGGGCAGCTAGGAGGCTAAATCCTCGCCAGGCTCGGTGGACTATGTTTCTAGCCCGGTTCGTGTTTAAGATCACTTACATCCCTGGGTCCCAGAACGGGAAGGCAGATGCCCTGTCTCGGCGGTATGACACGGAGGAGAGGTCCGTTGAGCCCACTCCCATACTACCTAAGTCTTGTCTGGTTGCACCGGTGGTATGGGAGGTCGATACGGAGATCGAGCGGGCGTTACGCACCGACCCTAGCCCTCCACAGTGTCCGGTGGGTCGGACGTACGTCCCGCTCGAGGTCCGGGATGGACTCATTTATTGGGCTCACACGTCACCCTCCTCTGGGCATCCAGGTATTGGCCGGACAGTGCACTGCCTTAGCACAAAGTACTGGTGGCCAACGTTAGCCAGGGATGTGAGGATTTATGTCTCCTCCTGCTCGGTGTGTGCCCAGTGTAAGGCGCCCAGACACTTGCCCAGGGGTAAGTTACAACCCCTGCCTGTTCCACAACGACCCTGGTCTCACCTCTCGGTGGATTTTGTTACAGACCTTCCCCCCTCCCAGGGGAATACCACCATCCTGGTCGTTGTGGATCGGTTCTCGAAGGCCTGTCGTCTCCTTCCCATGCCGGGTCTTCCTACTGCCCTACAGACCGCTGAGGCTCTATTTACCCACGTCTTCCGGCATTACGGGGTACCCGAGGATATAGTGTCTGATCGAGGCCCCCAGTTTACCTCCAGAGTTTGGAGAGCGTTTATGGAACGGTTGGGGGTTTCGGTGAGCCTTACCTCGGGATACCACCCGGAGAGTAATGGGCGGGTCGAACGGGTCAACCAGGATGTGGGTAGGTTTCTGAGGTCGTATTGCCAGGGCCGGCCGGAGGAGTGGGCGAGATATGTTCCCTGGGCCGAGATGGCACAGAACTCTCTCCGCCACTCCTCCACTAAACTAACCCCTTTCCAGTGTGTGTTAGGGTACCAGCCGGTTCTGGCACCTTGGCATGAGAGCCAGATCGAGGCTCCTGCGGTGGATGAGTGGGTGCGGCGCTCGGAGGAGACGTGGAACGCTGCACACGTCCACCTGCAGCGGGCCATCCGTCGACATAAGACGAGCGCCGATCTCCACCGCAGTGAGGGGCCAGTGTATGCACCTGGAGATCGAGTCTGGCTCTCCACCAGAAACCTGCCCCTCCGCCTGCCCTGCCGGAAGCTGGGTCGGCGGTTTGTGGGGCCATTCAAAGTCCTGAGGAGATTGAACGAGGTGTGTTACAGGTTACAACTGCCCATTGAATACAATAATATTAACCCCTCGTTCCATGTGTCTCTCCTCAGGCTGGTGGTAGCTGGTCCACTCCAGGACTATGAGATAGAAGAGACTCCTCCGCCCCCGTTGGACATCGAGGGGGCTCCGGCGTACACTGTTCGGTCCATCCTAGATTCGAGATGCCGGATGGGGGGTCTTCAATATCTCGTGGAGTGGGAGGGGTACGGCCCGGAGGAGTGGTGCTGGGTGCCGAGGAGGGACATCCTAGACCCGTCTCTTCTGGCCGAGTTCCATCGTGGTCATCCCACGCGCCCTGCTCCGCGTCCTCCTGGTCGTCCCCGAGGCCGGGGTCGGCGCACGGCTGGAGCCGCGCGTCAAGGGGGGGGGGGTACTGTCACGGTTTCGGCCGAGGCTGCTCCTTCTCCATGTTCGGGCAGGCTTCGGCGGTCGTCGTCTCTGGAGTACTAGCTGCCACCGTTCTATGTTTCTATGTTTGATTGGTTTTGTCTGTTTTGCTACACCTGTTCCTTATTAGTGTTTAATTAGGCGTCCTATTTAGTTCTCTTGTTTTTGGTCAGGTGTTGTGTATAATTGTTCCGTGTCATGTTGTGTGTTAGTTCGTTTATTCTGTTCTCTCTGACTTTTGTTGTTTTGAGAGAGAGTTCCGCACTTTGTGCGCCTTAGCTTACTTTACTGTTGTGCGTAAAGTTCGCCTGTAGCCTGTTGCCGTGTATGGCTCGTTGTTTTGGACTTTACTAAAGACGCTGTTCGAAACCTCTGTGTGTCCTGCGCCTGATTCTACACCACCCCAACACTCAACTCTGACACTTAATTTGATGTTGCATAACTTTGTAAAAAATATATATATGTTAAGGATAAAACATTTTGTTGTGTTATTTGTAAACTCAGGTTCCCTTGATTTAATATTATGTTTTGGTTGAAGATCTGATAACATTCAGTATCAAACATATGCAAAAATAGAGAAAATCAGAAAGGGGGCAAATACTTTTTCAGGGTACTGTAAACTGCTCAAACAAGGTAATAAGTAATTCAAACAACTTAGTATCTCGTTTGAACGACTTAGTAAAAATACAAATGTTCTACTAAGTCATTCAAACGAGATACTAAGTCATTTGAACAAGATAATTCCAAGAGTACATTTATTTTCTTTTTGGCCTTGGGCTTTGTTATTTTTCATATGAAAAGATAATTGCTTGACTGTATGGGAAGTACAGAAGCGCTAATCTATGATACTGTATCATAATGTGTCTAATTATCATAAAAGTAGCACATATAGCAGTCATGTTCACCAGTGAGTAATACACTGAATCAATGATACAGCTAGTAACTGAGCTACTTACTAAATTGCTAAATGACCAATAAATGATATTTTATTTGATCTAATCTTTGTCCCACACTCTATTATCTTCTCTAGACCAACACAGCAAAGTAATGTTTTTCTCTCTTTCTCTCCTCTATCTCCACCAGACCAGCTCAGTAATGTTTGTCCCCTCTCTCCTCTGTCTCCTCTAGACCAGTTCAGTAAAGTTCCACACCAAGGCTCTGTCAGTGTTCCACCAGATCAATGCTTATGAGGAGGACTGCTTCCTGATGCTGGACATTTGTTGCTCTGACAGCGGAGAAGCCATCAACAACTACCTCATCCAGAACCTACGCAAGTCAGGGGAGGCTCTCGATCAGGTCAGCATGGAAATACAGTGCCTTCAGAAAGTATTCACACCCCTTGACTTTTTCCACATTTTGTTGTGTTACAGCCTGAATTTAAAATGTATTAAATTGAGATGCTTTGTCACAAAATATTCCAAAACATGCATCCTGTTTGCAACAAGGTACTAAAGTAATACTGCTAAAAATCTGGCTAAGCAATTAACTTTTTGTCATGAATATAAGGTGTTATGTTTGGGCAAATCCAATAAAACACATTACTGAGTACCACTCTCCATATTTTCAAGCATAGTGGTGGCTGCATCATGTTATGGGTATGCTTGTAATCATTAAGGACTGGGGAGGTTTTTTTGCACAGGCAAAATCCTAGAGGAAAACCTGGTTCAGTGTGCTTTCCAACAGACACCGGGAGATGAATTCACCTTTCAGCAGGACAATAATCTAAAACACAAAGCCAAATCTACACTGGAGTTGCTTACCAAGAAGACAGTGAATGTTCCTGAGTGGCCAAGTTACAGTTTTGAATTAAATCTGCTTGAAAATCTATGGCAAGACCTGAAAATGGTTGTCTAGCAATGATCAACAACCAATTTGACAGAGCTTGAAGAATGTTGAACAGAATAATGGGGAAATGTTGCACAATCTAGTTGTGGAAAGCTCTTAAAGACTTACCCAGAAAGACTCACAGCTTTAATTGCTGCCAAAGGTGCTTCTACAAAGTATTGACTCAGGGGTGTGAATACTTGTGTAAATTAGATATTTCTGTATTTAATGTTCAATACATTAGCAAAACATTTAAAAAACGTCTTTACTTTGTCAATATGGGGTATTGTGTGTAGATGGGTGAGAGAAAAATAATATATAATCCATTTTGAATTCAGACTGTAACACAACAAAATGTGGATTAAGTCAATTAGTGTGAATACTTTCTGAAGGCACACACACAAGTAAACACACACAAACACACACATGCACGAACACATTCAATCTTAGAAAAAAGGGTTCCAAAAGGATTCTTCAGCTGTCACCATAGGAGAACCCTTTTTGGTTTCTATATGGAACCGAAAAGGGTTCTACCTGGAACCAAAAGGGTTTTACCTGGAACCAAAACTACAGTATACTGAACAAAAATATACACTCAACATGCAACAATTTCAAAGAGTTTACTGAGTTACAGTTCATATAAGGAAATCAGTCAATTGAAATAAATAAATTAGACCCTAATCAATGGATTTCACATGACTGGGAATACAGATATTCATCTGTTGGTCACAGATACCTTTAAAAAAAGGTAGGGGCGTGGATCAGAAAACCAGTCAGTATCTGGTGTGACCACCATTTGCCTCATGCAGCACGATACATCTCCTTCGTATAGAGTTGATCAGGCTCTTGATTGTGGCCTGTGGAATGTTGTCCCACTCCTCTTCAATGGCTTTGTGAAGTTGCTGGATATTGGTGGGAACTGGAACATGCTGTCATAGATGTCGATACAGAGCATCCCAAACATGCTCAATGGGTGACAAGTCTGGTGAGTATGCAGGCCATGTAAGAACTGGGACATTTTCAGCTTCCAGGAATTTTGTAGTGATCCTTGCGACAATGGGCTGTGTATTATCATGCTGAAACATGAGGTGATGGCGGTGGATGAATGGCACGACAATGAGCCACAGGATCTCGTCACGGTTTCTCTGTGCATTCAAATTTCCATCGATAAATTGCAATTGTATTTGCTGTCCGTAGCTTATGCCTGCTCATACCATAACACCACAGCCACCATGGGGCACTGTGTTCACAACGTTGACATCAGCAATCCGCTCGCCCACACGACGCCATACACAGGGTCTGCGGTTGTGAGGCCGGTTGGACGTACTAAAGTTCACTAAAACGACATTGGAGGCGGCTTATGGTAGAGAAATTAACATTAAATTATCTGGCAACAGCACTCTTGGACATTCCTGCAGACAGCATGCCAATTGAATGCTCCCTCAAAACTTGAGACATCTGTGGCATTGTGTTGTGTGACAGAACTTCACATTTTAGAGTGGCCTTTTATTGTCCCAAGCACAAGTTGCATCTGTGTAATGATCATGCTGTTTAATCAGCTTTTTGATATGCCACACCTGTCAGGTGGATAGATTATCTTGGCAAAGGAAATTGACAATTTATGGGATCTTTTATTTCAGCTCATGAAACATGGGATGAACACTGTTGCGTTTATATTTTTGTTCGGTGTTGTTCTTCAAAGGGTTCTCCTATGGGGACAGCCAAATAACCCTTTTAGGTTCTAGATAGCACGAAACGCACGCACGCACGCAGACACACACACACACACACTAACACACACCGACACACACACATACACACAAACAACACACAGAAATCTAAACACACTCAAACTCAAAACACACCCATTGATACCACACATATTTATGCTGTGACATTGTGATGATGTGATGTTCACGTGCGCTGTATTTGTTCCTCAGGTGTACAACAACATGTACAGAGCGTTCCCCCGGCGCTTTGTTCTGCCCCTCAATGTGACCAACGACACACCGACAGGTGTGAACCTCAACACACGTCCCGCCAGCTCTGCCACTTCTTTCAAAACAGCCAATGATAAGGTATACTGAAAATTAGCAAGTTTCTGTTATCTATGTGTTGATGTTAGTGATATTTTGGTATGTTGGAAATTTGCATATTTCTGTTGTCTGTATGTGTTGTTGTTAGTGATAGTTTGGTATTTTAGAAATGTGCATGTTTCTGTAATCTGATTGTGTCCTTGTATTTCTGCGATCTTTTGTGTGTGTGAGAAAGATATGGCCAGGGGGGATGAGTGTACTGAACTGTCAAAGTATTTTGTTAGCTATTCTGGCGAGTCTGCAACTGGGGGATTGCCAGTTCAAATCCTTGTCCAACTGGAAAGATCTGTCGGGAAGTGAGCTGGCAACCGGAGGGATGCTGGTATCTAATCCTACAGTAGATGCCATTTCCTTGAGCAAGGCACTTAACCCCCCCAAAACAACAGCTCCCCGCGTGCCCAGTGTGGCAGGCCCCTGCACCACTCCAAAACCTGTATATGTACTGTAAGTATGTATGTATCTGTGTCTTTCGGAGGAGTTGGGTTAAAAGCGGAAGTCAAATTTCGGTTGGACCTTGTGTGCAATTGACCAATAAGTAATCTTTGTCTTTCCAACACCCTTTGTTCATGTGTTAGAAAGATCAAGGTGGGGTGGAATTACTGTACTTAACTGTCAACGTCTTTTATTTTTCTTATTGTTGTACATGTTTTCGACCTTCTCAAGTGTGACAAGTGTTTGTGGAGAGTTCCAGTGCACTTGTTATCTTACTGTGGTGAATGAAGTACAACCTACCTACATGCTCTGGAACTTTTCCCCTGCCAAGTCTGGTTGTTGACGACAGTTTTTTGCAACATGATAGTTGTTCCCAACATTACAGTTGTGTGTTTGGACTTATTCCAAGTACTATAGCTCTATAACATATCTGACCTACAGACAAACAAATAAATAAATAAATAAATATATGACAAATCATGCCAAGTCAGTAATGTGACAAGACTGTATGCAGTATGGAGGAAGGTTGAATATTTTCCTGGTATTTTACAAATGTTCCATCGCGAGAATAAACCCCGTATTTCCCACCCAAACCGGAACTGTCATTCAAAAGCATTATAAAGCATATACAGTGCCTTGCAAAAGTATTCATCCCCCTTGGCGTATTTCCTATTTTGTTGCTTTACAACCTGTAATTTACATTTATTTTATTTGGATTTCTTGTAATGGACATACACAAAATAGTCCAAATTGGTGAAGTGAAATGAAAAAAAATTACTTGTTTCAAAAAATTCAAAAAAATAAATAAAGGAAAAGTGGTGCGTGCATGTGTATTCACCCCCTTTGCTATGAAGCCCCTAAATAAGATCTGGTGCAATTAATTACCGTCAGAAGTCACATAATTAGTTAAATAAAGTCCACCTGTGTGCAATCTAAGTGTCACATGATCTAAGTATATATACACCTGTTCTGAAAGGCCCCAGAGTCTGCAACACCACTAAGCAAGGGGCACCACCAAGTAAGCGGCACCATGAAGACCAAGGAGCTCTCCAAACGTGTCAGGGACAAAGTTGTGGAGAAGTACAGATCAGGGTTGGGTTATAAAAAATATCTGAAACTTTGAACATCCCACGGAGCACCATTAAATCAATTATTACAAAATGGAAAGAATATGGCACCACAACAAACCTGCCAAGAGACGGCTGCCCACAAAAACTCATGGACCAGGCAAGGAGGGCATTAATCAGAGAGGCAACAAAGAGACCAAAGATAACCCTGAAGGAGCTGCAAAGCTCCACAGCGGAGATTGGAGTATCTGTCCATAGGACCACTTTAAGCCGTACACTCCACAGAGCTGGGCTTTACGGAAGAGTGGCCAGAAAAAAGCCATTGCTTAAAGAAAAAAAAAAGCAAACCCGTTTGGTGTTTGCCAAAAGCCATGTGGGAGACTCCCCAAACATATGGAAGAAGGTACTCTGGTCAGATAAGACTAAAATTGAGCTTTTTGGCCATCAAGGAAAACACTATGTCTGGCGCAAACCCAACACCTCTCATCACCCCGAGAACACCATCCCCACAGTGAAGCATGGTGATGGCAGCATCATGCTGTGGGGATGTTTTTCCATCGGCAGGGACTGGGAAACTGGTCAGAATTGAAGGAATGATGGATGGTGCTAAATACAGGGAAATTCTTGAGGGAAACCAGTTTCAGTCTTCCAGAGATTTGAGACTGGGATGGAGGTTCACCTTCCAGCAGGACAATGACCCTAAGCACATTGCTAAAGCAACACTTGAGTGGTTTGAGGGGAAACGTTTAAATGTCTTGGAATGGCTAGTCAAAACCCAGACCTCAATCCAATTGAGAATCTGTGGTATGACTTAAAGATTGGTGTACACCAGTGGAACCCATCCAACTTGAAGGAGCTGGAGCAGTTTTGCCTTGAATGGGCAAAAATCTCAGTGGCTAGATGTGCCAAGCTTATAGAGACATACCCCAAGAGACTTGCAGCTGTAATTGCTGCAAAAGGTGGGTCTACAAAGTATTGACTTTGGGGGGGGTGAATAGTTATGCACGCTCAAGTTCTTTTTTTTGGTGTTATTTCTTGTTTGTTTCACGATAAAAAAATATTTTGCATCTTCAAAGTGGTAGGCATGTTGTGTAAATCAAATGATACAAAACCCCCCCAAAAATAATTTTAATTCCAGGTTGTAAGGCAACAAAATAGGAAAAAAGTGGCTTGCAAAAGGGGGGTAAATACTTTTGCAAGCCACTGTAAATATGTCTGGATTTGATTAGCTTTGATCAGCATGAAAATTCAAACCTGATGCTACCTGAGCCTGATGAGACTTATATTAAATACATTTTATGAGCCCTACTGTCACACCCTGGCCTTAGTTATCTTTGTTTTCATTAATAATTTAGTTAGGTCAGGGTGTGACATGGTGAAGTATGTGTTTTGGTTTGTCTAGGGGTTTGTAGGTTTAATATGGTAATATCTTGTCTAGGTGTTTGTATGTTGATGGCTGCCTAGATTGGTTCTCAATTGGAGACAGCTGTGGTTTATTGTCTCTAATTGGGAGCCATATTTAAGGCAGCCATGGGCATCATGTGTTTGTGGGTAATTGTCTATGTTGAACGTTTTGTTGCTTGTCTGTGCACTTACGTTATTTAGCTTCACGGTCGTTTGTTGTTTTGTTAGTTTTGGATAGTGTTCGGTTTCGTGTTTTTCTCTCTTCCAAAATAAAGAGATGTATTTTGCACACGCTGCGCCTTGGTCCAATATCTCACAAGAAGACGATCGTGACAGAATTACCCACCATCAAAGGACCAAGCGGCGTGTCCAGGAGCCAAGGGTCTGGACATGGGAGGAGATTTTGGAAGGTAAAGGGTCTTGGACTTGGGAGGAAATCCTGGATGGAATGGATCGACGGCCATGGTGTGAAACAGTGGAGAGGCGACTGAGAGAGGAGCAACGGCGTCAGCAGGGCCATCGTCGGAAGGACGAGAGGCAACCCCAAAAAGTTTTTTGGGGGGGCACATGGCTGGGCGGCTGGGCAGCAGGAGGCTGCCACAGGGAGACGTGGAGAGAAGGCTACCGGTTTACGGGAACCATTGGCAAGTAGAGGGAGGGAAGCAGTTGAGGCACGGCGTAAGAGACTGAGGTGTGTTACCAGTCCGGTCCGGCCCGTTCCTGATCCCCGGTTAAGGCCAGTGGTGTGTGTTCCCAGTACGGACCGGCCTGTTCCTACTCCACGCATCAAGCCCACGGTGTGCGTCGCCAGTCCAGCCCGGCCGGTTCCTGCTCCACGTACGAAGCCTACGGTGAACGTCGCCAGCCCAGCCCGGCCTGTTCCTGCTCAACGCACAAAGCCTACGGTGTGCGTCGCCAGCCCAGCCCGGCCTGTTCCTGCTCAACGCACAAAGCCTACGGTGTGCGTCGCCAGCCCAGCCCGGCCTGTTCCTGCTCCACGTACGAAGCCTACGGTGTGCGTGGCCAGCCCAGCCCGACCTGTTCCTGCTCCACGTACCAGACCCACGGTGTACGTCGCCAGCCCGACCCGGCCTGTTCCTGCCACTCGCACCAAACCTACGGTGTGCGTCGCCAGCCCGGTCCGGCCTGTTCCTGCCACCCGCACCAAGTCTACGGTGCGCGTCGCCAGCCCGACCCGGCCTGTTCCTGCCACTCGCACCAAACCTACGGTGCGCGTCGCCAGCCCGGTCCGGCCTGTTCCTGCTCCCCGCACTAGCCCTGAGATGCGTGTCCTCAGCCCGGGACCACCAGTTCCGGCACCACGCACTAGGCCTTATGTGCGTCCCCAGGGTCCAGCATGCCCTGTTCCTTCTCCCCGCACTAGACCTGAGATGCGTGTCCTCAGCCCGGTACCTCCAGTTCCGGCACCACGCACCAGGCCTCTAGGGCGTCTCGGCCGGCCAGAGTCTGCCGTCTGCCTAACGGCGCCTGAACTGCCCATCTGCCCAACGGCGCTTGAACTGCCCGTCTGCCCAACGGCGCCTGAACTGCCCGTCTGCCCAACGCCGTCTGAACTGTCCGTCTGCCAAGCGCTGCATGAACTGCCCGTCTGTACTGAGCCTGCAAAGCCGCTCGTCTGCCATGAGCCTTCAGAGCCGTCCGCCAGACCGGAGCCGCTAAAGCCTTCCGCCAGACAGGAGCCGCTAGAGCCTTCCGCCAGACAGGAGCAGCCGAAGCCTTCCGCCAGACAGGAGCAGCCAGAGCCTTCCGCCAGACAGGATCAGCCAGAGCCTTCCGCCAGACAGGATCAGCCAGAGCCTTCCGCCAGACAGGAGCAGCCAGATCCGTCAGCCAGCCATGAGCAGCCAGATCCTTCAGCCAGCCATGAGCAGCCAGATCCGTCAGCCAGCCATGAGCAGCCAGATCCGTCAGCCAGCCATGAGCAGCCAGATCCGTCAGCCAGCCATGAGCCGTCCAGCCAGGATCCGCCAGAGCCGTCCAGCCAGGATCCGCCAGAGCCGTCCAGCCAGGATCCGCCAGAGCCGTCCAGCCGGGATCCGCCAGAGCCGTCCAGCCGGGATCCGCCAGAGCCGTCCAGCCAGGATCCGCCAGCCAGCCAGGATCCGCCAGAGCCAGCCAGCCAGGATCCGCCATTCAGTCCGGTGCTGCCCCTTAGTCCGGTGCTGCCCCTTAGCCCGGTGCTGCCCCTTATCCCGGTGCTGCTCCTTATCCTGGTGCTGCCCCTTAGTCCGGTGCTGCCCCTTAGTCCGGTGCTGCCTCTTAGTCCGGTGCTGCCCCTTAATCCAGTGGGGTTAAGTTGGAGGGTGGTCATTTGGAGGAGGCTACGAAAGCGGGTAGTGACTATGGTGGGGTGGGGACCACGACCAGTGCCAGAGCCGCCACCGTGGACAGACGCCCACCCAGACCCTCCCCTAGACTTTATGCTGGTGCGCCCGGAGTTCGCACCTTAAGGGGGGGGTTATGTCACACCCTGGCCTTAGTTATCTTTGTTTTCATTAATAATTTAGTTAGGTCAGGGTGTGACATGGTGAAGTATGTGTTTTGGTTTGTCTAGGGGTTTGTAGGTTTAATGGGGTAATATCTTGTCTAGGTGTTTGTATGTTGATGGCTGCCTAGATTGGTTCTCAATTGGAGACAGCTGTGGTTTATTGTCTCTAATTGGGAGCCATATTTAAGGCAGCCATGGGCATCATGTGTTTGTGGGTAATTGTCTATGTTGAACGTTTTGTTGCTTGTCTGTGCACTTACGTTATTTAGCTTCACGGTCGTTTGTTGTTTTGTTAGTTTTGGATAGTGTTCGGTTTCGTGTTTTTCTCTCTTCCAAAATAAAGAGATGTATTTTGCACACGCTGCGCCTTGGTCCAATATCTCACAAGAAGACGATCGTGACACCTACATTAAAGGCATTTAATGAGCCCAAGCCCAAAAAAGCCCAGATGATTGTGACATTAGCCAATACATATATGATATAGGCTACTGCACATTATGCAAGACAGAAAAACATAAAATACCATATATGTAGCTAGCTATATGCTCTCTTGGGTAAATAAATAAATGAAATTAGCTCCAGTAGGCTAATCTTTTTGACTGTGAACTATATTACTGTACTTTATTGCATTATATCCTACTGTATTATGTGGACTGGAATTACACACCTTGTTCAAACCATGATAAAGCAGAAGAGAACATGCGATTCTGTTGCAGCACATTTACTCAAGTGTTTCCTTTAATTTGGCAGTTACCATTACAGTACATGTGGACTTCTGTGGGAACCGTAAATAGCCACTCAATCACTGATGAAGGAGCTTGTGTTGAAAAGTTTCAGCTTTCTTTAAATCATTGAAGGAAATTAAGTTGCCGGTTTTTACCTTTTATTAACTCTTGTTCAGCCATTAATCAGTTTGGTCTTTTTGTGTCCTGGTCAGGTGGTGTGCCAGTTTGAGGATCTCCATGGAGAGGACCTTTATGAGTACGGCGGTCTGGAGTTCCCCCAGATCAACTACAGCAAGTTCAACACGCGGCCCTATCGCTACTTCTACGGATGTGGCTTCAGGCACCTAGTGGGAGACTCACTCCTCAAGATCGACCTGGAGGAAAAGAAAGTCAAGGTGAGTTTTGTAACAATAGTATTCTTATGTGTGCTTCTCTCTTGATGCTACTCTGTCACAGACTGCTTTACTGCTGTCATACACACAGAGAGCTTTGCTGTACCCAAGTCATGGCAAGGATAATCTCAGCACCCAGAACCAAATCTCACATGCAATTGTTAAGTCTATCATCAAATCAAATCAAATTTTATTGGTCACATACACGTGTTTAGCAGATGTTATTGCATGTGTAGCGAAATGCTTGTGCTTCTAGCTCCGACAGTGCAGTAATATCTAACAAGTAATATCTAACGATTTCACAACATATACCCAATACACACAAATCTAATATCGAATATATACATATATATGGACAAGCGATGTCAGAGCGGCATGGACTAAAATACAGTAGAATAGTATAGAATACAGTATATCCATATGAGATGAGTAATGCAAGATATGTATAATAATATGATATTTAGCAGACGCTTTTATCCAAAGCGATTAAGTCATGTGTGCATACATTTTTACGTATGGGTGGTCCTGGGGATCGAACCCACTACCCTGGCGTTACAAGCGCCATGCTCTATCAATTGAGCTACAGAGGACCACCCTGTAGCTCAGTGGCTAGTGTTCCATTTCTTAAAGTGGCCAGTGATTTCTAGTCTATGTCTACAGGCAGCAGCCTCTAATGTGCTAGTGATGGCTGTTTAACGGTCTGATGGCTTTGAGATAGAAGCTGTTTTTCAGTCTCTCGTCCCAGCTTTAATGCACCTGTACTGACCTCGCCTTCTGGATGATAGCAGGGTGAACAGGCAGTAGCTTGGGTGGTTGATATCCTTGATGATCTTTTTGGCCTTCCTGTGACATCGGGTTCTGTAGGTGTCCTGGAGGGCAGTGTAGTTTAACCCCGGGAATGCTTTGGGCAGACCGCACCACCCTCTGGAGAGCCTTGCGGTTGCGGGCGGTGCAGTTGCTGTACCAGGCGGTGATACAGCCCGACAGGATGCTCTCAATTGTGCATCTGTAAAAGTTTGTGAGGGTTTTAGGTGCCAAGCCAAATTTCTTTAGCCTCCTGAGGTTGAAGAGGCTCTGATACGCCTTCTTCACCACACTGTCTGTGTGGGTGGTCCATTTCAGTTTGTCAGTGATGTGTACGCCAAGGAACTTGAAGCTTTCCACCTTCTCCACTGCAGTCCCGTCGAGGTGGATAGGTGGGTGCACCCTCTGCTGTTTCCTGAAGTCCACGATAATCTCCTTTGTTTTGTTGATGTTGAGTGAGAGGTTATTTTCCTGGCACCACACTCCCAGAGCCCTCACCTCCTCCCTGTAGGCTGTCTCGTCATTGTTGGTAATCAAGCCTACTACTGTTGTGTCATCTGCAAACTTGATGATTGAGTTGAAGGCGTGATTGTGATTTTTCTCTATACTGACGTGACTGGGGCCACGCAGTCATGGGTGAACTGGGAGTATAGGAGTGGGCTGAGCACGCAACCTTGTGGGGCCCCAGTGTTGAAGATCAGCGAAGTGGAGGTGTTCACCACCTGGGGGTGGCCCGTCAGGAAATCCAGGACCCAGTTGCACAGGGCTGCGTTCAGACCCAGGGCCTCGAGCTTAATTATGAGCTTGGAGGGTACTATGGTATTGAATGCTGAGCTATAGTCAATTAACAGCATTCTTACATATGTATTGCTCTTGTCCTGATGGGATTGGGCAGTGTGCAGCGTGATGGCGATTGCATCGTCTGTGGATCTATTGGGGCGGTAAGCAAATTGAAGTGGGTCTAGGGTGGCAGGTAAGGTAGAGATGATATGATCCTTGTCTAGTCTCTCAAAGCACTTCGTGATGACAGAGGTGAATGCTATGGGGCGATAGTTGTTTAGTTCATTTACATTTGCTTTCTTGGGTACAGGAACGATGGTGGACATCTTGAAGCATGTGGGGACAGCAGACTGGGATAGGGAGAGATTGAATTTGTCCGTAAACATACCAGCTAGCTGGTCTGTGCATGTCTGAGGACGCAGCTAGGTATGCCGTCTGGGCCAGCAGCCTTGCGAGGGTTAACACGTTTAAATGTTTTACTCACGTCGGCCACGGAGAAGGAGAGCCCACAGTCCTTGGTAGCGGGCCGCGTCGGTGGCACTGTATTATCCTCAAAGCGGGCGAATAATGTGTATAGCTTGTCCGGAAGTAAGACGTCGGTCTCGGCGACGTGGCTGGTTTTCCTTTTGTAGTCCGTGATTGTCTGTAGACCCTGCCACATACGTCTCTTGTCTGAGCCTTTGAATTGTGACGCCACTTTTTCTCTATACTGACGTTTTGCATGTTTGATTGCCTTGTAGAGTGAATAACTACACTGTTTGTATTCTGCCATATTCCTAGTTAACTTGCCATGGTTAAATGCGGTGGTTCGCTGCCATCTATCCACGGTTTCTTGTTAGGGTAGGTTTTAATAGTCACAGTGGGTACGACATCTCCTATACACTTCCTGATCAACTCTGTTACCGTATCAGTGTATTCGTCTAAATTATTTTCGCAAGCTACCCGGAACATATCCCATTCCGCGTGATCAAAACAATGCTGAAGCGTGGATTCCGATTGGTCAGACCAGCGTTGGATAGTCCTTAGCACAGGTACTTTCTGTTTGAGTTTCTACCTATAGGAAGGGAGAAGCAAAATGGAGTCGTGTTCAGATTTGCCAAAAGGAGGGCCGGGGAGGGCCTTGGAAGCATCCCGGAACAATTTGCCGCAAGCTCATACAGTGGGGAGAACAAGTATTTGATACAATCTCGATTTTGAAGGTTTTCCTACTTACAAAGCATGTAGAGGTCTATAATTTTTATCATAGGTACACTTCAACTGTGAGAGACGGAATCTAAAACAAAAATCCAGAAAATCACATTGTATGATTTTTAAGTAATTAATTTGCATTTTATTGCATGACCATAAGTATTTGATCACCTACCAACCAGTAAGAATTCCGGCTCTTACAAACCTGTTAGTTTTTCTTTAAGAAGCCCTCCTGTTCTCCACTCATTACCTGTATTAACTGCACCTGTTTGAACTCATTACCTGTATAAAAGACACCTGTCCACACACTCAATCAAACAGACTCCAACCTCTCCACAATGGCCAAGACCAGAGAGCTGTGTAAGGACATCAGGGATAAAATTGTAGACCTGCACAAGGCTGGGATGGGCTACAGGACAATAGGCAAGCAGCTTGGTGAGAAGGCAACAACTGTTGGCGCAATTATTAGAAAATGGAAGAAGTTCAAGATGACGGTCAATCACCCTCGGTCTGGGGCTCCATGCAAGATCTCACCTCGTGGGGCATCAATGATCATGAGGAAGGTGAGGGATCAGCCCAGAACTACACGGCAGGACCTGGTCAATGACCTGAAGAGAGCTGGGACCACAGTCTCAAAGAAAACCATTAGTAACACACTACGCCGTCATGGATTAAAATCCTGCAGCGCACGCAAGGTCCCCCTGCTCAAGCCAGCGCATGTCCAGGCCCGTCTGAAGTTTGCCAAGGACCATCTGAATGATCCAGAGGAGGAATGGGAGAAGGTCATGTGGTCTGATGAGACATAAATAGAGCTTTTTGGTCTTAACTCCACTCGCCGTGTTTGGAGGAAGAAGGAGGATGAGTACAACCCCAAGAACACCATCCCAACCATGAAGCATGGAGGTGGAAACATCGTTCTTTGGGGATGCTTTTCTGCAAAGGGGACAGGACGACTGCACTGTATTGAGGGGAGGATGGATGGGGACATGTATCGCGAGATCTTGGCCAACAACCTCCTTCCCTCAGTAAGAGCATTGAAGATGGGTCGTGGCTGGGTCTTCGAGCATGACAACGACCCGAAACACACAGCCAGGGCAACTAAGGAGTGGCTCCGTTAGAAGCATCTCAAGGTCCTGGAGTGGCCTAGCCAGTCTCCAGACCTGAACCCAATAGAACATCTTTGGAGGGAGCTGAAAGTCCGTATTTCCCAGCGACAGCCCCGAAACCTGAAGGATCTGGAGAAGGTCTGTATGGAGGAGTGGGCCAAAATCCCTGCTGCAGTGTGTGCAAACCTGGTCAAGACCTACAGGAAACGTATGATCTCTGTAATTGCAAACAAAGGTTTCTGTACCAAATATTAAGTTCTGCTTTTCTGATGTATCAAATACTTATGTCATGCAATAAAATGCAAATTAATTACTTAAACATCATACAATGTGATTTTCTGGATTTTTGTTTTAGATTCCGTCTCTCACATTTGAAGTGTACCTATGATAAAAATTACAGACCTCTACATGCTTTGTAAGTAGGGAAACCTGCAAAATCGGCAGTGTATCAAATACTTGTTCTCCCCACTGTATTTTCACATCCACATTCTGTTTGTTGCAAACCCAGTATGAATATGCAAATTAGATCAGGTTTTTGGTTACTGTGTGTTAACACCATTGAAATGTTGTATCTCCACTACCGGTCAAAAGTTTTAGAACACCTACTTAAGGGGTTTTCTTTATTTGTACTATTTTCTACATTGTAGAATAATAGTAAAGACATCAAAACTATTAAATAACACATATGGAATCATGTAGTTGTATCGAAGTGGCGTGAAGTGTCTCCCAGTAATGCACGTTGAAACTGAAAATGTTTAAAAAAAATTGTTTGTGTGGAATTCAAATGTATTCAAAATTATTTTGAAAGTCGATGTTTGCTTACAATTTTTTTTATTTGGTCAAACAAGTTATTTTCACTCTCGGTTCTTGTCCTTGCGATGACAATTTTTTCAAGTCATCTTTTCTCTCCACCAAGTTTTGGTACTCTATTGATGTGGGGTTAGGGGGAATGGGCGTGTCCAATAAGCCACCGCCTTGGAGTTACAGCATAACCTATTGCCTCGGGCTAATCGGTGATCGCGATTGGGCCTCATTGGTGACATGGGAGACCGGAGAAAATGCTCGCTTGGGGGTTGTGTTGTGGCGTGCAAGATTTGAGTTTTGTTTGAATGACTTCATGTCTGGAGAATTCAGAGTGCGGAGTCCGAACTGGGTGAATGAGTTGTTGGTGCGTGAGAAGTGTTGAAGTTGACAGCCGAAATTGCGGCGAGTAGTGCGGATGAAATGGAGAAAAGGTTGGAGAAGCAACAGCTGTGCTGGAATACAAACAGCATGGGTGTCAGTTCTGGTGATATGGAGCGGGAGGCTCAGGTTCAAGGACCGGAATGGTCTGTAGTGGAAAGACATAGGAAGAAGAGAGATCATAATACTGAAAGCGGGGGAGCATCTAGTAAAGAAAGCATGAAGAAGGTTGGTGTTTGATGAGACCACAGGGCCTCATTTACACCCTATCCGACTAACCAATGCTATAGAGAAAGAGATAGGTGAAGTCAAATTAGCCAGGTTCATTGGAAATGGTAGATTATTCATATTTTGTGGTAGCCGGGCTAAGCAAAGGAAGATTCTGCAAATGGAAAAGCTTAATGGAAAGAAGATTAAAAGCCATGTCCCTGGTGCTTATGCTATGTTGAGGGGAGTCATCACTGGGGTCTCAATATCTATACTGAACAAAAATATAAACACAACATGCAACAATTTCAATTGTTTTACTGAGTTACAGTTCATATAAGGAAATCAGCCAATTGAAATAAATTCATTAAGCCCTAATCTATGAATTTCACATGACAGGGGCACAGCCATAGGTGGGCCTGGCAGGGCATAGGCCCACCCACTGGAGAGCCAGGCCCACCCACTGGGGAGCCAGGCCCAAACAATCAGAATGAGTTTTTCCCCACAAAAGGGCTTTATTCCAGACAGAAATACTCCTCAGTTTCATCAGCTGTCTGGGTGGCTGGTCTCAGATGATCCCGCAGGTGAAGAAGCTGGATGTGGAGGTCCTGGTCTGGCTTGGTTTCATGTGGTCTGCGGTTGTGAGGTCGGTTTCTCTTATTCTCTAAAATGACATTGGAGGTGGCTTATGGTAGAGAAATGAACATTATATTTTCTGGCAACAGCTCAGGTGGACATTCCTGCACTCAGCATACCAATTGCACGCTCCCTCAAAACTTGAGACATCTGTGGCATTGTGTTGTGTGACAAAACTGCACATTTTAGAGTGGCCTTTTATTGCCCCCAGCACAAAGTGCACCTGTGTAGTGATCATGCTGTTTAATCAGCTTCTTGATATGCCAGACCTGTCAGGTGGATGGATTATCTTGGCAAAATATGAAATACTCACTAACAAGGATGTAAACAAAGTTGTGCACAAAATCTAAGAGAAATAAGCGTTTTGTGCATATGGAACATTACTGGGATCTTTTATTTCAGCTCATGAAACATGGGACCATCACTTTACATGTTGCGTTTATATTTTTGTTAAGTATATGTTCTACTTCACACAGAGTAGGCTCAAAGAAACCAACCCATGCAATATCATTGCAACATGTAAAAAAAGAAGTGTATATGAATATAAAATAATCCAGCCATGATATATATATATATTTTTTTAATGCTTTACAAAACAATGTGTCAATGCCCACTATATGCACATTAATAATCTCATCTTGGAGAGTAATATCCTTTATGACCATTCATGAGAAGATCATTGTCAGGAGATGAAACATTTTCAAATGAATAGAAGGCAGTCACATTTCCATTGAGTTACTGCATTGGAACACTGCATTGACATGGAACAGTAATACTTTCTTCAGTCTGTGAGTTTTAGACTCCATAACTCCAGGAGTAAAGGTGGCCAACAATTCCAAGATAAGGTCAGCCTCAGGACATAAGGGTACTATGTAACCGTTAGACAAGAAATACATGGGCTTGTACAAAGAATGATGGAAGCATTACTTGAGAATGAATAACAGCATTCAAGTCGAACTGTGACCATTTGAATTACTAATGTAAAATGTTCTAATGAAGAGAAGGCAAAGAGCATTCCCATTTCCCATGAATTCAACACATTATATAGGCACGGAAAGATAATACTCTCTTCAGGCTGTGAGGTTTAGACCAGGTAATTCCAGGGCCTGTATTCAGAAACGTCACAGAGTAGGAGTGCTGATCTAGGATCAGTTTTGCCTTTCATATCATAATGGATAAGATTATATGGACAGGTGGTCCTCGATCAGCACTCCCACTCTGACGCTTTCTGGCTATTTGAGACTAGAGGGCCATGTGAAAATAGGGTGTAACGGTGGCCAACATTACCAACATCACTTCAACCTCAGGACATGAAAGCAGTGTGTAGCCTCTCGTGAAATGAACAGACTTGTACAAAGAACACCATAGGTTACTAGTGTCTCATAATACAACTCATTTAACCCCTGCTGAGGTCCTGGACCTCACATTTCAAACAACACTGTGATAACCCCTAACCATCTTTATTGCTCTGAATTCATCATAGGTATCCATATGTACTGCAGGAAATGTGATGGTATTAGTACACGCACTAACAAGGGGTTAACAGACGTGATGCACTGGCATCCGTTCTTTGCATCCATGATCGAATTTGATAACAATTTTGAAATGTTGTTGTTCGGAAATAAGAGGCTTGTGCCCTTGGCCAGTAATGCACTGCATTACTTTTGGGACAGACTGGTGGAAGGCCTCTTCTTTCTTGTCTTCTGGTTTTTCTTCTTGGTCCAGACATGCGTATTCTTCCCATTCATCTTGTTCCTGCTTTTCCTCTTGTACTTGGTCCTCAGCATTCTCTTCCTCTGAATCAGATGCATAATCCAACAGTCAGACACAACTCAAGTCCACATCCCATGACATGTGATAGGGAAGGCAGAGCTCTGTCCTACCTATGGATGTCACTCTTCATCTGCCGCCTTTTGGCGGTTCAGTTTGTTTTACTGCTAGTTAAAAGTAAGCTGATCAGGATGGCTAACATATAGCATCTGAAACAGTTAAAAGTTGGATTTTCTAGCGAAACGGGGTGATAAGGAATGGAAGACCAGCATCTGAGCTTAGGGACCTACATCAAAGGAATGGACAGAAAATAACATGATCATTTCAATCTGAGTGGTATCTACGGAAAGACTGGCTCTGTGGACAAGTCAACAGAATCCGTTGAGAGGATATTTTCTGCGCTGAAACGTATACTGATCACGGTCAACTCTCATCCCTTTTGAAGGCCCTGGGATCAATTCCCCCCAACTCAGTCGGGGTCTCAACTTTTGATTTTGTTAGTCAATCTCACTCAGATATCATTAAAAACTGCAAACATTTCTCAGTCAGGGTCTCGACTTGTTGTGAGTTAGAATAGTAGAATACACAAGGTGCAATTTCGATATTTGCTTGTGTATCAGCAGTTTCTCTTATGTCAATCAATGATAGTCAGTCAATTAGCCCATGTACGCAAAACATTTTTTTCATTGATACATTTGTTTAGAGGCCAGCTATCTAAACTTGTTATCATGGTCGAATTTGATTTTGTTAGTCAGTCTCATTCAGATATCATATTAAAAACTGCAAACATTTCTCTCCACCCAATGGTCCTGTGTAGCTCAGTTGGTAGACCATGGAGCTTGCAACGCCAGGGTTGTGGGTTCAATTTCCACAGGAGACCAGTATGGAAGTCACTCTGGATAAGAGTGTCTGCTAAATGACAAACATTTTAAAAGAATGTGTTAAATTGCAGGAATTATGCTGTGAAACAGCTAATTATTTTCTCTGCCCCATGGCAAAATGTGTACAATTGCACGAAATTAACTCTAAAACATTATTTTTTTCAAGAAGCTAATTAAACAGCATGATCATTACACAGGTGCACCTTGTGCTGGGAACAATAAAAGGCCACTCTAAAATGTGCAGTTTTGTCACACAACACAATGCCACAGATGTCTCAAGTTTTGAGGGTGCTGAGGAGTATTTTTGTCTCTAATAAAGCTCTTTTTTTTTGTGGGGAAAACTCATTCTGATTGGCTGTACCTGGCTACCAAGTGGTGGGCCTATGTCCTCCCAGGCCCAACCTTGGCTGCGCCCCTGCCCAGTCTTGTGAGGGCCTAATGAATTCATTTGAATTGACTGATTTCGTTCTATGAACTGGAACTGAGTAAAATCTTTTAAATTGTTGCGTGTTGCGTTTTATATTTTTGTTCAGTATAATTGCAAGTATAAACAGATTAAACGTGCTCAAATCAGAGTCTCCAACACCAGTCAACATTTATTTATTTAAAGCACCGTTGCCAGTTCCTGCTTTACCGATAAAGAACACCTCAAGTTTGTTAATGGGGGACCCTTTCTTCTGCCTCTGCCACTGTGTTAGACCTCTTTGGACAATGTTGGCCCTGGTGATGCAGATCTTAAAATCTTGGTGTGCTTCCACCTTACCAGCTAGCCACCGGAGCACATCATCATCAATGTCTACAACACAAATCCTGTAGCCATGAAGTGCTTTGAAAGGCTGGTCATGGCTCACATCAACACCATTATCCCAGAAACCCTAGACCTACTCCAATTTGCATACATCTGTAGCCATTAAGTGCTTTGAAAGGCTGGTCATGGCTCACATCAACACCATTATCCCAGAAATCCTAGACCCACTCCAATTTGCATACCGCCCCAACAGATCCACAGATGATGCAATCTCTATTGCATTCCACACTGCCCTTTCCCACCTGGACAAGAGGAACACCTACGTGAGAATGCTATTCATTGACTACAGCTCAGCATTCAACACCATAGTGCCCTCAAAGCTCATCACTAAGTTAAGGACCCTGGGACTAAACACCTCCCTCTGCAACAGGATCCTGGACTTCCTGACGGGCCGCCCCCCAGGTGGTAAGGGTAGGTAACAACACATCTGCCACGCTGATCCTCAACACGGGGGCCCCTCAGGAGATGATTGTGGACTACAGGAAAAAAATGGGGACTGAGCACACCCCCATTCTCATCGACGGGGCTGTAGTGGAACAGGTTGAGAGCTTCAAGTTCCATGGTGTCCACATCACCAACGAACTATCATGGTCCAAACACACCAAGACAGTCGTGAAGAGGGCATGACAAAGCCTATTCCCCTCAGGAGACTGAAAAGATTTGGCATGGGTCCTCAGATCCTCAAAAAGTTATACAGCTGCACCATCGAGAGCACCCTGACTGGTTGCATCACCGTCTGGTATGGCAACTGCTCAGCCTCCGACCGCAAGGCACTACAGAGGGTAGTGCGTACGGCCCAGTACATCACTGGGGCCAAGCTTCCTGCCATCCAGGACCTCTATACCAGGCGGTGTCAGAGGAAGTCCCTAAAAATTGTCAAAGACTCTAGCCACCCTATTCATAGACTGTTCTCTCTGCTACCACATGGCAAGCGGTACCGGAGCGCCAAGTCTAGGCACAAAAGGCTTCTTACCAGCTTCTACCCCCAAGCTAAAAGACTCCTGAACAGCTAATCATGGCTAACCTGACGATTTGCACTGGTACTGTATATATATACAGTGAGGGGAAAAAGTATTTGATCCCCTGCTGATTTTGTATGTTTGCCCACTAACAAAGACATGATCAGTCTATAATTTTAATGGTAGGATTATTTGAACAGTGAGAGACAGAATAACAACAACAAAAATCCAGAAAAACGCATGTCAAAAATGCTATAAATTGATTTGCATTTTAATGAGGGAAATAAGTATTTGACCCCCTCTGAATCAGAAAGATTTCTGGCACCCAGGCGTCTTTTATACAGGTAACGAGCTGAGATTAGGAGCACACTCTTAAAGGGAGTGCTCCTAATCTCATTTTATTACCTGTATAAAATACACCTGTCCACAGAAGCAATCAATCAATCAGATTCCAAACTCTCCACCATGGCCAAGACCAAAGAGCTCTCCAAGGATGTCAGGGACAAGATTGTAGACCTACACAGGGCTGGAATGGGCTACAAGACCATCGCCAAGCAGCTTGGTGGTAAGGTGACAACAGTTGGTGTGATTATACACAAATGGAAGAAACACAAAATAACTGTCAATCTCCCTCGGCCTGGGGCTCCATGCAAGATCTCACCTCGTGGAGTTGCAATGATCAAGAAAATGGTGAGGAATCAGCCCAGAACTACTCGGGAGGATCTTGTCAATGATCTCAAGGCAGCTGGGACCATAGTCACCAAGAAAACAATTGGTAACACACTACGCCGTGAAGGACTGAAATCCTGCAGCGCCCGCAAGGTCCCCCTGCTCAAGAAAGCACATATACAGGACCATCTGAAGTTTGCCAATGAACATCTGAATGATTCAGAGGAGAACTGGGTGAAAGTGTTGTGGTCAGATGAGACTAAAATCGAGCTCTTTGCCATCAACTCAACTCGCCGTGTTTGGAGGAGGAGGAATGCTGCCTATGACCCCAAGAACACCATCCCCACCGTCAAATATGGAGGTGGAAACATTATGCTTTTTTCTGTTTTTCTGCTAAGGGGACAGGACAACTTCACCGCATCAAAAGGACGATGGACGGGGCCATGTATCGTCATTTCTTGGGTGAGAACCTCGTTCCCTCTGCCAGGGCAATGAAAATGGGTCGTGGATGGGTATTCCAGCATGACAATGACCCAAAACACACGGCCAAGGCAACAAAGGAGTGGCTCAAGAAGAAGCACATTAAGGTCCTGGAGTGGCCTAGCCAGTCTCCAGACCTTAATCCCATAGAAAATCAGTGGAGGGAGCTGAAGGTTTGAGTTGTCAAACATCAGCCTCGAAACCTTAATGACTTGGAGAAGATCTGCAAAGAGGAGTGGGACAAAATCCCTCCTGAGATGTATGCAAACCTGGTGGCCAACTACAAGAAACGTCTGACCTCTGTGATTGCCTCTGTATTTGGCAGTGGGCAAACGTAAAAAATCAGCAGGGGATCAAATACTTTTTTTTCCCTCACTGTATATATTTTCTTTTAAATGTGTATATTTTGTACAAAAGTAATGTAGTGGGCCCTGTCACGAACGTCTACTAAGTGAGTGGACCAAGGCGCAGCGTGCGATACGAACATGACTTTATTCAATTAAAGTACTCAATACAAAACAACAAACAATGACGAATCGTGAAGTCCTCAGTTACAATGACTGATACGGAACAAAAACCCACAACACTAAGGTGAACACTGACAGTTTAAATATGGCTCCCAATCAGAGATAACGAGCCGACAGCTGACACTCGTTACCACTGATTGGGAGTCACACGACCAAACAAGGAAACACAACCAAATACAACACAACCAATACCAAACACAACCAAATGAACACACCCTGGCTCAAAATACACAGTCCCGGAGCCAGAGCGTGACAGGCCCTTTACTTGTCCTATATTAGTGGACCGATATAGCAGTATGTAGCGCGGGAAAAGTGTGGTTACGAGAGTGAAAGTCCGAAAAAAATCCCAAACAAAACAGACAAAAGGTATTTTGGCAAAATAAATAACAGATGTGATTGTGCTTTTTGTATTACTGTATGGGAAGACTGAGATTATCGTTACATGTCATGATAAACCTTAAACGCAGACCAAAGAGCCCAACTCCCCCCTACCCAGGACACTATTTTCTTGGTCTATTGTGGTTTGGAAAGTTAGGAGTATTGAGATTAATAAAATGTGTATTATGTACTTGTTATTCTTTGAAAATAGGCAACTTTTTTTTCTTCCGCTTTACAAAGATTCTTCCATGTTTACCTTTTTGGATCCTCACCAGTTTGCATCCTTGCTGTCTCTCTGTCTCAAGGTGTGGTACCAGAAGGGTTTGTTCCCCTCAGAGCCTGTGTTTGTTCCCTCGCCGGACGCCGTGGAGGAGGACGATGGGGTCATCCTGTCCGTGGTGGTCACGCCCACTAAGGTAAAGGTCATGGGTCATTCTATCGCCCACATGACTAGCTAAATTATAAAATATGATCTTACAGTGTTAAGCTTTCACAAGGTAATTCAGAGAAGCAGATTGTAATTTTGGTGTGCATAGAATGGAGTCATGAGTGTATTCTGATGTGTGGCCCACAGCAAATTTTATTCACAATACAACAAACATAGGCTGTTCTGTTCAGGACAACCCAGAGATAACATCATCTCATCTTGTAACTGTACATCAAAGGTAGTGATCATCAATGTTGACACTATGTATTACTTGAGTTTTATAATATGGAAATGTGAAGTGCACATTTGGACTCAGTTGTTTGGCACATGCTTGTATGACATCAAAGCTGTATTTATTATAATCCTCAACATCTCATCTTCCAAAATGCACAGAATCCTTGTAATTTACAGCATTCCCCTCACTCAGACAAGAAAATTAGAGCCCAATCGATTTGGGATTTTAGGGAGGCAAAAGTCGCCAATTACCAATACACCTGCCGATATAAGATTTTTTTAGACATGGAATGCATAACAAAATGTTTTTATTACACAACATCTGCTCCAAATTATGATTTATTAACTAAATATTAAAATGTACATTTAAGAATATTTTATTTGTGGTTTACATGATAACCACTAAAAAGCAACTACAGTGCCTTCAGAACGTATTCAGAACCCTTGACCTTTTCCACATTTTGTTGTGTTACAGCCGGAGAGGTTGTGTCATTGGCCTACACACTATACCCCATAATGTTACAGTGAAATTCTGTTTTTAGATGTTCTTTTACAAATTAATAAAACATGAAAATGTCTTGAGTCAATAAGTATTCAACCCCTTTGTGACGGCAAGCCTAAATAAGTTCAGTAGTAAAAATGTGCTTAACAAGTCACATAATACGTTGCATGGTCTCACTTTGTGTGCACTTATAGTGTTTAACGTGCTTTTTGAATGACTACTTAATCTCTGTATCCCACACATAGAATTATCTGTAAGGTCCCTCAGTCGAGCAATGAATTGCAAACACAGATTCACCCACAAAGACCAGGGAGGTTTTCCAAAGCCTCGCAGAGAAGGGCACCTCATAGTAGATGGATAAAAATATAAAAAGCAGACATTGGATATCCCTTTGAGCATGGTGAAGTTATTAATAACACTTTGGATGGTGTATCAATACACCCAGTCACTCCAAAGATACAGGCGTCCTTCCTAACTCAGTTGCTGGAAGGAATGAAACCGCTTAGGGATTTCACCATGAGACCAATGGTGACTTTAAAACAGAGTTTAATGGCTGTGATAGGAGAAAACTGAGGATGGATCAACAACATTGTAGTAGTTACTCCACAATCAAGGGAAATGGTGGCTACTTTGAAGAATCTCAAATATAAAATATATTTAGATTTGTTTAACACTTTTTTGGTTACTACATGATTCCATATGTGTTATTTCATAGTTTTGATGTCTTCACTATTATTCTACAATGTAGAAAATAGTAAAACGAAAGAAAAACCCTTGAATGAGTAGGTGTGTCCAAACTTTTGACTGGTAAATTAGATTTCTTTGTTTAATTTAATACATTTGCAAAAATGTCTAAAAAACATGTTTTCACTTTGTCATTATGGAGTATTGTGTGTAGATGGGTGAGAAATGTATTCAATCCATTTTGAATTCAAGCTGTAACAACAAAATGTAGAATAAGTCAAGGGGTATGAATACTTTCTGAATGCATTTTATATCCTCTATAAATACGAAAGTAAATACAAAACACTTTTTTAGAAATATTTTTAAGGTGTACCTATTTTTGGAAGTGGATAAGAATGCAGAATTGTTTATGTTGAAGCACCACAAGCACACTAATAAACAAGAAGGGCTGAATGAATTGAACTTTGTCTATAAGTAAATCTGAAACTGCACTGTTCACAAGTTCGTAAAGTCACCACTAGATGTCATCATCAGCATCATAGATCTGTGCCAGATAGCAGATTTCTGAAAACTAACTAGTAATATCTGCGCTTTATCTGTGGAATAAAGACCGATACACATATTTCTGTGAATGGCAAATATCAGCTGATAATATTGGTCACCCGATTTATCAGTAGGGCTCTAAACAAAACATTTTCCAAAAGTAGCCCAATTACCGGGAGAGATGGGGGCAACTTTCTTGCAGCCCGCGGTGCTCAAGTTCAGAACAGCTGTCAGTCAAAACCCATACAGAGCTGTGAAGCAGAGACTGAGGTCTAACATCATGTAAGAAAATGTGCATTTTTATTTTAAACATGGTGGTTTTGACAACCATTGTCAATTTTAAAAAAACTTGAACTTGTCATCAATCATATTCACACCTGTTCAGGTTGATCACCTTTTTCACCCATTCATTAGGGTCATATGGTGACATTCACAGGGCATCAACCTCAGTTATTTTAGACACAAGTTACATCATTTCAGAACCTTGCCATACTGATATGATATTAATAGAGATTCATTTTGAATGTTTTAGAGTGTTGATAGAGGTTAATCTAGAATGTTCTACAGTGTTGATGTAGATGCATCTTGAAGGTTCTATCTCTCTGTGCAGGATAAGAGTACATTCCTCCTGGTTCTGGATGCCAAGACATGGGAGGAGCTGGGGAGAGCCGAGGTGCCTGTCAACATTCCCTATGGTTTCCATGGGGCCTTCAACCCCACCGCCTAGATCTGCATTACTGACCTACCAATCACCCCCTTCCCTCCAAGGAAATGAACGTCCTAAATATGATTAGGCTATAGTTTACTACATTGCCTAGAAATAAATATTGATCACCCATATTTCTCTCCGTTTGAAAATCATCCTGCTCCTGAAAGATGGGCTATAAAACATAGCTCAAGAGAAAGTGCAAGTGTCTGCTCTCTCTCCAACTTTGCTCTCTTCATACTAGGTCTAGACTATTGGCTGGTATAGCCCAGTAATACTGGGTAAGCCTAATATATTGAGTCACACGAGAATCTTTGGTAATTTAACCTATTTCTTAGGATATGTTTGTGCATTTTGATATTGCCTATAGGCAGTGGCGGCTCCTGAAAAAATTCTCAGGGGGGGCAATTTTTCTGATGATTTAGGTGACCTACACACATTTTAAAAAATATATGTCCAGCAACAACATGAAGACAGGGGCAGCATATAAGTCAATACCAGAAGCATTTATTGACTGATCTCAAAAGTGTTGGCTTACAAAAGCAAAAATAATCAAGGGTGTTCTTTCACATTCCTCAACACTGCATAAACAATATGCATTTCCATAAAACACCTCATCTAATTGTGCCACAAAGTTGACAAGTCCAAGAAAAATACCAGGGTTGGTGGAGCCCTCAGTTTCATCTTTGCCTCGCAAAGCTAACTCAAACACTCCGCAAAACTTCACACACTGGATTAGCCGGCTGAGGATGTGGCGGTTCTTGCTAACCTCATCGTTGTGGCGGCGGACAGCTAGCCTGTATCCCTCATCCAGTTGAGTGGCAATGTTCACTCTCCCCAAAGCAGACAATCTCAAACAGCTATCCATGTGGGTCTTTGACAGCTCATGTTTCTTAATCTTTTCTGAAAGATGGTGCATGTCCGTTACACCAGTCGCTGTCCAAGCGGTGCTGTCTGCCGTGCCACCTTCAGGGTGAAAGAGTAAGCAGGGGTAGCAGAAGACTGCATTAGCTACATCGCAAACTGCTAGCCAGGTTTATCGCCCTAATGAACACACCGCCCCTGCCTATAGGGTGCAAAATGACTGGGAAAATGACTGGCAAGCGAGCTGTCACACACGCCTAAAATAACATTGAAGGACTGGGTTCGGGACCAGTTCTTGGTAGCAGGTGGGAGTCAGACAGAAATCCAACGGGAGCGGGCGAGTGCAGTATGAAGTAAATCAGACCGAGCCACTCTTCATAATATTAAAATGACTGTAATTAAGTGACATGTTCAGTAGAAGAGATTCCACAAAGCGCTGATGCGCTTTACAAAGATTCAAAAAACATGCATAATCTTTTGTCTCTATTCGCACACAGACCGGACAGAAGATTGTTAAATGTGCCTGTATGATAATAATATGCCAAATTATGCCAGTCAGAATGTCGACTGTAGGTTGCTTAAAGTCAAAAGACTGCAGTAGTATCAGAACAAATACAACAACTATACAATGTTATACATTATTGACTAATACTTTTCCTTACATTTTTCTAATGATTTTTGTATTATATTTTATTTTACCTTTTTTTAAACAGGGAGTCACCATTGAGACCAGGGTATCTTTCACAAGGGAGCCTTGCATATACAATTAATGAGACAAAATCGAATTAAAATGTAATACAATGTAACAAACTAAAATACAGCACAACACAAATATTCAAGAAAAACAGTTATATTCCTCAGTAAGAAATTCCCCAATCAATATTGTAAATTGCCAGAGAGTCACCAGAACATCCAATTGTAATATATTTTGAAGTTTGATCCAGCAATGGCAGATTTACCTAGCTTAGTGGAGAGCCGAGGAACCTCAAGAGTTAACCAACCCTGTGAACAGGTTTGATATATCATGTTTTTATACTTTAACAATAAAGTTAAGTAAGTTGGAAGCTTGTGTAGTATAGCTTTATAAACAAAAAGGGAGTAATGAAGTGATCTACGGGACTTTAATGAGGACCAGTCAACCTTTTGATACAAGATGCAGTTGGTGAGTGTTAAAACTGTGACCTGTGATAAAAAACGAATGGTGCTATGATAGACGGCATACAAAGTTTCAAGAGTAGTGGCTGCTGCAATCTGGTAAATGGTGTCACCATAGTCAAGAACTGGCCGCAAAATGACTGTACCATCTGCTTCCTGCTATTTAGGAAGAGGCAAGATCTATTTCTAAAAAAGAAGCCCACTTTAAATCTTAGCTTTTTAACTGGCTCTTCCATATGTTTTTAAAACATGAAATCTTTGTCAATCCAAATGCCCAGATATTTATAGGTGGGAACCCGATCGATGGGAGAACCATTCAATGAACAACATGTATTTAGTCTTGCCCTCATTAGGTACAAGTTTTAAACCAACCATGGCTTTCTGTAAGGTAACAATGTCAGATTGCAGCTCTTACATAGCCTGGTCAACAGAAATGTCAATGGCATACAGATGAATATTACAAGTTAACAGATAGACTAATATAATTTATATAAAAAGTAAAGAGAACAGGTCCCAATACCGACCCCTGCGGTACACGTTTTGTAATATCCAGGTCCTGTGTCCTGTCTGACAGATCATTCTCAAACCACTTGTAAGAAGCCTGATCCAGGCCTATTTCAGTCAATATTTTAATGAGAACGTGATTTTCAACAGTATCGAAGGCCTTGGAAGGTCTATTAATAAGGAAGCACAATGATTTTTATGATCTAAGAAATTGAACACATAATCTAAAACAAGTGTAGCAGCTGAAACGGTGCTATGTCCAGGTCTAAAACCCGACTGGTATACATTAAGAATAGAATGAGACGTTAAAAAAGTTATTAGCTGAGAGTTGGCCAGGGATTCAATAACTTTGGAAAGGCAAGATAATTTGGAAATTGGACGGTAGTTATCTATACTGAACAAAAATATAAAAGCAAGGTGTAAAGTGTTGGTCCCATGTTTCATGAGCTGAAATAAAAGATCCCAAAAATGTTCAATGAACACAAAAAGCGCATTTCTTTCACATTTTGTGAACAAATTTGTTTATATCCCTGTTAGTGAACATTTCTCCTTTGCCAAGATAATCCATCCACCTGACAGGTGTGGCATTTTAAGAAACTGATTAAACAGCATTATCATTACATAGGTGCACCTTGTGCTGGGGACAATAAAGGGCCACTCTAACATGTGTAGTTTTGTGTCACAACACAATGCCACAGAGGTCTCAAGTTCTGATTGAGCGTGAAATGATAGAATGACTATGAGGTTAAAGTGTAGACTGTCAGCTTTAATTTCATGTTCATCTGTATTGGGTGAACCGTTTAGAAATTACAGCACTTTTTTGTACATATTCCCCCCATTCTAGGGGACCAAACGTATTGGGACAAATTCACTTGTGTATTAAAGTAGTAAACAGTTAAGTATTTGGTCCCATATTAATAGCACGCAATGGCTACATCAAGCCTGTGACTCTACAAATTTGTTGGATGCCCTTGCTGTTTGTTTTGGTTGTGGTTCAGATTAGAAATGAATGGTAAATAATGTATTGTGTCACTATGAAGTCACTTTTACTGTAAATAAGAATAGAATATGTTTCTAATCACTTCTACATTCATGTGGATGCTACCATGATTACAGATAATGCTGAATGAATCTAGAATAATGATGAGTGTGAAAGTTAGACGCACAAATATCATACTCCCCCCAAAGAAAATGATAACTACTCTGTTATGGTAATGGTGAGAGGTTAGCATGTCTTGGGGGTATGATATTTGTGTGTCTGTAACTTTCTCACTCATCATTATTTATGATTCATTCAGGATTCTCCGTATTCATGGTACCATCCACATTAATATACAATAGAAGTGTTTAGAAATATATTATATTCTTATTTAAAGTAAACGTGACTCTATAGTGACACAATACATTATTTACCATTCATTTCTATTGGGCACAAAACAATCTTAAACACAACTAAAACAAATATTAAATGCATCCAACAAATTTGTAGAGTCACAGGCTTGATGTAGTCATTGCGTGCTATGAATATGGGACCAAATACTTAACTTTTTACTACTTTAATACACAATAATAATAGTGAATTTGTCCCAATACTTTTTGTCCCCTAAAATGGTGGGGCTATGTACAAAAAGTGCTGTAATTTCTACACGGTTCACCCGATATGGATGAAAATACCCTCAAATTAAATCTGACTGTCTCCAATTTAACCATTGTATCATTTCAAATCCAAAGTGCTGGAGTACAGAGCCAAAACAACCAAAACATGTGGCACTGTCCCAATACTTTTGGAATTCACTGTATTTCTCAAATGTATGGACTGTCAATCAGACTTAGAATAAGTCAGTCTAGCCTTAGCTCAAACCACATTTCTTTCCTGTAATTTCTCAGAAAATTAATGTGTGAACCAATAATTAGACCTGTCTTTTACCCAAAGTTTTTAGTATGGTGCATGTTTATCTGCAACATAGTTAAACAGGAAAATAAAACAATTATGGCCTGATATGAGTCAGTGATAATTGACACAAACCCACCAGTTAGTCAACCCCAGCTCAGACAAAAAATTGTTCTCATTAAAATTCCCAGAAAATAATTTTGTAATAATGCGTGAGCGAGATTTAGGTAGTTTAACGTCTTTTATGCAGGCAACAGGACAATGATCACTGAACTCATTAGCAAAAATCCCATTGGCTGTAAACTTATGAGGGGCATTTGTTAGAATAATAACTAAAATAGTAGATTTTTCAGGGAGTTTAAAGTTGGGGCGAGTTGGTTTAGTTAATTTAGCTAAATGAGATTAAGCTCAATACAAATATCTTTCAGCCCATCAGATACTGGCATCAACCAATCCAGATTAAGATAACCCTCTATTAATAATTCGGATTTAGCACAGTTATACAGCAGGTCAGACAATTTGCTAAGATCACATATGGAGGCAGAGGGAGGGTGATATATTCCCACTAGCGTCAGATGGGCATTATTACCAAGTCAACATTTAGGACTAGATATTCAAATTGCTTAGGGAGAGAGGTGGTAATGGATACAGAAATATTTAAATTGCTCTTTATGTATACAGTGACACCCCCTCCTCTGTCAACTCTGTCAGATCTAAAAACATAACCAGTCAGAGACACATCAGAGTCCGGCATATATTTTTTTTATCAACCCACTTCAGAGGACTCATATCTTTTTGAGTTTTTACAGCTTTTCTGCTACATACAGTGCATTCAGAAAGTATTCAGACACCTTACTTATTTCGAAAAAAAATTATGTTACAGCCTTATTCTAAAATGTATTAAATTGTTTTTTGTCCTCATCAATCTACACACAATACCCTATAATGACAAAGCAAAAGCAGCTTTTTAGACATTTTTGCAAACTTATTACAAATAAAAAACTGAAATATTACATTTACATAAGTATTCAGACCCTTAACTCAGTACTTTGTTGAAGCACCTTTGGCAGCGATTACAGCCTCAAGTCTTCTTGGGTATGACGCTACAAGCTTGGCACACCTGTATTTCTCCCATTTTCTGCAGATCCTCTCAAGCTCGGTCAAGTTGGATGGGGAGCATCGCTGCATAGCTATTTTCAGGTCTCTCAAGAGACGTTCGATCGGGTTCACGTCCAGGCTTTGGCTGGTCCACTCAAGGACATACAGATACTTGTCCCGAAGCCACTCCTGTGTTTTCTTGGCTGTGTGCTAAGGGTCGTTGTCCTGTTGGAAGGTGAACTTTCGCACCCAGTCTGAGGTCTTGAGCGCTCTGGATCAGGTTTTCATCAACGATCTCTCTGTACTTTGCTCTGTTAATCTTTCCCTCGATCCTGACTAGTCTCCCAGTCCCTGCCGCTGAAAAACATCCCCACAGCATGATGCTGCCACCACCATGCTTCACTGTAGGGATGGTGCCAGGTTTCCTCCAGATGTGACGCTTGGCATTCAGGCCAAAGAATTCAATCTTGGTTTCATCAGACCAGAGAATCTTGTTTCTCATGGTCTGAGAGTCATTTAGGTGCCTATTGGCAAACTCCAAGAGGGCTGTCATGTGCCTTTTACTGAGGGTTGGCTTCCGTCTGACCACTCTACCATAAAGGCCTGATTAGTGGAGTGCTGCAGAGATGGTTGTCCTTCTGGAAGGTTATCCCATCTCCACAGAGGAACTCTTGAGCACTGTCAGAGTGACCATCGGGTTCTTGGTCACCTCCCTGACCAAGGCCCTTCTCCCCCGATTGCTCAGTTTGGCCGGGCGACCAGCCCTAGGAAAAGTCTTGGTGGTTCCAAACTTCTTCCATTTAAGAACAATGGAGGCCACTGTGTTCTTGGGGACCTTCAATGCTGCAGAAATGTTGGTGCCCTTCCCCAGATCTGTGCTTCGACACAATCCTGTCTCAGTGCTCTACGGACAATTTCTTCGACCTCATGGCTTGGTTTTTGCTCTGACATGCACTGTCAACTGTGGGACCTTATATAGAAAGGTGTGTGCCTTTCCAAATCATGTCCAATCAATTGAATTTACCACAGGTGGACACCAATCAAGTTGTAGAAACATCTCAAGGATGATAAATGGAAACAGGATGCACCTGAGCTCAATTTTCGAGTCTCATAGCAAAGGGTCTGAATACTTATGTAAATAAGGTATTTCTGTTTGTAGTAATTTTTTTGTTGCTAAAATGTCTAAAAACCTATTTTCCCTTTGTAATTATTGGCTATTGTGTTTAGATTAAAGAGGATTTTTTTTTATTTCATGCATTTTAAAATAAGGATGTAACAAAACAAAATGTTGAAAAGTGAAGGGGTCTGAATATTTTCTGAATGCACTGTACACATTTTACATATACATTTTACATACATGGTACTTTTATATACAGCAATCACATAATAATAATACATGACCAAACATAAACTCTTTAATCCCACCCCTCAGCCACTCTCAGCCCAATTCCCTTATCACCATAGACCACCCTCAGTTTAGTATGGCTTGTTAAAGAAAGGACGATACTTTTAAAAAAAGTTTCATTTTCAATTAGTCGGAAATGAGAAGGTTTAAGTATAATTTATGTACGAGTGAAGCTTTTAGTGAGAGGTTTAATGCTTTAATATTGAATAATATTAGTCCTCCAAACTCATATTCATTATATAAATAGGCATGTTTAATTTTGTCTGGCTTAGCATTCCAAATAAAGTGAAATATATTTTGCTCATATGATAAAAAAAAAATGTTGTCTGGAGTAGGCAACGCCATTAGTAAGTAGGTAAACTGTGACAGGACCAAAGAGTTAATCAATGTGATTTTTCCATAATGAGACAAGTATTTACCTCTCCGTGGTTGCAGAATCTTATCTATTTTTGCAAACTTTCTATTGAAATTGGTTCTGGTAAGTTCATTATATTTTTTTAGATATAAATACCAAGTATGTCTACTTCACCTTCCGCCCATTTTATTGGTAAACTACAAGGTAGTGTAAACACTGACTTTTAACGATCCAATACGTAATATGCTACACTTGTCATAATTAGGTTTTAGTTCAGAGATTAAGATCTTCAATGAGACAGGGATCCAGATTGCAGACTTAAGAAAAAACTTGAGTCATCGGCATACATTGACACTTTTTGGTTTTTAACCCCTTGATGTTCTTGTTGCATCTAATTTTAATAGCTAGCATTTCGATGGCCATAATAAATAGATATTGAGACAACGTACAGCCTTCTTTTACTCCTCTTAAAACATCAATACTTTCTAAGTAACCATTATTTACTATTTTACACCTGGGTTTGCTGTACATATCTTTAACCCATTGTATAAGAGATTAAAGTAATTAAAGTAATCCAGGCATTAATATATAAATTCTAGTCGTACTTTATCAAACGCCTTTTCGAAATCTGCTATGAAGACCAGGCCTGGTATCTTTGATGTTTCATAATGTTCAATTTTTACAAGTAATTGTCGTATATTATCTCCAATGTATCGTCCATGTAAAAAACCTGTCTGATCAGGATGAACAATATATGGTAAAACCTTTTTTATTCTAGGTGCTATGCATTTCACCAGGATATTCGCATCACAACATTGAAGAGTAAGAGGCCTCCAGTTTTTTTTATTGAATGGATCTTTAAACTTACCACCTGGGTTTCAGTAGTAATGAAATCAGGCCTTGTTGAGTACCTGAAAGTCTACTATTTTTATAGGAGTAATTAAAACATGCTAATAATGGTTATACAGTGGGGGAAAAAAGTATTTAGTCAGCCACCAATTGTGCAAGTTCTCCCACTTAAAAAGATGAGAGGACTGTAATTTTCATCATAGGTACACGTCAACTATGACACACAAAATGAGAAAAGAAATCCAGAAAATCACATTGTAGGATTTTTAATGAATTTATTTGCAAATTATGGTGGAAAATAAGTATTTGGTCACCTACAAACAAGCAAGATTTCTGGCTCTCACAGACCTGTAACTTCTTCTTTAAGAGGCTCCTCTGTCCTCCACTCGTTACCTGTATTAATGGCACCTGTTTGAACTTGTTATCAGTATAAAAGACACCTGTCAACAACCTCAAACAGTCACACTCCAAACTCCACTATGGCCAAGACCAAAGAGCTGTCAAAGGACACCAGAAACAAAATTGTAGACCTGCACCAGGCTGGGAAGACTGAATCTGCAATAGGTAAGCAGCTTGGTTTGAAGAAATCAACTGTGGGAGCAATTATTAGGAAATGGAAGACATACAAGACCACTGATAATCTCCCTCGATCTGGGGCTCCACGCAAGATCTCACCCCGTGGGGTCAAAATGATCACAAGAACGGTGAGCAAAAATCCCAGAACCACACGGGGGGACCTAGTGAATAACCTGCAGAGAGCTGGGACAAAAGTAACAAAGCCTACCATCAGAATGTCATATGGTCAGATGAAACCAAAATAGAACTTTTTGGTAAAAACTCAACTCGTCGTGTTTGGAGGACAAAGAATGCTGAGTTGCATCCAAAGAACACCATACCTACTGTGAAGCATGGGGGTGGAAACATCATGCTTTGGGGCTGTTTTCCTGCAAAGGGACCAGGACGACTGATCCGTGTAAAGGAAAGAATGAATGGGGCCATGTATCGTGAGATTTTGAGTGAAAACCTCCTTCCATCAGCAAGGGCATTGAAGATGAAACGTGGCTGGGTCTTTCAGCATGACAATGATCCCAAACACACCGCCCGGGCAACGAAGGAGTGGCTTCGTAAGAAGCATTTCAAGGTCCTGGAGTGGCCTAGCCAGTCTCCAGATCTCAACCCCATAGAAAATCTTTGGAGGGAGTTGAAAGTCCTTGTTGCCCAGCGACAGCCCCAAAACATCACTGCTCTAGAGGAGATCTGCATGGAGGAATGGGCCAAAATACCAGCAACAGTGTGTGAAAACCTTGTGAAGACTTACAGAAAACGTTTGACCTGTGTCATTGCCAACAAAGGGTATATAACAAAGTATTGAGAAACTTTTGTTATTGACCAAATACTTATTTTCCACCATAATTTGCAAATAAATTCATAAAAAATCCTACAATGTGATTTTCTGGAATTTTTTTTCTCATTTTGTCTGTCATAGTTGACGTGTACCTATGATGAAAATTACAGGCCTCTCTTATCTTTTTAAGTGGGAGAACTTGCACAATTGGTGGCTGACTAAATACTTTTTTTCCCCACTGTATGTGTACATCAAAAAAGGTCTGATATACATCTACTGGTATACCATCAAGCCCTGTTGGTTTCCAGACTGAAAATATTGAATTGCCTCAAAAAGTTCCTCCTCTGTAAGTTGGCCTTCACACAGGTCTTTCTGTTAATTTTACATTATTATTATTTGGAAAGAAATACGTACAGTTAACATCATTCTGAAAAGAAAACATATGCTTAAAATATTTTGCTTCCTCTTTCAAAATATAATTTCGTGAATCATGGATGACCGTCATTTTAATCAAGTGTTAAGCCGTTTGTTGTGCTATGAGGTGTAATTGATCATGATGAACGGATATCAAAACCGTCAGGCAAATTGATGTTCAATAATGAGACAAGCCATTCCAACCATCAACAAGGTTAATGTAATGCTTAGAACCCTTCCTCCACTTACTGCTAGAGGAATGAGCACTGTGCTCGACAATGCCGGCTAAGGTGGGTTAAAATTACAAATCGTCAAATACATACAACAATGTCAAACATTAAGACACGACCACTGAAAATTACTAATTAGAACTACTTACTACTTACTACTTGCACAAAAAAAAAATGTAGAAAGGTTAATCATTTAAGTACAAGGGACCGTAAATGTGTACATTCACTACAACAAATATCCATGTTCAAGTAACTTCAATCATTATAGATCAGAATACATCATGCAATTTAGTTTCAACAAGTTAATAAAACACAAAACATTTAAGTATTTACAACTTAAAAAGATGACCATATGGGTGGTGATTTCACTTTATTACTTTAAGTATTGAACACTGAAACACTTTGAGTTGGGTAACTTGAATGGTTCTAGGCAACTGGTTTCCACAAAAATAATTGTTAGCAGAACTAATTACTTTTTTTTCAGTGCAGTATCTGATGCCTTACTGTACATTAAGTTATGCATGCATATCCCAAAGTCAAGGGTTAATCTTTAACCACTAAGAATCTTTTGTATTTTTTGTACATTTTATACAAATTGTTTTACTGTGTTCTGTGGTACATTTTAATAAAAAGTGTGACTATAAAAAGTTTATAATCTTTTTTCTGACCTTTATCAGTCATTTATATTATTGATAGATCAATTGAGATCAATATAATTTATAATAAAGCCACCAGTGGCCTGGTGTAGTCTAGCCGCTCTAACAGTCTAAGCTGCTTCCTCTAGAACACTATGTAGCACTGCGAGTCTGCAGGTATGAATTGAAATCTGACCCACTGGTCTTTCAGTACACTCTTCTTGCCTCTCCTGTCTCTCTCTATCCTACCCAATAAAAAAAAGCCATCAGTTCTGTGGAAAAACTCAGTCATCATATGTTCCTACCTTGTTGAGAGTTCCATGTTATTATTGTACAGTGCTGAATGTTCTGCCTACCAACCTACATGCATGTCCCCTGTAAATGAAAGCAATCATATGTCTTCTAATCCCTGACATCAAACAGGCATTCAGAGAAGCCTTGAAAGAGTCCTGGTGGTCCAGGTCTAACAGTGTTAGAAATGTCCCTGTTAAGTTGTGACTTTCTCGAAAAATATTTGTTTTTCATGTAATTAATGTGTTATGAGTGACCTCTACTTGCGTAATGTGGTACTGTAGTTATGTGGTTGCAAAAACCAGGATTTAATCTCCAGCTAAAAGGCTCTGTATGGTCAATCCAACGTCTTCAATGGCCGTACCCTCCGCAGACATCAGGGCTTTCATACGAAGCCTCCGACCACATTTTTTGGATCAAGCATAAATTGGCTTTTAATTTCATTTACCAGAGAACCCCACAGTGGATGTATCATAATACCCATAAAACCTAGCAGTCAAATACATAAATGGTCCCAATTTTTTTTTACCACTTCAAACAAGGTCTGTTTTTCATGTAGGCTTTCCTTGGCGTGACATTTTCATAACCGTGTAAATCTCTCTCGGACAAGGAGACTTTTATCGATATATTCGGCTCTATTTACTCTCCGAATTCGAAAATGCTAATTAGTGTCAAAGTAGACATCATGCAAGACTACAAATCCCTGCAAGCTCCTGCTCATCATCTCTAGCTGACACCTTTGCTGTCAGCTAACTAGCTACTAGCTACCTTGATCCAAAACGAAAGATATTGAACATTTTCATTTGTTCCATATTTGATTGAACTAATATTTGTTGGCTTATTTATGCATTTGGTCTCGTACAGAATACTATCCTAGTAGCAGTCATATATTTACAATTTGCAATAATTACTTGGCTACCTACCTAGATGATGTTAGCAACATACCCTTATTTTAATAATAATATGCCATTTAGCAGACGCTTTTATCCAAAGCGACTTACAGTCATGTGTGCATACAATTTTACGTATGGGTGGTCCCGGGGATCGAACCCACTACCCGGGCGTTACAAGCGCCATGCTCTACCAATTGAGCTACAGTATTTAAGCAATTTTTTAATTCCTTAAAATTTCTGCCAACTATATGGCGTCAGAATGCACTGATACATTAAAGCAATTTAGTACTAACTTGTTGCAGATTCAAAGCCAGATTAAATCATTGTAGAATGTATCCATAATCATGAATGAATAAGCATATTTATTTGACAAGAATGCACCGTCACCCATCAATCATGTCAAAATCAAACAATTTTGATTGTTTTAAAGAAATCTAAATAGTAAACAACGCATATACAGTGGGGAGAACAAGTATTTGATACACTGCCGATTTTGCAGTTTTTCCTATTTGCCTTATGATCTCAGAGTCTATTCACATTGTATGATTTTTAAGTAATTAATTTGCATTTTATTACATGACATAAGTATTTGATCACCTACCAACCAGTAAGAATTCCGGCTCTCACAGACCTGTTAGTTTTTCTTTAAGAAGCCCTCCTGTTCTCCACTCATTACCTGTATTAACTGCACCTATTTGAACTTGTTACCTGTATAAAAGACACCTGTCCACACTCTCAATCAAACAGACTCCAACCTCTCCACAATGGCCAAGACCAGAGAGCTGTGTAAGGACATCAGGGATAAAATTGTAGACCTGCACAAGGCTGGGATGGGCTACAGGACAATAGGCAAGCAGCTTGGTGAGAAGGCAACAACTGTTGGCAAAATTATTAGAAAATGGAAAAAGTTCAAGATGACGGTCAATCACCCTCGGTCTGGGGCTCCATGCAAGATCTCACCTCGTGGGGCATCAATGATCATGAGGAAGGTGAGGGATCAGCCCAGAACTACACGGCAGGACCTGGTCAATGACCTGAAGAGAGCTGGAACCACAGTCTCAAAGAAAACCATTAGTAACACACTACACCGTCATGGATTAAAATCCTGCAGCACACGCAAGGTCCCCCTGCTCAAGCCAGCGCATGTCCAGGCCCGTCTGAAGTTTGACCAATGACCATCTGGATGATCCAAAGGAATACAGCCAAGAAGGATGAGTACAACCCCAAGAACACCATCCCAACCGTGAAGCATGGAGGTGGAAACATCATTCTTTGGGGATGCTTTTCTGCAAAGGGGACAGGACGACTGCACCGTATTGAGGGGAGGATGGATGGGGCCATGTATCGCGAGATCTTGGCCAACAACCTCCTTCCCTCAGTAAGAGCATTGAAGATGGGTCGTGGCTGGGTCTTCCAGCATGACAATGACCCAAAACACACAGCCAGGACAACTAAGGAGTGGCTCCGTAAGAAGCATCTCAAGGTCCTGGAGTGGCCTAGCCAGTCTCCAGACCTGAACCCAATAGAACATCTTTGGAGGGAGCTGAAAGTCCGTATTGCCCAGCGACAGCCCCGAAACCTGAAGGATCTGGAGAAGGTCTGTATGGAGGAGTGGGCCAAAATCCCTGCTGCAGTGTGTGCAAACCTGGTCAAGAACTACAGGAAACTTATGATCTCTGTAATTGCAAACAAAGGTTGCTGTACCAAATATTAAGTTCTGCTTTTCTGATGTACAGTATCAAATACTTATGTCATGCAATAAAATGCTAATTAGATTCCGTCTCTCACAGTTGAAGTGTACCTATGATAAAAATTACAGACCTCTACATGCTTTGTAAGTAAGAAAACCTGCAAAATCAGCAGTGTATCAAATACTTTTTCTCCCCACTGTATATGCCTTTCATACATAACATATAAACATCTGACTTGAAGTCTAGATGAAATTATTTATTAGTCAATGCCACAAACCTCGGACATCAAAGATCACCATATGAACTGTTATTACTATCCGAGAGTGCACAGATTATTCTGCTTTTCCATTTATGAATTAGACCAGCACAAATAACAATAGCCTACACATGGAGAGGAACCTAAAGACATATATACAGGACCAACCAATACTACTCAGCTGACAGACAGGACAGGTGTGGACCAGTGCTGCCTTGGCTACAGTTTTCTGGTCTGCAGCTGCTCCCTTCTTACACTGAGTGTATAAAACATTAGCAACACCTGCTCTTTCCATTTCTTCTTCTTATTATTTTTTTAACCTTTATTTTATCAGGGAGTCATACTGAGACCAAGGTCTCTTTTACAGATGAGCCCTGAATTACATGAGTACTAAAATTGTCATCCATAATAAAGCGCAGTGCGCTATGATAAACTGCATCTAACGACTTTAATGAAGTGGTAGCTGCGTTCAAATAGATGATGACGCCACAGTCTAGGACGGAATAATCTGCTTTGTACTATTTAGCAAGAGGCAGGACCTGTTTCTCAGCTTCTTAACTAAATCATCAATATGTTTTTTTTTAAAGACAGCTTTTCATCTATGCAGCTGCCCAGATATTTGTAAACAGGGACACGATCAGTATGGACACCATCCAAAGTACGTATGGTTAAAGCAGAGTTATTTTTATGTGCTCTAGATAACAACTATACTTAGTTTGACCTACATTCAATATTAATTTCAGGTCAATAAAGTTTTCCTGTAATACAGTGAAGGCAGACTGTAGTTCAGATAGAGCCTGGTCAACCATGGGGGCAATAGCATACACAACAGTATCATTGGCACACAAGTACAGGTACTTTTTTATATTGTTAATGTAAACAGTATAAAGTACAGGACCATCAATTTGTAAGTCGCTCTGGATAAGAGCGTCTGCTAAATGACGTAAATGTAAATGTAAATGACATAGACTGACCAGGTGAATCCAGGTGAAAGCTATGATCCCTTTTTGCTGTCACCTGTTAAATCCACTTCAATCAGTGTAGATGAAGGGGAGGAGACAGGTTAAAGAAAGATTTTTAAGCCTTGAGACATGGATCGTGTATGTGTGCCTTTGAATGGTAGAAGATGCTAGGCACACCGGTTTGAGTGTATCAAGAACTGCAATGCTGCTTAAAAGTTTTCTGTGTGTATCAAGACTGGTCCACCACCCAAAGGACATCCATCCAACTTACAACAACTGTGGGAAGCATTGGAGTCAACATGGGCCAGCATCCCTGTGGAACGCTTTCGACACCTGTAGAGTCCATGCCCCAATGAATTGAGCCTATTCTGAGGGCAAAAGGGGGTGCATCTCAATGTTAGGAAGGTGTTCCTAATGTGTTGTACACTAAGTGTACCAGTCAAAAGTTTGGACACACCTACTCATTCAAGGGTTTTTCTTTATTTTTACTATTTTTTACATTGTAGAATAATAGTGAAGACATCAACAATATTAAATAACACATATGGAATCATGTAGTAACCAAAACCATGAGCTAGCTATCTAGATAACAGGTATTGTGTACGTTTAAACATGCCCAAGACAGTTCACAGAATTGTCAATTTAAACATATGTTGACCATTTATTCATTACTAAATGTAGCTAACATTAGATAGTTAATCCAGATATTCTTACCTTTGCCTCAATCTCATCCAAACCGTGGCCCTGGTGAGTGACGTGAAGCTTAAGACAGTCATTTGCAGTTCTGTATGATAGCCACATTAGCAGTTAATTAGCATTTCATTTTTGGGGGGATAAATACAGCCAAATATATTTTTAAAAGTCACATTATATTGATGGAAGTCAGAGAGATTTACACAGTTATCAAAATGTCAAGCCAGGGTAAGCCTAAATTAAACACAGCCCTTATTTGAAGTGTTTCTAAACTCCCCTATGGGAAAAATGAATGGTGGAAAAACGATTGGAACCATTTCTGTTTTTGACCGCTAGGTTTTAATGGGTAACTGCATTCTTAGAGTGTGTCTGAAAGTGGGTGTTGCAAAATAAGTGGGTGGATCAACAGTGATGGGTGTAACATAAATGGCTGGATCAACACCGATGGGTGTAACGTCAGCGCTCCATTATTGGTTAGACAAGGGGTGTCAAACTCATTTCCCGGAGGTCCGAGTGTCTGCAGGTTTTAGATTTTTCCTTTCAATTAAGACCTAGACAAACAGATGAGGGGAGTTCCTTACTAATTGGTGACCTTAATTCATTAATCAAGTATAAGGGTGGAGCGAAAACCCGTAGACACTTGACCTTCCATAGAATGAGTTTGACACACATAGGTTAGACCAAGCGGCCAGGGTTCCGGTTTAGAATCACAGTTTTGCTTTGGTACTGCAGTTGAACTGACGCCTGGCCCAGAAAGACAATTTCCATACAAGGCCACATACAGTGCATTCGGAAAGTATTCAGACCCCTTCCCTTTTTCCACATTTTGTTACGTTACAGCCTTATTCTAAAATTGATTCAATTATTTTTTCCCTCATCAATCTACACACAATACCCCATAATGACAAAGTGAAAACAGGTTTTTAGAAATACCTTATTTAAATAAGACAGAAATACCTTATTTACATAAGTATTCAGACCCGAAATTGAGGGAAGGAATTGTCTTAGTGCTCCGAGACAGGATTGTGTCGAGGCACAGAAGGTCCTTAAGAACACAGTGGCCTCCATCATTCTTAAAAGGAAGAAGTTTGGAACCACCAAGACTCTTCCTAGAGCTGGCCGCCCGGCCAAACTGAGCAATCGGGGGAGAAGGGCCTTGGTCAGGGAGATGACCAAGAACCCGATGGTCACTCTGACAGAGCTCCAAAGTCCCTCTGTGGAGGTGGGAGGACCTTCCAGAAAGACAACCATCTCTGCAGCACTCCAACAATCAGGCCTTTATGGTAGAGTGTCCAGACGGAAGCCAGTCCTCAGTAAAAGGCACATTACAGCCTAAGTGTACCAGTCAAAAGTTTGGACACACCTACACACCTACTCAGACCATGAGAAAGAAGATTATCTGGTCTGGTCTGATGAAACCAAGATTAAACTCTTTGGCCTGAATGCCAAGCGTCACGTCTGGGGTTAACCTGGCACCATCCCTACGGTGAAGCATGGTGGTGGCAGCATCATGCTGTGGGAATGTTTTTCAGCGGCAGGGACTGGGAGACTAGTCAGGATCGAGGGAAAGATTAACGGAGCAAAGTACAGATGAAAACCTGCACCAGAGTGCTCAGGTCGTCAGACTGGGGCGAATGTTCACCTTCCAACAGGACAATGACCGTAAGCACACAGCCAAGACAACACAGGAGTGGCTTTGGGACAAGTCTCTGAATGTCCTTGAGTAGCCCAGCCAGAGCCCAGGCTTGAACCCGATCGAACATCTCTGGAGAGACCTGAATATAGCTGTGCAGCGATGCTCCCCATCCAACCTGACAGACCTTGAGAGGATCTGCAGAGAAGAATGGGATAAACTCCCCAAATACAGGTGTGCCAAGCTTGTGGCGTCATACCCATGAAGATTCGAGGCTGTAATCACTGCCAAAGGTGGTTCAACAAAGTACTGAGTTAAAGGGTCTGAATACGTATGTAAATGTGGTATTTCAGATGGTTTTTTTTTTATATAAATTGATTTTTTTTAATCACTCACAGCTGAAGATATTAACATTTTATATTCATCCAATGTCTGTAATGTTTTTGGATGCTCGCTCTGCTCCCTGTGCATGCTGAGTGCTAGTGCTCATGTGATGTTGTTCAGTATTAACAGGATGCAACCCAGATATAGACGGTTCATGAATCGGCCTATGCGAACGTGAGTAGATTAGATTACCTTGAAAACAACAGTGTGTCCAATTCTTATTATACCTCAGTGGGTTAGACCGGCCATAGCCAGGTGCACCACGGGTCAGCTTAATGTTTACATAGCAGGTTAAGAGAACTAATGTAGCCGGTTTAGAGAATTAACATAGAAAGTTAGGATAATTAACGTGGCAGATTAGGATAATTAATGTGGAAGGTTTGGGGAATTAAGTTAAAGTTAGAAAAAGGGTTTGGGTTAGGCTTAGCTAAAATGCATAGCAGGTTAGAATAATTAAAGTGGCAGGTTAGGAGAATTGATGTGATAGGTTATGAGAATGAGGTTAAGGTTAGGATAAAGGTTAGGCTTAGCTATAATGCGTAGCAGGTTAGGATAATTAACATGGCAGGTTAGGAGAATGATGTTAAGGTTAGGAAAAGGGTTAGGGTTAGGATTAGCTTAGTCTCACATCACATTGTTGTCACACCTCCCTTGGAGGTCTGGAGAATTTTTGTATTACAAAAATGGATTTTGATTGGATGTTACATTTCAAGAAACCTCCCCCAGACACCCGTAGAAGGGGTGCTGTGTGTTATGTGCGTTACTTTTTTCCTTACGGTTATTTGTTGCCTATGTTAGTTTGAAGTGCTAGTTTTCAAGTTATTAAGTGTGGCCGACAGTCTGCAATTTATATTTATTGAAATTGAAAGTGGATTACGCTGAAAAAGTCAAACGTCACAACACGTTTTAAACCGCTCTGGTGACAAACATACTTTTTTCCTTGTCTCAATTAATCCACATGGCTGCAGGCTGAGCTTTTCTACCACCGAAAATAATGAAAATAATGATTTTGTTTTTGTAAGGACACCAAAAAACGGTGGCAGTAGGGTAACCTATTCAAGTAAGTAAATACAATTTTTAAATGTTAAACTATTTAGTATTAGCTAGCTAGCTGGCTATAGTAGGTCACTTTGTAGGCTAAATCAACTGAGCTGCTAGATAACTTTACACACTGTTTAGTTAAGTTAATTAAATGTCATCAGCTAGCTATCTTGATGTAATCATTGTAAATTAAAAACACAGTCTCCAAATGCATTTGTAGATAACAGCCATGGAAGAGGGTAAAAATGCAGCTCCAGCTGTCAGTCAAGGAGAGTGTAGGCTACTGTACTGGATAGGGCAGGTCATTTTGTGGGAGGACATTATGAAAAGATTTTCCAGTTCCATGTCACGCCCTGACTCAGAGGACGCTTGTATGTTGAGTCAGGGTGTGTATTTTCCTTGCTGTGTTTGTCCATGTTGTACAGTCTAGTATGTATAGATCTATGTTGGCTTGTGTGGTTCCCAATCAGAGGCAGCTGTCGCTCGTTGTCTCTGATTGGGGCCCATACTTAGGCAGCCTATTGGCACTAGTGGGTTGTGGGATCTTGTTCCGTGTAAGGTATGTTGTGTTGTGCTGCCTTGGACTTCACGTTTCGTTTCGTTTGTTATTTTGTCGTTGTGGATAATATTTAATAAACATGTACGCATATCACGCTGCGCCTTGGTCCGTCCCGTCTGTAAACGAACGTGACAGAAGATCCCACCAAATGAGGACCAAGCAGCGTGTCCAGGAGCAGACAGCCTGGACATGGGAGGAGATCCTGGAAGGAAAGGGTTCCTGGACATGGGAGGAGATTCAGGCCGGGATGGATTGCCGTCCTTGGGAGGAGACAGTGGAGGCACGGTATAGAGAGGAGCAGCGGCAATGCAGAAGGCGCCGGCCGAGGAAGAAGCCCGAGAGACAGCCCCAAGAAAATTTTTTTGGGGGGCTAAAAGGGTGGTTGGCGGAGCCTAGTGTTAGAGCAGAGCCAACTCCCCATACTCACGCGAGGAGGCGTGTAACTGGGCAGGCTCCGTGTTATGCAGAGCTACGTACTGTGTCGCCAGTGCGCCGGCACAGTCCTGTACGTCCTGTGCTTGCACCACGCACGTGCCGTGCGAAGATGGGCATCCAGCCAGGACGGGGTGTGCCGGCTCAACGCTCCTGGTCTCCAGTACACCTCCTCGGTCCCGCATATCCTGCGCCGGTTCTACGTACTGTATCGCCAGTACGCGTGCACAGCCCAGTGCGTCCTGTGCCAGCGCCCCGCACGTGTAGTGCGAAAGTGGGTAGCCAGCCAGGACGGGTTGTGCCAGCTCTCCGCTCCAGACCTCCAGTCCGCCTTCGCAGTCCGGTTCGGCCCGTTCCTGCTCCCCGCACTAAGCCAGTGGTGCGCGTCGCCAGCCCGGTCCGGCCTGTTCCGGCCCCTCGCACCAAGCCAGTGGTGCGCGTCGCCAGCCCGGCCCGGCCTGTTCCTGCCCCTCGCACCAAGCCAGTGGTGCGCGTCGCCAGCCCGGTCCGGCCTGTTCCTGTCCCTCGCACCAAGCCAGTGGTGCGCGTCGCCAGCCTGGCCCGGCCTGTTCCTGCCCCTTGCACCAAGCCAGTGGTGCGCGTCGCCAGCCCGGCCCGGCCTGTTCCTGCCCCTCGCACCAAGCCAGTGGTGCGCCTCGCCAGCCCGGTCCGGCCTGTTCCTGTCCCTCGCACCAAGCCAGTGGTGCGCGTCGCAGTGGTTTTTTGTTCACCCGAAATGATGCTTTAGTAATAATAGCCTACTTGTTACTAAACAATTATTTATTGTTGTTTAGACTAAGATATCTAATCTTTACATACGAGTAGCTTATTTGTACATTTTGATGTGATGAAGTGTTGATTCTTTGAAGTGAAGTGTTTAAAGTTTATTTTAATTGTTAAAGGTCCTGCAGAGTCATCCTATTTCCCAAGTGAAAATAGCCTTTGAATGACCAAAACATCACCCATATTATTTGTACACTATTAAAATGCTCAAAATTGAAGAAATTGCACATTTTCTCTCATCTCTAACTATAAGGAAGCCTGAAAGAACAGGCTGATTGGGTGGGGAGCTTATATTCATGAGCTTGCCTTCACTGACAGCTCTTTGAAATACCCTTGTGGTCATTGATAGGTAACAAGGTAAACAATAGGCCACAATGATTGACGATCATTTTCTCTGCAAAATGCTCTCATGGTCAACAGAGCTGGTCATGGACTGTTGGATATCAGACAGCATCAATACACAATTGCATTTCTATTGTTTTGTAACTAATTACAGAATACAGTTCACTGATACACTTCTTCACAAGACTAAGTAAAGCCTTAGAAACTTAGACATACAGGAATTTACATGAAAACAGCATACAATAAGTGTACTGGACAATTTATTGGTGCCTCTGCATTATAAATGACTGTGTTCAGAATTGTATGTATTGATCAGATATTTATTTGATAATTTATAATAGCATAGCCAAAATATTGATCAACAGAAACACTCATGAGAAATAAAGGAGAGAAATAATGGAGACATCATTTGACAGAAACCTTTTTTTATTAAAGCCATAACCCTAATATAGGCACCCGGGCACCCTACGGTGTGCAGGACCCCCATTGATTCGTACAATTTGTAACCCACACAATGGAATGGAAAAAAATATGATATTCAGAGGAAAATTACAAATTCTATACACACCACAACTAATTTTGTGAGCAACATTCCTTCGTGTCAGCTATCTGCTGGCAGTTCTCACACTCAATGTAGGGGATGGAAGAAGAAAAACCATATAGTGACTATCAGGTGTGTTAAAGAAAATACCGTCAAGTTAATGCAGCTACATTTACAGCCACAGCCACCGTGTCAGTCTCATCAAACTCTAATACTTACATTATGGTCAGTGCTTGCAAGATCCACTAATCCACTGATAATAATGGTACACAGTGGCAACCCGTCATTCAGGGCAGATGGGGCAGGTGGGGCACCTGTTTAGCATTTATTCATGTCACAAATCAGTTTGCAAATTATGTTTAAAAAAATATACCCAGCATAAGGTGCACCTGTGTAATGATCATTCTGCCCACTCTTCTGCGAAGGCTTTCCACTAGATGTTGGACTGTCTTGTATGCTACTGCATAAATGATGTAATGTGCCAGGGAGATACACTACATGGCCAAAGGTATGTGGACACCTGCTCGCCGAACATCTCATTCCAAAATCATGGGCATTAATATGGAGTTGGTACTGTACCTCCTTTGCTGCTATAACAGCCCCCACTCTTCTGGGAAGGCTTTGCACTAGATGTTGGAACATTGCTGCGGGGACTTGCTTCCATTCAGCCACAAGAGCAATAGTGAGGTCGGGCACTGATGTTGGGCGATTAGGCCTGGCACGCAGTCTGCGTTCCAATTCATCCCAAAGATGTTCAATGGGGTTAAGGTCAGAGCTCTGTGCAGGCCAGTCAAGTTCTTTCACTCTGATCTCGACAAACCATTTCTGTATGGATCTCGTTTTGTGCACAGGGGCACTGTCATGCTGAAACAGGAAATGGCCTTCCCCAAACTGTTGGCACAAAGTTGGAAGCAGAGAATCATCTAGAATGTCATTGTATTCTGTAGCGTTAAGATTTCCCTTCACTGGAACTAAGGTGCCTAGACCGAACCATGAAAAACAGCCCCAGACCATTATTCCTCCTCCACCAAACTTTACAGTTGGCACTATGCATTGGGGCAGGTAGCGTTCTCCTGGCATCCGCCAAACCCATATTCGTCCGTCGGCCTGCCAGATGGTGAAGTGTGATTCATCACTCCAGAGAATGCGTTTCCACTGCTCCAGAGTCCAATGGCGGAAAGGTTTACACCACTCCAGCTGACGCTTGGCATTGCGCATGGTGACCTTAGGCTTGTGTGCGGCTGCTCGGCCATGGGAACCCATTTCATGAATCTCCCGACGAACAGTTCTTGTGCTAATGTTGCTTCCAGAGGCAGTTTGGAACTTGGTAGTGAGTGTTGCAACCAAGGACAGACAATTTTTACGCGGAGCGCGATTCAGCACTCTGCGATCTCGTTCTGTGAGCTTGTGTTGCCTACCACTTCATGGCTGAGCTGTTGTTGCTCCTAGATGTTTCCACTTCACAATAACAGCACTTACAGTTGACCGGGGCAGCTCTAGTAGAGCAGAAATTTGATGATCTGACTTGTTGGAAAGGTGGCATCCTATGACGGTGCCATGTTGAAAGTCACTGAGCTTTTCAGTAAGGCCACTCTACTGCCAATGGTTGTCTATGGAGATTGCATGGCTGTGTGCTCGATTTTATACACCTGTCAGCAACAGTTGTGGTGAAATAGCCGAATCCACTAAATTGAATGGGTGTCTTGTGTATATATTGTGTATGTATACTATAGCTAAGAAAGTCATACCAAGTTTATGTTGTGTAGTAAGCTGTTAGTAAGCTGAACAAATAGGCATGTCGACTACGTCCGTCTTAGCTTGCTCAATGTCTTAATCTAAATTACGGCTTGCCTCTTATCCGCTCATCGTTCACTTATGCCATAGTTTGTACATCTCAATTGTTACATCTCATTAGTATCTTATGCATAATTTTAGGCAATGTTGAAATGATCCATTTCATTGTGTTGCTTACTTTGTGTATTATATAATTAGCTCATGTGCTTTTCTTCATGAGCAGGGGATACTATATAATGTTGTTGAGTCTGTAACCATGTTTGTTAAGAGGAAGACAAAACATGGTTACAGACCCAACAACATTATATAGTATCCCCTCCTCGTGAAGAAAAGCACATGAGCTAATTACAATATATATAAATAAAAAAAGTTCAGTAGGCTAATAGACCCATGTATACTGAATAAAAATATAAACGCAACATGCAACAATTTCAAAGATTTTATTGAGTTACAGTTCATATAAGGAAAACAATCAATTGAAATAAATGAATTAGGCCCTAATCTATGGATTTCACATGACTGGGAATGCATATATGTACAGTTGAAGTCGGAAGTTTACATACACTTAGGTTGGAGTCATTAAAACTTGTTTTTCAACCACTCCACAAATTTCTTGTTAACAAACTATAGTTTTGGCAAGTCGGTTAGGACATCTACTTTGTGCAAGACACAAGTACATTTTCCAACAATTGTTTACAGACAGATTATTTCACTTATAATTCACTGTATCACAATTCCAGTGGGTCAGAAGTTTACATACACTAAGTTGACTGTGCCTTTAAACAGCTTGGAAAATTCCAGAAAATGATGTCATGGCTTTAGAAGCTTCTGATAGGTTAATTGACATAATTTGAGTCAATTGGCGGTGTACCTGTGGATGTATGCAAACTCTGTGCCTCTTTGCTTGACATCATGGGAAAATCAAAAGAAATCAGCCAAGACCTCAGAATAAAACTTGTAGACCTCCACAAGTCTGGTTCATCCTTGGGAGCAATTTCCAAACGCCTGAAGGTACCACGTTCATCTGTACAAACAATAGTACGCAAGTATAAACACCATGGGACCACGCAGCCGTCATAACGCTCAGGAAGAAGACGCGTTCTGTCTCCTAGAGATTAACGTACTTTGTTGCGAAAAGTACAAATCAATCCCAGAACAACAGCAAATGACCTTGTGAAGATGCTGGAGGAAACAGGTACAAAATTATCCATATCCACAGTAAAACAAGTCCTATATCGACATAACCTGAAAGGCCACTCAGCAAGGAAGAAGCCACTGCTCCAAAACCGCCATAAAAAAGCCAGACTATGGTTTGCAACTGCACATGGGGACAAAGATCGTACTTTCTGGAGAAATGTCCTCTGGTTTGATGAAATAAAAATAGAATTGTTTGGCCATAATGACCATTGTTATGTTTGGAGGAAAAAGGAGGCGGCTTGCAAGCCGAGGAACACCATCCCAACCGTGAAGCACGGGGATGGCAGCATCATGCTGTGGGGGTGCTTTTCACTGGTACTGGTGCACTTCACAAAATAGATGGCATCATGTGGATATATTGAAGCAACATCTCAAGACATCAGTCAGGAAGTTAAAGCTTGGTCGGAAATGGGTCTTCCAAATGGACAATGACCCCAAGCATGCTTCCAAAGTTGTGCCAAAATGGCTTAAGGACAACAAAGTCAAGGTATTGGAGTGGCCATCACAAAGCCCTGACCTCAATCCTATAGAAAATGTGTGAGCAGAACTGAAAAAGCGTGTGCGACCAAGGAGGCCTACAAACCTGATTAAGTTACACTAGCTCTGTCAGGAGGAATGGGCCAAAATTCACCCAACTTATTGTGGGAAGCTTGTGGAAGGCTACCCGAAACGTTTGACCCAAGTTAAACAATTTAAAGGCAATGCTACCAAATACTAATTGAGTGTATGTAAACTTCTGACCCACTGGGAATATGATGAAAGAAATAAAAGCTGAAATAAATCATTATCTACTATTATTCTGACATTTCATATTCTCAAAATAAAGTGTTGATCCTAACTGACCTAAGACAGGGAATGTTTACTAGGATTAAATGTCAGGAATTGTGAAAAACTGAGTTTAAATGTATTTGGGTGTATGTAAACTTCCTACTTCAACTGTATCTGTTGGTCACCTTATCATGATGTGATGGCGGCGGATGAATGGCATGACTATGGGCCTCAGGATCTCGTCACAGTATCTCTGTGCATTCAAATTGACATCGATAAAATGCAATTGTGTTCGTTGTCAATAGCTTATGCCTGATCATACCATAACCCAACCGCCACCATAAGGCACTCTGTTCACAATATTGACATCAGCACACGTGGCCTGCGATTGTGAGGCCGGTTCTGCGTACTGCCAAATTCTCTAAAGCAACGTTGGAGGCGGCTTATGTTAGAGAAAGGAACAGTAATTTCTCTGGCAACAGCTCTGGTGGACATTCCTGCAGTCAGCATGCAAATTGCATGCTCCCTCAAAACTTAAGACATCTGTGCCATTGTGTTATGTGACAAAACTGCACATATTAGAGTGGCCTTTTATTGTCCCCAGCACCTGTGTAATGGTTATGCTGTTTAATCAGCTTCTTGATATGCCACACCTGTCAGGTGGATGGATTATCTTGGCAAAGGATAAATGCTCACTTACAGGGATGTAAACAAATTTGTGCACAACATTTGAGAGAAATAAGCTTTTTGTGTGTATGGAAAATTTCTGGGATTTTTTATTACAGCTCATGAAACATGGGACCAACTCTTTACATGGTGCGTTTATATTTTTGTTCAGTATAGCTGATATTGCGAGGGTCTGTGTGTCGGTATATTGCCTTTAAAAGTGGATCCTTGTGATTGTATTTTCCTTCCTTTTTAGACCACAGAGGCCTAATAAAATACTTGAAATGGTAGGCTAACCGTCTCTCTCTCTCTCTCTCTCTCTCTCTCTCTCTCTCTCTCTCTCTCTCTCTCTCTCTCTCTCTCTCTCTCTCTCTCTCTCTCTCTCTCTCTGTCTCTCTCTCTGTGGTGGCTTAAAGAAGAGTAAAGTCAAGGCCTCAACATCTTGCTGAATTTATCTGAACTAACATCTATCTGAATTTCTGACAGAATCCATTTTATAAGTGCTAAACGAATAGGCCTACTTCGTCGCAGCTCGACGAGGTAGGCACTTGCTTATACTTAGAGAAATAGTAATTGCGTCTTTTTGGACAAAGCCTATGGGAAAATTAATGGCGTTTTTTGTGGGGTTTTGGACAAACGCCGAAAATAAAGTCTTCATAAAGTTTATGTTAACTGACTGATATGATATCATAGAACAAAACATTTGAGATATTCTAAGCCTATGTTAACCTCTGACCTTTTTTTCTGCATTTATCCCAAATCCCATGTTTTATTTATTTATATATATGTATATGTTTTAGGGGGTAGATCAGCTTTAATATTGCAGATAGATTGTAGCTTCCATCAATGTAATTTTCTGCATAATTTCCAATCCCTATATCTATATATATATTTTTTAAATATATATTTAAAAAAAAATATATATATATATATATATATATATACAGTACCAGTCAAAAGTTTGGACACACCTACTCATTCAAGGGTTTTTCTTTATTTTTACTATTTTCTACATTGTAGAATAATAGTGAAGACATCACAACTACGAAATAACCAAAAAAGTGTTAAACAAATCAAAATATATTTTATATTTGAGATTCTTCAAAGTAGCCACCCTTTGCCTTGATGACAGCTTTGCACACTCTTGGCATTATTTCCAGGTATGTCATTCATGTATTTAAATGTATATTTTCATCATTAATGTATTCTGTCAGCTAGCGGACTAAACTCCACTCCATGGTGAAGGAAGTTTATGATGAACTTCACCAACGGTGTGGAGCCGAGACCAGGCTTTTTCAACAAACGTTAATCAAATACAACCACCGACTGTTTCCTATTTGAGATTCAATTGGCACGTGCGCTGAGTTCCAATCTTAGAGCAACAGCAATGAGCAAACAGTTGGTGGTTGTATTTGATTAAGGTTTATTGAAAAAGTATGGATTTCAGCAAACAAAGATAGGCACGCAACTACAGTGCCAGCAAGGTGTTGTAGCAAATGAGCCTTTGGTTGCTTAGGCAACACCCCCAACAATGAAGCAGTGGCACACATAGAATGAAAAGAACAGGCTTGACTTGCATTTTGACTGGTAAACTCATGGCAGAGGAGACTGTTGGGAGGAGATATAGGAGGACTGCTCATTGTAATGGCTGGAATGGAATAAATGGAACTGTATAAAACACATCAAACATATGGAAACCACGTTTGACTCTTCCATTTATTCCATTCCAACCAATACAATGAGCTCGTCCTCCTATAGCTCCTCCCACCAGCTTCCACTGACTCATGGGTACACTCGCAATTGAGCCCCACAATATGAGTCATAATACCCATAAAACCTAGCGGTCAAACATGGAAATGGTTCCAATCTTTTTTCTACCATTCATTTTATCCATTGTGGATTTTAGAAACACTTCAAATAAGGTCGATGTTTCATGTAGGCTTACCCGGGCGTAACGTTTTGATATCCGTGTAAATCTCTCTCGGACAAGGTGACTTTTATCAATGTATTCACCTGTATTTACCCCCCAAAAATGAAATGATAATTAGCTGCTAATGTGGCTATCATACAGAACTACAAATGCCTTTGTCAAGCTTTACGTCAATCACCAGGGCCATGATGATCTGGACTAGACTGCCAAATCAAGGCAAAGGTAAGAATCTCTGGATTAACTATCTAATGCCAGCTAAATTTAGTAGTTAATAAATTGTCTAAAGTTGTTTAAATGGACAATTCTGTGAACTGTCTTGGGCAAGTTTTAAATTGCAAATGCCTGTTATCTAGCTAGCTAGCTCATGGTTAGTTAGCAACATTAGCCTGGCTTCTCTGCTTCAGTTTGATCGTCCTGATGTAATGGAGGTGATGGAGGTAATTGGTAACTTAAAGGTATCAGCAGCAGGTCATGATGAGATTGATGCCTCTTTGGTGAAAACAATGTCTTCCTCGATTATTGAGCCTCTAACGTATATCTTCACCAAATCTATGTAAACTGGTATTGTACCTAAATATTTGAAAATTGCCAAAGTTATCCCCCTCTATAAATCTGGGGATCCAAGATCTTTTACAAATTATCGCCCAATATCTGTACTACCATGTTTTTCTAAAATCCTAGAAAAATTGGTGTATAAGAGAATGTTGAAACATTTAAATCAACATTTGTATTCTATATGAGCACCAATATGGTTTCAACACTGTATTCTATATGAGCACCAATATGGTTTCAACACTGTATTCTATATGAGCACCAATATGGTTTCAACACTGAATTCTATATGAGCACCAATATGGTTTCAACACTGTATTCTATATGAGCACCAATATGGTTTCAACACTGTATTCTATATGAGCACTAATATGGTTTCAACACTGTATTCTATATGAGCACCAATATGGTTTTCATAAAAACTACTCCACAGATATGGCTCTTTTGCAACTTGTGGACAAAATCTTTACAGCTCTTAAAAACAATGAAATTCGCTCTTGGCATCTTTTTAGATTTATCCAAAGCGTTTGGCACGGTTGATCATGAAATATTACTTTCTAAATTGCATTATTACGGTTTTCATGATTATACATACACTACCAGTCAAAGGTTTGGACACACCTACTCATTCAAGGGTTTTTCTTTATTTTTACAATTTTTTATATTGTAGAATAATAGTGAAGACATCAAAACTATGAAATAACACATATGGAATCATGTAGTAACCAAAAAAGTGTTAAACAAATCTAAATATATTTTATTAATTAATAGCCTCCCTTTGTCTTGATGACAGCTTTGCACACTCTTGGCATTCTCTCAACCAGCTTCATGAGGTAGTCACCTGGAATGCATTTCAATTAACAGGTGTGCCTTCTTAAAAGTTAATTTGTGGAATGTCTTTCCTTAATGCATTTGAGCCAATTTGTTGTGTTGTGACAAGGTAGGGGGGTATACATATTATGGCAAGAACAGCTCAAATAATCAAAGAGAAACGACAGTCCATCATTACTTTAAGACATGAAGGTCAGTCAATATGAACGTTTCTTCAAGTGCAGTCGCAAAAAACATCAAGCTCTATGATGAAACTGTCTCTCATGAGGACCGCCACAGGAATGGAAGACCCAGAGTTACCTCTGCTGCAGAGGATAAATTCATTACAGTTACCAGCCTCAGAAATTGCAGCCCAAATAAACGCTTCACGGAGTTCAAGTAATAGACACATCTCAACATCAACTGTTCAGAGGGGACTGTGTGAATCAGGCCTTCATGGTTGAATTGCTGCAAAGAAACTACTACTAAAGGACACCAATAATAAGAAGAGGCCTGCTTGGGCCAAGAAACACGAGCAATGGACATTAGACCGGTGGAAATGTGTCCTTTGGTCTGGAGTCCAAATTTGAGATTTTTGGTTCCAACATTTGTGTCTTTGTGAGACACAGTGTGGGTGAACGGATGATCTCTGCTTGTGCAGTTCCCACCGTAAAGCATGGATGAGGTGTTATGGTGTGGGGGTGCTTTGCTGTGTATTTATACCAGTGTTTTCTGTTTGTCTGTTGCCTGTTCGTCTTGTCTCGTCAAGCTTACCAGCGGTTTGCCTATACTCCTGTTTTTCTCTAGTCCCTGTTTTCCTGTTTTTCCTGTTTTTGTCCATTCTGCCTGCCCCAACCCTGAGACTGCCTGCTGTTACTGTGCCTTTCGGACTCTGCTCTGGATTACTGAACTCTGCCTGCCCTTGACCTGTCGTTTGCCTGCCCCCTGTTTTTGTAAATAAACTTTTGTTATTTTGAACTGTCTGCATCTGGGTCTTATCCTGAGCCTTGATAGTACGAACTGGCCATGACGGACCCAGCAGACTCAGACCAGCTCCACAATGCCGTCTCCTCCCAAGGAGCCACCATTGGGAGACATGAGGTGGCTTCGTAGTCTTATGGAGGGTTTCCAGACCTTGACCGAACGCCATGACCGTGAGTTGAATACATTGCTGGAGCAATTCCGCGGGTTGTCTGTTAGGCAGCCTACCATGATGGTAACCTCCTAGACCCTCAGTAACCTGGCTGTCAACAGCGCGTCTTGCCCGGCCACCCCGGCTTCCCGAGAACCCCGCTTACGTCCACCGGAACTCTTCGCTGGAGAGTCGGGAAGCTGTCGGGCGTTTCTCACTCAGTGTTCCCTCATCTTTGAGCTGCAGCACTCCTCCTTCCCCTTGGACCGCTCAAAGATAGCGTACCTCATCACGCTGATGTCCGTTAGGGCTCTCGCCTGGGCTACGGCAGTGTGGGAACAACAGTCTGCTGTGTGTTTCAGTCTGGAGGAGTTTGTGTACGAGGTGAAGAAGGTTTTTGATTCTCCATTGTCCGGGTGAGAGGCTGCCTGGAAGTTACTCCAGCTTCGGCAAGACTCCCACAGTGTGGCAGACTAGGCAGCGGATTTCCGCATGTTTGCGGCTGAGAGTGCATGGAACCCGGAATCGCTGTTCGACACTTTCCTGCACGGATTATCGGAGGAAGTTATGGACGAGCTAGCAGCCCGGGAACTACCTACGGATCTCAACTCGCTTATCACCTTGACTATCCGGATCGATGGATGGCTGCAGGAACGTAGGAAGGAGAGGAGGTCTGATTCCACTCGCCAGCCCAAGGATTCCACCTCCGAGGCATCCCAGAAGTCCCCGACGTCTCCGTCTCCAAGAGAATACGAGGCTACCCGAGTTTCCCAGAGAGTCTCCGAAGTCCGCCGATTCGTCTCTTCCCGAGCCGATGCAACTAGGCAGAGCTAGGTTGTCTCCAGCCGAACGTTTACGCAGGCTTAACACTAACAGTTGTCTGTATTGCAGGACTACTGGTCATTCCATGTCCTCCTGTCCACTAAAAAGACCAGGCTCACCGGTAGGAGCGAGTACTCTGGTGGGCCATACGGAGAACTTTCCCTCTCCCCTTACTCACAGCCCTCTCCATGCCACCCTGTTGTGGGTGAACCAGTCGAAATCTCCCCAGGTACTCATCGACTCGGGGCCGATGAGAGTTTTATGGACGCTACCCTGGCGTTCGAGCTGGAAATCCCAACTCAGCCCCTCTCCATTCCCATGGACATTAGAGTGCTGGACGGTCTCACTATAGGCAGGGTCACCCACAATACCACTCCATCAACCTACGAGTGTCAGGGAACCACAGTGAGGCTATCCTATTCCTGATTATTAAGTCCCCTCAGGTTCCCATGGTATTGGGATTGTCTTCTCCAGCGACACAATCCTCTCATCAACTGGACTGCTGGTGCCATCATGGGCTGGAGCCCGTTCTGCCACGCCCATTGCCTGAAGTCGGCGCAGCCTGCCCTGTGACGTATTCCTGTGGGCTCGGAAGTTGCCCTGGACCTCCCCTCCATTCCCGCAGAGTACCAGGATCTCTGGGAGGTTTTTAGTAAGGCCCGGGCCACTTCGCTTCCTCTGCACCGACCCTATGACTGCGGGATCGACCTTCTCCCGGGCACCACAACACCCCGGGGACGACTGTATTCACAGTCGGGTCCGGAGACAAGGCTATGGAGACCTACATCAAGGACTCCCTGGCTGCAGGGTGTATCCGGCCTTCTGCCTCCCTCGCCGGCGCAGGGTTCTTCTTTGTGGAGAAGGCCAAAAGAACTGCTACCCACTACCACTCATCGCCTCAGCCTTCGAGCCGCTCCAGGGGGCCACCGTTTTCTCCAAGTTGGACCTGCGGAACGCCTACCACCTGGTGCGGATACGGGAAGGGGACAAGTGGAAGACTGCCTTCAACACGACCAGCGGTCACTACGAATATCTGGTCATGCCATTTGGTCTAACCAACGCTCCAGCTGTGTTCCAGGTCATGGTTAATGAGGTTCTCCGCGACATGTTGAACCGGTTTGTCTTCATCTACCTTGATGTCTTCCTTGTTTTCTCCCGCTCAGGCCAAGAACACGTGCTCCACGTCCGACATGGCTCTCAGCTGGGGAATTGAGAAGCAGGTCCGTGAGGAGCAGCATTCCTAGCCGAACGGATGTTTGTTCTTGACGCTGTCCGCCCCTCGGTCCTGAAGTGGGCCCACTCCTCCAGGCTTACCTGCCACCCAGGTTCCCGTCGGACCCTGGCCTTTGTGCGACAATGCTTTTGGTGGCCTACCATGGTCCCTGACGTCTCCGTGTTCGTCGTCGCCTGCCCGATCTGTGCGCAGAATAAGACTCCTCGGCAAGCTCCGGCTGGTCTCCTTCAACCCCTTCCTGTCCTTCTCCATCCCTGGTCACACAGATCCCTGGACTTCGTCACTGGTCTCCCCCCATCTGATGGCAACACCGTCATCCTTACTGTGGTGGACCGGTTTTTCAAAGCCGCCCATTTCATTCCTCTTCCCAAACTACCCTCTTCCAAAGAGATGGCCCAGCTCATGGTGCAGCACATCCTCCGGATCCATGGACTCCCAGTCTAACGGCCAGTCGGAGCGAGCCAATCAGGACCTGGAGACGACTCTTCGCTGCCTTGTCTCCGCCAACCCCACCACCGGGAGCCAGCAACTCGAGTGGGTTGAGAACGCCTGCAACACCCTTCCCTGCTCTGCCACTGGTCTCTCGCCTTTTGATTGTTCCCTGGGTGATCAGCCCCCGCTCTTCCCAGAGCAAAAGGAAGAGGTCGGCATACCCTCGGCCCAGATGTTCATCCACCGCTGTTGCTGTACCTGGAAGAGAGCCAGGTCGGCTCTTCTCAAGACCACCTCCAGGTATCGACGACTGGCGGACCGCCACCGGACCCCGGCTCCCCGGTATCGTCTCGGGCAGAGGGTAAGGCTGTCCACTCGGTCCCGCAAACTTTCCCCCCGTTTTATCGGCCCTTTCCCCATCTCCAAGATCATTAGCCCCTCTGCTGTTCGTCTTCTGTTGCCCTGTACCCTCCGTATACATCCCACTTTTCATTTGTCTAGGGTTAAACCTATGTCTCACAGTCCTTTGTCTCCTGAATTGTGATTCACTAATTAATGAAACGAACTTTGGTATGGCCACATTTTCTGAATGGTTCCAGAGAAACAAATAGTCTTTAAATGTTAAAAAATCTAACTTAATTTTATTCACTAGTAAGAGTAAGAAATAAAAGCCAGAATCTCAATTGATGGGAATGAAATGGAACAAGTCACATCCAAATCCACTAGATTCCTCTGAGTTCTAATTGATGAAACGTTATCCTGGACAGATCATATTCAATTTGTCTGTAGCAAAGTGATAATCTGTTGGTATCATCAGAAAGATTAGTGGTTTGGTTCATCAAGCTTGCTTCCTAACTCTATACTATAGCTTAATTTACCCATATCTCATTTACTGTAATATTGTCTGGACCAGTACATATGCCTCCTACCTACACAAATTACTCATCATACAAATGAAATCCTCTAATTACCTGGCTCCATCTGTTTAAGAAACTCAATATCTTGTCTATTTACAACTTTAATGTACGCCAATTATGTACTTTCATCTACAAATACTCATACCTCCCAGACAGTTTACCTAAACCCTTCAATGGATTCTTCCAGGTTAATTCTGAAATCCATCTATATAACAAAAGACACTGCAATAACCTTCACCCTCCCCAATGCCGCACCTCACATAGTCAATTCTCTAACAGATACAGAGGTACCATACTCTGGAATTCTTATTTTCGCATTGCTAAAACCTCATCACCCCTCAATAACTTCAAGCGAAGACTGAGGGTCAGCATGATGAACCAAACTACCTAATAATCCCCTCCATGTAGCCTAACTCTCACACTTGCACACACACACATAATCAAACATGTGGTATTGATATATAACGCATGCTCCACTTTCAAGTTGAACTTGAACTTGTTCACTAAGGCCATGGCGGCGGCTGCAAAGAAGGGAGCAGCTGCGAACCAGAAGACTGCAGCCAAGGCAGCACTGGTCCACACATGCTCTGTCTGTTGGGTGAATAATATTGGTTGGTACTGTATGTGCCTTTAGGTTCATCTCCATGTGTAGGCTATTGTACTGGCCTGTGTGGTATAATCTTTCATAGGTGTGTGTCACGATCGTCTGAAGGAGGAGACCAATGCGCAGCGTTGCGAGTGAACATGATGACTTTATTAACTTAAAGCAACCACGAAGAAAACAACAAATGACGATACGTGAAGTTCTAAACTGAAATACGACTAACAGCAACAAAGAAACAATAACCCACAAAACAAAGGAGAAAACACACAGAATATATATGGCTCCCAATCAGAGATAACGAGCCGACAGCTGACACTCGTTACCTCCGATTGGGAGTCATCGACCAATCACCACATGACACAAACAAAATGAAACTCACCCATCCCCAACACCACCAAATGAAATACACCCAAACACAAGAAAATGAACAACCCTGGCTCAATATAAACGTCCATAGAGCCAGAGTGTTACAGTACCCCCCCCTAAAGGTGCGAACTCCGGGCGCACCAACATCAGGACTAGGGGAGGGTCTGGGTGGGCGTCTGTCCATGGTGGCGGCTCTGGCCCCGGTCGTGATCCCCACCCCACCACAGTCACAACCTGCTTCGGTAGCCTCCTCCCAATGACCACCCTCCACCTAACCCCACCTGGACTAAGGGGCAACCCCGGACTAAGGGGCAGCATCGGCCTAAGGGGCAGCACCGGGATAAGGGGCAGCACCGGGATAAGGGGGCAGCACCGGCTAAGGGACAGCACCGGACTAGGGGCAGCACCGGACTACGGGGCAGTACCGGACTAAAGGGCAGTACAGGACTAAGGGGCAGCACCGGGCTAAGGGGCAGTACCGACTACGGGGCAGCACCGGGCTAAGGGGCGGCACCGGACTCAGGGGCAGCACCGGACTAAGGGGCAGCACCGGACTAAGGGGCAGCACCGGGCTAAAGGGCAGCACCGGACTAAGGGGCAGCACCGGGCTAAGGGGCAGCACCTGACTAGATGGCGGATCCTGGCTGGCTGGCTCCGGCGGATCCTGGCGGGACGGCTCGGCGGATCCTGGCGGGGACGGCTCTGGCGGATCCTGGCGGGACGGCTCTGGCGGATCACGGCTGGACGGCTCTGGCGGATCCCGGCTGGACGGCTCTGGCGGATCTCGGCTGGACGGCTCTGGCGGATCCCGGCTGGACGGCTCTGGCGGATCCCGGCTGGACGGCTCTGGCGGATCCCGGCTGGACGGCTCTGGCGGATCCCGGCTGGACGGCTCTGGCGGATCCCGGCTGGACGGCTCTGGCGGATCCCGGCTGGACGGCACTGGCGGATCCCCGGCTGGGCGGCTCTGGCGGATCCCCGCTGGACGGCTCTGGCGGATCTCGGCTGGACGGCTCTGGCGGATCCCCGCTGGGACGGCTCTGGCGGATCTCGGCTGGACGGCTCTGGCGGATCCCGGCTGGACGGCTCTGGCGGATCTCGGCTGGACGGCTCTGGCGGATCCTGTCTGGCGGAAGGCTCTGGCTGATCCTGTCTGGCGGAAGGCTCTGGCTGATCCTGTCTGGCGGAAGGCTCTGGCTGATCCTGTCTGGCGGAAGGCTCTGGCTGATCCTGTCTGGCGGAAGGCTCTGGCTGATCCTGTCTGGACGGCTCTGGCGGATCCTGGCTCGACGGCTCTGGCGAATCCTGGCTGGATGACGGATCTGGCTGCTCATGGCTGGCTGACGGATCTGGCTGCTCATGGCTGGCTGACGGATCTGGCTGCTCATGGCTGGCTGACGGATCTGGCTGCTCATGGCTGGCTGACGGATCTGGCTGCTCATGGCTGGCTGACGGATCTGGCTGCTCGCGGCTGGCTGACGGATCTGGCTGCTCATGGCTGGCTGACGGATCTGGCTGCTCATGGCTGGCTGACGGATCTGGCTGCTCATGGCTGGCTGACGGATCTGGCTGCTCATGGCTGGCTGACGGATCTGGCTGCCCATGGCTGGCTGGACGGATCTGGCTGCTCATGGCTGGCTGACGGATCTGGCTGCTCATGGCTGGCTGACGGATCTGGCTGCTCATGGCTGGCTGACGGATCTGGCTGCTCATGGCTAGCTGACGGATCTGGCTGCCCATGGCTGGCTGACGGATCTGGCTGCTCATGGCTGGCTGACGGATCTCGCTGCTCATGGCTAGCTGATGGTGCTGGCTGGGAGGCTGGCGGTGGAGGCGGACCCCAGCCTCGGATTGCAGTCATCACCTCCAGCAGGGCGGCTCCCATCTGCAGGATCTGCTCTTTCTGGTCCCGAACCCGAGCTTCCAGTCTAGTATGGGCTGCGTCGGCTCCTGCTGATTCCATAGCAGGTGTATGATTCTGTCTGGCGGACGGCTCTGAAGGCTCATGGCAGACGGACGGCTTTGCAGGCTCAGTACAGACGGGGCGGCTTATGCAGCGCTTGGCAGACGGGCAGTTCAGACGCCCTAGGGCAGACGGCAGACTCTGGCCGGCTGGCGACGCACATCGTGGACCTGGTGCGTGGAGTAGGAACAGACCGGTCCGCACCGGGAACACCCACCACTGGCCTTAACTGGGGATCAAGAACGGACCGGACCAGACTGGGAACACACTTCAGTCTCTCATGCCGTGCCACAACAACTTCCCTCCCTCTACTCGCCAATGGCTCCCGTAATCCGATAGCCTTCTCTCCAGCTCTTCCTGTGGCAGCCTCCTGCTGCCCAGGCGCCAAGCCATGTGCCCCCCAAAAAATTTTTGGGGAGTAACCACGGGCTTCCAGCCTCGACTCCGCGCTTCCTCTTCATACCACCTCCTCTCGGCTGCAGCTGCCTCCAGCTCTTCACGAGGGCGGTGATATTCCTCCTCATACCACCTCCTCTCGGCTGCAGCTGCCTCCAGCTCTTCACGAGGGCAGTGATATTCCTCCGGTTGTGCCCAAGGACCCTTTCCAGCCCGAATCTCCTCCCATGTCCAAAATCCTTAGGAGGCGTCCATAAATCCTGCGTAGGTAGGTCCTGTTGCCGCTTGTTACGCCGCTTGGTCCTCTTGTGGTGGGTTATTCTGTCACGATCGTCTGAAGGAGGAGACCAATGCGCAGCGTTGCGAGTGAACATGATGACTTTATTAACTTAAAGCAACCACGAAGAAAACAACAAATGACGATACGTGAAGTTCTAAACTGAAATACGACTAACAGCAACAAAGAAACAATAACCCACAAAACAAAGGAGAAAACACACAGAATATATATGGCTCCCAATCAGAGATAACGAGCCGACAGCTGACACTCGTTACCTCCGATTGGGAGTCATCGACCAATCACCACATGACACAAACAAAATGAAACTCACCCATCCCCAACACCACCAAATGAAATACACCCAAACACAAGAAAATGAACAACCCTGGCTCAATATAAACGTCCATAGAGCCAGAGTGTTACAGTGTGGTAGTTCGTTGCATCCTATTGCTTAGTTTATCATTTGTGTCAACTTTGAATTCAATCTAAACCACAGATTAACTTCCTCCATTTTGTACTTGACCTTTATAGATTCAGACCCGAAGACACTCAAGCAGCACTTTGAGAGCAAGCATCCCATGTCTCCAATGGTCCCAGTACTGGTTGATGCGCAGGCCTAAGTGACCACACACACTCAATGGACCTACAGCTGGGGTAAGACTCTTCAATCATTCACACACAGTAGACATAGTGTAAACCACCATGTTGTCAACAAAATGCTGTCCTCAATGCTTAAGATGTATTGTCTATGGCTTAATTTGTGGAAATGCTGTGGTCACTCATTGTCTTTATTGTTGTGATTCACTGACACCTGAGTATGACTAGACATGGGCCGGATATTTGTGACAAAGACCTAGAAGGGGTGCAGAAGCACACCAGCACCCCATTTTATGTTTATTCCATGGCCAACCATACCTCTAGCTACCGCTTATTCCACACTATGTATTTTATGCCCCTTGGTCCCTCAACTGCAGACACTTTGGAACTCTCCATCTTATCTCAATAAACCCACCCTAACATCACCCATTTTCCCTATGCTGCTTCATTCATATGTTCTTCTCCTGATTTGATAACATCTAGATTCCGTGACACGTTTAAAAGTGTTGTGGTGTACTGTTTTAGCTACCTTTTTTCCACCTGTGTAATGCTGTTCTGCTCCTGCATATTCTGGGGTTCAGACTGAATGCAGTGGCAAATGTGCAGCTCACAATTGACAGCAGCAACATGGACCTGTAAAATTGACAAGAAGGGTGTTGATATACACTATATATACAAAAGTATGTGGACACCCCTTCAAATTAGTAGATTTGGCTATTTCAGCCACACCTGTTGCCACCTTTCCAACAAGTCAGTTCATCAAATTTCTGCCCTGCTAGAGCTGCCTTGGTCAACTGTAAATGCTGTTATTGTGTAGTGGAAATGTCTAGGAGCAGCAACGGCTCAACCGCGAAGTGGTAGGCAAGGCACTTAACCCTAATTGCTCCTGTAAGTCGCTCTGGATAAGAGCGTCTGCTAAATGACTAAAATGTAAATGTGAAATGTAGGCCACACAAGCTCACAGAACGGGACTGCCGAGTGCCGAAGCACGTAACGCGTAAAATTCACCTGTCCTCTGTTGCAACACTCACAACAGAGTTCCAAACTGCCTCTGGAAGCAACATCAGCACAAGAACTGTTAGTCGGGAACTTCATAAAATGGGTTTCAATGGCCGAGCAGCCGCACACAAGCCTAAAATCACCATGCGCAATGCCAAGCGTCAGCTGGAGTGGTGTAAAGCTCGCCGCCATTGGACTCTGGAGCAGTGGAAACGTGTTCTCTGGCGTGATGAATCACGCTTCACCATCTGGCAGTCCGACGGACAAATCTGAGTTTGGCGGATGCCAGGAGAATGCTACCTGCCCAATGCATAGTACCAACTGTAAAGTTTGGTGGAGGAGGAATAATGGTCTGGGACTGTTTTTCGTGGTTCGGTCTAGGCCCCTTAGTTCCAGTGAAGGGAAATCTTAATGCTACGGCATACAATAACATTCTAGATGATTCTGTGCTTCCACCTTGCACAAAGCGAGGTCCATACAGAAATGGTTTGTCGAGATCGGTGTGGAAGAACTTGACTGGCCTACACAGAGCCCTGACCTCAAACCCATCGAACAATTTTGGGATGAATTGGAACGCTGACTGCGAACCAGGCCTAGTCGCCTAACATCAGTGCCCAACGTCGTTAATGATCTTGTGGCTGAATGAAAGCAAGTCCCCGCAGCAATGTTCCAACGTCTAGTGGAAAGCCTTCCCAGAAGAGTGGAGGCTGTAGCAGCAAAGGGGGGACCAACTCCATATTAATGCCCATGATTTTGCAATGAGATGTTCGACGAGCAGGTGTCCACATACGTTTGGTCAGGTAGTGTAGCTGCGTTTAGGCATGGCTTCCTTGTTTTGAGTCTGTTAAGTGTGTTTCTCATTCTGCTGAAGTTGACCTAGTATTTTATATGAAACCTACCTTATGCATCCAGTTTTTTTCATTTGTAACTCACCCACCAAAATCATAATATGCTGTTTTAGTTCCTAAAATGGAAAAGCAGAAGAATCTGTGCGCTCTTTGATAGTAATAATAGTTAATATGGTGATTTACGATGTCCCGGGTTTGTGGCATTGATGAATAAATAATGTAATGTTTACTTAAATTCAGATGTTTATATGTTATGTATAAAAGGCATGTGTATGTATTGTTTACTATTTTGATTACTTTAAAACAACGTAATTGTTGGAGTTCAGGTGTTTGATGTGATTGATGGGTGATTGGTGCATTCTTGTCAAATAAACATGTTTATGCATTCATGATTATGGATACATTCTGCAATGATTTAATCTGGCTTTGAATCTGCAACAGAACATGTCAACAAGTTAGTTCTGAATTGCTGTATTACAGCAGTGTATTGTGACACCATTAATTGAACTAGATTTCACCTTGTTCATGTAGTTGGCAGAAATTATAACTGATTAAATAAAGACCTCCACCGGCTAAAGAAGAAGATCTGGTAAAATAAGGGTATGTTGCCAATATCTTCTAGGTAGGTAGATAGCTAGCTAGCTATATAACTTATTTGCAAAAAACTAGCCTAGTATTCATGGAACATTATAAATATCTGACTGCTACTAGGATAGTATCCTGTACATGATACAAGACCTAATGCATAAATAAAACAACAAATATTAGTTCAATAAAATATGGAACAATAAATTTAAATCAATATATCTTTCATTTTGGATCAAGGTAGCTACAGTTGAAGTCGGAAGTGTACATACACCTTAGCCAAATACATTTAAACTCAGTTTTTCACAATTCCTGACATTTAATCCTAGTAAAAATTCCCTGTCTTGCGTCAGTTAGGATCACCACTTTATTTTAAGAATGTGAAATGTCAGAATAATAGTAGAGAGAATTATTTATTCCAGCTTTTATTTCTTTCATCACATTCCCAGTGGGTCAGAAGTTTTAGTATTTAGTATTTGGTAGCATTGCCTTTAAATTGTTTAACTTGGGTCAAACGTTTTGGGTAGCCTTCCACAAGCTTCCCACAATAAGTTGGGTGAATTTTGGCCCATTCCTCCTGACAGAGCTGGTGTAACTGAATCAGGTTTGGAGGCCTCCTTGCTCGCACACGCTTTTACAGTTCTGCCCACACATTTTCTATAGGATTGAGGTCAGGGCTTTGTGATGGCCACTCCAATACCTTGACTTTGTTGTTCTTAAGCCATTTTGGCACAACTTTGGAGTTATGCTTGGGGTCATTGTCCATTTGGAAGACCAATTTGCGACCAAGCTTTAACTTCCTGACTGATGTCTTGAGATGTTGCTTCAATGTATCCACATAATTTTCCTTCCTCGTGATGCCATCTATTTTGTGAAGTGCACCAGTCCCTCCTGCAGCAAAGCACCCCCACAGCATGATGCTGCCACCCCCGTGCTTCACGGTTGGTATGGTGTTCTTCGGCTTGCAAGCAACCCCCTTTTTCCTCCAAACATAACGATGGTCATTATGGCCAAACAGTTCATTTTTTGTTTAATCAGACCCGAGGACATTTCTCCAAAAAGTATGATCTTTGTCCCCATGTCCAGTTGCAAACCATAGTCTGGCTTTTTTATGGCGGTTTTGGAGCAGTTGCTTCTTTCTTGCTGAGCGGCCTTTCAGGTTATGTCGATATAGGACTTGTTTTACTGTGGATATAGATACTTTTGTACCTGTTTCCTCCAGCATCTTCACAAGGTCCTTTGCTGTTGTTCTGGGATTGATTTGCACTTTTCGCACCAAAGTACGTTCATCTCTAGGAGACAGAACAAGTCTCCTTCCTGAGCGGTATGATGGCTGCGTGGTCCCATGGTGTTTATACTTGCATACTATTGTTTGTACAGATGAACATGGTACCTTCAGGCATTTTGACTTTTCTCCGAAGGATGTACCAGACTTGTGGAGGTCTACATTTTTTTTTCTGAGGTCTTAGCTGATTTCTTTTGATTGAAGGGACAGTCAACTTACTGTATGTAAACTTCTGACCCACTGGAATTGGGTTGTTGGAAGAATTACTTGTGTCATGCACAAAGTAGATGTCCTAACCGACTTGCCAAAACTATAGTTTGTTAACAAGAAATTTGTGGAGTGGTTGAAAAACGAGTTTTAATGACTCCAACCTAAGTGTATGTAAACTTCCGACTTCAACTGTAACTAGCTGACAGCAAAGGTGTCAGTTAGAGATGACATGCAGAAGCTTGCAGGGATTCGTAGTCTTGCATGATTTCTACTTTTATACTAATTAGCATTTTCAAATCTGAGAGTAAATAGAGCCAAATATATTTATACAAGTCACCTTGTCCAAGATAAGCCTACACAAAACACAGCCCTTATTTGAAGTTTTTCTAAAATCCACAATGGATCAAATGAATGGTGAAAAACGATTGGAACCATTTCCGTGTTTGACCACTAGGTTTTATGGGGCTCAATGGCTGCTTGGTGTTGTGATGCAATAATTTCCATGGTAATGTAGAATGTTCATTCAAATGATGTTAACTGATGTGGCTCATGCAATGGAATGTATTCTTTGTAATGTCAGTTGAGTTGAATCAACAAATCACAGCACATACCTGTATTTTAGCACATACAATGCCTGTAGAAAGTCTACACCTTCACATTTTGCTGCTGTAAATTAAATCTGAAAAGGGATTAAATTACATGTTTTTCCCCTACAGATCTACACAACCTACTCCACATTTGAAAAGGGAAAGAAAGTTATAAAACATTTTCCAAATTAAGAACAACTAAAAAAAAACTGAAATATCATAATTGGATAAGTCTACACTCTCCTGAGTTAATACTTGGCGGATGCACCTTTGGCCGCCATTACAGCTGTGAATCATTTTCATTAAGATTCTACCAACTTTGTTCAACTCTTAGGGCAACATGTGTCTTTTGTTCTTGTCCAAATTGCTCAGGCTCAGTAAATTTGATTTTGGATCATTGATGGACAGTGACATTTAGACCTTGTCTCTGATTTTCAAGCGGATTTAAGTCAGGACTGAGACTAGACCACTCAGGAACACTAAACTCCTCTTGGAAAGCCATTGCGGTGTGTCTTTGGCATTAAAATGTGTGTAATTGACTCGCTGGAAAATACAACTTTCTCAGGGTTAGGTTTTCATATTTTTACCTGGGCTTTGCTCCTTTCATATTTATTTTGATCCTGACAAACTGCCACCACAATACTTGCAAATAGAGACATTTTCACTCTGTGTTCTGTTGCATTGGATTTGGCCCAACCCTGTAGTTTTTAATTTAGGCCAAAAAGTACATTTATTTGCTGTGTTGCCTTGCATTATAACTTAACAGCCTTGTTGCAAACAGAATGGATGATTTGGAGTGGATTTATTAACACCGGCTTCTTTCTTTTCCCTTTGTCATACAGGCCAGTAATATGGAGTGAATGCAATGTTGTTGATCCCTCGCAGTCCACCCATTATGGCATCAACGACTTGAATGGGGATGCCCGTTCAATTCCTTCTATTTTTATGGCAGCACAGGCAGCCAGGAGTGGAGGAGAGGAGAAAATGTGTGTCTAAAAAGTTTTCGTTTCTTGCTATTCCAATTGTTATTATGGTGACCGCGGTCATTTGGCTGGCCAATTACCATCACCAAAAATTCCATGACCTTCACAGCCCAACTATGGTAGCTAAAACTATACGATCACACAGAAGTTTTGTATTTTATTTTGAGGTTTTGATTGAACACATTGTAAAACTATATGATCACATTGTAACTTGTATCTACAGTGCCTTTTGAAAGTATTCACACCCCTTGACCTTTTCCACATTTTGTTGTGTTACAGCCTGTATTTAAAATGGATTACATTGATATTTTGTGTCACTGGCCTACACACAATACCCCATAATGTCAAAGTGGACTCATGTTTTTAGATTTTTACAAAATAATAAAAATTGAAAGCTGAAATGTCTTGCGTCAATAAGTATTCAAACCCTTTGTTATGGCAAGCCTAAATAAGTTCAGGAGTTTCAATTTGCTTAAAACCCCTTGAAGTATCCCAAAAAGAAAAAAAAATGTATTTGGCCTTACTGCTATTAGCCCATACAAACGCAATGAATAACAGATTCACTTCATGGAACAACAGCTAGTAAATTCTATAGGAAGTTTGTTCTTAAGTGTCTATCCTATATCTGAGAGATATAAGAAAGGTCAGGAAACATTTGTTTTTTTCTTCATATATTTAACCCCTCATCTTTGTCAATAAACAGTCTCCATATATACTTCCAAAAAACATTTGTTCGACTGGTACAGGGACCTTCAGACGAGTCTTCGTGAGCATCTCACCTTTACACAGAGGGGTCATATTAGTGTATAGCCCAAACTGTTTGGACGCTAAAGACAGAAGTTGTCAGATTACCTGTACCAACTTAAGACGAGTCTCAAAACGCTTGGGATCGTAAAGCAAAAGGGACAACACAATCGTGTTCGTGAGAGCCTCATCTTTCGATAGAGGGGTCATAGTAGTTTGTAGGCCAAACCGTTCGGACGCTACAGCTGATTTTGTGAGAAGAACGATTTTCAGGATGTCTCATGGTCTGACAAACACCGCTCTAGCTCTGTCACCTTTCACCGCAGATGCGGAAGTGTTACATAGGTAAATGCGTACGCTTCGAACACACCGACTGTGCCATTGCATTTTGGTACACCATAAGTACATTCATTTCCAATGGAACGCTGCGTTTGCCTTGCAGCATTGCGTTGCAGAGGCAGTTGTAGTGCGTTCTGTGTGGTGCATACCTTGGATTTATCGAACGTATGTGTCAAACTGTATGCGTAAACGGGTTGAAAGAAATGGTAGCAGAAGGTGAATGTTGAACTTTTGTTGCACACATATCTAGATGATGCTGCATACTATTTTGTGCAATGACGCAATCGGTGTGTTCAAAGCGTTACACTGACGGATTTTATCATACGAAACTATGCTACATTTTATCTCTGGGACCCTCAGGATGACAGAGCAAGATTACAGAATGTAAGTACATTTACCTTCAGAGGTGAATGTATCAAACCAGTTGCCGTGACAAAAGTGTTTTGTTGTTGTGCACAATCCTCAAACAATAGCATGGTATTTTTTAGCTGTAATATCTACTGTAAATTGGACACTGCTGTTAGATTAACATTAATATAAGCTTCCTACCCATATAAGACATGTCTATGTCCCGGAAAGTTGGCTGATGTTTACATCTTCATTCTAGTCACATACCGCATATTGAGCAGCAACCGTCCCAGTATAGGGACACCGATCTTGTAGAGGTAATGAATTTCAACCACTTTAAAATGGACGTACATCAATAATTTAAAAACTCACTATATTAAATTACACATGATTTAAAAGCCCATTTCATAAAGTTTTACAAACTGAACTATATTTAGTAACTTACTTTGAAGAGTGCAATGGCACCGTTTTATGGGCTCTTAACCAACCGTGCTATTTTGTTAGTTTTTTTCCCCATTGTTTGTAACTTATTTTGTACATAATGCTGCTGCTTCCGTCTCTTATGACCGAAAATAACTTCTGGACATCAGAACAGCGATTACTCACCTTGAACTGGACGGATAATTTTTATTAGTCGGACGAGAGGGATTTGCTCCAGACACCCGACAGGGCCCTCATCCCTGTCATTCGCAGTAGAAAGAGACAAATATATTGTGGAAGGAGATCGGGGTGCCTGGTAAGGAGCTGGCAACGAGTGGCTAATCTGCCTTTGCCATCGGTACTATTGGCCAATGTACAGTCGCTTGATAATAAAGTGGATGAACTACAAGCATGTATATCCTACCAACGGGACATTAAAAACTGTAATATCTTATGTTTAACCGAGTTGTGGCTGAACGACGACATGACTAACATACAGCTGGCGGGTTATACACTGTATTGGTAGGATAGAACAGCAGCCTCTGCTAAGACAAGGGGTGGCGGTCTATGTATATTTGTAAACAACAGCTGGTGCACGATATCTAAGGAAGTCTCGAGGTTTTGCTCACCTGAGGTAGAGTATCTCAAAATAAGCTGTAGACCACACTATCTAGCTCAGACTGGAATATGTTCCGGGATTCTTCCGATGGCATTGAGGAGTACACCACATCAGTCACTGGCTTCATCAATAAGTGCATTGATGACGTCGTCCCCACAGTGACTGTACGTACATACCCCAACCAGAAGCCATGGATTAGAGGCAACATCCGCACTGAGCTAAAGGGTAGAGCTGCCGCTTTCAAAGAGCGGGACTCTAACCCGGAAGCTTATAAGAAATCCCGCTATGCCCTCCGACAAACCATCAAACAGGCAAAGCGTTAATACAGGACTAAGATCTAATCGTACTACACTGGCTCAGATGCTCGTCGGATGTGGCAGGGCTTGCAAACTATTACAGACTACAAAGGGAAGCACAGCCTCCAGCTGCCCAGTGACACGAGCCTACCAGATGAGCTAAATTACTTCTATGCTCGCTTCGAGGCAAGTAACACTGACACATGCATGAGAGCATCAGCTGTTCCTGACGACTGTGTGATCACGCTCTCCGTAGCCGATGTGAGTAAGACCTTTAAACAGGTCAACATTCACAAGGCCACAGGGCCAGACGGATTACCAGGACCTGTACTCCGCGCATGCGCTGACCAACTAGCAAGTGTCTTCACTGACATTTTCAGCCTCTCCCTGTCTGAGTCTGTAATACCAACATGTTTCAAGCAGACCACCATAGTCCATGTGCCCAAGAACACTAAGGTAACCTGCCTAAATGACTACCGACCCGTAGCACTTACGTCTGTAGCCATGAAGTGCTTTGAAAGGCTGGTCATGGCTCACATCAACACCATTATCCCAGAAACCCTAGACCCACTCGAATTTACATACCGCCCCAACAGATCCACAGATGATGCAATCTCTATTGCGCTCCACACTGCCCCTTCACACCTGGACAAAAGGAACACCTATGTGAGAATGCTATTCATTAACTACAGCTCAGCGTTCAAACCATAGTGCCCTCAAAGCTCATCACTAAGCTAAGGACCCTGGGACTAAACATCTCCTTCTGTAACTGGATCCTGGACTTCCTGACGGGCCGCCCCCCAGGTGGTAAGGGTAGGTAACAACACATCCGCCACGCTGATCCTCAACACGGGGGCCCCTCAGGGGTGCATGCTCAGTCCCCTCCTGTACTCCCTGTTCACTCATGACACAACAGTCATCTGATCACTGACAACGACGAGACAGCCTATAGGGAGGAGGTCAGAGACCTGGCCGTGTGGTGCCAGGACAACAACCTCTCCCGCAACGTGATCAAGACAAAGGAGATGATTATGGACTACAAGAAAAAGAAGAGGACCGAGCACGCCCCCATTCTCATTGACGGGGCTGTAGTGGAGCAGGTTGAGAGCTTCAAGTTCCTTGGTGTCCACATCACCAACAAACTAACATGGTCCAAGTACACCAAGACAGTCATGAAGAGGGCACGACAAAACCTATTCTCCCTTAGGAGACTGAAAATATTTTGCATGGGTCCTCAGATCCTCAAAAAGTTATACAGCTGCACCATCAAGAGCATCCTGACTGGTTGCATCACTGCCTGGTATGACAACTGCTCGGCCTCCGACCGTAAGGCACTACATCACTGGGGCCAAGCTTCCTGCCATCCAGGACCTCTATACCAGGCGGTGTCAGAGGAAGGCCCTAAAAATTGTCAAAGACTCCAGCCACCCTAGTCATAGACTGTTCTCTCTGCTACCACATGGCAAGCTGTACCGGAGCGCCAAGTCTAGGTCCAAGAGGCTTCTAAACAGCTTCTACCCCCAGGTATTCTTTCTTAAAACTGCATTGCTGAAGGTCTACACCTGTTATATTCGGCGCACGTGACAAATCAAATTTGATTTGATTGGGTCTAAATTGGCGTTTGTTGTTTGGTAGTCTAAATTTGTCTTTAACTGCCATTTCCCGAAAGTCAGACTCTTCCCACACACCAACTAATTTTTCTCAGCTTCAGAAGCATCTGCATTCATCAAATGTTGTGTGGTTATCCTTAGATATAGTCTCCAGACTTGTCCAGAGGTAATTGTTGATATGTTGTCCCAAAAAAATGTCTAGATAAAATGTTATTTTAAACAATGTGCCCAAAAATTGATTTTACCTATATGTCTTTAGTATTTGACAGATAGAAAGATTAAAAAGTATTCATCCACAATCTGCTCTGGACAAGTCCGATCCTAGGGTGTCTTAATAAAATGTAACCAAAATATTTAGGCTGACTTCATCCAGTGTCCCGAAAAATGTATTTGTGCAGTATGCAAATATGGGCATATTCAATAGAATAATTTGTTAATTAAAACAAATCTGAAATATGTTATACAAATATGCAAATGAGGCGATAACATATATATATATATATTTTTTTAACATTATATTTGTATTTACATTCAACTAGTAAAAGGTGATTGTGATATGATTAAGGGGGAAAAGACAATGAGTGTGTGGTGCCTGGTCTTACTATAACAGGCTTTTGAAATGCAATATTGGTGCACAATTTCTACTTAAAATATCAAAGGCACTCTTTTCGTGGAATGACCCAGGACTGAAGAGTCAGTCTCCTCTATTCTGTATTTGTTCTTCCATTTCTACACAGTGCTTCTCTTTTTTCCCTGGTTATTTTGAGTTCTCACTGTCACCCATATATCAGAATGCAGGGTACAAACACAGACAGACAGACAGACACAGAGTGCTGGGATGAGTCAGAGAACTGAGCCTTGGTCGCACACTGCCATATATCTACATCATCAAAGACAGACAGAGAGGTGAGCCTTGGTCACACATTGCCATCTGTCTGACAGACAGACAGACAGAGACAGAAAGGTGCTTTGTTGACGACTGGCGAAAACTCTGCCTCTCATTTTCCTCATACATTCACTACTTCCATTCTCAATCAACACATTATAAATAGTGATTGATCTGATACCACTCATGGCAACTCATTACTTTCATGAGCCCTGCTTATATCTGTGCTAACGTGTCCTTTGTCCTGATCCACATTCTGATTGTGCCCACATTTTTGTGCCCACATTTTTGGACACAATCAGAATGTGGACAAAATCAAGACAAAGGACCCATGTTAGCACCAGGTATAAATGGGTCTATGGATAAGATCTCCATGAAAACCCATTTGAATCTAACCTCAGGATCCTCCAGCAAAGAATTTGAATTACTACAGTGTGATTCACTATATAGCCACTAGAGGTCAGGGTGGGTGAGCAGATGTGCAGGGCTGATGTCTGTAATGTGTGTGAAGAAGATCAGTCTGTGCCTGTAAGTCTGACTATGAAGTATCAAACAAAGACTTTACTCTCTCATGTATGAAAGTAGAGTAGGCTCAACGTACAGATGCCCCGTACTAGAATGTGTTCAGGCAGCTGAGGGATGGTGTTGAACTTGAAAGAGAGAGAGAGAGAGAGAGAGAGAGAGAGAGAGAGAGAGAGAGAGAGAGAGAGAGAGAGAGAGAGAGAGAGAGAGAGAGAGAGAGAGAGAGAGAGAGAGAGAGAGAGAGAGAGAGAGAGAGAGAGAGAGAGAGAGAGAGAGAGAGAGAGAGAGAGAGAGAGAGAGAGAGAGAGAGAGAGAGAGAGAGAGAGAGAGAGAGAGCGAGAGAGAGAGAGAGAGAGAGAGAGAGAGAGAGAGAGAGAGAGAGAGAGAGAGAGAGAGAGAGAGAGAGAGAGAGAGAGAGAGAGAGAGAGAGAGAGAGAGAGAGAGAGAGAGAGAGAGAGAGAGAGAGGGCCAGAAATAATAAAAGGAAGCAGCATAGCAGAATGAGGTTCAGGATCTGGTGGTAAAGCATTGAGGAGGTGAAGCTGGAGGTAACCACAGCTCTGTGTGTGTGTATATGTGTGTGTGTGTGTTTGTACCCTGCTGCCCTGCAAATCCCAGCCAAACACCTGCACTGGGAGCCCCCCTACTGCCGTCCTACCACCACCTCACACACACACACACACACATACACATCTCGCCACACAGAACGGAAGCACATGTCCACAGAGGAGAGAACAAAAGAAGAGAGAAAAAGGATTGAACGCTTTCTCTCGTTTTCCTCACCGCTAGTTTAAGCTCCGGAATGCGACCACTTAAGAATCAAAGCTCTAAATCTAGCTAATAATGCTGGCTGCATCTTTTCTGCCAAATAAGCACATTCACTGTTATCTGCCATTCAAACTTTGGGGAGTGCTATAGAAATGTGCCTTGACTGGAGCTTCTTAGAACAGAGCACACACAATGGTATAACTGTTATTAAAAATAATAAACATGTATTCTTTGTTTAGAGTGATTATATTGCTGTTATACTACTATATTATTATATTACACATACAGTATACTGGCATACAAATAATTTCTAGCAAGACTTAATAATGTACAACATTTGTAATGTAATTGTACTAGTATATATAGTCCTGTTCTGTAAATGGGGAAGGAATAGTCAAGTGATCTTACTGAAACAGGCACATGCGACCTCATGGCCTTGACCCTGATCCCTGACACTCGACCCTTGACCTTTCAGACAGAAAGAGCTGTAACTGTCTCACATAACGGGTGTTGCCGTGGTGATGCAGAGGAGGACAAAACAGACAAACTATTGAGAGATTATAATAGGAGTACATCTACACTCTTGGAAAAGAAGGTACTATCTAGAACCTAAAAGGGTTCTTCGACTGTCCCCATAGTAGAACCCTTTTTAGTTCCAGGACCCTTTCCATAGAGGGTTCTACATGGAACCAAAGAAGGTTCTTCAAAGGGTTCTCCTATGGGCACAACCAAAGTACCCTTTTAGGAACCCTTTTTCTAAGGATGCATGTCTCTCTGTAAGAAGGTAGCTTTGGGAATGAGCAGCACTCACTCAGGTTAATATCACTATCATTATGTAACTTTATGAAAATCAAGTTGGGAAAAATAGAACAGGACCAGCTTGATGAGACATCTATAAAATGGCAATAAAACGCTTCTTGTAAGTAAAGGAGGGATCTGTAGTCTCATGTATTTTCAAACTGCCAACAGGGCTCGATGAGTACATTTAAACTTACAACTCTAAGTTAAAAAAAGTATAATAGTCTGTGATATATTGTTATTATCCAGGCCATAGCGACAGACAGGGTTGAGAGTGAGGTCTTCATCACAGTGAGAGCTATAGCCTACCAACTTGTCTTGTAGCCAGTTGGCCCTGAGGTGTACTCTGTGGGAAGGAATGGTCCATGGACATAGACCAGAGCTGAGCTGCCCAGAGGGATGTAGATGTGGGCTCAGAGATGAAGGTGCCAAACCCAAAGAACTTTGAGTATAAATGGAACTTTTCTAAATAAGGTCGATGAATAATCGAGGAAGTATTTCGACCCCATGTGCCTCCTTTCTCGTTTAGGCAAAGGAATCTGGATCTGGTCAGTGCGATGACACGGAAAATGTAATTACCCACAAAGCACATGACCTCCTAATGCTCATGATTTGACATCTGTATCTCTTTGTGCAGCACTCATGACTAAGCTCATGTGAGGATCCCAGACATGACACAGTATAGTAGTGTGTGTGTGTCTGCGTGTGTGTCTGTGTGTGTAGGTGTGCGTGCCTGCGGTCCATGTATGTGTGTATCAGCCTACGTGTGCCTACATGTGTGTTAGCTATTGGAAGTACATAAACCCAGGTTCTCCACAAGCACTCGGGAACATGGACAGACACATCCAAACACACCTACACTTACAAACTGTGGACACACACATTTGTACATCCATAGGCCATAGGCACATTGTACATACATGCATGCATTCCTACACATCCATGCATACATTTGCATGTACGCACACACATCCACACCATCCCTCCCTACCGCAGTCTTTTCAATACATCTAGTCTCTGATTCACTATAACCCATAAAACATGTCTGACATATTAATCAGGTCTGCATGTGCGGGCTGCTCTGCTCCACTGTCCTACTGATGCTAGGGAGGGCTCTCATTGGCCACTAGGAAGCGTTCAATGGCCCAATGAGAGCCCTCCTGCGCCTCTCCTATCCTAGCAACAATACTCCTTTTCTCTGCAAGTGGTGCAGTGAGCAAACCGACACCCATATTACCACATGAATAATGGCAACTTAACAGCTTTGTAGCGGGGGGCAGGGAAGGAATGAGCTTCTCTTTTTCCTCCCTCCCTCCCCTACTGGACTCTCTCTGTCTCTCTCTCAATCTCTCTTCCTCTCTCTCTCTCCATCTTGGCTGCCTCTCTGTCTCAGTCCAAGTGCATTCAGTCGACTCCTGTTTCAGCGTCTTAAAGGAGCAGCGCTGCATATTCAAATTTGGGTTGCGCCAGAGGTAATGGGTAACTTGTGGGTAATGGTCTGCACTCGTTGACCCAATGGTGCTGCACTGCCATGGGGCCTCTCTTGGGGAGGAGGAGGGGGACGGAGGGAAAGAGAGGGAGGAGGAGGGAAGAGGTTGGAGGGAGGAAGGAGGAATGCTGAAACGCGGCACAGGGAAGGCTATCACTTCCCTGAGATACTGTATGGCCAGACAGCCAGCCCTGCTGGAGACGGAGGGAGGAGGGCAGGAGTCTCTCTCTCTCTCTCTCTCTCTCTCTCTCTCTCTCTCTCTCTCTCTCTCTCTCTCAATACACAGTTTACATTACAGGCTCATTCCACTTCTCATGCATGATTGTATGAATTGTAATATTGACCTCAAAACATGCCCTGGTGGATACACACACTGTAAACCCAAAGGCATTTTTAACTCAAATACTTCTAGTAAGTTGTACTCAAAGTCAATGAAAAGTCATCTTGAATGATAAGGCAACATTTTGATTTCCGCCTAAAGAGACATACTCAAACGTAATAATTGTTCATGAATTGGCTATTAACAATAACTGGTACTGTTGCATAGTTTTAGAAAGGTCTGGAACTCACCTTTCTGGTAAAAATAGTTATAAATTGCTGAGGTGTACTTACTTTTGAGGACACAAGCTCAGGTACATAGTACAAATATTATGAAAATATGAAAAATTGAATCATAAATGATGTTTTTCGTATTCAACAAAAGTGAATTTGATAACTGTAAATATATCATACTTAGTGACAGTACAATATTGGCACTATTTCATATAACTGACGACAGAGAATTTTCCCCTCAATGTCCACTGAGTGGCACAGAAACACCATTCAAATGTGTGCAAACTTGTTACAATTTCAGCTTTAAGCAGGAAGTGATTTTGTCTGTCTGTGACCAATTCTATGAAATTATTTAGTATTTTTTCATGTTCAGAGCTTTAAATCCGGCTGAGAATATCACAGCGAGATGAAACCAAAATGGCTGGACTCGTTAGGTTAGACTGTCACCATTCATATGCCGTCTCCCAGACTGGGCTCACTCGCTCAGAGGAAGAGAAAATGTATTATTTGTCTGGATAGGCCAGAAAATATGACACATCACTCCCTATGCAAATGTGGGGTCTGAAACCTGACACTTCAAGTCCGCACCGCTGAAAGTTGAAACAAAGAGTAGATAGAGCTTTTTGGCACTATAAGGCTAGGAATCCTATGGCTTTCACAGAGTGCTTTGTACACCAAAATGTGAGGACTTACATGTGGGAACTTACAAAACTAAATGAGAAGTCACATCATACATAAAAAAAAAAAAGTTATGATAGAAAATTGTGTTTTTACCCATCATGCACTACTGCAGGTAGATTTTTAAAAATTGTTTTTAATATCTGTGTTTTTGCATGTACATTGAGTGATTGATTGATTAATCTTATGCTACACAAAGATAAATAACATAATTTTTTTCAAACAAATCCAATTATTTAGTTAGATTTTTTTGCATAACAGTCTATTGACACACCCGTGAGTCAATCCACCTGTCACGCCCTGATCGAGAGAACTCTTGTTGGTTGGTCAGGGTGTGAATTTCTATGTTATTAGATTCTATGTTTAGGATCTAGAATATGTATTTCTATGTTTGGCCGGGTGTGATTCCCAATCAGAGGCAGCTGTCGCTCGTTGTCTCTGATTGGGGATCATACTTAGGTAGCTATGTTGCCTACCTTAGTTGTGGGATATTGTTCCTGGTAGGCTTGTGTGTGTGTGTGTGTGTGTGTGTGTGTGTGTGTGTGTGTGTGTGTGTGTGTGTGTGTGTGTGTGTGTGTGTGTGTGTGTGTGTGTGTGTGTGTGTGTGTGTGTGTGTGTGTGTGTGTGTGTGTGTGTGTGTGTGTGTGTGTGTGTGTGTGTGTGTGTGTGTGTGTGTGTGTGTGTGTGTGTGTGTGTGTGTGTGTATAGCCCTTTGGACTTCACGTTATGTTGTTTTGTTGTATGTTTATTGAGGAAATAAACATGTATGCTTTTCACGCTGCACCTTGGTCTGACCCGTCTCTCAACGATCGTGACACCACCGCATCCGCCTATGTCAGCCTTCCGCATCAGCGGTGGAAGGTGGCCGAGGTATAGTGATGTTTGTCAGACCGTGAGACATCCAGAACCATAGGTCTTCTCAGGTCTGTATCGTCCGAATGGTTTGGCCTACAAACTATTATGATCACTCTCACGAACACGATGGTGTTCTCCGTTTTGCTCTACAACTCGTCTGAAGGTAACTCATACAAACAAATGGAAGTATGGAGGTAGTTTTGTGCCAACAAAAACAAGGGGTTAAATAACTAATATTTCCTGAACTCCTAGATAACATTTCAAAACCTTATTTCTTATGATCCATTTTTTTACTGTCTTTTTTTGCCATTTATGAATGTGTTATTCAATGTGTTTCTATGGGCTATAGTAGCAAAGGCCAGAGTTAATGGCTTAGACTTTTAGAGGTTAATGAAATGGTTGTTCCACGGTTCCTAGCATTTTTACATTTTTTTTACATTTACATTTTAGTCATTTAGCAGACGCTCTTATCCAGAGCGACTTACAGTTAGTGAGTGCATTCATTATTTTTTTAAATATATTTTTTTCATACTGGGAACCCTGGCAGTCATTATGAATGCAGGTTGTGGGTGAATAAAAATGTAAACTGTTGGATATCCTATCTCTGGCTGGATTCCAATAGGAATTACACATCACTTTGCAATACTCACTTTCAAATTCTCAGGTTTTCCAGAAATCCCAATTGGAAGATTCCTGAAAATCCTTCAAACAGGATTTCTAGGAAATCTGAACATTTTGCGAAAGTTACTGGAATTTTGCAACCATACTTGCAGGCCTAATGTGGCCTGTAAACCATGAGTTTCAGGCTACTGTATTAGGGTAATACTAGGCCTCAAAATAAGGCCTTGTGAGATATTTAATGTATTGTCATAAAGAGTTTAATTATAATGATAGCATTCACCTAGGAACTCACTTGGTGAAGGCCATGTCTCTGTTACTAACAAATACTAACAAATACAGTCATGGGTGGTAACTCAACAATTCACTTGAAAAGGCAAGACGTACTGGACAATTTTATTGGAGGCATGGCTTAGTGGGGGCATTATTCAACATTTTCAAGCTGATAGAACTCAAATATGGACCCCTACAGCAGGGATGGGCAACTCCAGTACTCTGGGGCCGGAGTGGTGTCACACCTTTTCTCCATCCCTAGCAAACACAGCTGATTAAACAAATTGTTAAATCGGGTTCAAGTCCGGGCTCTAGCTGTGCCACTCAAGGACATTCAGAGACTTGTCCCGAAGCCATTGTCCTGTTGGAAGGTGCACCTTCGCCCCAATCTGAGGCCCTGAGTGCTCTGGAGTAGGTTTTCATCAAGGATCTCTCTGTACTTTGCTCTGTTAATATTTCCCTCGAACCTGACTAGTCTCCCAGTACCTGCTGCTGAAAAATATCCCCACAGCATGATGCTGCCACCACCATGCTTCACCGTAAGGATGGTGCCAGGTTTCCGCCGGATGTGACGCTTGGCGTTCAGGCCAAAGAGTTCAATCTTGGTTTCATCAGACCAGTGAATCTTGTTTCTCATGGTTTGAGAATCCTTTAGGTGCCTCTTGGCAAACTCCAAGCAGGCTGTCATGTTCCTTTTACTGAGGAGTGGCTTCCGTCTGGCCACTCTACCATAAAGGCCTGATTGGTGGAGTGCTGCAGAGATGGTTATCATTCTGGAAGTTTCTCCCATCTCCGCAGAGGAACTGGAGCTCTGTCAGAGTGACCATCGGGTTATTGGTCACCTCCCTGACCAAGGCCCTTCTCCCCCGATTGATCAGTTTGGCCGGGTGGCCAGCTCTAGGAAGAGTCTTGGTGGTTCCGAACTTCTTCCTTTTAAAAATGATGGAGGCCACTATGTTCTTGGGGACCTTCAATGCTGCAGTAATTTTTTGTTACCCTTCCCCAGATCTGTGCCATGACACAATCAAGTTGTAGATGATCAATGGAAACATGATGCAACTGAGCTCAATTTCGAGTCTCATAGCAAAGGGTCTGAATACTTAAATAAGGTATTTCTCTTCTTTCTTTTTTATAAATTTGCAAAAAATCCAAAAAGCCTGTGTTTCGCTTTGTCATTATTGTGTGTAGATTGATGAGGGAAACAAGTAATTTAATCAAATTTAGAATAAGTCTGTAATGTAACAAAATGTATAAACAGTCAAGGGGTCTGAATACTTTCCGAATGCACTGTATATTAAGTGCAACAGGTTTCCTCAAAAGTTTAGGGTTTTACAGTGCAAGGGAAAATAAGTCTGGTTATTATTATTATGACGGAAGTTTTTTTCTGCTTTCGCATGAATCAGAAATAGTGTCTTATTTTTCACAAGTTACACAGTAACCATTATTCTGACAGACTCCCTTCCTTTACAGTGTTCTTAGTATCCTGTCTGTTTGTCTGTCCGTCCATCCGTCCACCTGCCCATCTGCCTGCCTGCCTGCCTGCCTGCCTGTCTGCCTTGCTGGTCCCGCCTCTCTGCCTGCCTGCCTGTCTCCCTCTGTGACTGGGGAGAGTTAGAATCTTGTTGAAGGCCTGCCTTGGCCTATAGTACCAGGGGTCTGTCATGTGTTTGTCTTTTGGCTGGTAAGTAAACTAGCACCAATTGCTGTTACAGTGGCAGCACTCAGCAAGTCCTTGTCACCTCTTTCATGCCCCTGTGTGTGAAGCTATGTTGTATTCCATGAGTCTCATACTGTACTGTGAACTGCCAAACACCTCACAGGGCCAGAGACAAGCTATCCCTCACATGCAGTCACAACCCACACTGATGGCTAGGATAGCTTTTCTCCTGGTGGGATCTCTGCTGGTGCTTTGCTGTTTGTACTACAATAGTACCATGGGTATTATCTGGCTCTGCTAATACTGTACTGTATATGTGCCTATACTATACTGTATTCCGTATATATGTATATTGATATACTGTAAATGTAATATAAAACTATGTGTGTTTTGAGAATGGACACAGTGTAACTTACATACAGTGAGAGGTTGAACCTGGTGTTTGCTGAGCTCTGACCCTCAGTGTCAATGACGATTCATTGGTACAAAGACTGCATTGAGGGGCCAGTCTTATTGGCATGGAGTAAGAGCACACTGTAGTCTTATATACTTAGTCTGACAAAGCCTCATTCACTTGACATCAGTAACTCACCTCTGTCCCCCATACCCACTATTCTCTGTGCTTTCACCTCTGCTCTCCCTCTTTCTTCTCCCCCCTCTCTCTCTTTCTCTGATCAGTGGCCGTGCCCGAATGCCCATACCTGTGTCATAAATAGTAGGCTGTTTGAGTATATGAAAAAATAAAGTTTAATAGTATGCAACATTTCGAAAATCGAGTATACTTTAAATGCCCGGATCTCATTCCCATTTCGTCTTTGACAACAGCTGATCAATTAGATATGAGGATGCCCTACCGGAATCAACAAAAAGCGGGAAAGAACGCAATCACCCATGACACATTCTCAGTATGCGAAAATATAATGTTTAGTAGTATGCAAAATTTCGAAAATCGAGTATGGTTTAACCGCCAGGATGTTATACTCATTTCGGCTCTTCATCTAGTAGAATTCGATGCACACTTTGGTTTCACTAATAAATATGTTGAAATGGAACCAAATGATCTGTTTCTGTCTTCAGTCCTTTTTTAATATGATAGATGGGCTACATGGTCTAGTACGATATAGGTTGAATGTGATAGTCTGCCTGTAACCAGCCTGAGTAGGCCTATTACATAATTCCTATTCTTTTCAGAGTTTAGAGAAATTAATCAAATTGGAAATGAGCTATTATGAGGCTGGTCCATGCGACGCATATCTGTTGAATTTGGAAAAATCCACCCGCACTCGGCCCCGCCTCACCTACTCAGCCAATCAGGAGCCACTGATTGGCTGAGTGACATTGCATACTTTTTACTAAATGCTATGTGCTAAATAGTATGTGACAATGAGTAAATAGTATGCAGTTTAAGTATGTAGTACACTAGTATGGCTATCAGGGCACGGCCACTGACATTGGTGACACCACCCTGATAATGAGTCACTCACTCCGTCTGTCACATTACCTGCCCTATGAAAACAAGGAGAGAAGAATGATAGAACTTGCAGGATAACAGGATACTAACAGAAACTATCAGGATAGTATGCTTAAAATTAATCAGGATGTTTAACTTGTGACTGGGACACATTTGTGGTAGCATGCAGAAAACATTTGGGAAGTGGAATCCAGTGAATCTGGGTGATCAACTGAAGGAACAAAACGATAAAAAACACAAGGCTAATTTAGTCCTAGTCTAGTCTTTGATATGCGTTCCCTCCCTCCTCCCTCACCTCGCCCCCCCTCCCTGTCTCCTCACCTTGCCACGCCTCTCCTCCCTCTCTCCTCACCTCACCCCTCCTCCCTCCATCACATCTCCTCCCTCCTCCCTCTCTCCTCGCCCCTCCTCCCTCTCTCCTTACTTCGCCTCGCCTTTTGTCCATGACAGTATACCTGTCCTGCCCAACCGCTGATCCCCAGCCTCTCACTCTTCCTCTCCTCTCCCTGGCCCTTGCACCGCCCTCCGTCCTCTGGAGGAATTCTGCCGGTGGGGTTTTTAATATTCCACGGCCCTGTGTGCCCTCAGATTTGGCTGCGCGGCGTTAACACGAGCTGACACCACAGATTAGCCTCAGACATCAGGAATGCTGCATCCCTTTTGTGCCACGTGGAGCCCGGCCAAAAGAGCCCCGGGTCGGTCGGACGGACCGCAGCGCAGAAGACCTCGGAACAAAAACAGCCCTCCTTGACCAGCACCAGCACCAGGGAGGGGCTCTGTGGGGCCCTGGTCAAAAGTAGTGCACTAAATAGGGAATAGGGTGCCATTTGGGATGCAATCCCGGTGAATGCCAGACTGGTGAAGCCATTATATAATAATAATAATAATATGCCATTTAGCAGACGCTTTTATCCAAAGCGACTTACAGTCATGCGTGCATACATTTTTGTGTATGTGTGGTCCCGGGGATCGAACCCACTACCTTGGCGTTACAAGCGCCGTGCTCTACCAGCTGAGCTACAGAGGACCACAGAGTCATTATACAGTCTCTATAAAGGCAAGAGGGAAACTAAGTCTGGGATATACACAGGACAAGGTGTTCACATTCAAGCTCAAGTTAAAATTAATGGGAGTTCAGGTTCAGGTCTACGTTAATGTCTTATCTTGTGAAAGCACAATCTTCTACCCAACTATGCTTTTACCCCACATAAACCATGGTGGTATGGTCAGACTTCAGACTACATTTTGTCTCTAAATCCAGAAATTTCTCTATCTGCATGTTTCTCTGCCCAGAGTGGTGTGAAAATGTGGTGGAGTGGCGTACCCTGTTCTGTCTCTAATCCCTGATCTAGGGAGGGCCGGGGAGGCTTACAGGGGTATGGGGCAGCATGGGAACCCCTTCATTGAGGGATGGGAAACCCTGCTGGGCCTGAAGCATGGAACTCAGACACCTGGCATTCTGTTGGTGGTCAGAGTTGCCGTGGTTACTCAGAAGACTTACCTTGATCCCTCAGCCACGAAATTCTTGGCCATTGCTGGAATACGTGACTGGGCGGTAGGGTGTGTGTGTATGTGTGTGAAAAAATGGTTGGCTGGTATGCCCTCACTCCCCCGCACAGCATAACCCCCCCCCTCCCCTCAATAATAAACCCACTGCAATTTACAGGTAGATGCACACACATCGGACGACGATTACTCTGTGGCCTGAGTGGGCTGGCGCAGTGTCCAGATGCGCGTTTCCAAGCGCTCTGATTTGTTGGAGATAGCAGGGCTATCCCTGCAAACAGATATCTGTCGAAATGGTCTTCCTAAAGCGGTCAGGATATTGTGTCATGGTACCCTGGAAGTTTTGTCTAGTTCCCCGTTTTTTCCTGGGTCCCCTGGAGGCTTTCTGGAGGCGAAAGAAACGCACAGCTGTTTAGGCGAGGTGCTGGCTAGCAGAGTAGAACATTTGAAAAAGAAAAGAAGAGCCTCACACACTAGGAGCTCAGATGCAATCATTTAATAACCAACGTTTCGACAGATAAACTGTCTTCATCAGGGTATAATGACAAACACTTCGGGTCACTAATTTATATAGTTTGGAAGGACACACAGGTGTCTGTAATCATGGCCGGGTGTGGCTTGATGTCATTGGTTGATTTCCAGATATAAATAGAACATATTAAAAGCATGAATGGAAAACAAACGATCATAGATACAATTTGGCCCTCAAGGCTTTGTCTAGTTCCTGGTTTGTCCGGGGATGTCCCTGAGGACGATTTTAGGACGTTCTGGGGATGTTGTGTCATGGTCCCCTGGAGTTTTTTGTTTAGTACCCGGCTTGTTCCTTGTATTCTACGAAGGGCATGGGCACCCTAGTTTCATTACACATCACCCCTTGTTACTGTTGCCAAGCCCATCAAGGCCCTGATTGGTGAACCACTGATCCATTCACAGGTCTTTGTCTGTTGGCAATGTTAGGGACACCACACACAGACAAACACAAAAAGTACTTTTAACCTTTTCATGCGTGAGTTCCAAATATCTCTAACAGTCCCCCCAGCATGAGTTTATTTTGTGAGCGTAATGTCAGAATGCGCTCGCTGTTCCAAAATTCTATTGATACGCAACAGGACAGTTAACCCGCGCTGCCCTTGCTATTTTAAGATGAGCTAGATGAGCTAGATGAGCCAGACAAACTTCTCTCTTCGATGAGAGCTCAAACACTCCCCCAGTGTTTCCCCAAGTCAATTATTCTGACATTTGGCATCTCCAGTCAGAACACAACCTGCCTGAACTTTTCCCCCCCGGTGCATTTTCTGGCTGGCGCCCGCATTGCCTTCATTATTGTTTTCCTTACTAATGATTACTTTGGGCATGTGTGGTTTCCTATCAAAGTAAATGCCTTATTACATTATCGTAATAGTTTCTTTATATCGTGTTATGTCGTCTCTACTGTAGCACACTGTATGTAGCTATGTATGGAGCACAATGTTACTAACTAACAAGTCGTCGGGTGAGGTTGTGTCTCTCTCTGGCAGGAGGTAAGCTTGGGAGGTAAGCTTGGCTTGTATGGCTTATATGGTGTTGAGTAAAGCTTAAACCATGTATTTAGATTGTAGTTAGGTATTGTAGGTAGTTATCGTAGGTTATTATAGTTATTGTATGCAATCATTGTAGGTAAGTATTGTATTCGGCTGAGCCCGGTGAAGCACGAGGCCAGCTAACCCACTACCTGGACTAGCTAGCGGGTAGCTACTGGTAACTATTAGCAACTATGGATAGTTGTTTCACGCTTGAGAGTACCTGTAATTACGCCAGCTAGATGCCTACCATTCAGCTGTTTTTCTAACCTCATTGTCTGAAGCGTTAACGTTAGGTAGTTAGTAGCTACTGTGCTCGAAATGTAGCTAGCTTGTTGCTACCTGGATATCTAACTAAACAATAGCTGGAACGACCTAGCGAACAGACGCGAACTGGCTGAGTCGATTCAGTGGCTAGCTTTGCACTTGGCTAGCTAATAGTAGCTGCTAGGGGTAAGTTATAACCTACATTTGTGTTTTGTTTTTACATACTGGTAACCATAGTCGTTCAAGGGAATTCGGGACATGGGTGACTAGTTAACGTTAGCTTGGCTCTCTCTGTGTGTTCGTGCCGTGGGAGGAGGGATTTTTTCGTTGGCAGAAAGCAATGGCTAGCTAGTATGCTAACTATTCTAGCTAACTAACTTGCTGAATAAGTTGACGACGGACTCGCTCAAGCTGTCGGGACTAACCCAGAACTTTACACAACGTTAGACACGGACACGAATGATCTGCTTGGAGTGTTGACACACTGGTGGTTTGTTGTGGCCGAATATTGGTGCTAAACCATGTTGTTGGAGGCTGGCATGCTAGTTGGCTGTGGCGTCATAGGATTCAGTGCCCTGGACGGTTTTCACGGAAGAATACTGTACCAAGTTAGCTAGCTGAGTAAACTAAGTTAGTCTATTCCTAGAAAACATTGAACCACTGTAGTTTACAACAATTATAGTTTCTGAGGTGGAAGTTGGGAGAATTATATTTGGGTGTTTCAGTGAAACGTAAGTGAGGGAGGCCCCGCTCTCTTGCTTTCCCAGATGTTTAGTTCATTTCATTCCGATCTCCTTTGCATTATTGTAGCCATTTTCTGTAGCCTGTCAACTATGCGTCTGTCTATCCCTGTTCTCTCCTCTCCGCACAGGCTATTCAAACGCCTCACACCGCGTGGCTGCTGCCTCTCTAACCTGGAGGTCCCTGCACGCACGACCCACATGGAGTTCCAGGTCTCCGGCAGCCTCTGGAACTGCCGTTCCGCGGCCAACAAGGCAGAGTTCATCTCAGCCTATGCTACCCTCCAGTCCCTCGACTTCTTGGCGCTGACAGAAACATGGATTACCACTGAAAACACTGCTACTCCTACTGCTCTCTCCTCGTCTGACCATGTGTTCTCGCATACCCTAAGAGCATCTGGTCAGCGGGGTGGTGGCACAGGAATCCCATCTCTCCCAAGTGGACATTCTCTCTTTTTCCCCTGACCCATCTGTCTATCTCCTCATTTGAATTCCATGCAGTCACAGTCACTAGCCCATTCAAGATTAACATCCTTATCATTTATCGCCCTCCAGGTTCCCTTGGAGAGTTCATCAATGAGCTTGACGCCTTGATAAGTTCCTTTTCTGAGGATGGCTCACCCCTCACAGTTCTGGGTGACTTTAACCTCCCTACGTCTACCTTTGACTCATTTCTCTCTGCCTACTTCTTTCCACTCCTCTCCTCTTTTGACCTCACCTTCTCACCGTCCCCCCCTACTCACAAGGCAGGCAATACGCTTGACCTCATCTTTACTAGATGCTGTTCTTCTACTAATCTCACTGCAACTCCCCTCCAAGTCTCAGACCACTACTTTGTATCCTTTTCTCTCTCGCTCTCCTCCAACACTACTCACTCTGCCCCTACTCAGATGGTAATGCACCGTCACAACCGTCGCTCTCTCTCTCCCGCTACTCTCTCCTCTTCCATCCTATCATTTCTACCCTCTGCTCAATCCTTCTCCCTCCAATCTCCTGATTCTACCTCCTCAACCCTCCTCTCCTCCCTTTCTGCATCCTTTGACTCTCTATGTCCCCTATCCTCCCGGCCGGCTCGGTCCTCCCCTCCTGCTCCGTGGCTTGACGACTCATTGCGAGCTCACAGAACAGGGCTCTGGGCAGCCGAGCGGAAATGGAGGAAAACTAGTCTCCCTGCGGACCTGGCATCTTTTCACTCCCTCCTCTCTACATTCCAGCATCTGCCTCTAACCCTAGGAAGCTCTTTGCCACCTTCTCCTCCCTGCTGAATCCTCCCCCCCCCCTCCTCACTCTCTTTGGATGACTTCATCAACCATTTTGAAAAGAAGGTTGACGACATCCGATCCTCGTTTGTTAAGTCAAATGACACTGCTGGTCCTGCTCACACTGCCCTACCCTATGCTTTGACTTCTTTATCCCCTCTCTCTCCAAATGAAATCTTGCGACTTGTGACGGCCGGCCGCCCAACAACCTGCCCGCTTGACCCTATCCCCTCCTCTCTTCTCCAGACCATTTCTGGAGACATTCTCCCTTACCTCACCCCGCTCATCAACTCATCCTTGACCGCTGGCTATGTCCCTTCCGTCTTCAAGAGAGCGAGAGTTGCACCCCTTCTCAAAAAACCTACACTCGATCCCTCCGATGTCAACAACTACAGACCAGTATCCCTTCTTTCTTTTCTCTCCAAAACTCTTTAGCGTGCTGTCTTTAGCCAACTCTCTTGCTATCTCTCTCAGAATGACCTTCTTGATCCAAACCAGTCAGGTTTCAAGACTGGTCATTCAACTGAGACTGCTCTTCTCTGTGTCACGGAGGCTCTCCGCACTGCTAAAGCTAACTCTCTCTCCTCTGCTCTTGTCCTTCTAGACCTGTCTGCTGCCTTTGATACTGTGAACCATCAGATCCTCCTCTCCACCCTCTCCGAGTTGTGCATCTCCGGCGCGGCTCACTCTTGGATTGCGTCCTACCTGACAGGTCGCTCCTACCAAGTGGCGTGGTGAGAATCTGTCTCCGCACCACGTGCTCTCACCACTGGTGTCCCCCAGGGCTCAGTTCTAGGCCCTCTCCTATTCTCGCTATACACCAAGTCACTTGGCTCTGTCATATCCTCACATGGTCTCTTCTATTATTGCTACGCAGACGACACACAACTAATCTTCTCCTTTCCCCCTTCTAATAACCAGGTGGCGAATCGCATCTCTGCATGTCTGGCAGACATATCAGTGTGGATGACGGATCACAACCTCAAGCTGAATCTCGGCAAGACGGAGCTGCTCTTTCTCCCGGGGAAGGACTGCCCGTTCCATGATCTCGCCATCACGGTTGACAACTCCGTTGTGTCCTCCTCCCAGAGTGCAAAGAGCCTTGGCGTGACCCTGGACAACACCCTGTCGTTCTCCGCTAACATCAAGGAGGTTACCCGATCCTGTAGGTTCATGCTCTACAACATTCGAAGAGTACGACCCTGCCTTACACAGGAAGTGTCACAGGTCCTAATCCAGGCACTTGTCATCTCCCGTCTGGATTACTGCAACTCGCTGTTGGCTGGGCTCCCTGCCTGTGCCATTAAACCCCTACAACTCATCCAGAATGCCGCAGCCCATCTGGTGTTCAACCTTCCCAAGTTCTCTCACATCACCCCGCTCCTCCACACACTCCAATGGCTTCCAGTTGAAGGTCGCATCTGCTACAAGACCATGGTGCTTGCCTACGGAGCTGTGAGGGGAACGGCACCTCCGTTCCTTCAGGCTCTGATCAGTCCCTACACCCAAACGGGGGCATTGCGTTCATCCACCTCTGGCCTGCTGGCCCCCCTACCTCTGCGGAAGCACAGTTCCCGCTCAGCCCAGTCAAAACTGTTCTCCGCTCTGGCACCCCAATGGTGGAACATGCTCCCTCACGACGCCAGGACATTGGAGTCACTCACCACCTTCCGGAGACACTTGAAACCCCACCTCTTTAAGGAATACCTGGGATAGGATGAAGTAATCCTTCTACCTCCCCTTACCCCCCCCCCCCAAAAAAAAAAAAATAATAATAATAATTGATAAGAGCGTCTGCTAAATGACGTAAATGTAATTGTGTGTATTCCGTTTCAACCGTAGACATGCAAGGTAGTAATTTCAGAACCTTTATGGTGTTATACTCAATTGTGGTCTATTGTACTGATGCGGTCAATGCAACTTATTATTTTTATAGCAGGGTTAATATGTTACTTCATTATAATATTGTTTTATTGCTGTATCTTGATATTGTATTATAATTACTAGCAGTGAAAGTTAACATTGTGTTTCCGAATGACATCACCAAGAGGTAGAGTATAAAATGTATGCACTCACTAACTGTAAGTCGCTCTGGATAAGAGCGTCTGCTAAATGACTAAAATGTAAATGTAAATGTAAAATAATAGTGGTCCTAAAACGGAACCTTGAGGAACACCGAAACGTACAATTGATTTGTCAGATGACAAACCACCCCTAGAGACGAACTGATATCTTTACAACAGCTACGATCGAAACCAGGCAACAACTTTTACGCACTAAGGTCTAGGAGCACAAGGACAGATGCAGTGCCTTGGTCTGACACCATTACAAGGTAATTTACCACCTTCACAAGTGCAGTGTCAGTAATATGATGGGGTCTAAAACCAGACTGAAGCATTTCGTGTACATTATTTGTCTTCAGGAAGGCAGTGAGTTATTGCATAACAGCTTTTCTACAATGTTTCAGAGGAATGGGAGATTCGATATAGGCCAACAGTTTTTCCATTTTCTGGGGCAAGGTTTGCCTTTTCAGCAGAAGCTTTATTACTGCCACTTTTAGTGAGTTTGGTACAGGATAGGGTACAGGATAGGGAGGGAGCCGTTTCTTATGTTTTGTGTGGTAATATTTTATTCATTTACTGTTTTATTCAAATTTTCAAGTACTGGTAACAAATCATGCATTCCGATTCTTGCATAGATTGTAATGGACACACATCGTGCCTTTGAAATTATTCACACCCTTTGACTTTTTCCCCAAAAAATTATGTTAAAGCCTGAATTTAAAATTGATTTCATTTTGATTTTGTGTCACTGGCCTACACACAATACCCCATAATGTCAAAGTGGAATTATGTTTTTAGAAATGTTTACAAATTAATAAAAAATGAAAAGCTGAAATGTTTTGAGTCAATAAGTATTCAACCCCATTGTTATGGCAAGCCTAAATAAGTTCAGGAGTAAGAATCAGCTTCACAAGTTACATAATAAGTTGCGTGGACTTTGTGTGCAATAATAGTGTTTAATTAACATGCTTTTTGAGTGATTACCTCATCTCTGTACCCCACAAATACAATTATCTGCAAGGTCCCTCAGTCGAGCAGTGAATTTCAAAAACAGATTCAACCACAAAGACCAGGGAGGTTTTCCGATGCCTCGCAAAGAAAGGCACCTATTGGTAGGTTGTTGGAGAGGAAGGAAATCGCTCAGGGATTTCAGCATGAGGTGAATGGTGACTTTAAAACAGTTACAGAGTTTAATAGCTGTAATAGGAGAAAACTGAGGTTGGAACAACAACATTGTAGTTACTCCACAATAGTAACCTAAATGACAGAGTGAAAAGAAGGAAATATTCCACAACATGCCAAAACACGCATCTTGTTTGCAATAAGGTACTAGAGCACAACTGCTAAAAATGTGGCAAAGAAATGAACTTCATGTCCTGAATAGAAAGCGTTATGTTTGGGGCAAATCCAACATAATACATATTTTCAAGCATGGTGGTGGCTGCATCATTTTATGGGTGTGCTTGTCATAGGCAAGGACTTGGGAGTTTATTTATGATAAAAAGAAACGGAATAGAGCACAGGCAAAATCCTAGAGGAAAACCTGGTTCATTCGGCTTTCCAACAGACACTGAGAGACAAATTCACCTTTCAGCAGGACAGTAACCTAAAAATAAGGCAAAATATATACTGTAGCAATGATCAACAACCAACTTGACAGAGCTTGAAGAATGTCTTTAAGAATAATGTGCAAATATTGTACAATCCAGGTGTGCAAACCTTAGATACTTACCCAGAAAAACTCACAGCTTAAATCGCTGCCAAAGGTGATTCTAACATGTATTGACTCAGAGGTGTTAATACTTTGTAGATACAGTGAGGGAAAAAAGTATTTGATCCCCTGCTGATTTTGTACGTTTGCCCACTGACAAAGAAATGATCAGTCTATCATTTTAATGGTAGGTTTATTTGAACAGTGAGAGACAGAATAACAACAAAAAAAACAAAAATGTCTGGCTCCCAGGTGTCTTTTATACAAGTAACGAGCTGAGATTAGGAGCACACTCTTAAAGGGAGTGCTCCTAATCTCAGCTTGTTACCTGTATAAAAGACACCTGTCCACAGAAGCAATCAATCAATCAGATTCCAAACTCTCCACCATGGCCAAGACCAAAGAGCTCTCCAAGGATGTCAGGGACAAGATTGTAGACCTACACAAGGCTGGAATGGGCTACAAGACCATCGCCAAGCAGCTTGGTGAGAAGGTGACAACAGTTGGTGTGATTATTCGCAAATGGAAGAAACACAAAAGAACTGTCAATCTCCCTCGGCCTGGGGCTCCATGCAAGATCTCACCTCGTGGAGTTGCAATGATCATGAGAACGGTGAGGAATCAGCCCAGAACTACACGGGATGATCTTGTCAATGATCTCAAGGCAGCTGGGACCATAGTCACCAAGAAAACAATTGGTAACACACTACGCCATGAAGGACTGAAATCCTGCAGTGCCCGCAAGGTCCCCCCTGCTCAAGAACGCAGGCCCGTCACTGTAGTTCAGAATTGTATTTTCAATACATTTGCAAAGATTTCTAAAAATATGTTTTTACTTTGTCATTATGGGGTATTGTGTGTAGATGGGTAAGATAAAAAAATATATTTAATACATTTTGAATTCAGGCTGTAACTCAACAAAATGTGGAATAGGTCAAGGGGTATGAATACTTTCTGAAGGCACTGTATGATGTGTGTAAAATACTTTTTTGAAGGTTGTACTGATTATGTTGAGTTAATGCTAAGCTAATTACCAGCTATGTGTGGAGACATATTTGTTGACATCATACAATGTTTTCTGGGTGTCACTTAAACGTTTGTCAGACCAAAGATTTTAGAACAGAACGAGGTGAAAGGATGGTTCACTCGTCTTTCGAGTAAACTTCCGGAAGTGAATGATGGTAGACGACACACCCTCTTCAACATGCAAACTGCAAACAGACCCAATTCATCTTGTCACCTCTTCTTTTCTTTGGTTGATGCAGAAAAACAAACATGGCGGAGCCCACAAACTACCCACCGTCGGATTACTTTCAACTTTTAGAAAGTGTTTTACTCAATTATTTCAATCACGGGTGAGCTCACCTGTGATGTGATGAATTATAAATAGTATTTGCTATTAGCTAATTCATATTATGGTTTCTGTCAGCCGAAAGTTAATTAAATATGACCGCTTGTGTTAGCTCACTCTTTCCTCAGTTAGCGCTAGGACTAATGTAGCCTACATTTTCCGATTTGGATGAGAATTGTGTTATGCTGTTTCTACTTCTGTGATTGTCTGAACATTGTAACCAAAAACAAACTGCTCACATTGAGGGCATAACGTTGTAAAGAATATGTTTGTGCAAAATGTTTCTGTGAAAAACAGTGTGGCGAGCTCAAACACTGACTGTTGCATCAATCGTAACTAGATGTTCTAATCACGCTGGTTTGAGTGTATGCTGCAGTGACCACTGTGGAAAGATCACACCAGTGTGCTCTCACACATCAAAGGGTTAACATACAGTGTTTTCATCTTACATATTTGACATACATGATTACATTGTGTATGTTTATTTATACAGTCATTATTATTCAGCATGTCCTCACTTGGGATTTGAACTCACAACCTCTTGGTTCACGGCATCTGATCTTCCTGCTACTCCTCCATGTCTGTGTTAATGATTGATTTCACCTGTATTCCTACACTTTGCACCTCAAAGTGACTCTCAGCTCTGTTGAAAGTGCAGAGATGTATTATAGGTAATTAATGTGTTGGGGACTTCAGAGACTGCTGCAGACTTTGTGGCGCAGCGGAAAGACAGCGGAAAAAGTGTACTCCAAATCCTGAGTTTGTGAGTTGAAATCCCAGGTGGAGTCATATTGGAAAGTCGGTACTAAGTGATCATGTCAAATGTTGTCATTGATTAAAGGTTTTTACACTATTTCAGATGACCAGCTTACCACTTACCTTAAAACCCCCATTCCATTTCATTACTTTACTTATAATGGTTTGGGACACCTGGGACAATCACGTGACGTCCTGACGACTGGTAAAACGACTGGTCTTCAATGACATCCTAGTAACTTACAGGGAACTAGACAAAGGTCCACCAGAGAACGTTCCCTTGAGACCATCACACGATGTCCTGAAGACTAGTAAAATTAAAGTCCTGAGAACGTCCTAAAAATGTCCTGATATGGTCCTTAGTAACGTCCTGGTAACTTACAGGTAACTACACAAAGGTCCCCCAGAGAACTTTCCCTTGGGACCATCATGTGACATCCTCTTGACCATAATGAAACGTCCCCTTGTGGTCATTGAATGTCCCATGGATAATGTCCCATATGTTTCGTAACATTCCCTAATGGACATCAAAATACTTTATTATAACCTTATACTGCGAGCAAACCGGGACATGTACTGAATGTCCTCTTATGGTCCCGAGGTTAACGCCATGTTTTAATGTTCCTAGAATGTTCTGAGAACGTCAGTGGGATAACATCTCACCAAAACCCTTAAATGGACCTAATGGGAGCATTGCCTAATGTCCTTAGGACGTCCCCTGTTTGCTAGGATGATGGGTGAGTGACAACTACAGATGTAGGATCTTAATTTGAGCCAGTTTGCTACAACAGAAAATAGTCCTGCAGCAACAGGAAATGTGAATTACTATGTGGATTATAATTAAATCAACATTTTTGTAGGGGTTAATAGTTTTGCAGGAGCACTGCAAGCAGATAGGAGCCCAGTATGTGTCCCCTTTCTACTGGAACAAGTTCTACTGGAACACCACACAATTTTTGCCGTTATGCGTCATGTGGTGTGGGATGTACATGGCTTGTGGGTGGCAGTGTCCTCTTCAGCGCCTGGCGCTAGCTTGACAGCGTAGCCGGCCTGCTCCAACTTCTAGATCTCTGCTTGGTAGGCAGCTGCCTGCGCTGGTGACTTCACCAGCCTCTTCTCTGTGGCCATCAGCAATGGGAGCACGACTTCCTTAGGGGCTCGCAACTGGGGTTTGTTTTTGACACTAAGGAGGGGAGTCGCGTAAAGTTGGACTTCCACCCTGACGGTCTTGGCCTCCAGCAGGTCTATTGCATGCTGGTCTTGGTGAGATCTGGTGCTGATCGTCTCGCTGCGCCCTGGAATGACGTTGGCCTGGGGTGTTTCAGGGCTGTCTTGACAGGTAGTAGCCCTCTCGGCGGTGTTGTGGCGATGTCGTGGACTCTTGTCGGGAGACTTTAGAGCGGCATTCGACGGGGGAGTAGCTGGACTCACTAGAGGCATAGTAGCCCTCCTCAGGGGTTTTAAATGCTCTACATAGGTGGTCCTGGAGTAACACCAGTCAGAGAAGTAGGCGGTTTGCCTCTGTGTGTAGTGGTGGACCCAACCTATCGGTGGAGGTGTGGAACGCTCCAACCAGGAGGCTGGGTAATCGTCCCTACTCAAATCAAATCAAATCAAATTGTATTTGTCACATGCGCCGAATACAACAGGTGTAGACCTTACAGTGAAATGTTTACTTACAAGCCCTTAACCAATAATGCAGTTTTAAGAAAAATAAGTGTTAAGTAAAAAAAATGGATAAGTAAAAATAAAAAAAGTATTAATGAGCAGCAGTAATATAACAGTAGCGAGGCTATATACAGGGGATACAGAGTCAATGTGTGGGGACACAGGTTAGTCGAGGTAATTGAGGTAATATGTACATGCTGTCCGATTGGATATGGGACTTGCTCTCTAGGGGCCTCCTGCGTGATGGAATGTGGTTGGGAGGCCGACGCTGGTCTGACCACACTCTTCTTGGTCGGCAGTGCCTTGAGGCTCGGAGTGCTGGTGCTGGCCCAGGCCTTTCCCACTAGTCCTCATCCTTGCTCTCCTCTTGAGCTTGTTGGCGGGAATATGGCTCTGAGGGTGGAGATGGCTGTTCTAGGCATCGCCATTGCATCTGGACCTCTCTTACCTGTCAGAGTAGGATTTCTTTATCATAGGCATTCTGACGTTCCTGATAATCTATCTAATGATTCTGTTCTGCACTCCGCACTCATCGCCTGCATAGTAGCAAGCAGTTGTTCCTATTGGCGGTGCAACTCGTCAATCTCACACCTTATTCTGTCCATCTCAGGATCCTACTGATTGGAGATGACAAGCAGTCACGGTCCTCAGCTCTCCGCCGCACCTGGCAGTCCGCAGCGTCCTCTTCAGTGTGGCAGCTTCGTTGGTGTGGTGGTGACCGCCGCCTCTGGTCTGTGAGGATATACACTGCAAGCTGTTCAGGAAGAGTCCTCTGACTCCTGGGGCAGAGAGAAGGCTAATTTTATGAATACCAAGCCATCCTACCTGTAGTTAGTCATAAATCCAGCTTGAAGGACCAGGAAAACAGGTTGGCCGGTATGCCCTCACCCGCTAGTACACTTGTGCTGACTCTGACTTGGGTTCTGACCCTACAGGATGTCCAATTAGAACAAGGTGGATGCTTCTCCTTTCAGGATTTTTATTCATTTTTCTTTTATACACTCACACACACTTTGGTTATTTACAATGGATTGGATTGACAATTGGACTTGGAATAGCAGTTTTGAACTGTTGTGGTTCTGTCAGGCAAAGATATGCACAGCATACAAACAGTATTAGTTAGGTGTTATAACTGTGCAATTTAAGTAGGTTTTATACATGAATGAATGGCATATGGCATGACACAAAACACAACTGTAAAGGGCTATAAACACAGCAGCATAAACATTAACCTAAACATTCACATCTCGCTGGAGACAGATAGACAAATTACTGAGCTAGACAAGAGAAGATTTATGACACCCGACATGGTGCAGCTCTTATCTGAATCTGCCGGGCTGAGATCTTATCTGATCTGCCTGGGTGCCACAGAATCATAAATCTCTCTGTGTATGTGAGCTCCCGAGAATCGGCTTGGAAACCTTTCTCGAAGATTCCAGAAGCTCGCCCATGGTAGCGCAATAAAACACTCTAGCAAAGGCCACTATGAAAAGCACTGCGGAAGCGTGCACATATGAAAGGCTATGTTTACCAAGAAAACAAATACAGTGGCTTGAGAAAGTATTCATCCCCCTTGGCATTTTTCCTATTTTGTTGCCCTATAACCTGGAATTAAAATTGATTTTTGGGGGGTTTGTATTATTTGATTTACACAACATGCCTACCACTTTGAAGATGCAAAATATTTTTTGGGGTGAAACAAACAAGAAATAAGATATAAAACGGAAAACATGATCGTGCATAACTATTCAGCCCCCCCAAAGTCAATACTTTGTAGAACCACCTTTTGCAGCAATTACAGCTGCAAGTGTCTTGGGGTATGTCTCTATAAGCTTGGCACATCTAGCCACTGGGATTTCTGCCCATTCTTCAAGGCAAAACTGTTCCAGCTCCTTCATGTTGGATGGGTTCCACTGGTGTACAGCAATCTTTAAGTCATACCACAGATTCTCAATTGGATTAAGGTCTGGGCTTTCACTAGGCCATTCCATTTTCCCTTAAACCACTCAAGTGTTGCTTTAGCAATATGCCTAGGGTCATTGTCCTGCTGGAAGGTGAACCTCCGTCCCAGTCTCAAATCTCTGGAAGACTGAAACAGGTATCCCTCAAGAATGTCCCTGTATTTAGGGCCATCCATCATTCCTTCAATTCTGACCAGTTTCCCAGTCCCTGCCGATGAAAAACATCCCCACAGCATGATGCTGCCACCACCATGCTTCACTGTGGGGATGGTGTTCTCGGGGTGATGAGAGGTGTTGGTTTTGCGCCATACATAGTGTTTTCCTTGATGGCCAAAAAGCTCAATTTTAGTCTCATCTGACCAGAGTACCTTCTTCCATATGTTTGGGGAGTCTCCGACATGCCTTTTGGTGAACACCAAACGTGTTTGCAAATTTTTTTCTTCAAGCAATGGCTTTTTTCTGGCCACTCTTCCGTAAAGCCCAGCTCTGTGGAGTGTATGGCTTAAAGTGGTCCTATGGACAGATACTCCAATCTCCGCTGTGGAGCTTTGCAGCTCCTTCAGGGTTATCTTTGGTCTCTTTGTTGCCTCTCTGATTAATGCCCTCCTTATCTGGTCCATGAGTTTTGGTGGGCGGCCCACTCTTCGCAGGTTTGTTGTGGTGCCATATTCATTCAATTTTTTAATAATGGATTCAATGGTGCTCCGTGGGATGTTCAAAGTTTTGGATATTCTTTTTAACCCAACCCTGATCTTTACTTCTCCACAACTTTGTCCCTGCCCTGTTTGGAGAACTCCTTGGTCTTCATGGTGCCGCTTGCTTGGTGGTGCCCCTTTCTTAGTGGTGCCCCTTTCTTAGTGGTGTTGCAGACTCTGGGGCCTTTCAGAACATGTGTGTATATATACTGAGATCATGTGACACTTAGATTGCACACAGGTGGACTTTATTTAACTAATTATGTGACTTCTGAAGGTAATTGGTTGCACCAGATCTTATTTAGGGGCTTCATAGCAAGGGGTGAATACATATGCATGCACCACTTTTCCGTTATTTATTTAAAATAATTTTAAAGTTATTTCTTTCACAATTTTGACTATTTTGTGTATGTCCATTACATGAAATCCAAATAAAAATCAATTTAAAGTACAGGTTGTAATGCAACAAAATAGGAAAAAGGCCAAGGGGGATGAATACTTTTGCAGGGCACTGTGGAACCAATGCAATTATAGGCAAAATGCAATAAACTCAATACAAAATATGCGCAGCAGTATTGGAAAACACAATAACATTACAGACTAGTATGGCAATACAGTAGAAAACAGCACGCAAACGTATTAGAGGAACTAAACTTAATTACTGGTACTTAATTACTGCACAGCAGTTGCAACTTACAGGTAGATGTACGCACAACATTCCAGAGCATTCGTAATAATGTTCACACTAATAATCCTTAGAATAACATTACGCCTTCACTCTTCAGACAACGATTAGTCTCTGGCCTGAGTGAGGGCGTGCAGTGTCCAGATGCACATGTCCAAGCGCTCTGATTGGTTGGGATAGCAGGGCTATTATGGGTGAGTGACAACTAAGGTAGGCTGAGGAGCTAAACTAACAGGACTTAAGGGAAACTAAGGGGACTGTGAGGGAAAGTTAGGTAGAGAGGAGGGGAGCAGGACAGACCTTTTTACAGTGTGTGTGTGTGCATGCGTGCGTGTGTGCCTGTGGTCTTCTGTGTGTGTGCCCATGTCTCTGTGTCTGTGTGTATGCATGTGTGATTACTAAAGCTACACTTTATATACAAAAGTATGAGGACACCACTTCAAATTAGTGGATTCGGCTATTTCAGTCACACCCATTGCTGACAGGTGTATAACATCGAGCACACCGCCACGCAATCTCCATAGACAAACATTGGCAGTAGAATGGCCTTACTGAAGAACTCAAAGTGGCACCGTCATAGGATGCCACCTTTCCAACAAGTCAGTTCGTTAAATTCCTGCCTTGCTAGAGCTGCCCCGGTTAACTGTAAGTGCTGTTACTGTGAAGTGGAAACGTCTAGGAGCAATAACTGCTCAGCCGCGAAGTGGTAGGCCACACAAGCTCATAGAACGGGACCGCCGAGTGCTGAAGCGTCTGTCCTCGGTTGCAACACTCACTACCGAGTTCCAAACAGCCTCTGGAAGCAATGTCAGCACAATAACTGTTTGTCGGGAGCTTCATGAAATGGATTTCCATGGCCGAGCAGCTGCACACAAGCCTAAGATCACCATGGGCAATGCCAAGCATTGGCTGGAGTGGTGTAATGCTCGCCGCCATTGGACTCAGGAGCAGTGGAAACGCGTTCTCTGGAGTGATGAATCACGCTTCACCATGTGGCAGTCTGATGGACGAATCTGGGTTTGGCGGATGCCAGGAGAACGCTACCTGCCCCAATGCATAGTGCCAACTGTAAAGTTTGGTGTAGAATGAATTATGTTCTAGGGCTGTTTTTCATGGTTCGGGCTAGGCCCCTTATTTCCAGTGAAGGAAAATCTTAACGCTACAGCATACAATGATATTCTAGACGATTCTGTGCTTCCACCTTTGTGGCAACAGTTTGGGGAAGGCCCTTTCCTGTTTCAGAATGACAATGCCCCCGTGCACAAAGCGAGGTCCATACAGAAATGGTTTATCTAGATTGGTTTGGAAGAACTTGACTGGCTTGCACAGAGTCCTGGCATCAACCCCATCGAACACCTTTGGGATGAATTGGAACTCCGACTGTGAGCCAGGCCTGATTGCCCAACATCATTTCCCAATCTCACTAATGCTCTTGTGGCTGAACGGAGCAAATCCCTGCAGCAATGTTCGAACATCTAGTGGAAAGTCATCCCAGAAGAGTGGAGGCTGTTATAGCAGCAAAGGGGGGATCAACTCCATATTAATGCCCATGATTTTGGAATGAGACGTTCGAAGAGCAGGAATTTGATATACCTTTGGTCATATAGTGTATTTACATCTATTCATCTGTTGACTCTATCTTCTTGCACAGGTCTTTATTGTGTATAAGAGCATCTACCTGTGAGAGAAACAGAGCTCACCTCTTCAGTGTTTTATTTGATGCCCTCCTAGACCTGCCACTTCACTGGGCAATTCACTGGCAGGGCATGCCATCATGTATGATTGGACAGAGAGAGGAGACAAGGAGGATGAGGAAGAGAAGAAGGAGGAAATAGGAGGAATTATGTATGGAGGTATAGAGTAACAGGAGGGGAAGAAAGGAGGAATTGATGGAAAGGTACAGTAATGAGAGAAAGATAGGTGGGCTCTGAAGTGTTAAAGAGGTGTGGGGAGGGAGGGAGAAAGGGAGGGAGAAAGGGTGTTGGAGAACATGGTGGGGGGGAGACGGGAGAGGAGGAAGAAAGGAAGTGGTTTTTGGAGAGTAATGAAAAGAAAAGGCAATCGAGTTCAACTGGATGAAAGAAGGAGGATAAAAGAAAGGAAGGAAAAAAACAGGGGGAAAGAGGAAAAATAGAAATGAGGGGGCCAGAGAGAGGAAAGAGAGAACTCAGAGGTGGGAGAGATGGGGGAATGAGAGAGAGAACGGGTGAGAGGGAGAGATTGAAAAACATTTGAAATCATTATTTCTGTGCAGACAGAAAACCAGGCAGGACTGGTCTTTAACTGCAATGCATTGACACACCAAGCAGCGCACAGAAAAACATCCAGGCAGACACAAAAACCCAGGCAGTTTGTTACGTTTGTTGTGTTTGTTGTTCCCTTGAGCTAAATGATTGTAACTAGCTAACATTGTCCTTAACTGTGTAGGTCAGTGGCGGTCAGTGCCGTTTAAGATAAGGGATGACATTTTTTTTTTTTCATGAGCATGGCCTTATTTCTATTACAGCATATTAGGTGACTGTCATTCATATTCCATTCACCTAGATCAATGTAACAGTGATAGGTTTAGGCTACTACATGATACTCAAATTTACCTATACCCATCATGAGGTTGCTACAACCTAGCCTGTGAATTAAAGTTTACAACGTAGGTGCACACAGGTCGAGAGAAACATTTGAGGTGACAGACAGTGACACATTGGCAGACAGTTACATTCAATACCGCCTTGCACACTCTTGCCTGCATCTAGCTGATATAGGGTGTAATCATTAGTCCAACAGTTGCAAACAAGAGTTTCTATTGGACAAATTCAGGTATGTTTATCCCCGTTTTGTTCCGTTTGCTTCCGTTTAAGAAACTTTTTTTCAACAGAATCTGCGGAATTAATACACCCCTGATCCCTCGTAAACACAGTTCACTTTCATAGCAGCCACATTGTATTCCTTCTCACATCTATGCACTGTCCTCCTCTCACCTTGTCCCTTCGCTTGTGGACTTCAATCAAATCAAATCAATGCACAACACATAAGCTGTATGCGACCAGGCGAAAAAACCTTTCCAAGCCAAACAGCTTAACACAGCCATAGTGTCTGTACACGTCATAGTCTGTACACGTCATAGTCAGCATAGCTAATAGAACCAACGTGTTAGTAAACCCGCTACAATCATGCAGTAACGTTACAGTGTACAGACAGTAAGCAGTTACACCAGCGGGCCCCGGTTGCAATAAATTAGTAAAACCAAAAGCTTATCTTGACTTGGAAGAGTTCCAGTGTTGTGTTGGCTAGTCATAGCCAGCTAGCTAGCTAACATAGCATCCCTCTGTTTGAGCAGAGTGTTTGAGTAGGTTAAACTTGCTATCTGCATTTGCTAGCTAAGTAAGTGAAACTGAAAGTGAAAAAAAATGACAATCTCTCTCTCTATTTCACTATTGCTTCTCCTTCATTTTGGAAGAAATGTATTTCTTCAAAACTGTTCAACTTTTGTCTTTCCCTGTCTATGAGTCAACTACTCACCACATTTTATTCACTGCAGTGCTAGCTAGCTGTAGCTTATGCTTTCAGATCCTTTGATTGGGTGGACAACATGTCAGTTCATACTGCAAGAGCTCTGATAGGTTGGAGGACGTCCTCCGGAAGTTGTTATAATTACTGTGTAAGTCAATGGAAGGGGTGAGAACCATGAGCCTCCTAGGTTTTGTATTAAAGTCAATGTACCCAGAGGAGGATGGAAGCTAGCTGTCCTCCGGCTACACCGTTGTGCTACCCTACAGAGTGCTGTTGAGGCTAGTGTAGACCTTTGCAAAATAGAGTGTTTTAATCCATTATTTGGTGACGTGATTATATTTAGTATAGTTTACCGAAAGATCATAACTTTTGTTATGTTTTTCCATTTTTAATTTTATAAAATTCACTGAGGAGGATGGTCCTCCCCTTCCTCCTCTGAGGAGCCTCCACTGGTGTAGGTAACCTAGTGTACTGTAGCAGGCGTAGAAAAAAACGGAGCGGTGTCCTCACTTCCATTTTTCAGAGGAAACGGAAGTTAGGTTGAAAAAACTGTATCCCTGAAAACCAGAAACATCCGCTTTCTGCCAACGCCACTAACCGTGCTCTATAGGTTACACATGTCAATGTTCAGTGCATGTTTCTGTATTACAAAACATTAAGTTCAAACCTACTGTACCTTCCTGATCCTCTGAAGCGCAGTTGGTAAACCATGGTGCCACTTAACTCACGTCAGGCTGTCAAACTTGTCCAATCACCATCCAGTTGTCCATGTATCATAAGCCAATCATGTATAGCTTCTTGTTCTTTGGAAGAAGGACACAAACAATAGCGTCTCACCCGTCCATCTTTGAATTATGGATGATGTGAATGAAAATGCAAGCTGGTTGGCTGGAGCTAGCGCGACCAATTGCAATCCTGATAGAGAAAGTGGGGGCGAATTCCACTTTTCAAATTACAAGGTAAGATCCAAGAGTAATAGCTAATCAATCATACTGTAATTCATTAAATTGTTGCATGCTAATAGTTGCCAATTTAACTAAAGGATAGCCATTGTCATCGACAATTTACTAGCAAGATACTGTAGATAGATAGCCAGGAGTTGTGGTGGCTCTAGCTAGCTACCAATCAAATTGTCATCTGCGTTTGGATGACAAAATTATTTCTAGCTTCTACTTCTGTCATGACAAATCAACTAGCTAGCTAACTTAGGTGCTACTGTCGAACTGTTTGTTCAGTTCCGTGAAGTTGCTATATCTAGCTAATGAGTTCACTAGTTCGACAGTAGCACCTAAGTTAGCTAGCTAGTTGATTTGTCATGACAGAAGTAGAAGCTAGAAATAATTTTTTGGTGACACTGGCAGCTGTCAGATTTACTGAGAATCGAAATCTACATTCATTTTGACATGACAAGTTAAATATCAAGCCAGCTAAAACTTTAGTGGAAAGCTATAGATACAGCTGTATAAGATAGCTACTGTGGCCATCTGATATAGCCTAAGTTCACTCATTTGCCATGATGCTTGATTAGCTTAATTGCGTGACTACTGACTCAATTTCCCAATAACACCATGTATTCTTGTAGGCTGGCTGTATTCGCCTAGTTTACATTAGGTTTGTTATGTACTGCTTATTGTTCTTCCCTTTGCTGTGGGTGTGAGCAACCAGTATGTGGTCCTCTGTAGCTCAGCTGGTAGAGCACGGCGCTTGAAACGCCAAGGTAGTGGGTTCGATCCCCGGGACCACCCATACACAAAAATGTATGCACGCATGACTGTAAGTCGCTTTGGATAAAAGCGTCTGCTAAATGGCATATTATTATTATTATTATTATGTCAGCTGAGACCCTCTCACAGGTGTGTTGTAAGGCATAAGTAAAAAGTGAATTGTCTTGGATTCTCTCTCTTACCTCTCCTTACCTTCTACCTCTGTAGGATCTATGACCAGAGGAAGACTGATGATAATGATGGCATACTGAAGAAGTTCTGTCCATCTCACCTGTAGTCCAGCTAGTCCAAAACAAACATTACCTGCTTAATGTACACTACAGTCATGACGGCACAGCTAAAACACAATGAGTTAAAAACACTTTTATTCATATCTTAATTGCGCTGACTCTTTTCTCATGTCTGTCATTCCCATCAGTAACCATGTCTGTCTGTCTATTCAGAGCTCTGAAGGTGCAGATTACCACAGGAGAAACAAGGGCCATCCCAAGCTGCAGGTACTGGGACAAAAAGGGGAAGGAATGATTATGACCTAGTCAATTATAAGAAACATGAACAATAGTGTATTACCATGTTATAACTTAGAATTCCAGTGTAATATTTGCTCTCCCAGTCTCTCTTTTCTTCCTATTTATCCCTCTCTATTTCTCCATCTCACAGTAAAGGGGGTGAATTTCTATGGCCCTTGCAGTGAGTTTGTGGTCAGTGGCAGCGGCTGTGCTGCCACTGACCACAAACTCCGCTCGCATCATCCAGTTCATGGAGGGAGACATAGGAGGAGTGGTGAGGGAGAGGGAGGGATGGTGGGAGGTAAGATGGGTGTATGATGATAAAAAGGGCCTCGCTGCTTGAGGAAATGGGTGGGCACAAGTAATACCCTCAAATAAAACTGTATAGTTTCACAGTTTTATTCTCACTCACTAATCTCAATCTGTCACTTCACTCTTTATCTCAACCTCTGGTCCCAGGTAAACTGCCTGGACCCAAGCAAAAAAATAGTATATTTTAATATATTAAAAGTATACTTAAATATTCTCAAATTTCAAATACGAGATGTATTTTTCTAGTTCTATTATACAGAATAACATTCCAAAACATACATTTTGTATGCAACAAGACACTAAAGTAATACTGCAACCCCCCAAAACATTGGGCCTAAACGAAAAGCCTTATTTTGGGGGCAAATCCAACACAACACATAACTGAGTAACTGCCACCTTATTTTCAAGCATGGTGGTGGCTGCATCATGGTATGGGTATGCTTGACATCGGCAAATACTGGGAAGTTTTTCAGGATAAAAATAAACACGATGGAGCTAAGCACAGGCAATGTCCTAGAGGATAACCTGCTTCAGTCTGCTTTACAACAGACACTGGGAGATGAATTCACCTTTCAGCAGGACAATAACCTACAACACAAGGCCAAATCTATACTGGAGTTGCTTACCAAGAAGACAGTGAATGTTCCTGAGTGGCCAAGTTAGAGTTTTGACTTAAATCTGCTTGAAAATCTATAGCAAGATTTAATAATTGACAGAGATTGAAAAATTATGAAATTAATGAAGGGCTAATATTGCACAATCCAGGTGTGTAAAGCTCTTAGAGACTTACCCAAGAAGAGTCAGCTGTAATCTCTGCCAAAGGTGCTTCAACAAAGTACTGAGTAAAGGGTCTGAATACTTATGTAAATGCGATATTTCAGTTTTTTATTTAAAAAAAAAATTGCTATGTTTCTGAAAACCTGTTTTTGCTTTGTCATGATGGGGTATTGTGTGTAGAATGATGAGGTGAAAAAACAATTTCATCATGTTTAGAATAAGAATATAACGTAACAAAATGTGGAAAAAGTTAAGGGGTCTGAATACCTTAAATGCATTAATTGTTTTATAATTAAAATAAGTTAATAAAATATGATTTACAGTATCTCACAAAAGTGAGTGTACAGCTTGTATTACAGTGTAAATTTGCTGTCGCCTCAAAATAACTCAACACACAGCCATTAATGTCTAAACCGCTGGCAACAAAAGTGAGTACACCCCTAAGTGAAAATGTCCAAATTGGGCCCAAAGTGTCAATATTTTGTGAGGCCACCATCATTTTTCAGCACTGCCTTAACTCTCTTGGGCATGGAGTTCACCAAAGCTTCACAGGTTGCCACTGGAGTCCTCTTCCACTCCTCCATGACGACATCACGGAGCTGGTGGATGTTAGAGACCTTGCACTCCTCCACCTTCCGTTTGAGGATGCCCCACAGATGCTCAATTGGGTTTAGGTCTGGAGACATGCTTGGCCAGTCCATCACCTTTACCCTCAGCTTCTTTAGCAAGGCAGTGGTCGTCTTGGAGGTGTGTTTGGGGTCGTTATCATGTTGGAATACTGCCCTGCGGCCCAGTCTCCGAAGGGAGGGGATCATGCTCTGCTTCAGTATGTCACAGTACATGTTGGCATTCATGGTTCCCTCAATGAACTGTAGCTCCCCAGTGCCGGCAGCACTCATGCAGCCCCAGACCATGACACTCCCACCACCATGCTTGACTGTAGGCAAGACACACTTGTCTTTGTACTCCTCACCTGGTTGCCGCCACACACGCTTGACACCATCTGAACCAAATAAGTTTATCTTGGTCTCATCAGACCACAGGACATGGTTCCAGTAATCCATGTCCTTAGTCTGCTTGTCTTCAGCAAACTGTTTGCGGGCTTTCTTGTGCATCATCTTTAGAAGAGGCTTCCTTCTGGGACGACAGCCATGCAGACCAATTTGATGCAGTGTGCGGCGTATGGTCTGAGCACTGACAGGCTGACCCCCCACCCCTTCAACCTCTGCAGCAATGCTGGCAGCACTCATACGTCTATTTCCCAAAGACAACCTCTGGATATGACGCTGAGCACGTGCACTCAACTTCTTTGGTCGACCATGGCGAGGCCTGTTCTGAGTGGAACCTGTCCTGTTAAACCGCTGTATGGTCTTGGCCACCGTGCTGCAGCTCAGTTTCTGGGTCTTGGCAATCTTCTTATAGGCCAGGCCATCTTTATGTAGAGCAACAATTCTTTTTTTCAGATCCTCAGAGAGTTCATTGCCATGAGGTGCCATGTTGAACTTCCAGTGACCAGTATGAGGGAGTGTGAGAGCGATGACACCAAATGTAACACACCTGCTCCCCATTCACACCTGTCACATGACACCGGGGAGGGAAAATGGCTAATTGGGCCCAATTTTGACATTTACACTTAGGGGTGTACTCACTTTTGTTGCCAGCGGTTTAGACATTAATGGCTGTGTGTTGAGTTATTTTGAGGCGACAGCAAATTTACACTGTAATACAAGCTGTACACTCACTACTTTACCTTGTAGCAAATGGTCATTTCTTCAGTATTGTCACATGAAAAGATATACTCAAATATTTACAAAAATGTGAGGGGTGTACACACTTTTGTGAGATACTGTATATAAATATTCATAACTGATCAGTAGAAATAGTAGGATAAATAGTAAGCTTCCCAAACTTGAAACTCATGAGCTGCCTATAGTTTTTAATATTACACCCATTAAAAAAAATGTGTGGAAGCGCGTGCACACATAGGAGGTCCCGTGAAAAAATGGGCCCGCCTATGGAAATCAAATGCCCGTCCAACTGATTCATTCTGGCGCAGGGTCTGCAGTGGTCTGGATCATGACGTTTAGCTGTTGGCCCCCACTGTCAAAAACCCCACAGGGCTCAAGGGCCAGGAAGGCATAAGGTACTTATCATTCTACTCATACAAACCTCAACATACAGTGAAGGAAAAAATGTTTTGATCCCCTGCTGATTTTGTGCGTTTGCCCACTGACAAAGAAATGATCAGTATATAATTTTAATGGTAGGTTTATTTGAACAGTGACAGACAGAATAACAACAAAAAAATAGACGCATGTCAAAAATGTTATAAATTGAATTTTAATGAGGGAAATAAGTATTCCAAACTCTCCACCATGGCCAAGACAAAAGAGCTCTCCAAGGATGTCAGGGACAAGATTGTAGACCTACACAAGGCTGGAATGGGCTACAAGACCATCGCCAAGCAGCTTGGTGAGAAAGTGACAACAGGTGGTGCGATTATTCGCAAATGGAAGAAACACAAACAAACTGTCAGTCTCCCTCGGCCTGGGGCTCCATGCAAGAGCTCACCTCGTGGAGTTGCAATGATCATGAGAACGGTGAGGAATCAGCCCAGAACTACACGGGAGGATCTTGTCAATGATCTCAAGGCAGCTGGGACCATAGTCACCAAGAAAACAATTGGTAACACACTACGCCGTGAAGGACTGAAATCCTGCAACGCCCGCAAGGTCCCCCTGCTCAAGAAAGCACATATACAGGGCCGTCTGAAGTTTGCCAATGAACATCTGAATGATTCAGAGGAGAACTGGGTGAAAGTGTTGTGGTCAGATGAGACCAAAATGGAGGAATGGTGCCTATGACCCCAAGAACACCATCCCCACCGTCAAACATGGAGGTGGAAACATTATGCTTTGGGGGTGTTTCTCTGCTAAGGGGACAGGACAACTTCACCGCATCAAAGGGACGATGGACGGGGCCATGTACCGTCAAATCTTGGGTGAGAACCTCCTTCCCTCAGCCAGGGCATTGAAAATGGGTCGTGAATGGGTATTCCATCATGACAATGACCCAAAACACACGGCCAAGGCAACAAAGGAGTGGCTCAAGATGAAGCGCATTAAGGTTCTGAGGTGGCCTAGCCAGTCTCCAGACCTTAATCCCATAGAAAATCTGTGGAGGGAGCTGAAGGTTCGAATTGCCAAACGTCAGCCTCGAAACCTTAATGACTTGGATAAGATCTGCAAAGAGGAGTGGGACAAAATCCCTCCTGAGATGTGTGCAAACCTGCTGGCCAACTACAAGAAACGTCTGACCTCTGTGATTGCCAACAAGGGTTTTGCCACCAAGTACTAAGTCATGTTTTGCAGAGGGGTCAAATACTAATTTCCCTCTTTAAAATGCAAATCAATTCATAAAATTTTTGACATGCGTTTTTCTGGATTTTTGTTGTTGTTATTCTGTCTCTCACTGTTCAAATAAATCTACCATTAAAATTATAGACTGATCATGTCTTTGTCAGTGGGCAAACGTACAAAATCAGCAGGGGATCAAATATTTTTTTCCCTCACTGTATCACTATTATCGCAACCCATACCACTGCTTGGATACTGCATACCAAAGCTTGAGTTTTTATGTAACTGTTGTTGTGGTTGTTCAGGTGATGAAGAAGAACAAGTGTGAGCGTGACAAGGCCAGGGTTTGCCATTGAGACCAGTACGACACACAGCTCCTGTGGTTCATCGTGAGGCACATAAGAAACATATGGCCCTAGAGGGCGAGTGGAACACACCATAACCCACCCTCCATGTGTCATCTCTATTCCAGTAATCAAACCAGTACATCTCTCTCTCTCCAGTAGTAGCTACAGTGACATTTACAGTATGTTGAGATTGAACATTCTCTATCTCTTTCTTGCTTTCTTTCTCCCTTTCTCTCTCAGACACGTCATGAGGGTGCAGAGGGAGAAACTGATGAATCGTGGAGCTCTCCAGATTTGTTTGATGAAAAAAACAGCGGGCCAGACCACGTCCAGTGCATGTCCTCCTGAGCCAAAATCTACTGCCACCCCATACCTGTCTACTGCCAGCCAACCCCACCCATGCAAAATACTTGATTGGTCTGATGTGGCAACTCGTCACTAGTTTCCATATAGCCGTACTCCACCCCTTTCTTTATCTTCTTCCTGAAATCAGAACTTTTAGGAGTGTTTTCCTCTGTTTGGATGGATGCTGTCCTATGTTTGGATACTGTTTTGTCACTCAGAATCACTTAGTTGCAATGCCCACTCACTACCTTCAGGCCATTTGTCATGAATAAAAAATTTTTCTATATTTCATACAATTCTTTGAATTACTTTTATATGTAGGTCAATCATTCTTCACATTTAATAACTAAAATATGTGGCTCTCAGAGTAAATTGTCATATGCTACATTTTTATACTTTATATATTTTTTATACAGTTTATCAGGTAATATGCAGTCAACAAGAAACAATAACTGATTCAAGATAATCATTGCATGAGCAAGGTAACCTCATCAGAACAACACTTCTATATGTTATACTTATAAGATCACTTTTAGAGACTATAGCGGTTGTTAAGAGATCTTATTTCTGGCTGAGGCGGCATTTGAACTTGGGACCTTTGGGTCCACTCTTCCCCTTCCACAAACACTGCTCATAATAAATAATTTCTAATAAACACATATTATGGAGAAGAACCCTCACTTTTCCCCTTTTCTTTATTTTCCTCTCTTTTCCTCTCTTTTTCTCTCTCTTTTCTCCTCCCCCTAACATAGTTAACCACCCTTATGTAAAATGTCTGCACACATGACTGTTGCTTTGGATAAAAGCATCCGCTAAATGGCATATAATATTATACAGATGTAGGATCTTAATGTGAGCCAGTTTGCTACAGCAGGAAATGTACCCTGCAGCAACAGGAAATGTGCTGGATCTAATATTGATATATTTCTTAATTCCATTGTTTTACCATTCTTAGATTTGTGTGTATTGTTGTGAATTGTTAGATACTACTGCACTGTTGGAGCTAGGAACACAAGCATTTCTCTACACCCGCTATAACGTGGTCCTCTGTAGCTCAGCTGGTAGAGCACGGCGCTTGTAACGCCAAGGTAGTGGGTTCAATCCCCGGGACCACCCATACACAAAAAAATGTATGCACGCATGACTGTAAGTCGCTTTGGATAAAAGCGTCTGCTAAATGGCATATTATTATTATATTATTATAACATCTGCTAAATATGTGTATGTGACCAATACAATTTGATTTGAAAATACACTTCAATGTAGAATAACCGTTACAGCACCTATAAGTGTAACACAATGTACTTTCAATGCAATTATATTTTTCACAGGATATGTCAAAATGTCAGTTATTACAGTGTCGTTATAAAGAAAAGTATTGTAATTGCAATGTTTCTACACAGGAACAAGCATCTTAATGTAAAGTGAAACACATTGTGAATTACTCAAGTAATTACTATGTAGTTACTATGTGACAATGATGGCAGACACCCAGTACAGTACTTGTAGTTGTGATCAATTGGAATCCATCTCAATTTAGGAAACGCGTTGTTACAGCACCTTTAAGTGTAATTACTGTGTACTTCCAATATTATTACATATTTTGCAGGGTATATCACAATTTCAGTTATTACAATGTCGTTATAAAGAAAAGTATTGTAATTACAATGTTTCTACACAGGAACAAGCAACTTAATGTAAATTCTGTGATTATCTTTCGTGGAATGTGTACAGACTGCTCTCTCCACTGCACATCTAGAGCAAGAGTCAACCACTCACAATATTTTGTATAATTTTTTATTAGAATTTACAGCCAGAACATGCTGTATCCTTAACAGTTAAACGTAAATGTGTGCAAAATCACATTTATAGGGGATATGGAGTAGTTCCCTGCGCCTCGTTTCCGAAAACAGACTAACACAGCGGGAACACACTTTACCTTACTCTTACTTTCTCTCACATTATCTCTACCTAGTGTGTGGTGTGTGTGTGTGTGTGTGTGTGTGTGTGTGTGTGTGTGTGTGTGTGTGTGTGTGTGAATGAGTGTGCATAATCAGTGTTTATTTGAACTTATAAGTGATAGGGAGCAGTTAATTACACCTCTTCTCTTTTATAGCGTCTCACCTCTGCTGTTGCATTTTTGGTGATCCTCCTTGGTTGAGTCTCTTTAGAGTTGTCAAACGCTGGCTGTGAATGAAGGAACACCGGCGCCACTAGCATGATGTCTGCCAGAGGGGCACTCATCGCCACAGTGTTGCGATCCACACCGGCGCTGTGGAAAGCAGTGGATATGCTTCCCTTCTATTTGTACGTCACCAGGACCTTCTTGCTATGTCGTCCGGTGTTTTGGCTGTAAACATATAAAACATAAAGCAATTTATTAATGTGCTTGCTGAAATCTGAACACAATTGCATTTATTCTAAACATACATATTTATATCTTTCCTTCTGCCATAACTCAAATAAAGCTTAAGCTAGAAAACCAAATCAACTTCAGCATGTACAGAATGATTGAGTATGTTTAATTAGAAAACACGATAACGCTTATCCTTAAGTTGATGTTATATAGTAACTACATAGTAATGCTGTTAGTAACAACAATGTAGGTAAATAGTAATTGCAATGTAATTACAGTTTGACACATGTTATTACAGGACGCCTCCCTCTAAAGCCTCCTCCCCCATACCTTGTTCCACCTGTGTAATAACCTATGGCTCTAAACAATATTACCATGTAATTACATAGTTGCAATTCCAATAAAACTAAAATGTTAATAACATAATTACTATCTAGTAAAGAATACTAAGTAGTTACTATTAATACTCAGGTAATTTGTTCATTTTATACTTTAAGCTATATCAAATATGCCATATGGGGTTTTTGGGCCCAAAATTATCAGAGTGTAGCGTAAACTTAATTACGGTGCTGGATAACCAAGTGGTAGTAGTAATGTGAATTGCCAGCTGGCTCCACTCGTGGCAAGGCGCAGAACAAGCTGTTCAAATGATTTGATAACTTAACTTTGGGGCTGTGTGAACACTGTGTTTATATAATGATTTTGTGGTTAACTCTGGTCTGTTCTATCCTATGCGGGGTGAGGAGCAGTCAGCCAACCGTCCGGTTGGTGCGTTTTAGCCTTAAAGTGACAACTGCCAATGTGCATTATACCTTAAACTTGCCCTTAAAGACAAGGTTCCATGCTAAAATATCCACAAAAGTAACAACGTAGGTCACTTACAGAACCCCTAAGCAGTTGAAATTTCCCAAAAGTACACATTTATTTAAGTGTTTTAAAGGTCAAATGTAGATTGTCCCTCATATTTTTCTACTGCATCTGGACCTTGTTTCACAACTCTACCCATAATGCACTATTTTATGACAGGAGGGTAACCCAAGCAACGAAACAAGGCTAACTCATGCTAGCTCAAAGTTGACCATCTAACACCCCTTTGCCGGCTAGCCTGTGCAGGAGTAGGCTAGCTGCACTTCAAACGTCAACATTTTGCTGGGAGAGTGAGGGACACCTTTATGACTAGCTGTGTTTACATTTACGTCATTTAGCAGACGCTCTTATCCAGAGCGACTTACAAATTGGTGCATTCACCTTATAGCCAGTGGGATAACCACTTTACAATATGTATTATTTTTATTTATTTTTTAAAATGGGGGGGGGTAAGGGGGGGTAGAAGGATTACTTTATCCTATCCCAGGTATTCCTTAAAGAGGTGGGGTTTCAAGTGTCTCCGGAAGGTGGTGAGTGACTCCGTTGTCCTGGCGTCGTGAGGGAGCTTGTTCCACCATTGGGGTGCCAGAGCAGCGAACAGTTTTGACTGGGCTGAGCGGGAACTGTGCTTCCGCAGAGGTAGGAGGGCCAGCAGGCCAGAGGTGGATGAACACAATGCCCTCATTTGGGTGTAGGGACTGATCAGAGCCTGAAGGTACGGAGGTGCCGTTCCCCTCACAGCTCCGTAGGCAAGCACCATGGTCTTGTAGCAGATGCAAGCTTCAACTGGAAGCCAGTGGAGTGTGCGGAGGAGCGGGGTGACGTGAGAGAACTTGGGAAGATTGAACACCAGACGGGCTGCGGCATTCTGGATGAGTTGTAGGGGTTTAATGGCACAGGCAGGGAGCCCAGCCAACAGCGAGTTGCAGTAATCAAGACGGGAGATGACAAGTGCCTGGATTAGGACCTGTGCCGCTTCCTGTGTAAGGCAGGGTCGTACTCTCTGAATGTTGTAGAGCATGAACCTACAGGATCGGGTCACCGCCTTGATGTTAGCGGAGAACGACAGGGTGTTGTCCAGGGTCACGCCAAGGCTCTTCGCACTCTGGGAGGAGGACACAACGGAGTTGTCAACCGTGATGGCGAGATCATGGAACGGGCAGTCCTTCCCCAGGAGGAAGAGCAGCTCCGTCTTGCCGAGGTTCAGCTTGAGGTGGTAATCCGTCATCCACACTGATATTTCTGCCAGACATGCAGAGATGCGATTCGCCACCTGGTTATCAGAAGGGGGAAAGGAGAAGATTAGTTGTGTGTCGTCTGCGTAGCAATGATAGGAGAGGCCATGTGAGGATATGACAGAGCCAAGTGACTTGGTGTATAGCGAGAATAGGAGAGGGCCTAGAATTGAGCCCTGGGGGACACCAGTGGTGAGAGCACGTGGTACGGAGACAGATTCTCGCCACGCCACATGGTAGGAGCGACCGGTCAGGTAGGATGCAATCCAAGAGTGAGCCGCGCCGGAGATGCCCAGCTCGGAGAGGGTGGAGAGGAGGATCTGATGGTTCACAGTATCAAAGGCAGCAGACAGGTCTAGAAGGACAAGAGCAGAGGAGAGAGAGTTAGATTTAGCAGTGCGGAGAGCCTCCGTGACACAGAGAAGAGCAGTCTCAGTCTTGAAACCTGACTGGTTTGGATCAAGAAGGTAATTCTGAGAGAGATAGCAAGAGAGTTGGCTAAAAACGGCATGCTCAAGAGTTATGGAGAGAAAATAAAAAAGGGATACTGGTCTGTAGTTGTTGACATCAGAGGGATCGAGTGTTGGTTTTTTGAGAAGGGGTACAACTCTCGCTCTCTTGAAGACGGAAGGGACATAGTCAGCGGTCAAGGATGAGTTGATGAGCGAGGTGAGGTAAGGGAGAAGGTCACCGGAGATGGTCTGGAGAAGAGAGGAGGGGATAGGTTCAAGCGGGAAGGTTGTGGGGCGGCCGGCCGTCACAAGTCGCAAGATTTTATCTGGAGAGAGAGTGGAGAAAGAAGTCAAAGCATAGGGTAGGGCAGTGTGAGCAGGACCAGCAGTGTCATTTGACTTAACAAATGAGGATCGGATGTCGTCAACCTTCTTTTCAAAATGGTTGATGAAGTCATCCACAGAGAGGGAGGAGGGGGGGATTCAGCAGGGAGGAGAAGGTGGCAAAGAGCTTCCTAGGGTTAGAGGCAGATGCTTGGAATTTAGAGTGGTAGAAAGTGGCTTTAGCAGCAGAAACAGATGAAGAAAATGTAGAGAGGAGGGAGTGAAAAGATGCCAGGTCCGCAGGCATGATGGTAGTTACAAGTTTGTTCACGTCACATACACAGAGTCATATTTGCCTAATTTGGCGTGAACAAAACCAAGACACTTAGGAAGACTTCTTAAACCCTGTCTGAGGAAACAAGGTCAGAGGAATGATTTAACAGCTAGTGAGGTTTAGAGACACAGCTCTAGAGTCAAACTTGTAACTAACATCATTATCCTCATCTATTACTATCGCTCTTATTGTATGTGAAAGTTCTCTATCCCTTACTTTAAAACAAAACTTTAAAGATGCCATTAAACAATGCAAACAAACTTACCGACAGAAGAGGCAGGACTTGGTCCTAGGGAGATTGTCTGACCCCGTTGTCCTACAGTAAAAGGAGAAATAAAGAGAACATTCAGGCTAATGTCAGCCAACAGATGATTGGTTACAGTCATTATCAGTGACTGTCTGTGATATAAGACACCTTCTCTTCTTTAATGACATATTGGGTTGACAGCAATTATGTTGGCAAAAACCCAGACACATATGGAAACAGACTACTGACATTATCTTACCATACAACTGGTTAACAGTTTTGCAGAGGAAGTCCCACTCTTCTTCCAAAGCCTCCATCTTGATCTTCATCTTCAGCATCTACATTTTCACCTTTTCAGTTGTCTGGTCAGAGGGACAAGATGGATTTAGGGCCTGCCTAATAAGACGTGTAAAAAATGGGTGAGCCGTTGGTCTGTATGGGTCGATTTGTGTTCACTGACCCGTAGTCAGTAATGTCCAAGCGCAACAGCACTACTTGTGTGCTGAACAGGTATTTTCCATGAACGGCCCTGCATGCTTATTACCTGTGTCGTAGGTTAAGTATGAATGGATCTGATACGGGTTAAACCCAATTCAAATATACAGGGTAAAACCCTAGTTCGTGGTGTGAAAGGGGTATAAGTATTTGCATGGGACGAGGCTCCCACCACCCTTTGTGATCAATTCATTGTTGCCGCACTTCTGAACTGAAATATGAACTGAAGCTTACTTATGAAGGTTATACCTAGTAAATCAAATCAAATCAAAGTTTATTGGTCACATACACGTGTTCAGCAGATGTTATTGCGGGTGTAGCGAAATGCTTTTGCTTCTAGCTCCGACAGTGCAGTAATATCTAACAAGTAATATCAAAAAATTTCACAACATATACCCAATACACACAAATCTAAGTATGGAATGAATGAAGAATATATACATATACGGACGAGCGATGTCAGAGCGACATGGACTAAGATACAGTGGAATAGTCTAGAATACTGTATACATATATATGAGATGAGTAATGCAAGATATGTAAACATTATTAAAGTGTTTAGTGTTTCATTTCTTAAAGTTGCCAGTGATTTCTAGTCTATGTCTATAGGCAGCAGCCTCTAATGTGCTAGTGATGGCTGTTTAACCGTCTGATGGCCTTGAGATAGAAGCTGTTTTTCAGTCTCTCTGTGTCAGCTTTGATGCACCTGTACTGACCTCGCCTTTTGGATGATAGCGGGGTGAACAGGCAGTGGCTCGGGTGGTTGATGTCCTTGATGATCTTTTTGGCCTTCCTGTGACATCGGGTGCTGTAGGTGTCCTGGAGGGCGGGTAGTTTGCCCCCGGTAATGCGTTGTGCAGACTGCACCACCCTCTGGAGAGCCTTGTGGTTGCGGGCGGTGCAGTTGCCGTACCAGGCGGTGATACAGCCCGACAGGATGCTCTCAATTGTGCATTTTTTTAAAGTTTGTGAGGGTTTTAGGTGACAAGAGTTTTGTGTCATCTGCAAACTTGCTGCTTGAGTTGGAGGCGTGCTTGGCCACGTGAACAGGGAGTACAGGAGTGGGCTGAGCACGCACCCTTGTGACGCCCCAGTGTTGAGGATCAGTGAAGTGGAGGTGTTGTTTCCTACCTTCACCACCTGGGGGCGGCCCATCAGGAAGTCCAGGACCCAGTTGCACAGGGAGGGGTTCAGACCCAGGGCCTCGAGCTTAATGATGAGCTTGGAGGGTACTATGGTGTTGAATGCTGAGCTATAGTCAATGAACACCATTCTTAAATAGGTAATCCTCTTGTCCAGATGGGATAGGGCAGTGTGCAGAGTGATGGCGATTATGTCATCTGTGGATCTATTGGGGCGGTAAGCAAATTGAAGTGGGTCTAGGGTGGCAGGTAAGGTAGAGGTGATATGATTCTTTACTAGTCTCTCAAAGCACTTCATGATGACAGAGGTGAGTGCTACGGGGCGATAGTCGTTTAGTTCAGTTACCTTTGCTTTCTTGGGTACAGGAACAATGGTGGCCATCTTGAAGCATGTGGGTACAGCAGACTGGGATAGGGAGAGATTGAATATGTCCGTAAACACACCAGCCAGCTGGTCTGCGCATGCTCTGAGGACGCGGCTAGGGATGCCGTCTGGGCCGGCAGCCTTGCGAGGGTTAACACGTTTAAATGTTTTACTCACGTCGGCCACGGAGAAGGAGAGCCCACAGACCTTGGTAGCGGGCCACGCCGGTGGCACTGTATTATCCTCAAAGCGGGCAAAGAAGGTGTTTAGCTTGTCCGGAAGCAAGACTTCGGTCTCGGCGACGTGGCTGGTTTTCCTTTTGTAGTCTTGTCTGTAGACCCTGCCACATACGTCTCGTGTCTGAGCCGTAGCTAGCACTTTGCAGTGTCAATATTACAGACTCGTCACATAAAAATATCAAAGAGCCAACAGAGTCTGGTGATTTGGTCTGGTCAGATATTTAACTTTCTCCACAAAATGAATGTATTGTTGTTTCTACTGGAACCAAAAATGAGGATGAATCAAGCGATTCTTACAATCTATGGGAGGTATATAATAATCTACAGCAACCACAGTTGGTTCCTGTACCTCTTACTTAGGGATCTCGACATCTACTACTTCGGTAATGGCATCATCCTCTGCTGATGAGGCCATCTTCTTGCATTGTTTGTAAGTCCTTTTACGAGACATGGATGAACAAAGAAAACATGTATGCACTCACTAACTGTAAGTCGCTCTGGATAAGAGCGTCTGCTAAATGACTAAAATGTAAAATGTAAACCAAAGTACTGTTGAAAACTGTGTCATGCACTCCAAAAGGAATCCATTATAAATGTGTGGGACATACAAACATTTATTAATTTATTTTAGTCATTTAGCAGACGCTCTTATCCAGAGCGACTTACAGGAGCAATTAGGGTTAAGTGCCTTGCTCAAGGGCACATCGACAGATTTTTCACCTAGTCGGTTCAGGGATTAGAACCAGCAACATTTCGGTTACTGGCACAACGCTCTTAACCACTAAGCTACCTGCCGCCCCAAACATGATTTTCACTAAGGGTCTAGCGAACTCTCATCTAAAAAGGTACTAAAATGTACTTTTATGTAATTGCAGGTATTCATTCTAGCTATGGTTATTACAAGTGCAACACTGCATAATACTTCTAAGGCCAATTATATTAATACATCAGGTATTACTGTAGGAATGCATAGGTAATTTCAGATATATTACCACGTAGGCGCTATTACTGAATGTCTACATTGAATATCATTTTTGTTGTATTAGGTTATTACTTATGTGGAAATTGGTATATCACTTCTTAAGTAACTACAATGTTGGTAACAACTTCTAATGAGCTGGGTAGAGCTTTGGCATACAACTAGCTAGGAAGCTAAAGCAGCCAGCTTGTCTAGATAACAGTAACTACCAGCAAATGGTTTGGCTAAGCTAACCTTAGCTAGCACCACATTGACAGTAGACTAGCCTAGCTAGTAACATTCAACTTAGTTAGCTTATTAACTGAGATTGCTTGCTAGCTAGCTAACCAGGCTACTGTGCAGGCCAGTGACTTTACATTTGCTTATGAAGGACATCTAAATGATATCCAGATATTTTAGTGGGCTTCTATTCGGCTACACATGGCCAAGCTATAGCCAGCCTAAACATGGCAAATGGCTACACATGACCAAGCTATAGCCAGGCTCCTAGCTAATGCTATTATAATGTAATTAGCTAGCTACCTACTGTAGTTAGCTAGCGATCAAAAAGTTAGCTGACAGTTGGGTAACCAATGTAAGCTGGCTAGCCTAACAACCACTGTCAGCAAACTGGCTTATCCTGCTATGGCAACAATTAACATGGCTTTTGCGTCTGTTACATTGTTAGCTAGATAATATCCAAGTGAAGATAATATAATTCGCAAAATACAACTAGCTAGCTATTGTTTGTGTAAATGAGCTAAATTCCAGCTGTGCCACTTAGTCCTTAGCTAACGTTAGATAGCTAGCTAGCTATGTTACTAAAGACAGACTGGGACCGAGAACAAGATGGTCCCACAAAAGGCGCCTCATTTGTACTGAGTTGTCACATGAAATCCCCTGATTATCAAGACAAATTCAATTCAAAATTGTAACTACATTCATATCTTACTATTTATTTACCTTGGTTGTCCTTGGTCAACATTGACTGTCAGTGCGCTTTTGTCCTCGATGTCGTTCAACAAGATGTGAACAAGTGAACATCTTTTTTTTTAAATGAGTAACTACAATTTCCTGCACGTTGGTATTTCACAACAATTTCTACAATTTCCAGCTGGATACAATTTTTAACCGTTAAATTACATGCCCAAATCCAATACAGTTTTTACCTGACCCAATGATTTTTTATTGAACATGGCTTGTGTGCTAAGTGATATATTGTCGGCAAAAAAAAAGCAGAAAATCTAAAAAGAAGGTTATCAAATACCTCCAGAAGAAAGGCCTGCTCAAACAATCTGTGAGGTGTCCTTTCTGTGGTCACAAACAGAAAATAATCCAGCATGTGTGCAAAAATGGATACATAGTAAGTTAATGTTACAACTGGTATTGATTGGCCTAGAGAACTTTGGAAAAGTTAGAAATGAGCACTGTAAGAAATGTTTGAATATGTAAATGTCAGTGAATCAAACTTTCATCTTGAGCTGGTATGCAGCCTAGTTAGCTAGTCTCATAGGCTCTAGGCGTGTACACAGTGTACACAGCCGACATTGACCGGTGGAGGCTGGTGGGAGGAGCTATAGGAACACGGGCTCATTGTAATGGCTAGAATGGAATTAATGGAACATAGTCAAACATGTGGTTTCTATATGTTTGATACCGTTCCATGAATTCCATTCCCGCTATCACAATGAGCCCGTTCTCCTATAGCAACTCCCACCAGCCTCTTCTGACATTGACCCATATATTATTTCAACAGCCGGAATATTTTTTTTTAATGTTGCTATGAACATGCATTGAAGAGAATAATCTAAGCTTTCCAGTGGCCAGTGTCCTTCATAATTGTCTATGTGCTGCACGAGAAATTTGATTTCCAGTCTACAAGGGCTCACGCTCCTCTGTGTCCAGGCTGCATTCCAACTCTGGACACTCTGGATTGCAAGCCCATCTAGAGCGAGTGAAGAGCTTAGGAGATGCACACCCTTCTGGTCTACCTTTGGCCTGCAGCCTACCACACAAGCTTTTGCTCTCCTATTTCCAACAATGTGGATGTATTCCTACTGCTACTGAAAAAGTTAATTGATAATCATTGTAGAATGGATCCCTAACACTTCCAAAAATCCCTAACACTTTTTTTGTTTTGTTTTTACACTGGTATGGCACGCTTCATTGATGATTAAATAGTTGGGCTAGTGGTAGACCTGCCATGATCAGAAAATACACTTTGACCACTTTGTTTGTTAATATCTGTCACCCACATGAAGTCCATGCTCTTTCAGCCCCCAATAAAATTAAGCATAACAACCATACACAAGGTACTGGTGAGTGTGGGGCTCTCTGCTAAGTAATTACATGTTAGTTAGTGTTCCGTGGCATTGGTTACTACAGAAGTGGAGCAAGGTATGATGAGCAGGTCTCTCCAGGCTGAAGAGAATGTGGTTTAAAGGCAAGTTAAGGTTGTGTTACCAAAAGCTGGTTCTCAATGGGTTGAGTCTGGGGCATATTGTGTGTTTAATAAAAGAAATATATATATTTTGGTTTCTATTGTAACATACTATTAATCTGATTTGTTCATTTCTTTGTTGCAATATTGCAGGCTTGCACAGGGGCTACACTTGAGGCAAGTTTACATGATAGAGGATGGCATTGCACGGAGGTCAAGGACCCTGACAAGAATGACGAAAAGCCTGAGAAAGGTGAGAGGTGCATTGTGATTGTTACAGTTGTCGATCAACACAGAATTATGAGCAGTTTTGACAATCAAAAAGCCACCAGCTTTGTTTACCAACACTACTGTTCAAAAGTTTGGGGTCACTTTCCTTGTTTTCGAAAGAAAAGCAATTTTTTTCTCCATTAAAATAACATCAAATTCATCAGAAATACAGTACAGACATTGTTAATGTTGTAAATGGCTACTGTAGCGGGAAACGGCTGATTTTTAATGGAAAAACGACAAAGGCATTCAGAGGTCCATTATGTTTGCTAATCCAATTTATCATTTTAAAAGGCTAATTGATCATTAGAAAACCATTTTGCAATGATGTTAGCACAGCTGAAAACTGTTTTGCTGATAAAAGAAGCAATAAAACTGGCCTTGAGACTAGTTGAGTATCTGGAGCATCAACAATTGTGGGTTCGATTACAGGCTCAAAATGGCCAGAAACAAATAACTTTCTTCTGAAACTCGTCAGTCTATTCTTGTTCTGAGAAATGAAGGCTATTCCATGCAAGAAATTGCCAAGAAACTGAAGATCTCATACTACGCTGTGTACTAATCCCGTCACAGAACAGTGCAAACTGGCTCTGGTTTTATGTCTTCTTTAATCAGCACAACAGTTTTCAGCTGTGCTAACATACAGTGGCTTGCGAAAGTATTCACCTCCCTTGGCATTTTTCCTATTTTGTTGCCTTACAACCTGGAATTAAAATAGATTTTTTTGGGGTTTGTATCATTTGATTTACACAACATGCCTACCACTTTGAAGATGCAAAATTTGTTTTTTTGTGAAACAAACGAGAAATAAGACAAAAAAACAGGAAACTTGAGCGTGCATAACTATTCACCCCCCCAAAGTCAATACTTTGTAGAGCCACCTTTTGCAGCAATTATAGCTGCAAGTATCTTGGGGTATGTCTCTATCAGCTTGGCACATCTAGCCACTGGGATTTTTGCCCATTCTTCAAGGCAAAACTGCTCCAGCTCCTTCAAGTTGGAAGGGTTCCACTGGTGTACAGCAATCTTTAAGTCATACCACAGATTCTCAATTGGATTGAGGTCTGGGCTTTGACTAGGCCATTTCAATACATTGAAATGTTTCCCCTTAAACCACTCAAGTGTTGCTTTAGCAGTATGCTTAGGGTCATTGTCCTGCTGGAAGGTGAACCTCCGTCCCGGTCTCAAATCTCTGGAAGACTGAAAGGTTTCCCTCAAGAATTTCCCTGTATTTTCCTTATTTTTTTCTTCAAGCAATGGCTTTTTTCTGCCCACTCTTCCGCAAAGCCCAGCTCTGTGAAGTGTACGGCTTAAAGTGGTCCTATGGACAGATACTCCAATCTCTGCTGTGGAGCTTTGCAGCTCCTTCAGGGTTATCTTTGGTCTCTTTGTTGCCTCTCTGATTAATGCCCTCCTTGCCTGGTCTGTGAGTTTTGGTGGGCGCCCCTCTCTTGGCAGGTTTGTTGTGGTGCCATATTCTTTCCATTTGTTAATAATGGATTTAATGGTGCTCCGTGGGATGTTCAAAGTTTCAGATATTTTTTTATAACCCAACCCTGGTCTGTACTTCTCAACAACTTTGTCATTGACCTGTTTGGAGAGCTCCTTGGTCTTCATGGTGTCGCTTGCTTTGTGGTGCCCCTTGCTTAGTGGTGTTGCAAACTCTGGGGCCTTTCAGAACAGGTGTATATAGACTGAGATCATGTGACAGATCATCTGACACTTAGATTGCACACAGGTGGACTTTATTTAACTAATTATGTGACTTCTGAAGGTAATTAATTGCACCAGATCTTATTTAGGGGCTTCATAGCAAAGGGGGTGAATACATATGCACGCACCACTTTTCCGTATTTTTTTTTATTTCACTTCACCAATTTGGACAATTTTGTGTATGTCCATTACATGACATTCAAATAAAAATCCATTTAATTTACAGGTTGTAATGCAACAAAATTGGAAAAACGACAAGGGGGATGAATACTTTTGCAAGGCACTGTAATTGCAAAAGGGTTATCTAATGATGAATTAGCCTTTTAAAATGATAAACTTGAATTAGCAAACACAATGTGCCATTGGAACACAGGACTGATGGTTGCTGATAATGGGCCTCTGTACGCCTATGTAGATATTCCATAAAAAATCTGCCGTTTCCAGCTACAATAGCCATTTAAAACATTATCGGTGAACCGATCCTGTAGGTTCATGCTCTACAACATTTGCAGAGTACGACCCTACCTTACACAGGAAGCGGCACAGGTCCTAATCCAGGCACTTGTCATCTCCCGTCTGGATTACTGCAACTCGCTGTTGGCTGGGCTCCCTGCCTGTGCAATCAAACCCCTACAACTCATCCAGAACGCTGCAGCCCGTCTGGTGTTCAACCTTCCCAAGTTCTCTCATGTCACCCTGCTCCTCCGCACACTCCACTGGATTCCAGTTGAAGGCCGCATCTGCTACAAGACCATGGTGCTTGCCTACGGAGCTGTGAGGGGAACGGCACCTCCGTACCTTCAGGCTCTGATCAGTCCCTACACCCAAACGAGGGCATTGCGTTCATCCACCTCTGGCCTGCTGGCTCCCCTAGCTCTGCGGAACCACAGTTCCCGCTCAGCCCAGTAAAAACTGTTCGCTGCTCTGGCACCCCAATGGTGGAACAAACTCCCTCACGACGCCAGGACAGCGGAGTCACTCGGAGACACTTGAAACCCCACCTCTTTAAGGAATACCTGGGATAGGATAAAAGTAATCCTTCTACCCTCCCCCCCCCCCACCCCCCAAAAAAAAAGAAGGAAAAAAAGAAATATATATATACAGTGGGGAGAACAAGTATTTGATACACTGCCGATTTTGCAGGTTTTCCTACTTACAAAGCATGTAGAGGTCTGTAATTATTATCATAGGTACACTTCAACTGTGAGAGACGGAATCTAAAACAAAAATCCAGAAAATCACATTGTATGATTTTTAAGTAATTAATTTGCATTTTATTGCATGACATAAGTATTTGATCACCTACCAACCAGTAAGAATTCCGGCTCTCACAGACCTGTTCGTTTTTCTTTAAGAAGCCCTCCTGTTCTCCACTCATTACCTGTATTAACTGCACCTGTTTGAACTCGTTACCTGTATAAAAGACACCTGTCCACACATTCAATCAAACAGACTCCAACCTCTCCATAATGGCCAAGACCAGAGAGCTGTGTAAGGACATCAGGGATACAATTGTAGACCTGCACAAGGCTGGGATGGGCTACAGGACAATAGGCAAGCAGCTTGGTGAGAAGGCAACAACTGTTGGCGCAATTATTAGAAAATGGAAGAAGTTCAAGATGACGGTCAATCACCCTCGGTCTGGGGCTCCATGCAAGATCTCACCTCATGGGGCATCAATGATCATGAGGAAGGTGAGGGATCAGCCCAGAACTACACGGCAGGACCTGGTCAATGACCTGAAGAGAGCTGGGACCACAGTCTCAAAGAAAACCATTAGCAACACACCACGCCGTCATGGATTAAAATCCTGCAGTGCACGCAAGGTCCCTCTGCTCAAGCCAGCGCATGTCCAGGCCCATCTGAAGTTTGCCAATGACCATCTGGATGATCCAGAGGAGGAATGGGAGAAGGTAATGTGGTCTGATGAGACAAAAATAGAGCTTTTTGGTCTAAACTCCACTCGCCGTGTTTGGAGGAAGAAGAAGGATGAGTACAACCCCAAGAACACCATCCCAACCGTGAAGCATGGAGGTGGAAACATAATTCTTTGGGGATGCTTTTCTGCAAAGGGGACAGGACGACTGCACTGTATTGAGGGGAGGATGGATGGGGCCATGTATCCCGAGATCTTGGCCAACAACCTCCTTCCCTCAGTAAGAGCATTGAAGATGGGTCGTGGCTGGGTCTTCCAGCATGACAACGACCCGAAACACACAGCCAGGGCAACTAAGGAGTGGCTCCGTAAGAAGCATCTTAAGGTCCTGGAGTGGCCTAGCCAGTCTCCAGACCTGAACCCAATAGAACATCTTTGGAGGGAGCTAAAAGTCCGTATTGCCCAGCGACAGCCCCGAAACCTGAAGGAACTGGAGAAGGTCTGTATGGAGGAGTGGGCCAAAATCCCTGCTGCAGTGTGTGCAAACCTGGTCAAGACCTACAGGAAATTTATGATCTCTGTAATTGCAAACAAAGGTTTCTGTACCAAATTTTAAGTTCTGCTTTTCTGATGTATCAAATACGTATGTCATGCAATAAAATGCAAATTAATTACTTAAAAATCATACAATGTGATTTTCTGGATTTTTGTTTTAGATTCCGTCTCTCACAGTTGAAGTGTACCTATGATAAAAATTACAGACCTCTACATGCTTTGTAAGTAGGAAAACCTGCAAAATCGTCAGTGTATCAAATACTTGTTCTCCCCACTGTATATATATTGTAAAGTGGTTGTCCCACTGGCTATCATAAGGTGAATGCACCAATTTGTAAGTCGCTCTGGATAAGAGCGTCTGCTAAATGACGAAAACGTAAATGTAAATTAACAATGTCTACACTGTATTTCTGATCAATTTCATGTTAATTTAATTGTCAAAGAAATTGCTTTTCTTTCGAAAACAAGGACATTTCTAAGTGACCCCAAACTTTTGAAAGGTGGTGTATATTCACTCTGAGGAAATTTTTGCTCACTTACAAACTGTAAGTAAAAGGGTGTTTTTAATAATCAGGCTTTTGGGATATTTCATGCATTATTTACTGGACAGCTTAAAGGGACTCTCCAAGATGTTCAACATTTCGCTTGCTTTGCCACGCATCCCGACCAGTGTTTCCTACAGGTATTTAGGTTACTTGTCATGGTGGCAGGCCGGGAAGGACAGCATGGCGCGACTGGGGAGTTTTGCACCACTGCTGCTGCCCTAATCTATTATTCTTGTGAGCCTACACTATTCAGGCAAATTAAGTAAAAGCTGTTTCAAATGTGTTTTGAGTACTGTTTTTAGAGCTGCAACTAACAACTATTTTGATAATCAATCTGTCAGTTATTACTTTGATTACTCAATTTGTTAGAATTTTTTAAAGCCTGTTTTGCTGACTGAATATAGGCTGAGTGTTTTATCAAATATTAAAATGTTTACAGTGCAAATAGCAACAACAGACAAACTCAAACTCAGTTATTTTGTGACAACTTCCATTAAAGTGTATTTCCACATGAGACAGGAGCAGTGTCAGCTCAAGGCGATTTGGGACCCTAAGTGAGATTTGATTTCGGTTTCCCTCCTATAGAAGTTGATGATCGTGCTTCGCTGGGACACTCAAGTCTTCTCATATCACTAACATTTGTCTTACCTCTCATTATTGAAGGTCTGCAACAAAGCCCTGAGGAGGTTCAAGAGGAGGAAGGGTTTCCAAATTGTGTCAAGTTCTCTACGGAGATTGGTGGTGATAGATGTTCTCGCATAAGAGAACGGTATAGCATTTTGTAGTGACATTCATTTTCTGGGCTTGGGAACTGAGAGATCATTTGTTGATACATTTCACTTATGTAATCAGTTGCCTTTTTAAAGTACTCCTCAGTAGATATACTGACATGGACAAAACATTTCATACACTGAATTATTTGATAAATACACCTCTGTGCTCTTGGACACATCATCAGTGATGTTTCCTAGGATCATGTTTCGGGTCTTTCAACATTATACAACTTCACCCATCAGACCTTAGCTTGTGTCATAAGTGATATTATGCTAGTTCCCATGGATTTACTGATCCCCCACCATTTAAAGGCTTGACTAACCACTGGCCAACACCCTGTCACAAAATAACGATATACACTTGTTTCTATCTTTCAGTACAATCGTGGAAGGATGGGGCCAACGTGAAGACAGGGTTGGGTGTTTGGGATGATGGAGGTCAAACACAACAGACGGCGCCCAGTTCTAAAAAGGGTGGAAAACCATTCACAGCAAACCTTAGTCCCTATCGTCAGACGACATGTGCGAAGAGGTTCCACCATTCTGAGTGACTTCTGGAGAGCGTACTGTATGTCAGGTCTCTGAATAGGCTGGGTTACAATCACCAGACAGTCAACCACGCAAACAACTTTGTGGATCCTCACACAGGATGTCACACACAACACATTGAAAGAGCGTGGCAGACAATAAAGGGACAGGTCTGGAGCCTAAGGGGCAATCGGACAAAACATTTTTTAAAGAAGCATCTCCATTTTATTGAGTGAATGTACTAGTTGGGTACAAGACAATAAGAAAGGAGTACTCTCTCAACTCTTCAAAGACATCCGGTTAGTATATCAGCTGTAAGATTTTCACTCTTAGCATGAACCCCCTGGAGGAAATGTTTTGTCAAGACCATTCCAAGGTGTAAGATCAGATATTGTTTGTCACATAAGTAGGGTCAATGTTATCTTTCAAAAAATAGCCTACTGTGATGAACTATCAGAGTTATAACTGAGACCTTTCCATTTCCTTTCAATGTGAATAGAATACTTACAGATGAGTTGTTTGTTGCACAGTGCCTCAAGAAGGACATTAAATTCCATATATATAAATAAACATCCAGCCATCACTAATTTCAAGTGTGGTTGCATTTGTGAAAACATGCCAAACACTTTCCAGAAGGAGCAGGGAGTACCCAGTGTCGGGTACTTTGCAGCGTCAATTTAAATAGCGGTCTATACCAGCCCTTTAAATGCACACAACCCCTACAAGCTCTATTTTGCCGAAAACAACCGAATCGCATCTTTTCATTTATATCAACCGATACGATGTCTTTGGAACTACGATCCTATATCAAATTAATGTGTTTCATTCTTTTGACAGGGTTATAAGCATGTTTTGTTGCTATCCAGTGTTTTTTGGGTCACTCCAAGTAAAACTGTTTGATATCACATGAAACGGGAGACTCTGGATTCCATTACTTCCAACTTCACCTACTACAATCAAAATCATGTTGTAACTACATATTAATTACATGAGTAAATAAAATGTGTTTCACTTTACATGAAGTTGCTTGTTCCTGTGTAGAAACATTGTAGTTATGATACTTTTCTAATAACAAATGTTGATATACCCTGCCAAATGTTTAATAATATTGAAAGTACATAGTAATTACACTTAAATGTGCAGTAACAAAAATTGTCACTTACAGGTGCTGTAACATTTATTCTACATTTAAGTGTATTTTCCCATTGATTATAATAAAACGGCTTACACTACTGTGTTTCACTTTACTTTAAGCTGCTTGCTTATGAGTACATTAACATTATACATTATATCATTTTGAACAACATTTCACTTACATTACACCTTTAAACCCTTACATCCCTTTTCAAAGGCAGGTAAATAGTATTTACAAACGTTATACCATTATGTGTTTCACTTTACATGAAGTTGCTTGCTCCTGGATAGGTACATTATAATTACAGTACATGCATATTCATTGTAAATACAGTGTCTTACATTTAATACAGTACGTTCTTTAAACCAAATAATATGGAAATAAGATAACTGAAGCGCCGGAGAAGATGGCTGCCGTTTTACAGCCCTCTAACCAATTGTACTATTATGTGTGTTTTTCCGCGTTATTTGTAATTTATTTTGTACATAATGTTTCTGCCATCGTCTCTTATAACCAAAAAGAGCTTCTGGATATCAGGACAGCGATTACTCACCTCGCATTGGACGAAGATTTTTTCTTCAACGAGGCGGTCGCGATGGATATCCTACAGACACCCGACAAGGCCCAGATCCCCGTCATTCGCGTGAGGAAGAGACGGAGATATCGCGGACGCAGATCCGGGTGCCTTGTAAGGATCCGACGGTGAGCGAGTAAACTGCCTCTCCCATCAATCCTATTAGCCAACGTTCAAGCTTTTGAGAATAAAATGGGACGATTTAAGATTACGGTTATCCTACCAACGGGACATTAAAAACTGTAATATCTTATGTTTCACGGAGTCGTGGCTGAACGACAACAATGATAACATTCAGCTAGCAGGCTATACGCTACATCGGCAGGACAGAACGTCTGACTCTGGTAAGACAAGGGGTGGCGGTCTCTGTATATTTGTAAACAACAGCTGGTGCACAAAATCAAATACTAAGGAAGTCTCGAGGTTTTGCTCGCCTGAGGTAGAGTATCTTATGATAAGCTGTAGACCACACTATTTACCAAGAGAGTTTTCATCTATATTTTTCATAGCTGTCTATTTACCACCACAAACCAATGCTGGCATTAAGATTGCACTGAATGAGTTGTACAAGGCCATTAATCAACAGGAAAACGCTCATCCAGATGCAGCGCTCCTAGTGGCCGGGGACTTTAATGCAGGGAAACTTAAATCCGTTCTACCTAATTTCTACCAGCATGTTAAATGTGCAACCAGAGGGAAAAAAACTCTAGACCACCTTTACTCCACACACAGAGACGCATACAAAGCTCTCCCTCGCCCTCCATTTGGCAAATCTGACCATAACTCTATCCTCCTGATTCCTGCTTATAAGCAAAAACTGAAGCAGGAAGCACCAGTGATTCGGTTAATATAAAAGTGGTCAGATGACGCAGATGCTAAACTACAGGACTGTTTTGCTAGCACAGACTGGAACATGTTCCGGGATTCTTCAGACAGCATTGAGGAGTACACCACATCAGTCACTGGCTTCATCAATAAGTGCATCGATGATGTCGTCCCCACAGTGACCGTACGTACATACCCCAACCAGAAGCCATGGATTACAGGAAACATCCGCACTGAGCTAAAGGGTAGAGCTGCCGCTTTCAAGGAACGGGACTCTAACCCGGACGCTTATAAGAAATCCCGCTATGACCTCCGACGAACCATCAAACAGGCAAAGAGTCAATACAGGTCTAAGATTGAATCATACTACACTGGCTCTGACGCTCGTCGGATGTGGCAGGGCTTGAAAACTATTACAGACTACAAAGGGAAGCACAGCCGCGAGCTGCCCAGTGACACAAGCCTACCAGACGAGCTAAACCACTTCTATGCTCGCTTCGAGGCAAGCAACACTGAGGCATGCATGAGAGCACCAGCTGTTCCGGATGACTGTGTGATCACGCTCTCCGTGGCCGATTTGAGTAAGACTTTTAAGCAGGTCAACATTCACAAGGCCGAAGGGCCAGACGGATTACCAGGACTTGTACTCAGAGCATGTGCTGACCAACTGGCAAGTGTCTTCACTGACATTTTCAACATGTCCCTGACTGAGTCTGTAATACCAACATGTTTCAAGCAGACCACCATAGTCCCCGTGCCCAAGAACTCTAAGATAACCTGCCTAAATGACTACCGACCCGTAGCACTGACGTCTGTAGCCATGAATTGCTTTGAAAGACTGGTCATGGCTCACATCAACAGCATAATCCCAGAAACCCTAGACCCACTCCAATTTGCATACCGCCCCAACAGATCCACAGATGATGCAATCTCTATCGCACTCCACACTGCCCTTTCCCACCTGGACAAGAGGAACACCTACGTGAGAATGCTATTCATTGACTACAGCTCAGCATTCAACACCATAGTGCCCTCTAAGCTCATCACTAAGCTAAGGATCCTGGGACTAAACACCTCCCTCTGCAACTGGATCCTGGACTTCCTGACGGGCCGCCCCCAGGTGGTAAGGGTAGGTAACAACACATCTGCCACACTGATCCTCAACACGGGGGCCCCTCAGGGGTGCGTGCTCAGTCCCCTCCTGTACTCTCTGTTCACCCATGACTGCATGGCCAGGCACGACTCCAACACCATCATTAAGTTTGCCGACGACACAACAGTGGTAGGCCTGATCACCGACAACGATGAGACAGCCTATAGGGAGGAGGTCAGAGATCTGGCCGTGTGGTGCCAGGACAACAACCTCTCCCTCAACGTGACCAAGACAAAGGAGATGATTGTGGACTACAGGAAAAAAAAGAGGACTGAGCACGCCCCCATTCTCATCGACGGGGCTGTAGTCGAACAGGTTAAGAGCTTCAAGTTCCTTGGTGTCCACATCACCAACGAACTATCATGGTCCAAACACACCAAGACAGTCGTGAAGAGGGCACGACAAAGCCTATTCCCCCTCAGGAGACTAAAAAGATTTGGCATGGGTCCTCAGATCCTCAAAAAATTCTACAGCTGCACCATCGAGAGCATCCTGACTGGTTGCATCACCGCCTGGTATGGCAACTGCTTGGCCTCTGACCGCAAGGCACTACAGAGGGTAGTGCGTACGGCCCAGTACATCACTGGGGCAAAGCTCCCTGCCATCCAGGACCTCTATACCAGGCGATGTCAGAGGAAGGCCCTCAAAATTGTCAAAGACTCCAGCCACCCTAGTCATAGACTGTTCTCTCTGCTACCGCACGGCAAGCGGTACCGGAGTGCCAAGTCTAGGTCCAAAAGACTTCTCAACAGCTTCTACCCCCAAGCCATAAGACTCCTGAACAGCTAATCATGGCTACCCGGACTATTTGCACTGCCCCCCCACCCCATACTTTTTACGCTGCTGCTACTCTGTTAAGTATTTATGCATAGTCACTTTAACTCTACCCACATGTACATATTACCTCAACTACCTCAACTAGCCGGTGCCCCCCGCACATTGACTCTGCAACGGTACCCCCCTGTATATATAGCCTCCCTACTGTCACTTTATTTTACTGTATATATAGCCTCCCTACTGTCACTTTATTTTACTTCTGCTCTTTTTTTCTCAACACTTTTTTTGTTGTTGTTTATTCTTACTTTTTTTGTTTAAAATAAATGCACTGTTGGTTAAGGGCTGTAAGTAAGCATTTCACTGCAATGTCTGCACCTGTTGTATTCGGCGCATGTGACCAATAAAATTTGATTTGATTTGATTTGATTTGATGATGGGGTGTGCATTGTTACAACAGCTGACGGAGTCCTAGCCTACTTTATTTTGGTGGTAGTTTTATGTAGTTACATGTAACAAGGTTACATATTAGGATACATTGTTAACATGGAGCTACACAGGAGACTGCTTAAGTGTAATTACAGAACATGTTAGTTACATTTGGAACAAGTATAGAACAAGAAGGCCAGCACACTGTTAAAGCTCCCAATTCACCGCTTTATTGACAACGTTTCGATCCGAAATTGATTTTAGTCAGGTCAAACAAACTAAGTGCTCACATCCCAAAATATACACATTTCACTTCACATGACCATTGCGGACATGACGCATGGTGGGTGCAAAAAACATTTGTGTATCTCTAATAATTTATTGGTTCCAGAAAATAATATATATTTACAAAATGACCAAGTGGGTAACCTGGAAGGCAAGACAAATCAAAGTAAAGTGACATATTCATGTAAGAAATGGTCTTACATTTGGAACAATACATCTTGTAATTACATATACATAAATCAAGAGTAATTACACATGTGGAATAACCTCTGACAAGCTGATTTGTAATTACATATCCTTGTTCCACTAGTGTAATAACATATACCGCTAAACCCTTATTACAGTGTAATTACATAGTATTTACATAGTAATTACATGAAACTAGTATGTTATAAATACATGTATTACTATTTAGTTACATATTAATATAAACTTAAGGTAAAGTGTTACCCTAATAATTATTCTCTGAATCGCAGTTCGATATTAAAACTGAACACACTCAGCAGGTAAATCGAAAATATGTTGTTTCAAAATGTGAAATTGCTATAGATACATTCACTACGGCAATCACTCTAGATTTAAGGCGAAATTTGATGTTTTTGTAGGTCCCCAGGACGTTGGGAGATGCCTTCAAAACCGCCCACTAGAAGAAGAAAAAAACTAGTGCACGGAGCTGGAATGAAAATAAAATGGGAGTGCGGTGCATAGACCAGTGCACCATCCACTCATAATGAATTATGGACAGTCTTAATTAATGGCTAAACTAAATCATGAAGTTGTTTTTCTGAGTTCCACCAATCGGAATTAATGCCTGAATTGAATTAACCCTATCCCAAACCTTAACTCTAACCCTAATCAATCGGAATGAATGCCTGATTTAACCTTTTACTGCAGTGGGCTAAATCAGGGTCACACAGAGTGATTCTTGGTAGTCTTAAACAAATCTACATTGAAACAAAAGTATAAACCTCACACACATGGTTATGGGCTTAAAAAAAAAGAAGACACCTGTACCATATCAGATATAGAGTTGAAATGTATTCAATTTTTTGTTTGCATCCCAATATTACACTTTATTTACATCACAGAAGACTGAAATATAACACAAGTTTATTTTGTAAATTTTCACAAGTATGTGCTATATTTTAACAATCTTAGCACAAAAGTCAAAACAGATAATCAAAAAGGCAGTTGTTTCGAAACTCTAAGCACATTTTCAAGTACAACACACAAAATCATATGGTCACTTTTTCACCAAACTTAATCAGTGTTTCATCTAGACACCGTGCCTTCAGAAAGTATTCATACCCCTTGATTTATTCCACATTTTGTTTTATTACAGCCTAAATTCAAAATGGATTAAATAAATAAAAAAGATCACCCATCTACACACAACACCCCATAATGACAAAGTGAAAACATGTTCTACTTGATGGAGTGCTGCATCAGATGACCTGGCCTCCGCAATCCCCGACCTCAACCAAATTGAGATGCTTTGGGATGAGTCGGACCGCAGAATGAAGGAAAAGCAGCCAACAAGTGCTCAGCATATGTGGGAACACTTTCAAGACTGTTGGAAAAGCATTCTAGGTGAATCTGGTTGAAAGAATGCAAAGCTTGTACAAAGCAGTCATTACATTTTACAGAGCGACTTACAGTTAGTGAGTGCATACATTTTCATACGGTCGACAAGGCAAAGGGTGGCTATTTGAATAATCTCAAATATAAAATATATTTTGATTCGTTTAACACATTTTTGGTTTCTACATGATTCCATATGTGTTATTTCATATGTTTGATGTCTTCACTATTATTCTACAGTGTCGAAAATAGTAAAAATAAAGAAAAAACCTTAAATTAGTAGATGTTCTAAAACTTTTGACCGGTAGTGTACAGTACTCCTATATTGTAATTATATCTGACAAATATATTATTTATTTGCATCAATGATTATGGAAGATGTCTTCAATGATCACACCAAAGATCACAAATGGGATAGAAATGATTAAAACTAGATTTTCAGTACATTTTCATTGGTAGTAGTGCAAGTTTTATAGCCTAACGTGAAAACAGTGTAATGTAATTGCAGTACTTTCAGCACTTCACAGGGCATTTTTTGCTATTTTATTAACTGGTTGTTAAAACAGACACATTTAGCAGATATCCTTATGTTGTGTTTTGGTGATTAAACCAATGTACTCGTTATATTTCACAGTAAACAAATTTTTTGATCAATGGTTGTGTGGTGAAAGATGTCTACAAACAAAATGTAGGCAAAATGAAAGGTTTTGAACGTAAGACTGGCTGCGTTGCAAGTGTGACTAGTTTGGAGTTTTGTACTAAGAGTTTTGAAAATTCACCGCATACTTGTGAAAATAGTACCAAAGCGAGAAAATAAACTGTAAGGGGGCTGTAAGGGGACACATCACTGCCCCCCCCTCTCTCTCTCTCTCTCTTAATTACATTTAATGGGCTTCATTGGCATGGGAAACATAAGTTTACATTGCCAAAGCAAGTGAAATAGATAATAAACAAAAGTGTAAAAAAAACAATATTAAATGAACAGTAAACATTACTCACAAAGTTCTAAAGGAATAGAGACATTTAAAATGTCATATTATGGCTATATACTGTACAGTATTGTAACGACGTGCAAATAGTTAAAGTTAAAGTAAATAAACACAAATATGGGTTGTATTTACAATGGTGTTTGTCCTTCGCTGGTTGGCCTTTCTTGTGGCAATAGGTCACAAATATTGCTGCTGTGATGGCACACTGTGATATTTCACCCAATAGATATGGGAGTTTATCAAAATTGGATTTGTTTTCTCTCTCTATCGCTCCCTCCCTATGAGACTCTGAAAAGTAATAGTCTGTGTGTCTGTGTGTGTGTGTGTGTGTTTGTGTGTGTGTGTGTGTGTTTGCATTTGTGTGTGAGTGTGTGTGTGTGTGTACCCTGACCATGTGTAAAGGTAGGGGCATGGAAGAGTATGCCTTAGAAATTGAGATAAAACTATTGTTTGAATACCTTGACATACTGTATTCTAAGGTAAGACACAGATGATTGGTGTATCATTTAGGAAAGAACAATCACTATAATTTAGGACAAACACAGTAACTATTTTTTTGTGAAATTCTGAATTAATAATAAAAACAACACTCATTAAGTAAGTCATTTGTACGTTATTTAACTTAGAATATTACTTTATTTAATTTAACATATTTAACATTCGATTTTTTGTGTGGTTTTTAAACACCAAAAATGAATCAGAAAAGTATTCTGCAAATAATACTTTTTTTTCCTTTACACACACACACACACACACACACACACACACACACACACACACACACACAAGAGAGAGAGAGAGAGAGAGAGAAACACACACACACACTCTCTCGGGGACAAACTGTTCTGTGTCTGTCAGAGAATCAGCAGCAGGAGTCCCCCCCCCCACTCTCTCTCTCTCTCTCTCTCTCTCTCTCTCTCTCTCTCTCTCTCTCTCTCTCTCTCTCTCTCTCTCTCTCTCTCTCTCTCTCTCTCTCTCTCTCTCTCTCTCTCTCTCTCTCTCTCTCTCTCTCTCTGTCTCTCTCTCTCTCTCTCTTTCTCTCTCTCTGTCTTCCATTCAATTCAATTCAAGGGCCTTTATTGGCATGGGAAACATATGTTTACATTGCCAAAGCAAGTGAAATAGATAATAAACAAAGGTGAAATAAACAATAAAAAATGAAATGTCTGTCTTTTGCCAGTTTTAACCACACACTTGTTGTTTATGTACATGGATTTGATCATGTCAATGTCATAATGTCCCCCAACACCACTTTCCATCAATTTGTACAGCAGACCCTCATGCCAAAAAGAGTCGAAAAAACATTTTTTAAATCAACAAAGCATGAGAAGACTTTGCCTTTGTTTTGGTTTGTTTGTCAATTAGGGTGTGCAAGGTGAATACGTGGTCTGTCGTACGGTAATTTGGTAAAATGCCAATTTGACATTTGCTCAGTACATTGTTTTCACTGAGGAAATGTACAAGTCTGCTGTTAATGATAATGCAGAGGATTTTCCCAAGGTTATTGTTGACGCAAATCCAACGGTAGTTATTGGGGTCAAATCTGTCTCCACTTTTGTGGATTGGGGTGATCAGTCCCTGGTTCCAAATATTGGGGAAGATGCCAGAGCTAAGGATGGTGTTAAAGAGTTTAAGTATAGCCAATTGGAATTTGTGGTCTGTATATTTGATCATTTAATTTAGGATACCATCAACACCATAGGCCTTTTTAGGTTGGAGGGTTTCTATTTTGTCCTGTAGTTAATTCAACGTAATTGACTTATCAAGTGGGTTCTGGTAGTCTTTAATAGTTGATTCTAAGATTTGTATTTGATCATGTATATGTTTTTGCTGTTTGTTCTTTGTTATAGGGCCAAAACGATTGGAGAAGTGGTTTATCCATACATCTCCATTTTGTATAGATAACTCTTCGTGTTGTTGTTTGTTTAGTGTGTTCCGATTTTCCCAGAAGTGGTTAGATTCTATGGATTCTTCAATTACATTGAGCTGTTACTTCTTTTTTGGTAGTGTATTTCTGCATTGTTTTAGTGACTCACCATAGTGAAGGCGTAGACTCAGATTTTCTGGGTCTCCATGTTTTGGGTTGGATAGGTTTCTCAATTTCTTTCTTAGGTTTTTGCATTCTTCATCAAAACATTTGTCATTGTTTTTCATTTTCTTAGGTTGTCTGCTTGACATTTTTTGATTTGACAGGGAAGCTGAAAGGACAAATATACTGTTTAAGCTTTCTACTGCCAAGTTTACACCTTCACTATTACAGTGAAATGTTTTGTCCAGAAAGTTGTCTAATAGGGATTGAATTTGTTGTTGCCTAATTGTTTTTTTGGTAGGTTTCTACACTACTTTCCTTCCATCTATAGCATTTATTATTATTGTACAGTTGCTTTGGCTTTGTTGCCTCTTGATTGAGTATTGCTCTGTTCTGGTAGACTTTTGTTTTGATCTGATAGGGGTGTTAGTGGGCTGACTGTGAACGCTCTGAGAGAGTCTGGGTTGAGGTCAGTGATGAAGTAATGTACAGTACTACTGCCAAGGGATGAGCTGTAGGTGTACCTACCATAGGAGTCCCCTCGAAGCCTACCATTGACTATGTACAGACCCAGCGTGTGACAGAGCTGCAAGAATTGTGACCCATTTTTGTTGGTGGTTTTGTTATAGTTGTGTCTAGGGGGGCATATTTGGGAGTGAATACTGTCACCTCCAGGTAGGTGTTTGAGAGTGTCAGGTTCAGTTCTGGCATTTAGGTCGCCACAGACTAGTACATGTCCCTAGGCCTGGAAATTGTTGATCTCCCCCTCTAGGATGGAGGGGGAGATCGTTAAAGTATGGGGATTCTATTGGGGGGATATAGGTAGCACACATGAGGACATTTTTCTCTGTTGAGAAAATGTCCTTATTAATTTATAGCCAGATGTAAAATGTTCCTGTCTTGACTAATTTAGTGTGGGTTAGGTCTGCTCTATACCAAATTAGCTCTGTCTCTCTCTCTCTCCCTCTGCCTACTTCTCTGCTCCTCTGGACATAATGAGGAAGAGGAAGGAGGAAGGAGAGGAAGGAGGAAGAAAGGAATTAAATATTTAACACTTCCATGGATGGACCTTCTCTTTTGAACATAGCACATGCATGTTAGAGTGCAAAAGTATACTCACAAACACACACACACATACACACACACAAAAACAGCAATGAGCAATACCACATTACATCCAAAATAAGAACAAGACCTTGAGCCTTGAGCCTTGTGGATTACTTATTAATTTATGTGTTTCTTATTTTGTTGCATCAGACAATTCTTACAGTGCTATTAATAAAATATTTTTATTTTTAATCTGTATCTGTTTTTGAAGCTGAGCACTATGTGACATTGATACAGTGTTAAGATGATGGGTATCAAAAGAAAGACTGGCCGTGGGGAGTTTTAATATAACAGTTTTCATTGTATTTTAATTGAAGCGCTGCGGGGTACTGGGTTCATCTCTGGTTTATCTATTTCTAGTCCAGGACCCAACCGTTACAGTTTCTGTTATTTTTTAATTACAAAGCAAGGATACATAAACTCACATCCCAGCTAGCACATAACGTTCTGAGAACCATATGTTTCTTAGAGCTTGGTCAGAGCCTGTCCTGTGGGTATTTTGCATACAACCTTCCCACAACTTTCTGGGAATGTGCAGGATAGTTTCTTGGCTTTGGAACATTCTCAGCATTTTTAAGAAACTTGACAAAAAAAAAGTGTTATTTTCTTGGTACTTCATTACTTTAAATCCAGACTTAGTAAGTTCCAAATATAATATTATATATATATTTTTTAAATAAATCTCAAAATGGATAGATGAAAGCTTAATTTGCCATTTGTGTCACTTCAAAGTGATAAAAAAAATATATGTTTTTTTGTTATAAGTACAGAAGCTTTGTTTACAAATTGCAGGTCAGATTTCATTAGGCTTTTATTGATAGTTTTTCACATGCATGTTGTATGCCTATCTGTTCATCTGATCCCATCCACAACTACAGCAACACATCAACAATACAAATAGGCCTATCCCTCTCATTATAAACAAGACTTATGATAAATGAGAGTTGAGTGATACAGAATAAAAGTGTACTTTAGCTGACAAATGCGTGTGGTAACGGTTCATATATTGGCTCTGGCTGTCAGTCTGTCTGGCTGTTGATAGATTCTCACACTCATTGCTAAATGTGCATACCGGTGGTGTAGCCTACTATAGCCAAAAATACTTATGTGCACTTACTTGCAAACTTTGCTGGAGATGTTAGCTGGCTTACTGTTTTCCTCTTGGTAGTTATGTTTACTATGGCAACCTTTTGAACATTGGCCGTGAGTATTTTATAATTCAACATAGGCCAGCAAGTTGCTGACCCAGCTAGCACATAGTGTTCTGAGAACCATACGTTTCTTGGAGCTTGGTGAAGGCATGGTTGTCCTATGGTTATTTGCAGACAACATTCCCACAACTTTCTGGGAATGGTGCAGGATAGTTGCTTGGTTTTGGAACAACATTCTCAGCACATTTAAACACCCTAGAGTTGATTGACGCACCGGTGTGTCAATCTAAGTAACATTATAAAAAAATCCCCATCAAAATCCGTAACTTTAAACTACAGATAATTTTTTTGCATTGGATGCATATCAATCCATCGCATCCACCTATGTCGCACTTCCGCAGCTGCGGTGAAAGGCAGCAGAGCTAGAGCAGTGTTTGTCAGACCATCGGTTTGTCAGACCATCGGTCTTCTCATGAAAACGTCTGTAGTGTCCGAACGGTTTGACCTACACTCTATGGAAAGAGGAAACTCTCAGGAACACAATGGTGTTGATCCCGAAAAACGATCTTCTCATAAAAATTTCTGTACGGGTTGACCTAAAAACCATTATGACCACTCTCTGGAAAGGGGAGACTCTCATGAACACGATGGTTTTGCTCTATGACCCCCACACAGACTCGTCTGAAGGGAACCAGTACCGGTTTATAAAAATGAATGGAAGTATGAAGGTAGTTTTGTGCCTACCTAAAAAAAAAAGGGGTTAAATATGTGTAAAAATAATTTATGAATGTTTTATTCAATGCGTTTTCTCTGGGCTATACTAGTAAAGACCAAATTCAATATTTTATCAAATACTTGTTTTATGTATTTGTTTTAACCTAAAGGGGTCTTAAAATTCCAAATCAAATAGCTAAATGATCCATACTATGACCATCAACCATCATACAACAATTCCATACAGTGCATACAGAAACTATTCAGACCCCTTGACTTTTTCCAAATTTTGTTACATTTACATTTACATTTTAGTCATTTAGCAGACGCTCTTATCCAGAGCGACTTACAGGAGCAATTAGGGTTGTTACGTTACAGCCTTATTCTAAAATGGATTAAAAAAATGACATCCTCATCAATCTACACACAATACCCCACAATGACAAAGTGAAAACCGTTTTTTAGACATTTCTGCAAATGTATTAAATAAAAACAGAAATACCTTATTTACTTAAGTATTCAGACCCTTTGCTATGAGACTCGAAATTGAGCTCAGGTGCTCCATTGGTCATCCTTAAGATGTTTCTACAACTTGATTGGAGTAAATTCAATTGATTGGACATGATTTGGAAAGGCACATACCTGTCTATGTAAGGTCACACAGTTGACAGTGCATGTCAGAGCAAAAACCAACCCATGAGGTCGAAGAAATTGTCCGTAGAGCTCCGAGACAGGATGGTGTACCAAAGGGTACCAAAAAATGTCTTCAGCATTGAAGGTCCCCAAGAACACAGTGGCCTCTATCATTCTTAAATGTAAGAAGTTTGGATCCACCAAGACTCTTCCTAGAGCTGGCTGCCTGGCCAAAATGAGCAATCGGGGGAGAAGGGCCTTGGTCAGGGAGGTGACCAAGAATCCGATGGTCACTCTGACAGAGCTTAGGAGTTCCTCTGTGGAGATGGGAGAACCTTCCAGAAGGAAAACCATCTCTGCAGCACTCCACCAGTCAGGCCTTTATGGTAGTGTGGCCAGATAGAAGCCAATCCTCAGTAAAAGGCACATGACAGCCCGCTTGGAGTTTGCCAAAAGGCAACTAAAGGACTCTCAGACTATGAGAAACAAGATTCTCTGGTCTGATGAAACCAAGATTGAACTCTTTGGCCTGCATGCCAAGCATCACGTCTGAAGGAAACCTGGCACCATCCCTATGGTGAAGCATGGTGGTGGCAGCATCATGCTGTGTGGATGTTTTTCAGTGGTAGGGACTGGGAGGCTAGTCAGGATCAAGGGTAAGATGAATGGAGCAAAGTACAGAGAGATACTTGATGAAAACCTGCTCCAGAGTGCTCAGGACCTCAGACTGGGGGGGAAGGTTCATCTTCCAACAGGACAACGACTCTAATAACACAGCCAAGACATCGCAGGAGTGGCTTCGGGACAAGTCTGTGAATGTCCTTGAGTGGCCCAGCCAGAGCCTGGACTTGAACCCGATCGAACATCTCTGGAGAGACCTGAAAATAGCTGTGCAGTGACGCTCCCCATCCAACCTGACAGAGCTTGAGAGGATCTGCAGAGAAGAGTGGGAGAAACTCCACAAATACAGGTGTGCCAAGCTTGTAGCGTCATACCCAAGAAGACTCTAAGCTGTAATCGCTGCCAAGGTGCTTCAACAAAATACTGAGTAAAGGGTCTGACTCAGTACCGGTACCCCCTGTATATAGCCTCCTTACTGTTATTTTATTTTACTGCTGCTCTTTAATTATTATTATATATATTTTTTTTTTTACTTATCAATTTTTTACTTAACACTTTTGTTTCATTTTCTTAAAAACTGCATTGTTGGTTAAGGGCTTGTAAGTAAGCATTTCACTGTAAGGTCTAAACCTGTTGTATTTGCGCATGTGGCAAATACAATTTGATTTGATTTGATTAGATTAATTATGGAAATGTTTTACTTCAGTTGTTTATTTTAAATAAATTTACAAACATTTACAAAAACCTGTTTTTGCTTTGTCGTTATTGGGTATTGTGTGTAGATTCCAAATGTACTGTATGTGGGCTTAAAACTATTTAAAGTCATGTTCTTACATTGGTACGAGAACATTAAGAAACAATGTTCTTTTGTGGGGATTTCAGTACTTCAGCATAACGTTTCCTACAAGTTTCCTCATAGTTCTATTTAAAGTCATGTTCCACATTATTAGAACTTTAAGGAACAACGTTCCTCTTTGGGGAATTTCAGTACTTCCTACAGGTTTCCTCATGGTCATGTTCTCAAATTGTTCCTAGAACGTTAAGACAATGTGGTGGCCGAACAACGATGCTGCAATGCTGTGTTGATAAGAAATCCGCTGACACTACTTTATTATAATGGTTTATTATATCAAAGATTTCAGCATCAATTTACATACTTCTGCAGAATCTGGAGAGCAACAAACCCAATCTCAAACTCTCCCCTTCCTTTGTACAAACATGGTATATATCCTATGTAACACAAGATGGCGTGTTTTGAATAGACCAATCCCTGGCCTCCACATATCCCAATGTCCACTGTTTTAGGGGGCCCCTATAGTAACACTTTCCAGATGTTTCAGCACAGCAGAGCAAAGTTCATTTAACCAACAATATGAAAACCTCACCCACTAATTGGCCACACCTGATCTTATTGAGCACTAAAATGAACAGGGTTGAATGTGTTAAAAAACATGGCATACTAGCTCCATCCTGGTGGCTCAGTGGACTAATTCCATGGATAGAGAACAGAAGATCATAGGTTTGAGTCTCACTGATGCAGTGTCACATGATTAATGCCTAAGCAAATTAATTTCCATTTGTCCTATCTGTGCTTGGAGTTCAACATAGTTAAGCTAGCAGTCTTATTGAAACATTCACTGAACCTTTTAAGGAAGTTATTAAAACATATTTAAATAACCTTGACATTTCAGTCAAAACATTCGCAACATTTAGAGAATGTTCTCAGAACGTTATTTAATTACCTTCAAATAACCTATAATTTCCGTTCTCTAAACATAAATAAACCTCCCAGGAAAACTTTCAGGGAACTATAGTAAAACATTCTCAGTACCTCCCTGCAACCAAAAAAAGTATGTTTACAAAACAGGCAACATTTTCACTTCTGTTCTTAGAACGTTTGAAAAACGTTCAGTTTTACCGGTCAGGAAACTTATGGGTTCGTTCCCAGAACCAATGGGAAACCAAAAATGTACGTTTCCACAACTTCCAAGGAACCAAATGTCTAACTGGGAATGCAAACGCACTATGGCTTAAATACAGACACAGACACACACACACACACACACACACACACATAGACTGTACTGTACCTGCATGAAACACAGAGCGCATACAGGACCGATGAGGTAACGCAGCTAAGGAAAACACTGGGACACATTAAGACCCTGTCAAAACATGATGACTCAGAGCAAAGCTGGATTAAGAGAATGAACATACATTGAGTTTACAAAACATCAGGAACAACTTCCTAATATTGAATTGCACCACCTTTTTCCCTCAGAACAGCCTCAATTCAGCCTCAATTCATGGACTCTACAAGGTGTATGTCACGCCCTGACTTATGGGACTCTAGTATGTTGAGTCAGGGTGTGGAGAACTATGTTGTTATTTCTATGTTTACCTTCTAGGTGTTGTATTTCTATGTTTGGCCGGGTGTGATTCCCAATCAGAGACAGCTGTCGTTCGTTGTCTCTGATTGGGGATCATACAGTGGGGGAAAAAAAGTATTTAGTCAGCCACCAATTGTGCAAGTCAATAACAAAACTTTCTCAATACTTTGTTATATACCCTTTGTTGGCAATGACAAAGGTCAAACGTTTTCTGTAAGTCTTCACAAGGTTTTCACACACTGTTGCTGGTATTTTGGCCCATTCCTCCATGCAGATCTCCTCTAGAGCTGTCGCTGGGCAACACAGACTTTCAACTCCCTCCAAAGATTTTCTATGGGGTTGAGATCTGGAGACTGGCTAGGCCACTCCAGGACCTTGAAATGCTTCTTACGAAGCCACTCCTTCGTTGCCCGGGCGGTGTGTTTGGGATCATTGTCATGCTGAAAGACCCAGCCACGTTTCATCTTCAATGCCCTTGCTGATGGAAGGAGGTTTACACTCAAAATCTCACGATACATGGCCCCATTCATTCTTTCCTTTACACGGATCAGTCGTCCTGGTCCCTTTGCAGAAAAACAGCCCCAAAGCATGATGTTTCCACCCCCATGCTTCACAGTAGGTATGGTGTTCTTTGGATGCAACTCAGCATTCTTTGTCCTCCAAACACGACGAGTTGAGTTTTTACCAGAAAGTTCTATTTTGGTTTCATCTGACCATATGACATTCTCCCAATCCTCTTCTGGATCATCCAAATGCACTCTAGCAAACTTCAGACGGGCCTGGACATGTACTGGCTTAAGCAGGGGGACACGTCTGCACTGCAGGATTTGAGTCCCTGGCGGCGTAGTGTGTTACTGATGGTAGGCTTTGTTACTTTGGTCCGAGCTCTCTGCAGGTCATTCACTAGGTCCCCCCGTGTGGTTCTGGGATTTTTGCTCACCGTTCTTCTGATCATTTTGAGATCTTGCGTGGAGCCCCAGATCGAGGGAGAATATCAGTGGTCTTGTATGTCTTCCATTTCCTAATAATTCCCACAGTTGATTTCTTCAATCCAAGCTGCTTACCTATTGCAGATTCAGTCTTCCCAGCCTGGTGCAGGTCTACAATTTTGTTTCTGGTGTCCTTTGACAGCTCTTTGGTCTTGGCCATAGTGGAGTTTGGAGTGTGACTGTTTGAGGTTGTGGACAGGTGTCTTTTATACTGATAACAAGTTCAAACAGGTGCCATTAATACAGGTAACGAGTGGAGGACAGAGGAGCCTCTTAAAGAAGAAGTTACAGGTCTGTGAGAGCCAGAAATCTTGCTTGTTTGTAGGTGACCAAACACTTATTTTCCACCATAATTTGCAAATAAATTCATAAAAAATCCTACAATGTGATTTTCTGGATTTTTTTCTTCTCAATTTGTCTGTCATAGTTGACGTGTACCTATGATGAAAATTACAGGCCTCTCTCATCTTTTTAAGTGGGAGAACTTGCACAATTGGTGGCTGACTAAATACTTTTGTCCCCCACTGTACTTAGGCAGCCTGTTTGCAATCATTAGTTGTGGGATCTTGTTCCGTGTAGAGGCTTGTATTGTGTTTAGCCTGAGGACTTCACGTTACATTGTTTTGTTCGTGTGTTTATCATTATAATAAACATGTATGCATTTCACGCTGCGCCTTGGTCTGACTTGTCCTTCAACGTCCGTGACAGTGTCGAAAGCATTCCACAGGGATGCTGGCCCATGTTGACTCCAATGCTTCCTACAGTTGTGTCAAGTTGCAGTTCTTGACACACTCAAATCGGTGTGCCTGGCACCTACTACCATACCCCGTTCTCTTTTCTCTTGCCCATTCACCCTCTGAATGCCACTCATACACAATCCATGTCTCAACTGTCTCAAGGCTTAAAAATCCTTCTTTAACCTGTCCCCTCCCCTTCTATACTGATTGTAGTGGATTGAACAAGTGACATCAGTAAGGGATCATAGCTTTCACCTGGATTCACCTGGTCAGTCTACGTCATGGAATGAGCAAGTGTACCTAATGTTTTGTACACTCAGTGTGTAGTAATATTTCACATAATAATATTATTATTAAACCATTTCCGTATGGACCTCGCTTTGTGCACGGGGGCATTGTCATGCTGAAACAGGAAAGGGCCTTCCCCAAACTGTTGCCACAAAGTTGTAAGCACAGAATCGTCTAGAATGTCATAAAATGTAAATGTAAATTGTATGCTGTAACGTTAAGTTTTCCCTTCACTGGAACTAAGGGGCCTAGCCTGAACCATGAAAAACAGCCCCAGACCATTATTCCTCCTCCAGCAAACTTCATAGTTGGCACTATGCATTCGGGCAGGTAGCGTTGTCCTGGCATGTGCCAAACCCAGATTTGTCCGTCGGACTGCCAGATGGTGAAGCCCGTTGTGTGAGCTATGTGTGGCCTACCACTTCGTGGCTGAGCTGTTGTTGCACCTTGACGTTTTCACTTCACAATAACAGCACTTACAGTTGACCGGGGCAGCTCTAGAAGGGCAGACATGTGATGAACTGACTTGTTGGAAAGGCGGCATCATATGACGGTGCCACATTGAAAGTCATCGTTACAAACTTTTTAAAGTTGAGTCAACAAATGTTTTTTTACAGTATGGTGAACTGGTTTCTCTCCTGCCTGTCCTCTGTCCCTTCAGCTCCTTTTCATCTACACTGAACAAAATATATAATTGTAACATCCAACAATTTCAAAGATTTTACTGAGTTACAGTTCATATAAGGAAATCAGTCAATTGAAATAAATAAATTAGGCCCTAATATATGGATTTCACATGACTGGGAATGCAGATATGCATCTGTTGGTCACAGATACCTTAAAATAAAGGTAGGAGCGTGGATCAGAAATCCAGTCAGCATCTGGTGTGACCACCATTTGCCTCATGCAGCGCGACACATCTCCTTCGCATATTCATCAGGCTGTTGATTGTGGCCTGTGGAATGCTATCCCACTCCTCTTCAATGGCTGTGTGAAGTTCCTTGATATTGGCGGGAACTGGAACACGCTGTCATACACGTGGATTCAGAGCATCCCAAACATGCTCATTTAGTGACATGTCTGGTGAGTATGCAGGCCATGGAAGAACGGGGACATTTCAGCTTCCAGGAATTGTGTACAGATCCTTGCGACATGGGACCGTGCATTATCACGCTGAAACATGAGCTGATGGCAGTGGATGAATAGCACTATAATGGGCCTCAGGATCCCGTCACGGTATATCTGTGTTTTCAAATTGGCATCGATAAAATGCAATTGTGTTTATTGTCCGTAGCTTATGCCTGCCCATACCATAACCCCACTGACACCATGGGGCACTCTGTTCACAACGTTGACATCACCAAACCGCTCGCCCACACGACCCCATACACGCTGTCTGCCATCTGCCCGGTACAGTTGAAACAGGATTCATCCGTGAAGAGCACACTTATCCAGCATGCCAGTGGCCATCGAAGGTGAGCATTTGCCCACTGAAGTCAGTTAAGACGCAAAAACTGCAGTCAGGTCAAGACTCTAGTGAGGACAACGAGTACACAGATTAGCTTTTCTGACAGTTTTTGCAGAAATTCTTTGGTTGTGCAAAACCACAGTTTCATCAGCTGTCCGGGTGGCTGGTCTCAGACGATCCCGTAGGTGAAGAAGCCGGATGTGGAGGTCCTGGCCTGGCGTGGTCTGCGGTTGTGAGGCCGGTTGGACGAACTGCCAAATTCTCTAAAACTACGTTGGAGGCGGCTTATGGTAGAGACATGAACATTCAATTATCTGGCAACAGCTCTGGTGGACAGTCCTGCAGTCAGCATGCCAATTGCATGATCCCTCAAAACTTGAGATATCTGTGGCATCAGCTTCTTGATATACCACACCTTTCAGGTGGATGGATTATCTTGTCAAAGGAGAAATGCTCACTAACAGGGATGTAAACTAATTTGTGCACAACATTTGAGAGAAGTAAGCTTTTTATGCATATGGACAATTTCTGTTATCTTTTATTTCAGCTCATGAAACATGGAACCAACACTTTATATGTTGCTTTTATATTTTTGTTCAGTGTATATTATCATCCTGTATGGAGTATGCATAAACTCCCTAGTGCTGGGAGTTTTGAGAGGCTTTTTTCCTCCAGTGCGAGGTTGAGGTGACTGAGAAGGTGATCTGCTGTTGTAGAGCCAGCATTGTGGGAGAGTTATGTATTTGTTGTTGTATTTTCCATGATCTTTGTATAATCCCATATGAGGATTAGGCTGTATGTGTGTCATAGCAGCAGGATCAGGCTGCCACCACAGTGTGTGTGCGTGTCTGTGTGTGTGTGTTTGTGTGTGTGTGTGTGTACGTGCATCTGTTTCTGTTTGAGTGTGTGTGTGTGTGTGTGTGTGCGTATTTCTGTGCGTGTGTGTGACAGACCCAGTCAGTTGTGTCCAGAATCAGATCACTGTCTGTCTGGGACACACATAGCACATACTCACTCTCCACTCTAGTAAAGCCTGGCAACCCACAGCTTTACTGTACACTCAGACACTCATCCCTCTTTGACATGGAGCAAAACATTTTCTAAAAAACTTATTATTGGCAACCCTGTTTTCAATACTCCACCACCCTCCCCTTGCGAGAATAACGGCCCTGAGCCTTTTTGTAAAAAAAAATATGAGATTGGAGAGCACGTTGGGAAGGATCTTAGACCATTCCTCCATACAGAGTCTTTCCAGATTGTTGATATCCTTTGTCTGCGCTTATGAACTGCCCTCTTCAATTCAAACCACGGTTTTTCAATGGTGTTCAAGTCTGGACACTGAGATTGCCATTGCAAAATGTTGATTTTGTGGTCAATTAACCATTTCTTCGTGGATTTTGATGTGTGCTTGGGGTTATTGTCTTGCTGGAAGATCCACTTGTGGCTAAGTTTCAGCCTCTTGGCAGAGCCAACAAGATTTTTTGCAAAAATGTCATGGTACTTGGTCAAGTTCATGATGCCATTGAGCTTAACAAGGGCCCCAGGAACAGTGGAAGCAAAATAGCCGCAAACATCAAAGATATACCACCATATTTTACAGTAGATATGAGGTTATTTTCTGTATATGCATCTTTTTTTTAACGTCAAACCCACCACTGGTGTGCGTGGCCAAAGACCTCTATTTTCATGACATCTGACAATAGCACCATTTAGTACTGTTCCAGTGGTTTTAAACGTATTAATTGTTGCCCTAATAGTGGTACATGGTGTATTATTATTATTTTTTGCATTTGTTTTGTACCCATTGCCTGATTTATGAAGGTCGACAACCATTTAGCTCTTTTTGCTTGTGAGTTATTTGCCTTTTCCCATGGTGATGGTTGACAAAGGGAATTTACATGTGCGTTACCTCATTTGTATACCCCACTGAAACAGGAAGCCATGGAAGGCCACAATACAGTTCCTTAATCTGAGATTAATTAAACAAGAATGATGTATGTATTTTTTTTAAATTATTTGATTGGTTTATCTTTTGTTATTTTTTTTAAAAAATTTTAGGGGTATATCAGCGTTAATATTGCAGATAGATTGTAACTTCCATCCATGTAATTGTCTGCATCACTTCCAATCCCCCATATGTATTTTTTCTTTCTCGCAAATATATATATATATATATATATATACATACATATACATACATACACACATACATACATATAAATAAATATACAGTCATATATATACATATCCTTTAAAAAAATACCTTTCCGATCATTTTCATGATGTCCATCCGGTTTGCTTCTATATGCCATATCTTTCTAACTGTGCTCTTTCTCAAAAGCTCTCAACCTATAACCTATATACTTATTATGGACACAGTATGCTTTACATTAGTTATCTTGTTGTTATTAGTTGTTGTTAGTTGTTATTGGTGCCATCCTTCAACACCTCCCATCTATCTCTTAACACTATTTGCCATATATTTTTCAACTGTACTGTGATGTTTTACAAAAGTTCTGAACCCTTCTATTTTCATTGTTTCTACAGATTGTAAATTGAAAATAAACATTTTTGCTAAAAGTATTATTATATTATTGATCGATTGACTATGGCTTTTCAGATCACCCAGTACTGCTATCTGCAGGGTTAGCACCAGGTAAATATTGCAATCCTTTAGCCATTCCTGGACCTGTGTCCAAAAACAAGATACAAATAGACAGTACCAAAACAAATGAACTAATGACTCTGTCTCTTCGCAGCAAAATCTGCAGAGCTGGGAAGATTGTATCCCCCATATAAATAACATTCTATTGGTAGCAAGAATTTTTGTTTAAATTGAAAAATTATAAGTTTTGAATCCGGTGTCGTTTTGCATATCAGTTCATAAACAATATGCCATGGAATCGGTACGTCAAAAATCTCTTCCCAACTATTTTGCAATCTATATGGGACAGCGGTCAATCCTTTGGTCCTTAAATGAAACTGGTATACTTTTTTATTTATCACAATTTTCTTTAACCATTTATGTTCTTTAATGCAGGGCCAACAGACAAGTTCCTTACTTTTTCCCCCTTCCACTTTCCTCTTCCATTTTTGCAGTAATGCTGCAATTATTTGGTTGTAATTTTGGGTAGAGCAGACATTTCCATATGTTTTTGTTAGCTCCACCAGTCCTACCTATGATATCATTTACGAAGATTAGACCTTTTTTAAACTTTGACTGAAGCTTTTAGTGATAGGTCTAATGCTATAATATTTAATCATTTCTGTCCTCCGAATTCATATTCATTATATATATAGGCCCGTTCAATTTTGCCTGGATTGAAGTTCCAAATAAAATTGAATATTTTTTTCTCATATAATGTAAAAAACTGTTTGCTAGGCGAAGGCAAGATCATAAGCAAATGGGTAAACTGGGATAATACTAAAGAGTTAATCAGGGTGATTTTTCCACAAATTGACCTTTCCATGGTAGCAAGATCATATCTATTTTTGCTAACTTTCTATAAAAATGTATTGGAGTGGAATAATTTATATCATTTGGGATATGTATTCCGAGTATATCCACATCACCATCAGACCATTTTATTGGTAAACTACATGGTAATGTAACATTTTTATTTTTTTGTGATCCAATACGTAATATAGTACATTTATCATAATTTGGTTGTAATCCAGAGAGGTTAGAAAATGTGTCTAGATCCTCTATGAGGCCATGGAGAGATTCAAGTTGTGGATTTAAAAGAAAACATGAATCATCAGCGTACAATGACACCTTTGTTTTTAAGTCCTGGATTTATAATCCCTTGATAATATTGTTGGATCTGATTTTAATAGCTAACATTTCGATGGCCGTAATAAATAGATATGCCGATAGTGGACAACCTTGTTTCACTCCTCTTAACAGTTTAAAACTTTCGGAGAAATAGCCATTATTTACTGTTTTACACCTAGGGTTACTATACATGATTTCAACCCATTTAATAAGAGATTCTCCAAAATTGAAATGCTCCAGGCATTTATATATAAACCTCAGTCGTACTTGATCAAATGCCTTTTCAAAGTCTGCTATGAATTGCAGGCCTGGTTTCCCAGATGTTTCATAGTGTTCTATTGTTTCCAGTACTTGCCTTATATTATCTTCAATGTATCGTCCATGTAAAAAATCTGTCTGATTAGAATGAATAATGTATGACAATACCTTTTTAATTCCATGAGCTATAAATGTTGCTAGAATCTTTGCTTCATAACACTGAAGTGTAAGGGGCCTCCATTTTTTTTTATGGACTGTATCTTCATATTTCCACTTGTATCCTCTTTCAGTAATAATGAAATCAGACCTCCTTCTTGAGTGTCTGATAATCTACCATTTACGTAGGAGTGGTTAAAACATGCTAATAACTGTCCTCTGAGTGTATTAAAAAATGTTTGGTATACCTCGACTGGTATGCCCTGGAGTTTTCCCGGACTTAAAGTATTTAATTGCATCCAAGAAGAATGTTAATGCAGATTGCATTTTGTTTGTATATATTTATTTATAAGAATCTTTAAGGGTGCCAATATTTTTCACCCCTATATTTTTGAGAGAGAAAATTATTACTTGTTTAACAAAATCTATTTCTATGAGCAATTACATTAGTATAAAATAAAATAATTGTTCAATTGTTTTGAGTAATATAGCTCAATATTTGTAGTATTTATTTTATACAGAATTTTTTGCTAATTTTTATCAAGGGTGCCAATAATTGGATTTTCGACCTGACTGTAGAGCTACTGTACATACATTGATTTATATAAACACTGCATTGCTGATGATATTTATGGGCCAGTGAGAGGATTTGAAGGCACCAGTTGGCCATATTGGCACTCCACAGAAGGAGCAGTCCTCCATAAGAATTAACGGCATTCTACAGTATTTCAATTAACTGTTTCATGGACAAAACTACATATATTTAACTATTTTGTTGTTGTAGTGGGGACAGTAACATTAGAACTGTCCCCACTACAAAGCTGTCTAAAACAAATGTGATGTAGTCCGATCCGGATTTACCCATCTCTGGGTCCGGACCCGGAGCGGGGTCCGCAGTTGAGTTTGGCTGGTCTATGTCATGGAAAAAGCAGGTGTTAATAATGTGTTGTACACTTAGTGTATAATAAATAAGGTTTTAATGAAATATCTAAAAAGTGTCTCATCAAAACAAAATTCTTGCTTGATAAATCAAATGCATTCAGAGAGATGTTGTCTATTCTCATTATTCAACAGTTACCTAACCCACAAATTGCCAAGGGAAATGCATTTAGGCTTTCCTTCACTTGTAAATTAATTCCATTAATCTGGTGAACCTCTCAGTGACAGCATTGTAGAAGTCATAGCAGAAATCCATGTTCATTATTTTATTCTGCATGCACACAGCAGGGCAGCAACAGATGTAGAATGGTTGTAGTGTAGTTAGTAGCATCCATCTTGTAGAAGCCAAGGCATTGAGTGGCGGGAGAAGCCCCGTTCCCACTACATCCACAAAGCAAAAGTAAATGTCCAAGATAAAAAAAAAAAATATGTCCAAGGTAAAAAGTTATAATTGGTAATGAGGTTTTAGACAAGTGGACAGTCCAGTACTCACGTTCGCCTGCCCGACAGCTAGCAGTGAGGGAGATGGTGGTTTGCCTTGCCTGTCATGAACTCTTCAAACCCTCCAAATAGCACATTTGTTACATCTTTCCAACTTGGTGCGGTAGTAGTGTCCATTAGTCTAGTTGTTTTTGCTAGCTAGCTATCTTTGTTTATTTCAAGGGATGCGAGCGCTAAATTATGTAGACATTCCCAAATGTGCACAGCTTACCCCAGGCAATACTCACACAACATGTGAAGCGCAATGCGCTAAATATGAAATCGGCTCAATGCAATGAAGCTACTTCAAGCTAGGCAAAGCAGCGCAATGAAGTGACACTAACCCTGTCCATTAACAGTGACTGGAGTCAGGAAAGGCAGCGCATCAAGGATTTTAATTGATTGGAATGGATGGAAAAAAAGGCATGAATACCCTGTGCCCTTTCCTGAGGTTCTGATGCAGTTATAGCAGATATGTATGTTTTGAGCATAAAAAACCCCCAGAATTATTGAGAAAAAACATTTGGCTTTTCATAATAGCTTTTTATTATTAGATTATCACAGGGTAATCATTGCCTACCCTGCCTACCCTGACTGCATGTCACTGCTCGAACATCAGTATTTATTCACTTGCTAGTAATCACTTCTTTCAATTTTAAAAATCATAAAACAATGGTTAATTACTATTTTTTTTATTAAAATGTGTTCATGTGACAAGCAATTGTCCATGTGACATTGTGAAATACAAGGATAACCCATTAAATCAGACACATTAACGTTAGGTTTATGATGTTACCATTTCGCGTCTCCATACCTGCAGCTACGGTTACATTATTTGATGGACAGCAGCACAGTTGGTCTTACTGAAAAGTATCTCGTTTGCATCCCATATTAGGAACAAAACAAAACCAAATCAAACCATGTTTATAGAAAAGAGGATGTGATTCTCTAATATTTTTTTCTTAAAGTTTTGTTGGGCCGATTTGGCAAGTTTTCTAACTAGCAAAATGTACCGGAGGAAAGCCCTTCCAGATAAAAAGCGCTTTGCTCTCTGCATGTGTAAAGGACGTCACGCTGCTTGCTTAGCGAGTATCACTTCCTCCCGATTCGGCTCATACCTGGCGCGAAGTCGGGATCTCTGCCTTTGTAGCACGCTTGACCGCCCTCCTAAAGCGTCTTACCAGTCAGCGCCACGCAAAAAGCTAGCTAATCGCTGGCACAAGTGGGGACATTTCAGGCTGAGGAGTAAGTTAGGGAGTATAGGGAGTGTTACTTTATTCACCGCAACCAGCGATCAGAGTTTACCCACCTATTGTTTTACCACTACATCACTGGTCAAGACACACACAGCTGTTGGGGCTGCAGAAACTCACACAGCTGTGGTGCTGACTGCGGTGCGGCAGAACTAATTTTCTAAATGCATTCAAAAGTGACTGGCCCCGATATTACTGTCCGGCCCAGATCCATGATTTTACTAGCCTCGTGCCTGCTGAGCCCTGGTTAGGTTTACATTCATTTGATAAAAGCTATATAAATACACAATTTTAAAACAACATATTTTCACACGTGGCTGGATAACATATAACTAATCTGGAACTAACTAACGTTAGCTATCAAAATGTGGCTGACTGAGGTACGTTTAGATAGCTCATGTTAGCTAGCCTTGGCCAACGTTAGCAAAGAAACAGTTCAAATCATATATTGATGGAAACTGTTTCAACAACAAAAAAAACGACACAAAGTGTGTTAATTACTCACCCAATGCTGAAATCCATGCTTAAATTACCACCGAATCAGACCACAGTGAACTTGAGAAACAAAGATGGTGGATAACCTCACATTTCTAATTTGAATCCCACATATGGACAGTTTTCTGAGATTTCATTATAGTTGAGTCAACAATTATTGTTTAATTCACTGGGCAACATTACTCCTTCAGTCAACGTCTTCTGAATTTTTCAGTTGAGTTGACATTGGAATATGAGCTTAAACAACTAAAAGGCTAAATGACTTTTTACAATACAGTCAAATGTCATCGATGACAGCTAGCAGGATTAGTGCTTCATCCAGTTCAGCCTGGTATCAGTTTATAAGCATCACATTGTTAAGGTTTTGCAAAAATACAAGCCGTGACTCCTCTCAGCATGGTGCATGGTGTAAATTGGTGTCACAATTCTGAATGATTCAAATCATCATTTCGTCTCTCTCCTGCAGGGAATATTATAGTGGCTGACATACCAATAAGTACAGAGCTCTGTGTCTACCAGACATTATTGGACAAAAGGCAATGCCATGGTCTCTTCTTTCTTTATTCTGAACCCAGGCAAGGCCAAGAGAGGGTTAGTGGAGAGGAGCCTACCTCCATGGAAATGTCCTCTGATTAGAAGATAAGAAGTGTATTCCAGTGGAAAGGTGAGGTGATGTACGTATCTGGAAAGCAAGAGGATTAAGACTAGCACTGAAGGGTGAACACTGTGTGTGCGTTTCTGTCCGTGCATGTGTAGGTGCATGCATTTGTGTATCCGTGCATGCATATGTGAGGACACTGGAGTATAAGACACATTGAGTGACCGTGAGCTTAAGGCTTAGACATAGAGGATGGCAAAACATAAACACACAAGACAAACAGACAGGGGCAAGCCACTGAGCACTGAGCTAGATGAGTCCAGATCTGCCTTTATTCCCAACAGAAGGATGGGGCGTCAGGGACTATGGGTGGGTTGGGGGTGAGAGTAAGAGCGGTGTGGGGGTGAACTCTAGAGGGTGCAGTCACGCTTGATACAGGTATGATGTCAAGCTATTTTGTGTGTGTGTGTTGAGACATGAATGAAGCAGGTAGAGTAGCTACCTTGTGGTATGGTTATGTGAAATTACAATATTTTCTTGCAACATCGACACAATTTTGATTCATGATTTATGCATTGACAGTTTGGAGTGGATCTCAGACCAAAAGTACCACCACGTTGGGTCTGGATTGCGACGGACCGCCGCTGACGACCCAACCAGCATCCATAACAAACAGGACAGGCAGGGGTAATACAGAAGTGGCGCCGGAGAAGATTTACATTTTAGTCATGTAGTAGACACTCTTATCCAGAGCGACTTACAGTTAGTGAGTGCATTAATTTTTCATACTGGCCCCCTGTGGGAATCAAACCCACAACCCTGGCGTTGCAAGCACCACGCTCTACCAACTGAGCTACAGGAGGCTCCCTGCTATTTTACAGCCCTCTAAACAATTGTACTATTATGTGTGTTTTTTCGCGTTATTTATAATTTATTCAGTACATAATGTTTCTGCCACCGTCTCTTATGACCAAAAAGAGCTTCTGGATATCAGGACAGCGATGACTCACCTCGTATTGGACAAATATTTTTTCTTCAACGAGCCGGACGCGAAAGATATCCTACAGACACCCGACAAGGCCCAAATCCCCGTCATTCGCATGAGAAAGAGACAGATATATCGTGGACGTAGTTCGGGGTGCCTTGTAAGGAGCCGACGGCGAGTAAACTGCCTCTTCCATCAATCCTATTAGCCAATGTTCAATCATTTGAGAAGAAATTGGACGACCTAAGATTACGGTTATCCTACCAACGGGACATTAAAAACTGTAATAACTTATGTTTCACCGAGTCGTGGCTGAACGACGACATGGACTGTCAAGGGTTCTGATGCGAATGTGGTGTGGAATCAAGTGCAGGACACAGGAGCTCAGTCAAACTTGACTTTACTGGAAAGACACAAAATAAACGGGTCAAATAACCCGGAGGCGAACAATACGCAACAGTGCGTAAAATACAAAAACCGACTACGCACGAACAAAAGTGCGACGGTAATAACTAGCGTCTGTCCAAACAACAGTAGAACACCTACAGACAGGAAAAACAATTACACACAACACATGACAGAAACAACGAGAACTTATAGGACACATAATCAACACTAAACATGAACAGGTGTACTAAACAGACCAAACCAATCAAACATCGAAAACAAAGAACGGTGGCAGCTAGTTCTCCGGAGACGACGACCGCCGAAGCCTGCCCGAACAAGGAGGAGAAGCAGCCTCGGCCGAAACCGTGACAGTACCCCCCCCCTTGACGCGCGGCACCAGCCGTGCGCCGACCCCGGCCTCGAGGACGACCAGGAGGACGCGGAACAGGGCGCGTGGGATGACCACGATGGAACTCAGTCAGAAGAGACGGGTCTAAGATGTCCCTCCTCGGCACCCAGCACCGCTCCTCCGGACCGTACCCCTCCCACTCCACGAGATATTGGAGATCCCCCATCCGACGTCTCGAATCCAAGATGGACCGCACGGTGTACAACATACAGCTGATGGGATATACGCTTTATCGGCAGGATAAAACGGCTGACTCCGGTAAGACAAGGGGTGGCGGTCTGTGTATATTTGTTAACAACAGCTGGTGCACAAAATCTAATACTAAGGAAGTCTCTAGGTTTTGCTCGCCTGAGGTAGAGTATCTCATGATAAGCTGTAGACCACCTTATTTACCAAGATACTTTTCATCTATATTTTTCGTAGCTGTCTATCTACCACCACAAACCGATGCTGGCATTAAGATTGCACTCAATGAGCTGTATAAGGCCATAAGTAAACAGGAAAACGTGCATCCAGAGGCAGCGCTCCTAGTGGCCGGGGAGAAACTTAAATCCGTTCTACCTAATTTCTACGAGCATGTTAAATGTGCAACCAGAGGAAAAAAAACTCTAGACCACCTTTACTTCACACACAGAGACGCATACAAAGCTCTCCCTCGCCCTCCTTTTGGCAAATCTGACCATAACTATATCCTCCTGATTCCTGCTTATAAGCAAAAACCAAAGCAGGAAGCACCAGTGACTCGGTTAATAAAAAAAGTGGTCAGTTGACGCAGATGCTAAGCTACAGGACTGTTTTGCTAGCACAGACTGGAATATGTTATGGGATTCATCAGATAGCATTGATGAGTACACCACATCAGTCACTGGCTTCATCAATAAGTGCATCGATGACGTCGTCCCCACAGTGATCGTGTGTACATAACCCAACCAGAAGCCATGGATTACAGGCCACATCCGCACTGAGCTAAAGGCCGCTTTCAAGGAGCGGGACTCTAACCCGGACGCTTATAAGAAGTCCCGCTATGCCCTCTGACGAACCATCAAACAGGCAAAGAGTCAATACGGGACTAAGATTGAATCGTACTACACCGGCTCTGACACTCGTCAGATGTGGCAGGGCTTGAAAACTATTACAGACTACAAAGGGAAGCACAGCCGCGAGCTGCACAGTGACACAAGCCTACCAGACAAGCTAAATCACTTCTATGCTTGCTTCGAGGCAAGCAAGACTGAAGCATGCATGACAGCACCAGCTGTTCCAGATGACTATGTGATCACGCTCTCCGTAGCCGATGTGAGTAAGACTTTTAAGCAGGTCAACATTCACAATTACCAGGACATGTACTCCGAGCATGTGCTGACCAACTGGCAAGTGTCTTCACTGACATTTTCAACATTTCCCTGACTGAGTCTGTAATACCAACATGTTTCAAGCAGACCACCATAGTCCCTGTGCTCAAGGACACTAAGATAACCTGCCTAAATGACTACCGACCCGTAGCACTCACGTCTGTAGCCATGAAGTGCTTTGAAAGGCTGGTCATGGCTCACATCAACACCAGTATCCCAGAAACCCTAGACCCACTCCGATTTGCATACCGCCCCAACAGATCCACAGATGATGCAATCTCTATTGCACTCCACACTGCCCTTTCCCACCTGGACAAGAGGAACACCTACGTGAGAATGCATTTCATTAACTACAGCTCAGCGTTCAACACCATGGTGCCCTCTAAGCTCATCACTAAGCTAAGGATCCTGGGTCTAAACACCTCCCTCTGCAACTGGATCCTGGACTTCCTGACGGGCCGCCCCCAGGTGGAAGGGTAGGTAACAACACATCTGCCATGCTGATCCTCAACACGGGGGCCCCTCAGGGGTGCGTGCTCAGTCCCCTCCTGTACTCCCTGTTCACCCATGATTGCATGGCCAGGCACGACTCCAACACCATCATTACGTTTGCTGACGACACAACAGTGATAGGCCTGATCACCGACAACGATGAGACAGCCTATAGGGAGGAGATCCGAGACCTGGTCCTGTGGTGCCAGGATAACAACCTCTCCCTCAACATGATCAAGACAAAGGAGATGATTGTGGACTACAGGAAAAAAAAGAGGACTGAGCACACCCCCATTCTCATCGACGGGGCTGTAGTGGAACAGGTTGAGAGCTTCAAGTTCCTTGGTGTCCACATCACCAACGAACTGTCATGGTCCAAACACACCAAGACAGTCGTGAAGAGGGCACGACAAAGCCCATTCCCCCTCAGGAGACTGAAAAGATTTGGCATGGGTCCTCAGATCCTCAAAACGTTCTACAGCTGCACCATCGAGAGCATCCTGACTGGTTGCATCACCGCCTGGTATGGAAACTGCTCGGCCTCCGACCACAAGGCACTACAGAGGGTAGTGCGTACGGCCCAGTACATCACTGGGGCCAAGCTTCCTGCCATCCAGGACCTCTATACCTGGCGGTGTCAGAGTAAGGCCCTCAAAACCTCCCGAGTGGTGCAGTGGTCTAAGGCACTGCATCGCAGTGCTATCTGTGCCACTACATATCCTGGTTCGAATCCAGACTCTGTCGTAGCCGGCTGCGACCAGGAGACCCATAGGTTGGTGCACAATTGGCCCAGCGTCGTCCAGGGTAGGGGAGGGAATGGCTGGCAGGGATGTAGCTCAGTTGGTAGAGCATGGCATTTGCAACGCCAGGGTTGTGGGTTCAATTCCCACGGGGGGCCAGTATGAAAAAAATTATAATAATGTATGCACTCACTAACTGTAAGTTGCTCTGGATAAGAGTGTCTACTAAAATGTAAAATTGTCAAAGACTCCAGCCACCCTAGTCATAGACTGTTCTCTCTGCTTCCGCATGGCAAGCGGTACCGGAGCGCCAAGTCTAGGTCCAAAAGGCTTCTCAACAGCTTCTAGCCATAAACCTCCTAAACAGCTAATCCTGCCTACCCAGACTATTTGCACTGCCCCACCCCCCTCTTTACACTGCTGCTACTCTGTTTATAATTTATGCATAGACACTTTAACTCTACCCACATGTACATATTACCTCAATTACCTCGACTAGCCGGTGCCCCCGCTCATTGACTCTGCACCGGTACCCCCCTATATATAGCCTCCCTACCTGTTGTATTCGGCGCATGTGGCAAATACAATTTTATTTTATTAGACTGAGGGTGTGCAACTTTTATTTTCTGTTAAACAGTATTATTGCACACAGAGTGAGTCCATGCAACTTATGTTGTTAAGCACATTTTTTACTTGTTAAGCACATTTTTACTCCTGAACTTATTTAGGCTTGCCACAACAAAGGGGTTGAATACTTATTGACTCAGGACATTCCATCTTAAATGTTTTTATTAATTTGAGAAGAAAAAAATCATCAAAAAAAATGTTTCCACTTTGATATTATGGGGTATTGTGTGTAGGCCAGTGACACAAAATCTCAATTTAATCCATTTTAAAATCAGGCTGTAACAAATAAAATTGGAAAAAGTCAAGGGGTGTGAATGGCGGCAGGTAGCTTAGTAGTTAAGAGCGTTGTGCCAGTAACTGAAAAGTCACTGGTTCTTATCCCCGAGCCGACTAGGTGAAAAATATGTCGATGTGCCCTTGAGCAAGGCACTTAAGCCTAATTGCTCCAGTAAGTTGTTCTGGATAAGAGTGTCTGCTAAATTACAAAAAAATAACTTTCGGAAGGTACTGTATATGTTTTAAATAACATTCTTAGAACTTTCTCTGAACGTTACTTACGTTTTCATGTTTTTATGAAAACTTGTCTTAACGTTATAGGAACAATTTGAGAACATTACTTTAAATAGAACCATGAGGAAACCTGTAGGAAATATTATGCCGAAGTACTGAAATTCTAAATTGTATGACCCTTTACGTATAAAAATCATACATATCTTTTTGGATAAAATTCTGCATTTGGCCTTTACTACTATAGCCCAGAGAAAACACATTGAATATGACATTTATACATGTAAAAAAAGGCAGTCAATAAAGAAATCAAGAAACACGGCTTTGAAGTGTCTGTCCTATATCTAGGAGATATAAGAAAGCTCAGGAAAGATATACAGTGGGGAAAAAAAGTATTTAGTCAGCCACCAATTGTGCAAGTTCTCCCACTTAAAAAGATGAGAGAGGCCTGTAATTTTCATCATAGGTACACGTCAACTATGACAGACAAAATGAGGAAAAAAAATCCAGAAAATCACATTGTAGGATTTTTAATGAATTTATTTGCAAATTATGGTGGAAAATAAGTATTTGGTCAATAACAAAAGTTTCTCAATACTTTGTTATATACCCTTTGTTGGCAATGACACAGATCAAACGTTTTCTGTAAGTCTTCACAAGGTTTTCACACACTGTTGCTGGTATTTTGGCCCATTCCAACATACTGATCTCCTCTAGAGCAGTGATGTTTTGGGGCTGTCGCTGGGCAACACAGACTTTCAACTCCCTCCAAAGATTTTCTATGGGGTTGAGATCTGGAGACTGGCTAGGCCACTCCAGGACCTTGAAATGCTTCTTATGAAGCCACTCCTTCGTTGCCCGGGCGGTGTGTTTGGGATCATTGTCATGCTGAAAAACCCAGCCACGTTTCATCTTCAATGCCCTTGCTGATGGAAGGAGGTTTTCACTCAAAATCTCACGATACATGGCCCCATTCATTCTTTCCTTTACACGGATCAGTCGTCCTGGTCCTTTTGCAGAAAAACAGCCCCAAAGCATGATTTTTCCACCCCCATGCTTCACAGTAGGTATGGTGTTCTTTGGATGCAACTCAGCATTCTTTGTCCTCCAAACACGACGAGTTGAGTTTTTACCAGAAAGTTCTATTTTGGTTTCATCGGACCATATGACATTCTCCCAATCCTCTTCTGGATCATCCAAATGCACTCTAGCAAACTTCAGACGGGCCTGGACATGTACTGGCTTAAGCATGGGGACACGTCTGGCACTGCAGGATTTGAGTCCCTGGCGGCGTAGTGTGTTACTGATGGTAGGCTTTGTTACTTTGGTCCCAGCTCTCTGCAGGTCATTCACTAGGTCCCCCCGTGTGGTTCTGGGATTTTTGCTCACCGTTCTTGTGATCATTTTGACCCCACGGGGTGAGATCTTGCGTGGGGCCCCAGATCGAGGGAGATTATCAGTGGTCTTGTATGTCTTCCACTTCCTAATAATTGCTCCCACAGTTGATTTCTTCAAACCAAGCAGCTTACCTATTGCAGATTCAGTCTTCTCAGCCTGGTGCAGGTCTACAATTTTGTTTCTGGTGTCCTTTGACAGCTCTTTGATCTTGGCCATAGTGGAGTTTGGAGTGTGACTGTTTGAGGTTGTGGACAGGTGTCTTTTATACTGATAACAAGTTCAAACAGGTGCCATTAATACAGGTAAAGAGTGGAGGACAGAGGAGCCTCTTAAAGAAGAAGTTACAGGTCTGTGAGAGCCAGAAATCTTGCTTGTTTGTAGGTGACCAAATACTTATTTTCCACCATAATTTGCAAATAAATTCATTAAAAATCCTACAATGTTAATTTCTGGATTTTTTTTTCTCAATTTGTCTGTCATAGTTGACGTGTACCTATGATGCAAATTACAGGCCTCTCTCATCTTTTTAAGTGGGAGAACTTGCACAATTGGTGGCTGACTAAATACTTTTTTCCCCCACTGTATATATACAGTTGAAGTCGGAAGTTTACATACACTTAGGTTGGAGTCATTAAAACTCGTTTTTCAACCACTCCACAAATTTCTGGTTAACAAACTATAGTTTTGGCAAGTCGGTTAGGACATCTACTTTGTGCATGACACGTAATTTTACAGACAGATTATTTCACTTATATTTCACTGTATCACAATTCGAGTCGGTCAGAAGTTTACATACACTGAGTTGACTGTGCCTTTAAACAGCTTGGAAAATTCCAGAAAAGGATGTCATGGCTTTAGAAGCTTCTGGCTAATTGACATAATTTGAGTCAATTGGAGGTGTACCTGTGGATGTATTTCAAGGCCTACCTTCAAACTCAGTGTCTCTTTGCTTGAAATCATGGGAAAATCAAAAGAAATCAGCCAAGACCTCAGAAAAAAAATTGTAGACCTCCACAAGTCTGGTTCATCCTTGGGAGCAATTTCCAAACACCTGAAGGTACCACGTTCATCTGTACAAACAATAATATGCAAGTATAAACACCATGGGACCATGCAGCCGTCATACCACTCAGGAAGGAGACGTGTTTTGTCTCCTACAGATGAACGTATTTGGTGCGAAAATTGCAGATCAATCCCAGAACAACAGCAAAGGACCTTTTGAAGATGCTGGAGGAAACAGGGACAAAAGTATCTATATCCACAGTAAAATGAGTCCTATATCAACATAACCTGAAAGGCCGCTCAGCAAGGAAGAAGCCACTGCTCCAAAACGCCATAAAAAAGCCAGACTACGGTTTGCAACTGCACATGGGGACAAAGAACTTACTTTTTGGAGAAATGTCCTCTGGTCTGATGAAACAAAAATAGAACTGTTTGGCCATAATGACGATTGTTATGTTTGGAGGAAAAAGGGGAGCTTGCAAGCCGAAGAACACCATCCCAACCGTGAAGCACGGGGGTGGCAGCATCATGTGTTGCTGCCACCCCCGGGGCGACAGGTAGCTTAGTGGGTAAGAGCGTTGTGCCAGTAACCGAAAGGTCGCTGGTTCTAATCCCTGAGCCGACTAGGTGAAAAATCTGTCGATTTGCCCTTGAGCAAGGCACTTAACCCTAATTGCTTCTGTAAGTCGCTCTGGATAAGAGCGTCTGCTAAATGACTAAAATGTAAATGTGTGGGGGTGCTTTGCTGCAGGAGGGACTGGTGCACTTCACAAAATAGATGGCATCATGAGGAAGGAAAATTTTGTGGATATATTGAAGCAACATCTCAAGACATCAGTCAGGAAGATAAAGCTTGGTCGCAAATGGGTCTTCCAAATGGACAATGACCTCAAGCATACTTCCAAAGTTGTGGCAAAATGGCTTAAGGACAACAAAGTCAAGGAATTGGAGTGGCCATCACAAAGCCCTGACCTCAATGCTATAGAAAATGTATGGGCAGAACTGAAAAAGTGTGTGCGAGCAAGGAGGCCTACAAACCTGACTACACCAGCTCTGTCAGGAGGAATGGGCCAAAATTCACCCTACTTATTGTGGGAAGCTTGTGGAAGGCCACCCGACACGTTTGAAACAATTTAAAGGCAATGCTACCAGTACTAATTGAGTGTATTTAAACTTCTGACCCACTGGGAATGTGATGGAAGAACTAAAAGCTGAAATAAATCATTCTCATTACTATTATTCTGACATTTCACATTCTTAAAATAAAGTGGTGATCCTAACTGACCTAAGACAGGGAGTTTTTACAAGGATTAAATGTCAGGAATTGTGAAAAACTGAGTTTAAAAGTATTTGGCTAAGGTGTATGTAAATTCCGACTTCAACTGATATATATATATATATATATATATATATATATATATATATATATATATATATATATTACACATATTTAACCCCTTATTTAGTGTAAGCACAATACTACTTAAATACTTCTATTCATTTTTTTTTTACCGATACCGGTTACCTCTGTGTGGGGGTTGTAGATCAACACCAATGTGTTCGTGAGAGTTTCCTCAACCAAGCTCAACAAAACATCATTATTTTTTAAAGGTAGTGAGATGACATCAGTTCTATCAGTTCTTAACATTTAATGAAACATTATTAAAGTCATGTGTTACCAGTCACCTTTTGGCTTTGTATGTTGGTCAGATTGGTTGGTCTGGTCAATGGTGACCTCAAAGTCTATCAAGTATGAATCAGATGGATATAAAATGGAATGAAAGGAAATTAAATGCATATTTAAAGTTACACTCTATCATGAGTGTTAAATTGTACTTTTCTTTGAGAAAGAGCAAAAGTTCAAATTTAAATAGCCTCCCCCAGCTGGGAGAAAGTTTGCCCTTGTAAATCCACAGCAATTCTTTCTAGCTTTGTTTGAGACAACAAAGTGAGAACAGTTCAATTTAACGTGGCCACTGCACAAGGGTTGGAACTGTTTCGGCATAACCTAAAACAAGACATGTTAGCTGTTTTTTTGTAAGCTTGTCAATATAATTATTTAGCAAAACGTTTGGTTATTCTTAAGACAGGATAGAAACATTAAACAAGTAAGACATGGAACATATAAAATACATGGAACAAAACAGTAAGAACACCTGCTGTTCATACTGACCAGGTGAATCCAGGTGAAAGCTGTGATCCCTTATTGATGTTACTTGTTAAACCTACTTCAATCAGAGTAGATGAAGGGGAGGAGACAGGTAAAATAATCATTTTAAAGCTTTGAGACAATTGAGACATGGATTGTGGATTCAAACGTATGATCTTCTGTTCTCTATCTATGGAACTAGTCCACTGAGCCACTAGGATGGAGCTAGTATGCCATGTTTTTTAACACATACAAAGCTGTTCATTTTAGTCTATTCAAACAGACCCCATTTCAAAGGAAACAAGCAATCAATAAAATCAACTAGTGGGCATGGCCAACACACCTGAACACACTTAACAAAATAGAGGCTAGAGAGAGTTTTGTTGACACTGTGAACTGAATGTATATGTTTTTAAAGAACATTCTTAGAACGGTCTTTGAACGTTACAACATTTTTTTTGTATTTTTTATGGAAAGTTTTCGTAATGTTCTGAGAACGGAATGAATATGTTTTAAAAAAACATTCTTAGAACGTTCTCTGAATGTTACTAAAGTGACTCAAATCTTTAGCTTATAATATGGTAGCCTACATAGCTCATTTAGAAAAATGGGACTGTCTTTTCTTCCCTTTTTAACATTACAAGTAATAACGGAAATCGGCAACTCCGTCTCTGACTCTGCCTTCGTCTGTTTATTTCTTAAAACATCCTGGAGTCTGAGACCTTGAGGGAATCTGTGGTAGAGAAAAATAACTTATGACAATTTAGCATTGACATTACATTAACCTTAGTTATCATCGTCATGATTTTCTATAGTTTAGGCATATACAGTGGGATTTTTTTAAAAAATTAGTCAGCCACCAATTGTGCAAGTTCTCCCACTTAAAAAGATGAGAGAGGCCTGTAATTTTCATCATAGGTACATATCAACTATGACAGACAAAATGACAAAAAAAAATCCAGAAAATCACATTGTAGGATTTTTTATGAATTTATTTGCAAATTATGGTGGAAAATAAGTATTGGAAAATAAGTATGGTCACCTACAAACAAGCAATATTTCTGGCTCTCACAGACCTGTAACTTCTTCTTTAAGATGCTCCTCTGTCCTCCACTCGTTACCTGTATTAATGGCACCTGTTTGAACTTGTTATCAGTATAAAAGACACATGTTCACAACCTCAAACAGTCACACTCCAAACTCCACTATGGCCAAGACCAAAGAGCTGTCAAAGGACACCAGAAACAAAATTGTAGACCTGCACCAGGCTGGGAAGACTGAATCTGCAATAGGTAAGCAGCTTGGTTTGATGAAATCAACTGTGGGAGCAATTACTAGGAAATGGAAGACATACAAGACCACTGATAATCTCCCTCGATCTGGGGCTCCACGAAAGATCTCACCCCGTGGGGTCAAAATGATCACAAGAACGGTGAGCAAAGATCCCAGAACCACACGGGGGGACCCAATGAATGACCTGCAGAGAGCTGGGACCAATGTAACAAAGCCTACCATCAGTAACACACTACGCCGCCAGGGACTCAAACAATGCAGTGCCAGACGTGTCCCTCTGCTTAAGCCAGTACATGTCCAGGCCCGTCTGAAGTTTGCTAGAGTAAATTTGGATGATCCAGAAGAGGATTGGGAGAATGTCATATGGTCAGATGAAACCAAAATATAACTTTTGGTAAAAACTCAACTCGTCGTGTTTGGAGGACAAAGAATGCTGAGTTGCATCCAAAGAACACCATACCTACTGTGAAGCATGGGGGTGGAAACATCATGCTTTGGGGCTGTTTTTCTGCAAAAGGACCAGTACGACTGATCCGTGTAAAGGAAAGAATGAATGGGGCCATGTATCGTGAGATTTTGAGTGAAAACCTCCTTCCATCAGCAAGGGCATTGAAGATGAAACGTGGCTGGGTCTTTCAGCATGACAATGATCCCAAACACACCGCCCGGGCAACGAAGGAGTGGCTTCGTAAGAAGCATTTCAAGATCCTGGAGTGGCCTAGCCAGTCTCCAGGTCTCAACCCCATAGAAAATCTTTGGAGGGAGTTGAAAGTCTGTGTTGCCCAGCGACAGCCCCAAAACATCACTGCTCTAGAGGAGATCTGCATGGAGGAATGGGCCAAAATACCAGCAACAGTGTGTGAAAACCTTGTGAAGACTTACAGAAAACGTTTGACCTGTGTCATTGCCAACAAAGGGTATATAACAAAGTATTGAGAAACTTTTGTTATTGACCAAATACTTATTTTCCACCATAATTTGCAAATAAATTCATTAAAAATCCTACAATGTGATTTTCTGGATTTTCTTTTCTGATTTTGTCTGTCTTAGTTAACGTGTACCTATGATGAAAATTACAGGCCTCTCTCATATTTTTAAGTGGGAGAACTTGCACAATTGGTGGCTGACTAAATAATTTTTTCCCCCACTGTGCTTGCTAGCACTAATAAGTTAGCTAGTGTTTATCTACATTGAAAATATATTAACGTTACTAATAGTGTGTTGAAACAAGTAGCTAGCTAGCTGGCTAGCTAATGTTAATATGCTGGGTGTGTCTCACATAATATCCCTAGGTAACGGATATTGTGAGAACAAGGTTCAGGGAAGATAAGACCATTGAGCACAACTAACGTTAGCTAGCTAGCTATTTAGCTAGCGATTAGCTACCGTAATATATTTGCCAGCTTTAGCTAGCTAGCTTGTCAAGCTTAGAAAACTATCTAGCTAGCTAGCATGCTAGCTAATCCCCCCAAAAAACTATACAGTTTGCATGGAAAGTCTATTCTGTAAATGGCAAATAGCTAGCTAGCAGTCAGGTCAAGACTCCAGGTGATTGGTCACATACGATCCCGCAGGTGAAGAAGCCGGATGTGGAGGTTCTGGGCTGGCGTGGTTACATGTGGTCTGCGATTGTGAGGCCTGTTGGACATACTGCCAAATTTTCTAAAATTACGTTGGATGCGGCTTATGGTAGAGAAATGAACATTCAATTATCTGGTAACAGCTCTGGTGGACATTCCTGCAGTCAGCATGCCAACTGCATGCTCCCTCAAAGCTTAAGACATCTGTGGTATTGTGTTGTGTGACAAAACTGCACATTTTAGAGTGGCCTTTTATTGTCCCCAGCACAAGGTGCACCTGCTGTTTAATTAGCTTCTTTATATGCCACACCTGTCAGGTGGATGAATTATCTTGGCAAATGAGAAATGCTCCCTAACAAATTTGTGCACCGAATTGGAAAGAAATAAGCTTTTTTTGCGTATGAAAAATGTCAGAGATCTTTTATTTCAGCTCATGAACCATGGGAACAAGACTTTCATGTTACGTTTATATTTTTGTTCAGTATAATTGTCAAACCAGTTGAAGAACAATGTCAGACCAGTTGGAGAACTTTCCTAGAGCATTACCCATATGTAAATTATATGTAACCATGTTTAAACTTTTAGGAGTACAGTAAGTGTCAGTTTAGTCATTTTGATTACCTTTTATATTTGTTTTGTCGTTGTGACAAAACAAACCCAGGCAAGACGTCATAACATGCTCTAGACTAAAGTCTAGGTTACATGAGAGTTCTGAAGCGGCCGCTAGGCCAGCCAGCCTTTGATCCATATCAACCAGTATTCTAGTTTCAACAACCTGTTTTATAAAAATAACAGTTTACTACTCGAGTCAGCAATGAATGTTAGAGCAGCAAAATGTAATTCTAATTTACATATAGTGCCTTCAGAAAGTATGCATACCCCTTGACATATTCCACATTTTGTTGTGTTATAGCCTGAATTCAAAATTGATTAAATTGATGTTTTTTCTACACACAATACCCCATCATGACGAAGTGAAAACATGTTTTTAGAATTTTTTGGTGAATGTATTGAAAATGAAATGAAGAAATATCTACTTTAGATAACTATTCACACCCCAGAGTCAATACATGTTAGAATCACCTTTGGCAGCGATTACAGCTGTGAGTATTTATGGTTAAGTCTTGAAGAACTTTGCACACCTGGATTGTACAATATTTGCAGATTTGTCTTTTTAAAATTCTTCAAGCTCTGTCAAGTTGGTTGTTGATCATTGCTAGACAGCCATTTTGAAGATTTAAGTCAAAACTGTAACTAGGCCACACAGGAACATTCAATGTTGTCTTGGTAAGCAACTCCAGTATAGACTTAGCCTTGTGTTTTAGGTTAAGGTCCTGCTGAAAGGTGAATTTGTCTCCCAGTGTCTGTTGGAAAGCTGACTGAACCAAGTTTTCCTCTAAGATTTGCCTGTGCTTAGATCTATTCCTTTTCTTTTCATCCTAAATAAATCCAAATTCCTTGCCGATGACAAGCATACCCATAACATGATGCAGCCACCACATATAAAGAGTGGTACTCAGTGATGTGTTGTGTTGGATTTGCCCCAAACATAACACTTTTTATTCAGGACATAAAATGGATTTCTTTGACATTTTGTTTTACTTTAGTGCCTTATTGCAAACAGGATGCAACTGAGTTATGAAGACGCCTGTACCTTTGAAGTGACTGGGTGTATTGGTACACTATACAAGTGTAACTAATAACTTCAGCATGCTCAAAGGGATATTCCATGTCTGCTTTTTACCCATATACCAATACAGTGAGGGAAAAAAGTATTTGATCCCCTGCTGATTTTGTACGTTTGCCCACTGACAATGAAATGATCAGTTAATGGTAGGTTTATTTGAACAGTGAGAGACAGAATAACAACAAAAAAATCAAGAAAAATGCATGTAAAAAATGTTATTAATTGATTTGCATTTTAATGAGGGAAATAAGTATTTGACCCCCTCTCAATCAGAAAGATTTCTGGTTCCCAGGTGTCTTTTATACAGGTAACGAGCTGAGATTAGGAGCACACTCTTAAAGGGAGTGCTCCTAATCTCAGCTTGTTACCTGTATAAAAGACACCTGTCCACAGAAGCAATCAATCAATCAGATTCCAAACTCTACACCATGGCCAAGACCAAAGAGCTCTCCAAGGATGTCAGGGACAAGATTGTAGACCTACACAAGGCTGGAATGGGCTACAAGACCATCGCCAAGCAGCTTGGTGAGAAGGTGACAACAATTGGTGCGATTAATCGCAAATGGAAGAAACACAAAATAACTGTTAATCTCCCTCGGCCTGGGGCTCCATGCAAGATATCACCTCGTGGCGTTGCAATGATCATGAGAACGGTTAGGAATCAGCCCAGAACTACACAGGAGGATCTTGTCAATGATCTCAAGGCAGCTGGGACCATAGTCACCAAGAAAACAATTGGTAACACTACGCCGTGAAGGACTGAAATCCTGTAGCGCCCGCAAGGTCCCACTGCTCAAGAAAGCACATATACAGGCCCGTCTGAAGTTTGCCAATGAACATCTGAATGATTCAGAGGAGAACTGGGTGAAAGTGTTGTGGTCAGATGAGACCAAAATCGAGCTCTTTGGCATCAACTCAACTCGCCGTGTTTGGAGGAGGAGGAATGCTGCCTATGACCCCAAGAACACCATCCCCATCGTCAAACATGGAGGTGGAAACATTATGCTTTGGGGGTGTTTTTCTGCTAAGGGGACAGGACAACTTCACTGCATCAAAGTGACGATGGACAGGGCCATGTACCGTCAAATCCTGGGTGAGAACCTCCTTCCCTCAGCCAGGGCATTGAAAATGGGTCATGGATGGGTATTCCAGCATGACAATGACCCAAAACACATGGCCAAGGCAACAAAGGAGTGGCTCAAGAATAAGCACATTAAGGTCCTGGAGTGGCCTAGCCAGTCTCCAGACCTTAATCCCATAGAAATTCTGTGGAGGGAGCTGAAGGTTCGAGTTGCCAAACGTCAGGCTCGAAACCTTAATGACTTGGAGAAGATCTGCAAAGAGGAGTGGGACAAAATCCCTCCTGAGATGTGTGCAAACCTGGTGGCCAACTACAAGAAACGTCTGACCTCTGTGATTGCCAACAAGGGTTTTGCCACCAAGTACAAAGTAATGTTTTGCAGAGGAGTCAAATACTTATTTCCCTCATTAAAATGCAAATCAATTTATAACATTTTTGACATGCATTTTTCTGGATTTTTTTGTTGTTATTCTGTCTCTCACTGTTCAAATAAACCTACCATTAAAATTATAGACTGATCATGTCTTTGTCAGTGGGCAAACATACAAAATCAGCAGGGGATCAAATACTTTTTTCCCTCACTGTAGGTGGCCTTCTTTGCGAGACATTGGAAAACCTCCCTGGTCTTTGCGGTTGAATCTGTGTTTGAAATTCACTGTTCGACTGAGGGACCTTACAGATAATTATATGTGTGGGGTAAAGAGATGAGGTAGTCATTCAAAATCATGTTAAACACTATTATTGCACACAGAGTCCATGCAACTTATTATGTGACTTGTTAAGCAAATTTGTACTCCTGAACTTATTTAGGGTAGCTACAGCAAAGGGGTTGAATACTTATTGACTGAAGACATTTCAGCTTTTCATTTTTTATTAATTTGAATTTTTTTAATCAAAAAACATAATTCCACATTGCCATTATAGGGAATTGTGTGTAGGCCAGTGACACAAAATCTCAATATAATCTATTTTAAATTCAGGCTGTAACACAACAACATATGGAAAACGTCAAGGGGTGTGAATACTTTCTGAAGGCACTGTATTTTATTTATTTATTTAAATAACATTGTTAAAACATTCTCTGAACATTACTAAAGTTTTCTTGTGGTTTTTAGGGAAAGTTTTCTTAACATTCTAAGAACTAAATGTATGTTTTTAAATAACATTCTTAGAACGTTCTCTGAATGTTACTTACATTTTCTTGTTTTTATGAAAAGTTGTGTTAACGTTCTATGAACAATTTGAGAACATTACTTTAAATAGAACCATGAGCAAACCTGTAGGAAACATTATGCTGGTGTACTGAAATTCCCACAGAACAACGTGTTTTTTGTCAAGCTCCTTAAACCACTGTAAATTGTTTTAAGATGGTTATACTATGGATCATTTAGCTATTTGATTTTGAGTTTTAGGACCCCATTAGGTATATATATACACTGCTCAAAAAAATAAAGGGAACACTTAAACAACACAATGTAACTCCAAGTCAATCACACTTCTGTGAAATCAAACTGTCCACTTAGGAAGCGACACTGATTTACAATAAATTTCACATGCTGGCTGATGTTTTGGTCACTTTTGAATGCTGGCGGTGCTTTCACTCTAGTGGTAGCATGAGACGGAGTCTACAACCCACACAAGTGGCTCAGGTAGTGCAGCTCATCCAGGATGGCACATCAATGCGAGCTGTGGCAAGGAGGTTTGCTGTGTCTGTCAGCATAGTGTCCAGAGCATGGAGGTGCTACCAGGAGACGTGGAGGAGGCCGTAGGAGGGCAACAACCCAGAAGCAGGACCGCTACCTCCACCTTTGTGCAAGGAGGAGCAGGAGGAGCACTGCCAGAGCCCTGCAAAATGACCTCCAGCAGGCCACAAATGTGCATGTGTCTGCTCAAACGGTCAGAAACAGACTCCATGAGGGTGGTATGAGGGCCCGACGTTCCCCAGACCTGAATCCAGGTTTTCCTACTTACAAAGCATGTACAGGTCTGTAATTTTTATCATAGGTACACTTCAACTGTGAGAGACGGAATCTAAAACAAAAATCCAGAAAATCACATTGTATGATTTTTAAGTAATTAATTTGCATTTTATTGCATGACATAAGTATTTGATACATCAGAAAAGCAGAACTTAATATTTGGTACAGAAACCTTTGTTTGCAATTACAGAGATCATAAGTTTCCTGTAGGTCTTGACCAGGTTTGCACACACTGCAGCAGGGATTTTGGCCCACTCCTCCATACAGACCTTCTCCAGATCCTTCAGGTTTCGGGGGCTGTCGCTGGGCAATACAGACCTTCAGCTCCCTCCAAAGATTTTCTATTGGTTTCAGGTCTGGAGACTGGCTAGGCCACTCCAGGACCTTGAGATGCTTCTTACGGAGCCACTCCTTAGTTGCCCTGGCTGTGTGTTTCGGGTCGTTGTCATGCTGGAAGACCCAGCCACGACCCATCTTCAATGCTCTTACTGAGGGAAGGAGGTTAATATTACCAAATATTAAGTTCTGCTTTTCTGATGTATCAAATACTTATGTCATGCAATAAAATGCAAATTAATTACTTAAAAATCATACAATGTGATTTTCTGGATTTTTGTTTTAGATTCCGTCTCTCACAGTTGAAGTGTACCTATGATAAAAATTACAGACCTCTACATGCTTTGTAAGTAGGAAAACCTGCAAAATCGGCAGTGTATCAAATACTTGTTCTCCCCACTGTATATATATGAAAATACTTCTATAGCCCAGAGATAACACATTAATAATTGTAAAAATATATATATACACTGCTCAAAAAAATAAAGGGAACACTTAAACAACACAATGTAACTCCAAGTCAATCACACTTCTGTGAAATCAAACTGTCCACTTAGGAAGCAACACTGATTGACAATACATTTCACATGCTGTTGTGCAAATGGAATAGACAACAGGTGGAAATTATAGGCAATTAGCAAGACACCCCCAATAAAGGACTGGTTTTGCAGGTGGTGACCACAGACCACTTCTCAGTTCCTATGCTTCCTGGCTGATGTTTTGGTCACTTTTGAATGCTGGCGGTGCTTTCACTCTAGTGGTAGCATGAGACGGAGTCTACAACCCACACAAGTGGCTCAGGTAGTGCAGCTCATCCAGGATGGCACATCAATGCGAGCTGTGGCAAGGAGGTTTGCTGTGTCTGTCAGCATAGTGTCCAGAGCATGGAGGTGCTACCAGGAGACGTGGAGGAGGCCGTAGGAGGGCAACAACCCAGCAGCAGGACCGCTACCTCCACCTTTGTGCAAGGAGGAGCAGGAGGAGCACTGCCAGAGCCCTGCAAAATGACCTCCAGCAGGCCACAAATGTGCATGTGTCTGCTCAAACGGTCAGAAACAGACTCCATGAGGGTGGTATGAGGGCCCGACGTTCCCCAGACCTGAATCCAGGTTTTCCTACTTACAAAGCATGTAGAGGTCTGTAATTTTTATCATAGGTACACTTCAACTGTGAGAGACGGAATCTAAAACAAAAATCCAGAAAATCACATTGTATGATTTTTAAGTAATTAATTTGCATTTTATTGCATGACATAAGTATTTGATACATCAGAAAAGCAGAACTTAATATTTGGTACAGAAACCTTTGTTTGCAATTACAGAGATCATAAGTTTCCTGTAGGTCTTGACCAGGTTTGCACACACTGCAGCAGGGATTTTGGCCCACTCCTCCATACAGACCTTCTCCAGATCCTTCAGGTTTCGGGGCTGTCGCTGGGCAATACAGACCTTCAGCTCCCTCCAAAGATTTTCTATTGGTTTCAGGTCTGGAGACTGGCTAGGCCACTCCAGGACCTTGAGATGCTTCTTACGGAGCCACTCCTTAGTTGCCCTGGCTGTGTGTTTCGGGTCGTTGTCATGCTGGAAGACCCAGCCACGACCCATCTTCAATGCTCTTACTGAGGGAAGGAGGTTAATATTACCAAATATTAAGTTCTGCTTTTCTGATGTATCAAATACTTATGTCATGCAATAAAATGCAAATTAATTACTTAAAAATCATACAATGTGATTTTCTGGATTTTTGTTTTAGATTCCGTCTCTCACAGTTGAAGTGTACCTATGATAAAAATTACAGACCTCTACATGCTTTGTAAGTAGGAAAACCTGCAAAATCGGCAGTGTATCAAATACTTGTTCTCCCCACTGTATATATATGAAAATACTTCTATAGCCCAGAGATAACACATTAATAATTGTAAAAAATATATATATACACTGCTCAAAAAAATAAAGGGAACACTTAAACAACACAATGTAACTCCAAGTCAATCACACTTCTGTGAAATCAAACTGTCCACTTAGGAAGCAACACTGATTGACAATACATTTCACATGCTGTTGTGCAAATGGAATAGACAACAGGTGGAAATTATAGGCAATTAGCAAGACACCCCCAATAAAGGACTGGTTTTGCAGGTGGTGACCACAGACCACTTCTCAGTTCCTATGCTTCCTGGCTGATGTTTTGGTCACTTTTGAATGCTGGCGGTGCTTTCACTCTAGTGGTAGCATGAGACGGAGTCTACAACCCACACAAGTGGCTCAGGTAGTGCAGCTCATCCAGGATGGCACATCAATGCGAGCTGTGGCAAGGAGGTTTGCTGTGTCTGTCAGCATAGTGTCCAGAGCATGGAGGTGCTACCAGGAGACAGGCCAGTACATCAGGAGACGTGGAGGAGGCCATAGGAGGGCAACAACCCAGCAGCAGGACTGCTACCTCCGCCTTTGTGCAAGGAGGAGCAGGAGGAGCACTGCCAGAGCCCTGCAAAATGACCTCCAGCAGGCCACAAATGTGCATGTGTCTGCTCAAACAGTCAGAAACAGACTCCATGAGGGTGGTATGAGGGCCTGACGTCCACAGGTGGGGGTTGTGCTTACAGCCCAACACCGTGGAGGACGTTTGGCATTTGCCAGAGAACACCAAGAATGGCAAATTCGCCACTGGCGCCCTGTGCTCTTCACAGATGAAAGCATGTTCACACTGAGCACGTGACAGACGTGACAGAGTCTGGAGACGCCGTGGACAACGTTCTGCTGCCTGCAACATCCTCCAGCATGACCGGTTTGGCGGTGGGTCAGTCATGGTGTGGGGTGGCATTTCTTTGGGGGCCGCACAGCCCTCCATGTGCTCGCCAGAGGTAGCCTGACTGCCATTAGGTACCGAGATGAGATCCTCAGACCCCCTGTGAGACCATATGCTGGTGCGGTTGGCCCTGGGTTCCTCCTAATGCAAGACAATGCTAGACCTCATGTGGCTGGAGTGTGTTAGCAGTTCCTGTAAGAGGAAGGCATTGATGCTATGGACTGGCCCGCCCGTTCCCCAGACCTGAATCCAATTGAGCACATCTGGGACATCATGTCTCGCTCCATCCACCAACGCCACGTTGCACCACAGACTGTCCAGGAGTTGGCGGATGCTTTAGTCCAGGTCTGGGAGGAGATCCCTCAGGAGACCATCCACCACCTCATCAGGAGCATGCCCAGGCGTTGTAGGGATGTCATACAGGCACGTGGAGGCCACACACACTACTGAGCCTCATTTTGACTTGTTTTAAGGACATTACATCAAAGTTGGATCAGCCTGTAGTGTGGTTTTCCACTTTAATTTTGAGGGTGACTCCAAATCCAGACCTCCATGGGTTGATACATTTGATTTCCATTGATAATTTTTGTGTGATTTTGTTGTCAGCACATTCAACTATGTAAAGAAAAAAATATTTAATAAGATTATTTCATTCATTCAGATCTAGGATGTGTTATTTTAGTGTTCCCTTTATTTTTTATTTAACCCCTTTTTTGGGTAGGCACGAAACTACCTTCATACTTCTATAAATGTTTTAAGTCCAGTACTGGTTACCTCTGTGTGGCGGTTGTAGAGCAACGTGTTCGTGAGAGTCTCCCCTTTCCATAGAGTGGTCATAATAGTTTGTAGGTCAAACTACAGAAGTTTTCTTGAGAAGACCGATTTTCGCGATGTTTCATGGTCTGACAAACACTGCTCTAGCTCTGCCACCTTTCACCGCAGATGCGGAAGTGCGACATAGGCAGATGCCGTGGATTGATATGCATCCAATGCAAAAATGTCTCTAGCTTAAACTAATGGATTTTGATGGGGATTTTTGTATTATGTTACTTAGATTGATGCACCGGTGTTTTAATGTCCTGAAAATGTTCCAAAACCAAGCAACTACTCTGCACCATTCCCAGAATGTTGCAGGAATTTTGTATGCAAATAACCATAGGAAAACCATGCTTTCACCAAGCTCCAAGAAACGTATGGATCTCAGAACACTATGTGCTAGCTGGGTCAGCAGCTAGCTAGCCTATGTTGAATTATAAAATACAATTGCATTCAAAAGGTTGCAATTGTAACATAACTACGAAGAGGAAAACAGTTAGACAGCTAACATCTCCAGCAAAGTTTGCAAGTAAGTGCATATAAGTATTTTTGGCTATAGTAGGCTACCCCACTGGTATGCACATTAAGCAATACGTTTGAGAATCTATCAACAGCCAGACGGACTGACAGCCAGAGTCACTATATGCGCCGTTACCACATGCATTTGTCAGTTAAATTAGACTTCTATTCTATAAGGGGTTAAATACATGTAAAAAATTTATATAAAATGTTCCTGGTCTTTCTTAAATCTCTCAGATATAGTACAGACACTTCAAAACAAACTTCCTTTAGATTTTTTGGGGGGACTATCTGTTGTTCCATGTTGTGAATCTGTTATTCATTGCGTTTGTATGGGATAATAACAGTAAGGCCAAAAATAATTTTTAATCAAATTCCCTATAGCTTATTAGTACCCCCTTCCCCTGGCTTAGACAGGGCTTAGACTCTTATGGGTTACATAAATAAATAAATGTTCTTGCAAAGATTGGCTCACGCTTGCATCTTTACAGAAAACATGTGTTGTGATTGGAGCTCTGGATTTGGTATGCTGCATTTTTTTATACAGTAGCAGAGATGTGCTTTGGAAATATAAACTTGGAATAAATATGATGCTGTTTGCCTTTATGTGCCTTATATAGCCTTACTGCTGAATATGGTGCAAATGTATGCTCATATGTCACCTTCATGTGAAGAAGCACAATGATTTTCAGCGCCCGAACAGGTAAAATAATTTGGGAGCTGGACATTTGATGAGTCGGATTTAACTCATTTTCGATCAAACATACCTATATGAATATTACACATCATGTAAGGAAAATTATGATTTTTTTCCAATTAAAATGTGGATACATAAATGACCAGGTAATGAATACAGATATGATACTTTTCTGAAAATGTATTGATTCGTTCATGCCTACTGTAAGTATAAAGGCTCCTTTCCGGAGTTAGAATATTCTACAAATATGTAAGCGGGTATACGTGCATCAGGTGCGTGTCTTGAATGTTCAGTATCTCACCCCATATACAGTGGGGGAAAAAAGTATTTAGTCAGCCACCAATTGTGCAAGTTCTCCCACTTAAAAAGATGAGAGAGGCCTGTAATTTTCATCATAGGTACACGTCAACTATGACAGACAAATTGAGAAAAAGAAATCCAGAAAATCACATTGTAGGATTTTTTATGAATTTATTTGCAAATTATGGTGGAAAATAAGTATTTGGTCACCTACAAACAAGCAAGATTTCTGGCTCTCACAGACCTGTAACTTCTTCTTTAAGAGGCTCCTCTGTCATCCACTCGTTACCTGTATTAATGGCACCTGTTTGAACTTGTTATCAGTATAAAAGACACCTGTCCACAACCTCAAACAGTCACACTCCAAACTCCACTATGGCCAAGACCAAAGAGCTGTCAAAGGACAACAGAAACAAAATTGTAGACCTGCACCAGGCTGGGAAGACTGAATCTGCAATAGGTAAGCAGCTTGGTTTGAAGAAATCAACTGTGGGAGCAATTATTAGGAAATGGAAGACATACAAGACCACTGATAATCTCCCTCGATCTGGGGCTCCACGCAAGATCTCACCCGTGGGGTCAAAATGATCACAAGAACGGTGAGCAAAAATCCCAGAACCACAAGGGGGGACCTAGTGAATGACCTACAGATAGCTGGGACCAAAGTAACAAAGCCTACCATCAGTAACACACTACGCCGCCAGGGACTCAAATCCTGCAGTGCAAGACGTGTCCCCCTGCTTAAGCCAGTACATGTCCAGGCCCGTCTGAAGTTTGCTAGAGTGCATTTGGATGATCCAGAAGAGGATTGGGAGAATGTCATATGGTCAGATGAAACCAAAATATAACTTTTTGGTAAAAACTCAACTACGTCGTGTTTGGAGGACAAAGAATGCTGAGTTGCATCGAAAGAACACCATACCTACTGTGAAGCATGGGGGTGGAAACATCATGCTTTGGGACTGTTTTTCTGCAAAGGGACCGGGACGACTGATCCGTGTAATGAAAGAATGAATGGGGCCATGTATTGTGAGATTATGAGTGAAAACCTCCTTCCATCAGCAAGGGCATTGAAGATGAAACGTGGCTGGGTCTTTCAGCATGACAATGATCCCAAACACACCACCCGGGCAACGAAGGAGTGGCTTCGTAAGAATCATTTCAAGGTCCTGGAGTGGCCTAGCCAGTCTCCAGATCTCAACCCCATAGAAAATCTTTGGAGGGAGTTGAAAGTCTGTGTTGCCCAGCGACAGCCCCAAAACATCACTGCTCTAGAGGAGATCTGCATGGAGGAATGGGCCAAAATACCAGCAACAGTGTGTGAAAACCTTGTGAAGACTTACAGAAAACGTTTGACCTGTGTCATTGCCAACAAAGGGTATATAACAAAGTATTGAGAAAGTTTTGTTATTGACCAAATACTTATTTTCCACCATAATTTGCAAATAAAATCATAAAAAATCCTACAATGTGATTTTCTGGATTTTTTTTCTCTCAATTTGTATGTCATAGTTGACGTGTACCTATGATGAAAATTACAGGCCTCTCTCATCTTTTTAAGTGGGAGAGCTTGCACAATTGGTGGCTGACTAAATTCTTTTTTCCCCCACTGTATCTCCCTGGACTCATATGGTAGCAAGGAGATTTCTGAGGTCCTGATTGGATGCATGTAGAAACTGTCTCAGTACGGAGAATATCCTAGCTCCGTCTATGAAATGAAGGACATGCGTATCTGGAGCATGTCTACTCCTTATATCTAATGTGAGATATCCTGAATTATTTAGAGAAATACATCCCCTGAAATTGAGCCTTTCGTCCAGTGCTATAACAATGTTTATCTGAATCCATTTAACGTTATAGTAAAACCATGTGCAATCAAGTATTATGCATTTAGCTGACTAAGATCAAAGAATGGTCATGAGAAACGATTATCAAAGCGAATAGATTGAATATAATTGTAAAATGAATATATTCACATGCAAGACATAATCTTAAATTACAAGGCAAAACTGACATTAATAACAAAGCATAATTTTAGGCATATACACTACCGTTCAAATGTTTGGGGTCACTTAGAAATGTCCTTGTTTTCGAAAGAAAAACATTTTTTTTGTCCATTAAAAGACATAAAATTGATCAGAAATAGAGTTTACACATTGTTAATGTTGTAAATGGCTATTGTAGCTGGAAACGGCTGATTTTTTATGGAATATCTACATAGGCGTACAGAGGCCCATTATCAGCAACCATCAGTCCTGTGTTCCAATGTTACATTGTCTTTGCTAATCCAAGTTTATCATTTTAAAAGGTTAATTGATCATTAGAAACACCTTTTGCAATTATGTTAGCACAGCTGAAAACTGTTGTGCTGATTAAAGAAGCAATAAAACTGGCATTCTTGAGACTAGTTGTGTATCTGGAGCATCAGCAATTGTGGGTTCGATTACAGGCTCATCCCGGAGTATAAGCATCCCTGTGAAGGGAGTAGTATACAGCGTTGTACGAGATCTTCAGTTTCTTGGCAATTTCTTGCATGTAATAGCCTTCATTTCTCAGAACAAGAATAGACTGACGAGTTTCAGAATAAAGTTATTTGTTTCTGGCCATTTTGAGCCTGTAATCGAACCCACAATTGCTGATGCTCCAGATACTCAACTAGTCTCAAGAATGCCAGTTTAATTGCTTCTTTAATCAGCACAACAGTTTTCAGCTGTGCTAACATAATTGCAAAATGTTTTTCTAATGATCAATTAGCCTTTTCAAATGATAAACTTGGATTAGCAAACACAATTTGCCATTGGAACACAGGTTTGATGGTTGCTGATAATGGGCCTCTGTACGGCTATGTAGATATTCCATTAAAGATCAGCCGTTTCCAGCTACAATAGCCATTTACAACATTAACAATGTCTACACTGTATTTCTGATCAATTTGATGTTATTTTAATGGACAAAAAATAGATTTTCTTTCAAAAACAAGGACATTTCTAAGTGACCCCAAACCTTTGAACGGTAGTGTATAATTCAATAGAAGAAAACAGGGAGAGATATGGAGTGAGAGAGACTGTCAGTTCCTTAATGTTTTGTCTGTATAATACAGCCAATGGCTACATTAAGGAATTGGCGGTCTCTCTCTCACCCTCGCTCTCTGTTTTCTTCTGTCGAATCCAATATACAACCTTCTGTGTTTGTCAAAGAACAATGCCTGGACTAGTTTATGTGGATGCAGATATATTTCCAGTGTTGTGCTTCATTTGACAGTGTCTGCATATCATTCTGCCAAGAAGTGATGGGCCTCTCAGTGAATTAAATAAGCGGGAGATAGGCAAGACTTTCCAGCCTTCAGTGGGGTGGCTACGTAATGTAATCCAACACCTGTGTAACTTGTTACTACAGCTAATAAACCCACTTGCTGGCCTGAAGAGACTGAGATTCTGAAGTGAATAAACATTGATGAAACAATTAAAACAGTGGTTCCCAACCTTTTTCAGTTACTGAATTTTGCTCTGCCCAGAGTACCCCTGAAGTACCCCCTCATGTGCATTTTACCTGTAGGCCTATGGACTCGTGAGTCTTCTCAAGTATCCCCTGTGTCACGGTTTCGGCCGAGGCGGCTCCTCCTCCTTGTTCGGGCAGGTTTCGCCGGTCGTCGTCTCCGGAGTTCTAGCTGCCACCGCTCGATGTTTCTTGTTTGTTTGGTTTTGTCTGTTAGTCACACCTGTTTTGTGTTAGGTCTCATTTAGCACCCTATTTAGTTTCCTTGTTGTTAGGTTTGTGTTGTGTGTAATTGTTCGTGTCGTGGTTGCGCTACCCGTGTCGGTACGCTATTTTTCCTGAGCTTCCTCCTTGTTGTGTGAGGAGAGATTTACGCACCTGTGTGTGCGCTTGTATTTACGCCTGTGTGCGTCTTTTTGCCTCCGGGCTGTTTTGGATTAATTTTCGTGCTTAGTAAAGTCTTGTTGGACTTACCCTCTGCTGCCTGCGCCTGATTCTACACCACACCCATACACAGCACCGTGACACCCTGTGGATAGGCCAAGTACCCCTAGGGGTCCTAGTACCCCTGGTTGGGAAGCACTGAATTAAAATACACGGATAGCCCCCAAATTTACCTTTTTTGTCATACGTGATGACTTGTGTTTAGTAAAAAGCACTGTATAAATGTCCAGTAGATGGCTATAGCCTTACCTATGTGTTATAAAAGCCAATCTAATGACTTGTTAGGCTATATCGCAAGTTGCTTAGTATCTAAATGTTCCCCTGAATCCCACTTCCCTAATTAGTCTATTATAGTAGGTATGAAATATACTTCATACAATATATAGTCAAAATATTAGGCCTAACTGGCAGCAGTAGGCTACATGACCTGTATCAGTGTCGTGAGTGTGTCTTTCTCTATTTTCTCCCTACCTCGACAGCACCATAGCAGCTGATCTGTCATTTATCACAGACACGGACCAGCAGAACCAGAACGTTTAGCAAATAAGTCGCTTAATTTAGGCCTCAAGAGCCCTTTTATTGGTCTCTCTAACTTTTTCGGCACCACCTTTCCGTTTTTCGAGTGACATCTTTGATGATGTGCGTTTGACTTTGAATGTGAATTTGCGCCATCTCAGCCAATCAGAACACCAGGCCGGCCCATCTTGGTAGGAGGGCCGGCCGTTGCACACTGGTCAGCCAAATTCTCAATATAGATTAATATGACAACATGGTTGTTGGCCATGACCATTTGTTTTTTTTATATAGGCTATAATTATTCGCATTCTTTTTTATTTCGACCAGTCCAACCCAATAAAAGATGGTCCGGCCCTTCAGATGGCCAATCCACCCGTGTGTGTGTGTGTGTGTGTGTGTGTGCATGCATGGCAGTATGGACGGAGAGGGAGGATAGAGGAGAGGAAATGGAAGCTAGCAACAATAGAAAGAGTATCAGAGCCTTTTCTTGCTTTACGCTCTACAACCATTCGCACACACACACACAAGCAAGTGTGATAGATAAGAAAAGACTCAATCAATAGTGTCTTGCCTGAGAGCAGCTGTTGGCTGTGATGAGAAAGCATCAGAGCTCTGTCTCAAACACACACACACACACACACACACACTCTGTCTCAATTGGTTCACCAACAGCTGCAGCGAGGTGCTCCATTCAGTCAAGAGAGCTGCTGCTGAGCTGCCATGGGCTTCAGCATGATTGGGTCTCTCATGTTGAGAAAAAAACTATTCCCATCCCATCTGCTCCCTGAACTCTCACTGTTTGCATCCCAAATTATACCCTATTTCCTTTATCGTGCACTAATTTGCAAAGTAGTGCACTACATATTGATAGGTTGCCATTTGGGATGCTGTCATCGGCTCACCCAGATCATTTCAGCAGGATCGTATCTGAGGGGGAGTTTAAATCAGTTGTGACTTCTAATATTTAAGGTGCATCAAGATGAGGTGGATTTAGAGAGAAAGTAAGATCTGGATAAACGCAAGTCACTGATGTAATATGAGAGAACTGCTGGCAAGTCAATGATGCCTTTGTGAGCGCTGCCTCCCTGGCGTAAGGGATGTTTGGATAAAGAGCATCAGATAAGAACCTATAAGAATTCATCTTTAAAATAACTTGTCATTTTCCAAGGTGTTTCTACCACTTTTTTCCTCCTCTTCTGTTTTGAATGGTAGTTGGGTAGACAAATGGAGAACATATGAGGAATGAGGGAAGAGAGGGAAGTATAAGAGTATAAGACAAAAAATAAGAAACGCAAATAGACAAAAAAGGCAGTGAAAGCAAAATGAGATTGAGAAAGTGAGTGGAACTGGCTGGCTGTGAGAATGTGAAGAGAGAGAGGAGAGAGAGAGAAAGAGAGAGAAAGAGAGAGTGAGACGCCACTATTGTACGAAAATTCTCAGCCCCTGATATTAGTTAAATGACTTCTCTTCGCAGATTACCTGTGCCTGCTGTCAACCAGCACATGGCCTATAGCAGTGCCTGGACCTGCTAGAACAGCACTACCAGACCTGGGCCATCGCAGTAAAGCCCCAACAGACCAAATCATGATTTCCCAGAGAAGATCTGGATTAGACCAAAGTTCTCAATTGGTACAAAACATTTAGAGTACTGCAAACACTACAATTACCTAGGTTTAAAAATAAGTGAAATTGGACACCTAAAATGTAGAAGTGAAAGAACTGAGAGAGAAAACACGCAGGGTTATGCTATTAAAAAACAAATTCAAATTGAAATACCTATTAAAATTTGGCTAAAACTAATTGAATGTGTTATTAAACCAATTGCACATTGTGGCAGTGAGGTGTCGACTCCACTTGCAAAAGTGGAGTTCTGTAAGATTCTCCTACATGTCCAGAGGAAAACTACAAACAACGCATGCAGGGCAGAATTATGCAAATATCCACTAATAATAAGAACTAACAAAATACCAATTATGTTTTGGAAACATCTAAAATACAGTGACAATGCCAAGAGCTGAGCAACCTGTTCTACTAAAAAATTAATTTAAAAAAACACACTGAAGCCTCAGGACCAGAACATCCAATCTATCAGAATAAACCAAATTACAACACAGTCAAAGCAAAACTACATCACCTATTGGGAAACGCAAGCACAAAGCAAAAATCGACAGTACACAACTATTTGACCAAGGTTACTGATCAAAACTTTTGAAAAACCTTGACAAAGTACAGACTTAGTGAGCACAGCCTTTTCATTGAGAAGGGTAGACATAGGAAAACCTGGCTCCCTGTAGAGGAAAGGCTATGCAGTCACTGCACCACTACAGAATCTGAGACAGAGCTGCATTTCATGACAAAATGTCAAAAATATAAAGCAATTACTGAGTTTAATTTCCCCAAATTTGAAATCATCATTGAAGGTTTCCAAGACCTCTCTGATGAGAAGAGGCTACCCGTCCTGTTGGGGGAGGACACAGAGAGCTGTGGGTTGGCAGCGCACTACATTACTGCCTGCCAAAAAATAAAGGACAGTGTCTGTGTCACGGATTCTGCCGAGGCTGCCCCTCCTCCTTGCTCGGGCAGGTTTCGGCGTTCGTCGTCACCGGAGTACTAGCTGCTGCCGATCTATGTTCTATGTTTCTATGTTCTACCTGTTGTGTCAGATTGTTTCACACCTGTTGCCCATCTTGTGATTACTCCGCCCCTATTTAACCCTGTGGCTCCCATTGTGTTCTGTGCGTGTTTGTTGTTGGTTCTCAGATGTCGTTGGTGAGCGGGTTTATTCCTCCCTGCGTGGAGGCTTCTTGTTTTTTCCTTGAGTTCTGTGTCCTGCGCCTGACTTCAGTCTACCGCATACACTGACACCGTGACAGTCTGACAGACCAACCAACATGCACATGTCTTTGTGTTATTTACTTATTTTTTACAGATTTCCATTTCTAAAACAACCCCATCCCCCCCACCCTTGATTGTTGTTGGTACTTATTGTCCTGTTTCTGACTATCTTTATTATTATAATTTTTTATGATGTTGCTATTGATATTGTTAGTTAATACTTTCCAAAGTCCGCTTTGGCAATATGTACATTGTTACATCATGCCAATAAAGCAATTGAAATTGAAATTGAGAGCGAGAGAGAGAGTTTTGCCTGAGATTCCACCGTCATTTGGCCACTTCAGAAAAAAGAGAAACACATACTGTCTGGTTTCCATGGCAATGTGAAGGCTATTATCGTACCTTGCCATTCATTGTGAAAGGACTTCAGTTGACATAGAGAGGGAAAATAGAGAGAGAGAATTAAAAAAAAATAAATATATATATATATATATATATATATATATATATATACAGAGCGAGAGAGAGAGAGAGAGAGAGAGAGAGAGAGAGGTGGGGGGAATGGAGAGAGAAGGCGGCACATTCTCCCCTAGCTCACAGCTGGGAAATGGAGTGAAATAGGGAGAGAGGGAGAGAGAGTAAGGGGGGGGTGGGGTGAACAGGTTGCCTTTTGTGCTCCTTTTCTCTTTGATTTGGTCACTGTTCAGCTCTACTACATTAACCACTGACTGACCACAGCTCAGTTCCTGGGAATGAGGCCCTCTCTCTAACTGACTGGAGGCAAGGAAAGGTTCACTTGCTTTAGCCTGATCCCAAATCTGTTTGTGCTGTCTTGCTAGCTACTTTGGTCATTGCCATACATTTGGTGAGGCAATGATCATAGGACTTGGCAAGACAGCACAAACAGATTAGGAACCAGGCCAGACTTTACAACTACATGTGCGTTTGTCTTAGCTTTAAGGACAATGCATCTGAAATGACAAGTGTGTGTGTGTGTGTGTTTATGTATGTGTTTGTGTGCGGTGGTTGCTGTGGTGACTCAGTGAGGTGTGATAGAGGATGGCTGAGTCATATTCCATGTCATCATCATCAGTAGAGTGGAGAGTAGAGAGTTTATTACAGGTGCTGGCCGTTGTGCTACCACTGTGTGGTCTTGATGGGGCACACATTGACAGTGGCAGAGTTGTTAGCAGTCATATACCCTTCTCACACCTCTCTGGGTTGGTTCATATATGTTATTTTCACATTCTCCTTTTCAACATGGTTACAGTAACTATATTGGACATTTAACCAGTCCAGCTCAGTACAGCTTGGTTTGGCTCTGCTTGGTTTGGTTCAGTAGTGTGAAAAGCCCTATATAGTCCATCCCACACTACCCTATAGAGCGGCTTACAATCAGTGCATTCAATTAAGGTGAGTAAAACAATCACATCACAATCATTGCACGTAAAACCTTCCTCTTAAAAACAGCTGCTATCTGCAAAATCATCAGTGCTAGGAAGAACATAAATGAAAATGGAGAATGTGAGTGTGTGAGTGAGTGCCAGAAAGACAAGTACAACAACTCCCTCGTATCTGCTCTGTTCTCTCCCAGCGGGCCCAGAGGAGCCACATTAACATTCTCCTGAGTAGCGCCCCAGGATCTGCCTTCAACGCTGTCTGACCCCAAACAAAAGACAGAGTGTGTGTGACACAGAGACAGGCTGGGAGTGTGGGACTATTTGTGAGACCCAAGAGAAAGAGAGAGAGAGAGAGAGAGAGAGAGAGAGAGAGAGAGAGAGAGAGAGAGAGAGAGAGAGAGAGAGAGAGAGAGAGAGAGAGAGAGAGAGAGGTCATGGACTCCTGAGTTCTTCTGCAAAAAAATTGAATTAGAATTGGATAAACATAGGTAAACATGGATCTTTTCGCAATGACTTTTACAGGATACTACCCTCTACATCAAAACCTTCACTCCAAATCCAAATTCCAAACCTACAACCTTGATTTTTGACAAAATTGCCTGGAAGGTTTATTACTACCAAGGACTATCAAGAAAAAACTCCTAGCAAACCAAAACCTGCAGAGGAAACACAGCAGAAACCTGGAAATACAATCCAACCTAAAACTGAGTGAGCAATGTTCAGTCTGAAGCTACTATTGAATGCCAAAAGTAAAGACAATAATCTCTAGGTAATTGTGTTATATACACTACCATTCAAAAGTTTGGGGTCACTTAGACATGTCCTTGTTATCGAAAGAAAAGCTATTTTTTTGTCCATTAAAATAGCATCAAATTGATTAGAAATACAGTGTAGACATTGTTAATGTTGTAAATGGCTATTGTAGCTGGAAACGGCTGATCTTTAATGGAATATCTACATAAGCGTACAGAGGCCCATTATCAGCAACCATCAGTCCTGTGTTCCAATGGCACATTGTGTTTGCTAATCCAAGTTTATCATTTTAAAAGGCTAATTGATCATTAGAAAACCCTTTTGCAATTATGTTAGCACAGCTGAAAACTGTTGTGCTGATTAAAGAAGCAATTAAACTGGCCTTCTTGAGACTAGTTGAGTATCTGGAGCATCAGCAATTGTGGGTTTGATTACAGGCTCAAAATGGCCAGAAACAAAGAACTTTCTTCTGAAACTCATCAGTCTATTCTTGTTCTGAGAAATGAAGGCTATACATGCGATAAATTGCCAAGAAACTGAAGATCTCGTACAACGCTGTGTACTACTCCCGTCACATAACAGCGCAAACTGTCTCTAACCAGAATAGAAAGAGGAGTGGGAGGCCCCGGTGCACAACTGAGCAAGAGAACAAATACATTAGAGTATCTAGTTTGAGAAACAGACACCTCACAGGTTCTCAACTGGCAGCTTCATTAAATAGTACCCACAAAACACCAGTCTCAACATCAACAGTGAAGATGTGACTCCGGGATGCTGACCTTCTAGGCAGAGTTGCAAAGAAAAAGCCATATCTCAGACTGCCATTCTTAATCTTTTCTTTTTATTGGCCAGTCTGAGAGTCGCCTCTTCACTGTTTACGTTGATACTGGTGTTTTGCGGGTACTATTTAATGAAGCTGCTAGTTGAGGACCTGTGAGGCGTCTGTTTCTCAAACTAGATACTCCAAATGCCTCCGGCGTAGAAGAAGTATTCGGAATGGACTTCCAGTCCGACTCAGGAGGTGTGCACACCATCCACTGCTTCCGAATATATTACTCGCTAATTTTCAGTCTCTGGACAATAAAGTAGACAAACTCAGGATGAGGATCTCCTTCCAGAGGGACATCAGGGACTGTAACATACTCTGTTTCACGGAATCATGGCTCTCTCCGGATATACTGTCCGCGTCCATACAGCCAGCTGGGTTCTCAGTACATCGCGCAGACAGGAATAAAGAACTCTCTGGGAAGGCGGTGGTGTATGTTTCATGATTAACTACTCATGGTGTGATTGTGATAACGTACAGAAACTCAAGTCCTTTTGTTCACCCGACCTAGAATTCCTCACAATCAAATGCCGACCGTATTACCTCCCAAGAGAATTCTCTTCGGTTATAGTCATAGCAGTGTATATTCCCCCTCAAGCCGATACCACGACGGCCCTCAAGGAACTACACTGGACTTTGTGCAAACTGAAAACCACATATCCTGAGGCCGCATTTATTGTAGCTGGGGATTTTAACAAAGCAAATTTGAGGAAAACTTACTACCAAAGTTCTATCAACACATTGACTGTAGTACATGCGCTGCTAAAATGCTCGACCACTGCTACTCCCCCTTTCCGGGATGCCTACAAGGCCCTTCCCCGTCCTCCCTTCTGCAAATCAGATCACGACTCCATTTTCCTATAGGCAGAAACTCAAACAGGAAGTAGGAACTACCTATGTAAGAATGCTGTTCATTGACTATAGCTCAGCATTAAACTCCAAGCTCATCATTAAGCTCGGGCCCTGGGTCTGAACCCTGCCCTGTGCAACTGGGTCCTGGACATCCTGACGGGCCGCCCCCAGGTGGTGAAGGTAGGAAACAACACCTCCACTTCGCTGATCCTCAACACAGAGGCCCTAAAAGGGTACATGCTCAGCCCCCTCCAACTCAATCATCAAGTTTGCAGACGACACAACAGTAGTAGGCCTGATTACAAAAAATGACGAGACAGCCTACAGGGAGGAGGTGAGGGCCCTGGCGGAGTTGTGCCAGGAAAATAACCTCTACCTCAACATCAACCAAATTAAAGAACTGATCGTGTACTTCAGGAAACAGCAGAGGGAGCACGCCCCTATCCACATTGACGGGACAGCAGTGGAGAAGGTGAAAAGCTTCAAGTTCCACGTCGTACACATCACTGACAATCTGAAATGGTCCACCCACACAGACAGTGTGGTGAAAAAGGCGCAACAGCGACTTGTTAGATAGTACATTTACATTTACATCATTTACCAGATGCTCTTATCCAGAGCGACTTACAAATTGGTGCATTCAACTTATGATAGCCAGTGGGACAACCACTTTTTTTCCTTCTTTTTTTATGGGGGGGTGGAGGGGAGGGGTAGAAGGATTACTTTTATACTATTCCAGGTATTCCTTAAAGAGGTAGGGTTTCAAGTGTCTCCGGAAGGTGGTCAATGACTCCGCTGTCCTGGCATCGTGGGGGAGCTTGTTCCACCATTGGGGTGCCAGAGCAGCGAATAGCTTTGACTGGGCTGAGCGGGAACTGTGCTTCCGTAGAGGTAAGGGGGCTAGCAGGCCAGAGGTGGATGAACGTAGTGCCCTCGTTTGGGTGTAGGGTCTGATCAGAGCCTGAAGGTAAGGAGGTGCCGTTCCCCTCACAGCTCCGTAGGCAAGCACCATGGTCTTGTAGTAGATGCGAGCTTCAACTGAAAGCCAGTGGAGTGTGCGGAGGAGCGGGGTGACATGAGAACTTGGTAAGGTTGAACACCAGACGGGCTGCAGCCTTCTGGATGAGTTGTAGGGGTTTAATGGCACAGGCAAGGAGCCCAGCCAATAGCGAGTTGCAGAAATCCAGATGGGAGATGACAAGTGCCTGGATTAGGACCTGTGCCGCTTTCTGTGTGAGGTAGGGTCGTACTCTGTGAATGTTGTAGAGCATGAACCTGCAGGATCGGGTCACCGCTTTGATGTTAGCGGAGAACGACAGGGTGTTGTCCAGTTTCACGCCAAGGTTCTTTGCACTCTGGGAGGAGGACACAGTGGAGTTGTCAACCGTGATGGCGAGATCATGGAGCGGGCAGTCCTTCCCCGGGAGTAAGAGCAGCTTGAGGTCTTGCCGAGGTTCAGCTTGAGGTGGTGATCCGACATCCACACTGATATGTCTGCCAGACATGCAGAGATGCGATTCGCCACCTGGTTATCAGAAGGGGGAAAGGAGAAAATTAATTGTGTGTCGTCTGGGGAGCAATGATAGGAGAGACCATGTGAGGATATGACAGAGCCAAGTGACTTGGTGTATAGAGAGAATAGGAGAGGGCCTAGAACTGAGCCCTGGGGGACACCAGTGGTGAGAGCACATGGTGCGGAGACAGATTCTCGCCACGCCACCTGGTAGGAACAACCTGTCAGGTAGGACGCAATCCAAGAGTGAGCAGCGCCGGAGATGCCCAATTCGGAGAGGGTGGAGAGGAGGATCTGATGGTTCACAGTATCAAAGGCAGCAGATAGGTCTAGAAGGAAAAGAGCAGAGGAGAGAGAGTTAGCTTTAGCAGTGCGGAGAGCCTTCATGACACAGAAAAGAGCAGTCTAAGTTGAATGACCAGTCTTGAAACCTGACTGGTTTGGATCAAGAAGGTAATTCTGAGAGAGATAGCAGGAGAGTCGGCTATAGACGGCAAGCTCAAGAGTTTTGGAGAGAAAAGAAAGAAGGGATACTGGTCTGTAGTTGTTGATATTGGAGGGATTGAGTATAGGTTTTTTGAGGAGGGGTGCAACTCTCGCTCTCTTGAAGACAGAAGGGACATGGCCAGCGGTCAAGGATGAGTTAATGAGTGAGGTGAGGTAAGGGAGAAGGTCTCTGGAAATGGTCTGGAGAAGAGAGGAGGGGATAGGGTCAAGCGGGCAGGTTGTTGGGCGGCCGGCCATCACAAGTCGCAAGATTTCATCTGGAGAGAAAGGGGAGAAAGAAGTCAAAGCACAGGGTAGGGCAGTGTGAGCAGGACCAGAGGTGTCATTTGACTTGAGGATCAAATGAGGATCGGATGTCGTCAACCTTCTTTTCAAAATAGTTGACGAAGTCATCCACAGAGAGGGTGGAGGGAGGGGGAGGAGGAGGAGGATTCAGCAGGGAGGAGAAGGTGGCAAAGAGCTTCTACTGCACTGTTGAAGCTAGGAACACAAGTATTTCGCTACACCCGCAATAACATCTGCTAAATATGTGTATGTGACCAACATTTTTTGATTTGATTTGATTTAGCACTGAAGTGTGAAGTGAGATGTGTGAAAACTCTTGAACCTTTGAAGCTCCCTACACCATGGCTTCCCCTGGTGCAGAGGTCACCACAGTGCAGTACCCCTTGGATATCAAAAAAAATAACATTGCATGCAATAAGTACAAAAATATGCTCCTCAATGACAATCCAGAGACACTATTTGCTGGCTGCTACAAAGAGGGTAATGTAAGAAACTTAATTTTCCACACATACCATCCCCTGGCATGGCACAGTGATATAAGAGCACACTACCCCTATGTCAAGAGAGAAAATATTGGCCCTGGGTGGAAACTCAGAATACTAGACACTGAGGAAATTGAAACGGTCTTGGACATGCAGTTTCAGCAGGACCTTTACGGAATCAAAGAGAGAGCACAGCAGGAAAAGCTCTCTGTTGGTGATGACTCTGCCATCCTGAGTGAGTCTGATCACTCCCCAGCACTGAACAGACCCAGGTCCCACAACTGCACTGCTCCTCCATTGTTGAGAGAGATAGAGTGAGGGAAAAAAGTATTTGATCCCCTGCTGATTTTGAACGTTTGCCCACTGACAAAGACATGATCAGTCTATAATTTTAATGGTAGGTTTATTTGAACAGTGAGAGACAGAATAACAAACAAAAAATCATGAAAAACGCATGTCAAAAATGTTATTAATTGATTTGCATTTTAATGAGGGAAATAAGTATTTGACCCCCTCTCAATCAGAAAGATTTCTGGCTCCCAGGTGTCTTTTATACAGGTAACGAGCTGAGATTAGGAGCACACTCTTAAAGGGAGTGCTCCTAATCTCAGTTTGTTACCTGTATAAAAGACACCTGTCCACAGAAAATATCAATCAATCAGATTCCAAACTCTCCACCATGGCCAAGACCAAAGTGCTTTCCAAAGATGTCAGGGACAGGATTGTAGACCTACACAGGCTGGAATGGGCTACAAGACCGTCGCCAAGCAGCTTAGTGAGAAGGTGGCAACAGTTGGTGCGATTATTCGCAAATGGAAGAAAAACAAATAACTGTCAATCTCCCTCGGCCTGGGGCTCCATGGAAGATCTCACCTCGTGGAGTTGCAATGATAATGAGAACGGTGAGGAATCAGCCCTGAACTACACGGGAGGATCTTGTCAATGATCTCAAGGCAGCTGGGACCATATTCACCAAGAAAACAATTGGTAACACACTACACTGTGAAGGACTGAAATCCTGCAGCGCCCGCAAGGTCCCCCTGCTCAAGAAAGCACATATACAGGCCCGTCTGAAGTCTGCCAATGAACATCTGAATGATTCAGAGGAGAACTGGGTGAAAGTGATGCCGTCAGATGAGACCAAAATCGAGCTCTTTGGCATCAACTGGTGGTTCTCCTCAGACTTGACTGCACTTGACCAGCACAAAAACATCCTGCGGCGTACTGCATTAGCATCGAACAACACCCGCGATATGCAACTTTTCAGGGAAGTCAGGAACCAATATATACAATCAGTTAGGTAGGCAAAGGCAAACTTTTTCAAACAGAAATGTGCATCCTGTAGCACTAACTCCAAAATGTTTTGGGACACTGTCACGATCGTCGACAGATGAAGCGGACCAAGGCGCAGCGTGATAAGCGTACATTCTTTATTTGTGTACACACACAAACCAAAACAATAAACCAAACGATGCGTGAAGTCCTAGGTTATACACAAAACCCTACGGAACAAGATCCCACAAAATACTAGTGCCAAACAGGCTGCCTAAGTATGGTCCCCAATCAGAGACAACGAGCTACAGCTCTCTCTGATTGGGAACCACCCTGGCCAACATAGATATAAATGATCTAGAACAAAAGCATAGAAAATGTAACAGAAACTCCACACCCTGGCTCAACATTTAAGAGTCCCCCGAGCCAGGGCGTGACAGACACTGTAAAGTCCATGGAGAATAAGAGCACCTCCTCCCAACTGCCCACTGCACTGAGGCTAGGAAACACTGTCACCACCCATAAATCTACAATAATCGAGAATTTCAACAAGCATTTTGCTACGGCTGGCCATGCTTTCCACCTGGCTACCACTACCCCGGCCACCAGCTCTGCACCCTCCGTTGCAACTTGCCCATGCCCCACCCCCGCTTCTCCTTCACACAAATTCAGACAGCTGATGTTCTGAAAGAGGTGAAAAATCTGGACCCCTACAAATCAGATGGGCTAGACAATCTGGACCCTTTCTTTCTAAAATTAGCTGCCGAAATTGTAGCAACCCCTATTACTAGCCTGTTCAACCTCTCTTTCGTAACGGCTGAGATCCCCAGAGATTGGAAAGCTGCCGCAGTCATCCCCGTCTTCAAAGGGGGTGACACTCTAGATCCAAACTGTTACAGACCTATATCCATCCTGCCCTGCCTTTCGAAAGTATTTGAAAGCCAAGTTAACAAACAGATCACCGACCATTTCGAATCCCACTGTACCTTCTCCGCTATGCAATCCGGTTTCCGAGCTGGTCATGGGTGCACCTCAGCCACGCTCAAGGTCTTAAACGATATTATAACCGTGATCGATAAAAGACAGTACTGCGCAGCCGTCTTCATCGACCTGGCCAAGGCTTTCGACTCTGTCAACCACCGCATTCTTATTGATGACTGCCTCGCCTGGTTCACCAACTACTTCTTAGATAGAGTTCAATGTGTCAAATCGGAGGGCCTGTTGTCTGGACCTCTGGCAGTCTCTATGGGGGTGCCACAGGGTTCAATTATCGGGCTGGCTCTATTCTCTGTGTATATCAATGATGTCGCTCTTGCTGCTGGTGACGCTCAGATCCACCTCTATGCGGACAACACCATTTTGTATACATCTGGCCCTTCATTGGACACTGTGTTAACAAACCTCCAAACGAGCTTCAACGCCATACAACACTCCTTCCGTAGCCTCCAACTGCTCTTAAACACTAGTAAAACTATATGCATGCTCTTCAACCGAACGCTGCTTGCACCCGCCCACCCGACTAGAATCACTACTCTTGGTGGGTCTGACCTAGAGTATGTGGACAACTACAAATACCTAGGTGTCTGGTTAGACTGTAAACTCTCCTTCCAGACTCACATTAAGCATCTCCAATCAAAAGTTAGATCTAGAATCGGCTTCCTATTTCGCAACAACGCCTCCTTCACTCACGCTGCCAAACATATCCTTGTAAAACTGACTATCCTACCGATCCTTGACTTCGGCGATGTCATTTACAAAATAGCCTCCAACACTCTACTCAGCAAATTGGATGTAGTCTATCACAGTGCCATCCGTTTTGTCACCAAAGCCCCATATACTACCCACCATTGTGACCTGTACGCTCTTGTTGGCTGGCCCTTACTACATATTCGTTGCCTAACCCACTGGCTCCAGGTCATCTATAAATCACTGCTAGGCAAATCCCCGTCTTATCTTAGCTCACTGGTCACCATAGCAACACCCACCCGTAGTCTGCGCTCCAGCAGGTATATCTCACTGGTCATCCCCAAAGCAAACACCTCCTTTGGCCGCCATTCCTTCCAGTTCTCTGCTGCTAATGACTGGAACGAACTGCAAAAATCTCTGAAGCTGGAGACTCTTATCTCCCTCACTAACTTTAAGCGTCAGTTGTCAGAGCAGCTTACCGATCACTGCACTTGTTTACAGCACATCTGTAATTAGCCCACCCAACTACCTCATCCCCACATTGTTATTTATTTTGCTAATTTGCACACAAGTATCTCTATTTGCACATCATCTTTTGCACATCTATCATTCCAGTGTTAATACGAAATTGTAACTATTTTGCACTATGGCCTATTTATTGCCTTACCTACATAACTTACTACATTTGCACACACTGTATATATATTTTCTGTTGTATTTTTGACTTTATGTTTTGTTTACCCCATATGTAACTCTGTGTTGTTGTTTTTATCGCACTGCTTTGCTTTATCTTGGCCAGGTCGCAGTTGTAAATGAGAACTTGTTCTCAGCTGGCTTATCTGGTTAAAGGTGAAATAAAAAAACGTAAAAAAAACAAAGGCAAAGTCTTCTCATGCTTTGTTGATTTCAAAAAAGCTTTTGACTCAATTTGGCATGAGGGTCTGCTATACAAATTGATGGAAAGCGGTGTTGGGGGAAAAACATACGACATTATCAAATCCATAAACAACAAGTGCGCGGTTAAAATTGGCAAAAAACACACATATTTATTTTCACAGGGCCGTGGGATGAGACAGGCATGCAGCTTGAGCCCCACCTTCAACATACAGTTGTCGGAAGTACAAATCAATCCCAGAACAACAGCAAAGGACCTTGTGAAGATGCTGGAGGAAACAGGTACAAAAGTATCTATATCCACAGTAAAATGAGTCCTATATCGACATAACCTGAAAGGCCGCTCAGCAAGGAAGAAGCCACTGCTCCAAAACCGCCATAAAAAAGCCAGACTACAGTTTGCAACTGCACATGGGGACAAAGATCGTACTTTTTGGAGAAATGTCCTCTGGTCTGATGAAACAAAAATATAACTGTTTGGCCATAATGACCATCGTTATGTTTGGAGGAAAAGTGGGGTTGCTTGCAAGCCGAAGAACACCATCCCAACCGTGAAGCAGCATCATGCTGTGGGGGTGCTTTGCTGCAGGAGGGAATGATGCACTTCACAAAATAGATGACATCATGAGGAAGGAAAATTATGTGGATATATTGAAGCAACATCTCAAGACATCAGTCAGGAAGTTAAAGCTTGGTCGCAAATGGATCTTCCAAATGGACAATGACCCCAAGCATACTTCCAAAGTTGTGGCAAAATGGCTTAAGGACAACAAAGTCAAGGTATTGGAGTGGCCATCACAAAGCCCTGACCTCAATCCTATAGAACATTTTTGGGCAGAACTGAAAAAGCGTGTGATGCAAGGAGTCCTATAAACCTGACTCAGTTACACCTGCTCTGTCAGGAGGAATTGGCCAAAATTCACTCAAATTATAGTGGGAAGCTTGTGGAAGGCTACCCAAAACATTTGACCCAAGTTAAACAATTTAAAGGCAATGCTACCAAATACTAATTGAGTGTATGTAAACTTCTGACCCACTGGGAATGTGATGAAAGAAAAAAGCTAAAATAAATCTCTCTCTCTACAATTATTCTGACATTTCTCATTCTTAAAATAAAGTGGTGATCCTAACTGACCTAAGACAGGGAATTTTTACTAGGATTAAATGTCAGGAATTGTGAAAAACTGAGTTAAATGTAAACTTCCGACTTCAACTGTATATATCAACGAATTGGCGAGGGCACTACAACAGTCTGCAGCACCCGGCCTCATCCTACTAGAATCTGAAGTCAAATGTCAACTGTTTGCTGATGATCTGGTGCTTCTGTCCCCAACCAAGGAGGTCCTACAGCAGCACTTAGATCTTCTGCACAGATTCTGTCAGACCTGGGCCCTGACCGTAAATCTCAGTAAGACAAAAATAATTGTGTTCCAAAAAAGGACCAGATTCCATCTAGACACCATTGCCCTAGAACACAAAAAAAAGTATACATACTGTACCTCGGCCTAAACATCAGTGCCACAGGTAACTTCCATAAACCTGTGATGATCTAAGAGACAAGGCAAGAAGGGCCTTCTACGTCATTAAAAGGAACATAAAATTCAACATACCAATTAGGATTTGGCTGAAAATACTTTAATCAGTTATAGAACCCATTGCCCTTAATGGTTGTGATGTCTGGGGTCCGCTCACCAACCAAGAATTCACAAAATGGGACAAGCACCAAATTGAGACTCTGTATGCAGAAATATCCTCCGTGTACAACGTAAAACACCAAGTAATGTATGCAGAGCAGAATTATCAAAATCCAGAAAAGAGCCGTTAAATTCTACAACCAGGAAGCGATTCCCAAACCTTCCATAACAAAGCCATTACCTATAGAGAGATGAACCTGGAGAAGAGTCCCATAAGCAAGCTGTTCCTGGGGCTCTGTTCACAAACACAAACAGACCCCACAGAGCCTCAGGACAGCAACACAATTAGACCCAACCAAATCATGAGAAAACAAAAAGAGAATTACTTGACACATTGGAAAGAATTAACAAAAAAACTGAGCAAACTAGAATGCTATTTTGCCCTAAACAGAGAGTACACAGTGGCAGAATAGCTGACCACTGTGACTGACCCAAATTAAGGAAAGCTTTGACTATGTACAGACTCAGTGAGCATAGCCTTGCTATTGTCAGAGGTTGCCGTAGGCAGACCTGGCTCTCAAGAGAAGACAGGCTATGTTCACACTGCCCACAAAATGAGGTGGAAACTGATCTGCACTTCCTAAACTCCTGCCAAATGTATGACCATATTAGACATACATATTTCCCTCAGATTACACAGACCCACAAAGAATTCAAAAACAAATACAATTTTGATACTCCCATATCTATTGGGTGAAATATCACAGTGTGCCATCACAGCAGCAAGATTTGTGACCTGTTGCCACAAGAAAACCAATGAAGAACAAACACCATTGTAAATACAACCCATATTTATATTAACTTATTTTCCCTTTTGTACTTTTTGCTAATTGCACATCGTTACAACACTGTATATTGCCATAATATGACATTTTAAATGTCTCGCTTCCTTTTGAACTTTTGTGAGAGTAATGTTTACTGTTAATTTTTTATTGTTTATTTGACTTTTGTTTATTATCTATTTCAGTTGCTTTGGCAATGTAACCATATGGTTCCCATGCCAATAAAGCCCTTTGAATCGAATTGGAGAGAGAGAGAGAGAGAGAGAGAGAGAGAGAGAGAGAGAGAGAGAGAGAGAGAGAGAGAGAGAGAGAGAGAGAGAGAGAGAGAGCAGTGGGATATAGTATGTTACAGGTTTATAATAGGTTTATAATGACCTAGTGATTAACTAATGGGGCAGTGCAGTTTAAAACGTAATTTTCCAGTAGTGTTGTTTGTTTCCACAATGTGAGGTCGAAATAACAGTCTGAAATTGTGAAAATAATGATAATGCCCTTTTTGTGTAAGAGCTGTTTGAAAAAAAATCCTGAAAATTCAGCCAGTTCAGATAGGATGGATTTTTTGGCCCAGATCATGACATCACAATCTGATCTACATTTTCTGACCAATGACCAGTCATCTATTATTTGCATATGTATACTCCTACTTTGAAGGGGTAAGCAGGGTATATGCCAATCAGGGCTGTGTATGTAAATATATACACATTTGTATGGACATGCCCACACGATCAGACTGAGCATTTCAATGGCAAAAAGAGGCTCAGGGAAATAAATAATAAAACATATATTTTGAGTTATTTTCATGAAATAAACACACACAGTGATTTATTAGTTATACAGTGATGATTTAAAAAATAAAATGAACATTGACTGCATGGGGGCTTTAACTATGACTTTTGCTCTATCAGTCTGTCCATGCTGTTTTATTTTCATGAACTCCACTAGAATTTTCATCCTTAATCTTTAGTCTCACTATCCATGCTAAGTGCTTTAACCTTGTACTGCAGTGAGCTAAATCAGGGTCACACAGAGTGATTCTTGGTAGTCTTAAACAAATCTACTTTGAAACAAAAGTATACACCTCACACACATGGTTATGTACTTTAAAAATAGTAGTCATCTGTACCATGTCAGATATAGGGTTGACATGTATGACATTTGGAGTTTGCATCCCAATATTAGAGTTTAAAAACATAGCAGAAGACTGAAATATAACAAAACTGTTTGACATAGAAACACCAAATTTCCATCTGTTAAATTTTTTAAATATTTACTAATTATGAGGTCATGAAAAATATTAATAACATTCCACCAATGAGGCCAAAGAGGGCGCTTTAGGTCATTAATTGCAGGAAAGGGCTACCTAGATATTCATAAGTCTGTTAACACTTCATTAAATTCTCTGTAAAGAAATGGGCTTTTACTTTTGTACTTTTAAAAACCTTGTTCTACAAACTGACAAGACTAGTTTCAACTGGTTTTGAAGCGTGGGTAGTTGTACAATGACCATGAAGTCTCCGGTAGGTAAGGGATGTTATTATGGATATGAACATGGCCAGGTCGGAACACTCTGAGTAACAACATTTTTCCTGTAATATAATTAATAATTAATATAATATAATAATATAATTAATAGAATATAATAGAATATAATTATTCATGAGTCTGGTATATAAAATTACTTTCTATGGGCGAAAAGGGTCAATATCAGGGGATATCTTGATCTATATATTTCCTGATATAAGGAGAAGATATGCTCCAGATTTGCATGTCCGTAATGGGACAGTTTCTACATGTATCCAATCCGGACCTCAGAAATCTCCCTGCTACCGCTTAGTGGTTAAGAGCATTGGGCCAGTAATCAAAAGGTCGCTGGTTCGAATCCCCGAGCCGACTAGGTGAAAAATCAGTCGATGTGCCCTTGAGCAAGGCACTTAACCCTAATTGCTCCTGTAAGTCGCTCTGGATAAGAGCGTCTGCTAAATGACTAAAATGTAATGTAAATGAATGATATCTGGGGTGACACACACTACATGGCCAAAAGTATGTGGACACCTGCTCATCGAACATCTAATTCTGAAATCATGGGCATTAATATGGAGTTGGTCCCCCATTTGCTGCTACAACAGCCTCCACTCTTCTGGAAAGTTCAAGACACGCACCTGATGCGCGTGCACCCGCTTGCATATTTGTAGAATATTCTAACTCTGGAAAGCATATGTGTCAACATGCTTACATATCTAAGCCTTTATACTTAGGCATGAACAAATCCACATATTTTCAGAAATGTATCACATCTGTAGTCATTACCTGATAATTTATATTTCTGTATTTCTAAATAAATGCATCATTGTGATATATATTCTTACATGACATGTAACATTCATTCTCATGTCTGATCGAAAATGGACTAAATCCAATTAATGAAAGGTCCAGCGCCCAAATTATTTTACCTGTTCAGGAGCCGAAAATCATTGGGCTTCTTCACATGAAGTTGACATATCTGAGCATACATTTGCACCATATTCAGTAGTAGGCTATACAAGACACGGAAAGGAAAACATCATATTTAATCCAAGTAAGTATTTCCAAAGCACATCTCTGCCATTTCTGTTTTAAAAATGCATCATATCAAATCCAGAACTCCAATCACAACACATGTTTTCTGTAAAGATGCAAACAAAAAAATTATTTGATTTATTTAACAGACAATAAAAGTTGCACACACTCAATACCCCTGCCTGCCCTGTTTTTTATGGACAATGGATGCGATGAGTGCAGATTGGGTCATCAGCGGCGGTCCCTCGCAGTCCAGACCCAACGTGATGGTACTTTTGGTCTGTGATCCACTCCAAACTGTCAATGCATAAATCATTAATCAAAATTGTGTCGATATTGCAAGAAGATATTGTCATTTCACATAACCATAACACAAGGTAGCTCCTCTACCTGCTTAATTCATGAGGAGAAAACTAACTGCAACAAGCTAGCTAGCTAACCAAGTTGCTAGCTACTGTAAGTTAGTTACTCACTTTAGTGTTAAGGTATTTTCTGAACAGCTTCTCACTTACATTTTAGTCATTTTAGCAGACGCGCTTATCCAGAGCGACTTACAGTTAGTGAGTGCATACATTTGTTTTAATTTCACTTCTATGTTTCTCCAGTTGTCAGTTCGACCACACTCCTTTTACACACTTATTTGTGGCGCCCAAATTAATAAATTACAGTTCAAACTCCAAAGCAGATAATAAGTGATTATTGTTGCTAGGCTACCAGTTACAGTGCTTTTAGCTTGCAATTTGCACATGCCTTTATCCAGAGGGAATACAACAATTATAGCTAGTGTCTGAAAGAATGATATCAATTTAACGTTTTTCAAATTATTATGTCCTTAAAACTCAAATAAGCATCAGAAATTGTCCATATTTAGCATATCAAAATAAATACCAAGATCCTGATATGGACCTCAGTCAAGAGCATATTATGCATTGTATGTGCTGAGAAAATAAAATATGGAGGCCTACTGTCAGCATTTGACATCATATAGAGAAAATAAGATATCCACATAGGATATCTATATAATATATCAGGATATTTCTCTATATACAGTGGGGAAAATAAGTATTTAGTCAACCACCAATTGTGCAAGTTCTCCCACTTAAAAAGATGAGAGAGGCATGTAATTTTCATCATAGGTACACGTCAATTATGACAGACAAAATGAGAAAAAAAATTCCAGAAAATCACATTGTAGGATTTTTAATGAATTTATTTGCAAATTATGGTGGAAAATAAGTATTTGGTCAATAACAAAAGTTTCTCAATACTTTGTTATATACCCTTTGTTGGCAATGACACAGGTCAAACGTTTTCTGTAAGTCTTCACAAGGTTTTCACACACTGTTGCTGGTATTTTGGCCCATTCCTCCATGCAGATCTCCTCTAGAGCAGTGATGTTGTGGGGCTGTCGCTGGGCAACACGGACTTTCAACTCCCCTCCAAAGATTTTCTATGGGGTTGAGATCTGGAGACTGGCTAGGCCATTCCAGGACCTTGAAATGCTTCTTACGAAGCCACTCCTTCGTTGCCCGGGCGGTGTGTTTGGGATCATTGTCATGCTGAAAGACCTAGCCACGTTTCCTCTTCAATGCCCTTGCTGATGGAAGGAGGTTTTCACTCAAAATTTCACGATACATGGCCCCATTAATTCTTTCCTTTACACAGATCAGTCGTCCTGGTCCCTTTGCATAAAAACAGCCCCAAAGCATGATGTTTCCACCCCCATGCTTCACAGTAGGTATGGTGTTCTTTGAATGCAACTCAGCATTATTTGTCCTCCAAACACGATCGAGTTTACTTTTACCAAAAAGTTATATTTTGGTTTCATCTGACCATATGACATTCTCCCAATCCTCTTCTGGATCATCCAAATGCACTCTAGCAAGCTTTAGACGGGCCTGGACATATACTGGCTTAAGCAGGGGCACACGTCTTGCACTGCAGGATTTGAGTCCCTGGCGGCGCAGTGTGTTACTGATGGTAGGCTTTGTTACTTTGGTCCCAGCTCTCTGCAGGTCATTCACTAGGTCCCCCCGTGTGGTTCTGGGATTTTTGCTCACCGTTCTTGTGATCATTTTGACCCCACGGGGTGAGATCTTGCGTGGAGCCCCAGATCGAGGGAGATTATCAGTGGTCTTGTATGTCTTCCATTTCCTAATAATTGCTCCCACTGTTGATTTCTTCAAACCAAGCTGCTTACCTATTGCATATTCAGTCTTCCCAGCCTGGTGCAGGTCTACAATTCTGTTTATGGTGTCCTTTGACAGGTCTTTGGTCTTGGCCATAGTGGAGTTTGGAGTGTGACTGTTTGAGGTTGTGGACAGGTGTCTTTTATACTGATAACAAGTTCAAACAGGTGCCATTAATACAGGTAACGAGTGGAGGACAGAGGAGCCTCTTAAAGAAGAAGTTACATGTCTGTGAGAGCCAGAAATCTTGCTTGTTTGTAGGTGACCAAATACTTATTTTCCACCATAATTTGCAAATAAATTCATAAAAAATCCTACAATGGAATTTTCTGGATTTTTTTTTCTCAATTTGTCTGTCATAGTTGACGTGTACCTATGATGAAAATGACAGGCCTCTCTCATCTTTTTAAGTGGGAGAACTTGCACAATTGGTGGCTGACTAAATACTTTTTTTCCCCACTGTATATATGTATATCAGGATATTTAATTAGTCAATATCCGTCCATACCATGTATGACATCCAGAAGGAATCCAAAAATGATTTGTGCATGAAAGTCAAATATGGATTTCACATTTGTCAAATTATTGAGCATGAGGTAAAAACTCAAATGCATCAGAAATCGTGTCATAGTTTAATATCTTGAATGTGCTGAGAAAACACAGATATGCAATGTATACGGGTAGTATTTGTAAACATGAAGAGAGAAAATAGGATGTCGCATATCTCAGGATATTGAAGGAGTCCATATCCGGCCATAGGAAATGTCCATGTGTGATATTCGGCGTAATCTCAATATCATATACTGTATGTCTAAAGACAAGTCTTGATTCAGAATTTGTCAGGATATGTTGCATATCCACAAAACTCAAAATGTGCATCTGAAATGGCCTGTATTCTGTAGAATATAAAAAATGTGTCATGTAAAGGTATTCCCTGATATGAACCCATTTTAGCCAGTGTTTTGTGCCTTTAATATAAAGCAATCCTTTTGAATTCGAGAACAAAATTCTTAGTATTGCAAACCATTAACAAAGCAAAACATTAACCCAAAAGCATTGAGGGCAAAATAAAGAATATTGCACTGCAAATAATTTTGAAAGGCAAGAACAAGTGAATTGTAAAGTAAAACTTTTTAATGATTAAATATTTAAGTGTTTTATTTTTAATACATTTGCAAAGATGTATAAAAAACTGTTTTTGCTTTGTCATTATGGGGTATTGTGTGTAGATTGATGAGGGGAAAAAAACAATTTAATCAATTTTAGAATGAGGCTGTAACATAACAAAATATGGAAAAAGTCAAGGGGTCTGAATACTTTCCGAATGCTCTGTACTATATTTACATACATGCATTATGAAAGAGACATTAAAGAGGCCCACGGCATGAAATCCAAATCTGATATGATTATTCTGATCAATGACCAGTCATCATTCATTTGCATATATATCCACCTACTTTGAAAGGGTAAGCGGGCTAGGCTGTAGAGTCTAGACCAGAAACACTTCTGATTTCCATCCTCTCCTAATCAGGGACCAATTCAGACATGGGACACGAGGTCAGCGCAATTAACTACTAGGTAGGAAACAAAAACCAGAAGTGTTTTCAGCCCTCCAGGACCGGAATTTGGCAGCCCAGGTCTAGATGATCCTATTCACCAATCAGGTCTGTGTATGTAAATATATTTACATTTGTATCAACACTCCCACACGATCAGAATGAGCATTTCAATGGCAAAAGGAGGCTCAGGGAAATACATGATAGAAGATATATTTGGTTATTTTCATGAAATAAACACAGTGATTTATTAGCCATACAGTGATTATTTAAACATGTAATTAAAAAGACTGCATAGGTTTAAGGGTCGAGGACGAGCCATATTATATTTGAAAATATATCAAATGTTCTTTCTAGTGTCACGCCCTGGCTCTGGGGACTCTTTAATGTTGAGCCAGGGTGTAAGTTTCTATGTTATAGTTTCTATGTGTTTATTCTAGATTGTTTAGTTCTATGTTGGCCAGGGTGGTTCCCGATCAGAGGCAGCTGTTGCTCGTTGTCTCTGATTGGGACCCATACTTAGGCAGCCTTTTGGCACTAGTTTATTGTGGGATCTTGATCCGTAAGGTTTGTGTTTAAACCCTAGGACTTCACGTATCGTTTATTGTGTTGTTCGTGTGTACTCATTAAAAGAATGTACGCTTATCACGCTGCGCCTTGGTCCGTTCATTATAACGATCGTGACAGAAGATCCCAACCTCGACTGGATCAAGCAGCGTGACGAGGAGAGAGGATGGACTTGGGAGGAGATGAGTGCGAGTCTGGCAAGAGGGATGGAGGCCTTGAGCACGGGGGAGAGACAAGCCCAATAAATTTTTAGGGGGGGGCTCACACCGTGGACGGCGAGGCAGCGGGAGGCCGCGATAGAGCGGTTCGGCAGGTTAGCAGAGGAGGCCGCCAGGTTACGGGGGCCACTGGTCACGAAGGAGAAGGGTAGTGTAGAGGCACGGCGAGAGGTACTGGGGTGGGTTACCAGTCCGGTCCGGCACGTTCCTGATTCCCGCACAAGGCCAGTGGTGTGTGTTCCCAGTACGGTCAGGCCCGTTCCTGCTCCCCGCACTAAGCCAGTGGTGCGCGTCGCCAGCCCGGTCCGGCCTGTTCCTGCTCCCTGCACCAAAGCCAGTGGTGCGCGTCGCCAGCCCGGTCCGGCCTGTTCCTGCTCCCGCGACCAAGCCAGTGGTGCGCGTCGTCAGCTTCCGGTCCGGCCTGTTCCTGCTCCCCGCACCAAGCCTGTGGTGCGCGTCGCCAGCCCGGTCCGGCCTGTTCCTGCTCCCGCACCAAGCCTGTGGTGCGCGTCGCCAGCCCGGCCCTGCCCGTTCCTGCTCCCCGCACCAAGCCTGTGGTGGGCATCGCCAGCCCGGTCCGGCCTGTTCCTGCTCCCCGCACCAAGCCAGTGGTGCGCGTCGCCAGCCCGGCCCTGCCCGTTCCTGCTCCCCGCACCAAGCCTGTGGTGCGCGTCGCCAGCCCGGTCCGGCCTGTTCCTGCTCCCCGCACCAAGCCAGTGGTGCGCGTCGTTTAGCCTGGTCCGGCCCATTCCCGCTCCCCGCACCAAGCCAGTGGTGCGCGTCGTCAGTCCGGCACGGTCTGTGCCTGTTCCACCTGTGCCTGGTCCGGCACCGGTCAGCTGCTCCATGCCGGAGCCAGAGCAATCCGCTCCACCGGTGTTCAGTCCAGCTCCGGCCAGCAGGGCGAGACCACGAGGGCGAGAGAGAGAGTGGTGGTCGCGCCCGGAGCCGGATCCTCCCCTGTGGTGTTTGGTTGGCGCGGTCGCAGTCCGCGCCTTTGGGGGTACTGTCACGCCCTGGCTCTGGGGACTCTTTAATGTTGAGCCAGGGTGTTAGTTTCTATGTCATAGTTTCTATGTGTTTATTCTAGATCGTTTAGTTCTATGTTGGCCAGGGTGGTTCCCGATCAGAGGCAGCTGTTGCTCGTTGTCTCTGATTGGGAACCATACTTAGGCAGCCTTTTGGCACTAGTTTATTGTGGGATCTTGATCCGTAAGGTTTGTGTTTAAACCCTAGGACTTCACGTATCATTTATTGTTTTTTTCGTGTGTACTCATTAAAAGAATGTACGCTTATCACGCTGCGCCTTGGTCCGCTCATTATAACGATAGTGACATCTAGGTAAAATGTATTTCATGTTTGCCACAAGCATTCATAATTTACCATGAACTCACTATTTCTATGGATCGATGGATGTGTATTATAAATATGCCTTGCTTTTCAGGCTATGTAGGTGACAATTACATACAGTACCACTATACAGTCCATGCTATTAAAATATGTAGTGATTGGTCCTCTGGAGTGTTTACACACATTACTACAAGGTATTAGCACAGGTCATATATTACTACAATGTATTAGCATGGGTCATACATTACTACAATGTATTAGCACGGGTCATACATTACTACAATGTATTAGCACGGGTCATACATTACTACAATGTAATAGCACAGGTCATACATTATAATGTATTAGCACGGGTCATACCTTACTACAATGTATTAGCATGGGTCATACATTACTACAATGTACTAGCACAGGTCATACATTATAATGTATTAGCACGGGTCATACCTTACTACAATGTATTAGCATGGGTCATACATTACTACAATGTATTAGCACGGGTCATACATTACTACAATGTATTAGCATGGGTCATACATTACTACAATGTATTAGCACGGGTCATACATTACTACAATGTAATAGCACAGGTCATACATTATAATGTATTAGCACGGGTCATACCTTACTACAATGTATTAGCATGGGTCATACATTACTACAATGTATTAGCACTGGTCATACAATACTACAATGTATTAGCACGGGTCATACATTACTACAATGTATTAGCATGGGTCATACATTACTACAATGTATTAGCACGGGTCATACATTAGTGCCATTCACTTGTCAGCTTGCTTTGAATATAATACAACTTGTTTTTCAAGAAAATACATATAATTAGAGTATAAGCATGTATAAACATAAACTATGTTTGGCGCATTTGGGGTATATTTGTATGGAAGTATGTTATGTGGGGTGTGTTGCTATGCGTGTGATGCGCTATAGTGAAATGGATGTATTGTACAATGGGTGCCAGTCCTGAACATATGGTGAAACAGTGGAGAGCCTGCCAAGGAGAGTCTTCAGTCTACCCTTAATGCTGTGACCCCTGCCTCACACCCCTCCACTCATACACACACACCTCACACTAACACTCACACAACACAATGGTACACACACAAACACACACAACACTGTGACTCATAGCACAACACACATTCTCACATAATATAAACCAACAGACAATCAGGGACAGACTGTAGTTTATTATACATCTTCAATGGGTACTACCAGTTGCCAGTGTTGGCAGCGATAAATAGTACCATCGAGCTGCGCTCCTCAGTCGTATCTCTCTGGCATTTTACGAGGGGAGTGTATGATGATGATGCACCGTAGAGTGTGAGGGGTTTGGAGGAGACAGAACCGCAGACAGTATTGTGGTAAAATACATATTACCTAGGATCTTAATTTGAGCCAGTTTGCTACAGAAGGAAGCGAATCCTGCAGCAACAGGAAATGTTAATTATTAACTGCTAAATGGCAAATATGTGGATTAAAATAAATATACATTTTTGTAGGGGTTGATACATTTTTCGTAAGGGAAAATCAAGTCTGAAATTTCAAATTAGAAGTTACATACTTCAGAAGCCTTTTTAAACCTCAAATACACAACAAGTTTTATATTTCCTCCATTGCAGGAAAGTTCCCCTGCAACAGGGTGATCAAATTAAGTTGTATGGGCATTGGCTGGGCATGAAGTAACACTGCGGTAAGGATTGGCATTGATGGGTACAGGGGGGGCGGAGGGCAGGTCAGTAGGGGGGCCTGCAGGGCGGTTGGCAGGGGCAGAGGACTGAGGGCAGGGGAGGACAGGGACAGGGAGAGGCATTGTAGGTAATAATGGCACCGGATGCGGCATTGTGTTGCCAACTCTAATACTGAGGGCAGGGGAGGACAGGGAGCCTGAGAGGCAGCGCCCAGCGCCACGTGGTAGGTAAGGGGTAATGGCACTGACTGCGGCATGGCGTCGCCAATTCCAATACTGCCAGCTCGGAGCCAGAATAGGTTAACCTGTCTTGTCCTGTCCTGCACGGGGCACCTGAGTGCCAAGCTTCGAACACCACAGTCAGCGGGACGGGAGGGAGCCCTGTGTCTGTCCACCACCATTACCTTCCATCATGCCAGGTAAGGCAGGCAGGGCGGGCAGGGTGGGTAAAGAAGACCGAGCAACTGCAGCCAGGGCTGTGTCCCAAATGGCACTGTATTCCCTATATAGAGAACTTCATTTGGCCCATAAGGCACTGGCTGTGGTAGGGTGCCATTTGGGACACAGACAAGGAGGGGAGGGCGGCACTGGCAGAACAATAGAGCTGGCTGAGCTGCCAGACAGACAGAGAGAGAGCAGAGCTGCAACATTACTGCAGTGATAAGGGGAGGGGGAGAGGAGGGTGGCTAGACAGACGTGTCTTCTCGCTCACTCACTCAGTGGCGGTGGTGTAGCTATAGCTAGCTAACTATCAAGCGAAATGGACTGAAACAGAGCTTTGTATTTATCTTAACTGTGAGCCAATCAGTCCTAGATGCATTTTACTGTGTTGGAAGACTTGTTAAACTGTGCTTCTACATGAAATGGCATGCTGTTGTGTTGCAGACAAGAGAGATAGAGCTATATTCACAGTCACACAGACGAGCCAAAGCGACTACATTTTTACATATAGGTGATCCTGGGAATCGAACCCACAATCACTGCGTTTCAATTGCCATGCTTTACCAACGAGCCATACAGCACCACACCACCACTCTGAGAAAGGACCAGGAGGTCGTTTCAGGTTCCTTCACATTGAGGATCAGCGGGCACTATACTGAGATCGTGCCACACATACTAGACCACATGGGGAGCGTGAAGAAACTAGGACACATGAGGACACACACACAGACAAAAATAGACAAATGCTCAGACAAACCCGGGAGTTGAGAGGAAGTCAATGTTAGAGACATGCAGGTTTGTAGAAGTTGAGGCTTTTTCTTATAAAACGACAGGTGGAAAAGGGGAAATGTCTTTATTGTGACTGTTCCAATGAGAATAGGTCATGTTGCTATCCAGAGGTTTAAACAATTCATACGTCTCATTTGCCCTAACTGTTACCGATATTTGACGTCATAATGCTGATATAAATCAAATACAATTTTATTTGTCACAATCACGTGTTTAGCAGATGTTATTGCGGGTGTAGCAAAATGAGTATTTGTGAGAAAACGCATTACAGAAACATTTTGTAACGTGGGGGTGGCGCAGTGCTCGTAGACATTGGTTGATCGGATGCGCTGGCTTTAATGGATGGGCAGCCATTTTAGAAACGCTGCAAATATCTGTCAGAGTCTAGGACTGGGGAGGGGGTGGGGGGGCAGAGCAGGGGCGTCAATTGGGTATACCTTAGCTCAATATCAACAATTTCAAATAGGCTACTAAAATCATTCCAATCCCGATTAAAAGGCAAATGCAGTTTAGCGGTATCAAAGGCTGACTTTAGGACCATGAGGACGCCTGGGAGCAAAAGGGAAGGCTGTTTGTATGGCTGGCTGGCTGGCTGGCTGGCTGGCTTTTAGGAGAGCGCATCGACCCAGCTGCAGGGAACAGTGCGAGGTAAAGATAGCTGTAGTAGTTGGCTTTGGCTAGTAACTGCTGTTTGATTTGACATTAAACTAAACAAGAGTTTTAATCCCGGTGCTGAGCTAGTGCGTAGCAGCTAATTCTTGTATGACGTGTTTGTAGAATGTTAAGTCCCCTATTGACTGATGTGAAGAAAGCTACAGAAACAAGGTGATAATGGCTGTAGTCAATTTTGCTTGTTTTTGCTGTTTTCCAAATTCCAATTTAGAGGTTTAAAATTGTGTAGAAATGCAGTAATTGAGCTTCAATTTTTAAAAATCGGGATCACACAATACTACAGTTCACCACGACACACTACGTTAATCACACACAGCTCTTACCAAGTAACTCAACAACAGTATCGTGTGACAAGGAAACACCACTGGAACGCTAAATATCTCACGCTTTCTCCCCACGCACACCATTTCTGTCTATGGTTTACTGACACACACACTCCATTTTACAGCGTACTTCGCTGAAACATCCATTTGATGACACACAATAACAGGATGTTATCTAAAAACCAAAGGTGGTTGGCATGGTGGTTGGCATGGAACCACCTTACGGTAGAACATAACATACTACGAACATTTGTACAATTTATGTTAAATATTATCATCGGAAAAGGAACCAATTTAAGTGATTGTTCTACCTTCAAAAGAACACACTCCATTGCTATTTTTATCAAGTTGAGCATCCAGTCTACACAATATGAAACAATCATACCATGAAGAACACTAAAGAAAATCGCAGCTCTAATCTTCACTTACTCACTCACACATCATACTCTAGAGAATACACATACAACATAAACATCTGCCCAGACTGAGCCCAATATATCCCAGTATATAGCCAAGGCCACCCAGCAGAGAAATCACAAACACATGCACACACGCACACACACAAAGTTGAGTGAATTTGAGCTCCGAGGTTGGCCGACGAAGGTTTCCATGAGGTCAAACACAGGTGTACCGAGCAGTCAGGACCACGCTCTCACCAGTACTTTGTGCTGCTCTCAAACTGAGGCCACTGGCCCATAGTATTGATACATTGATGGAGGGGGATGAGAGACAGTAGGAGTGAGGGAGAATGGCTAGGACAAACGCTGTGGTGGGAGTCTCTTCCCTGGTTTTTGTGGAAAATGTGTAAGCATGTTAGCATGTCTGTCACCCCACCCGTAGCACAGCCCCATCCCCCTGCTCCATCCATCTCTCTTTCCCTCCATCTCTCTTTCCCTCCATCCCTCTATCCCTCCATCCCGGTCAGTCACATGTCCCTCAGGCCTACATTCCACTGTGCTACAGTAAGCTACCCTGCGCTTCCTTCTCTCCTCCTCTCCTCCCTCTGTCTCTCCTACACACTGAACATTACCTCAATATATTCACTATATCTACCGATTCCCTCATTCTCTGCCTCTCACTTTATTTCTCAGATGAGGCGAGCATTTCTCCTGTCACTAGCGTGGTGTCTGTTCTTCACCGCCAGCCAAAAAACGCAGTTATTTTCAGAAAATGCTATTTTCCGGAGATGTGTGAGCACCCCTCGCAGCTCCCGAGAACCCAACCCGTGCACATCACAGGAAAAAGTCACAAGTTAGGGTCTCAGGGATTGAGAGAGGTACAGATTCGGTATGGCTCGTCTAGCCTAAGCGAGGCGGAGAGATAGTTAGGACATCAGCACGCTGCTTTAACTGAAACACACAGAAAATGTCCCCCTAGCTGTCCCCCTAGCTTTGTGCTGGACTACTGTAGACTATCACTGTCTCACTGTGTTAGTGTTGTGGCATACAACAAGTGCAACCTTCGGTCAGGGCACACACAAACACACACACAGCCCCATCCCCCCATATATACATGATGTCTCTCTATCACACGTTGCAATACTTACATGCACACACACATGCACAAGCATGCACGAAACACCACAACACACAAATGTAGCACGTATAAATATACACAAATCCACAAATGCACACATTCAAAGAGTACAGGCACTCACAAGTGTGACCACACACATACAGCACACACGAGATCAAGCACACAGTCACACAACTACAGTCGCATGCCCACACCCAAAGACACACATGCAAACACATCAATCTGTAACGCAGTGTCCAAAAGAAAGCTTAAGCTCCAGCCTATGACAGCCATAATATTATAACGCCAATCTTTGATCTCCATCACAGCCATCAGCGATGAAGGGAGCCTCCACAAATTGAAATATTAAACAATGCCACACACATTCAACACATGCGTGAGCGGGCACACACACACATACACACACTAATACACACACACACACACAAATACACACACACACATACACACACAAATACACACACACACACACGCACAATGGGAGCCAGACCAGAAAGGCTGCGGCAGACTCCTAGCGCCATCACACGCAAAACGGATCGCCAGGATCCAGCTGCCATGAAAGTCCATCGCCATTACACACAGTAAATAACTGTCCTTCATAAGAGAGCTCTGTGTCCCATATTTGACCTTTCACACATAGCAGCCCTCAGAGATATAGACAGGCAGCACCCACCGGGAACATAACTATTCGCTATAATGACATTACACAGAGCTTATGGTAGACCTAGTACGGTACAGGCAGCATCTCGGATAAGGGCTGTCTGTCAGGAAGAGGAGGAGGGCGGAAGAGAGGATAGAGGCAGAAAGGAAGATTGGGAACTGAAACTCACCCCTCTAGTCATGGTAGCTGAGGCTGCCGCAGTCCGATCGGTGTCTGAGCAAGAGAGAGAAAGAGAGCGAGAGACAGAGAGAGTGGTAAAAGGAGGAGAAAGACAGAGAAGTGAGAAAGAAAAAGGAGAGAGAAGGGGAGAGAATAGAGAAAGCGAAAAGGAGAGTCGGTGGGCTTTGTTGCAGCAGCGGGGTGATCGTGCAGGCTATCGTAGCGTGTGAGACTGCTGTCTGGACGTCTGCTGCTCAGACATGCAAGACTCCACCATGTGGATGGATGGAGAGAGAGAGAAAGGGAGAGAGAGAGAGAGAGAGAGAGAGAGAGAGAGAGAGAGAGAGAGAGAGAGAGAGAGAGAGAGAGAGAGAGAGAGAGAGAGAGAGAGAGAGAGAGAGAGAGAGAGAGAGAGAGAGAGAGAGAGAGAGAGAGAGAGAGAGAGAGAGAGAGAGAGAGATAGAGAGAGTGAAGAAGTAGAGGAAGCAACAGGCAAAGAGTGACAATGAAAGTGTGAGATAAAAAAGAGAGCTTCTGTGATGAGAGATAGACAAGAATGAGAATCAAAGAGGAGGCACATGCCAGAGTGGGAAAAAAAGGAACAAGCGTTGAGAGTAACAAATGGAGCAGGAGATCAATAGGCCTGTGGGACTAAGTGCTGACTGTCAAGAAAGAGAGAGAAGCGAGAGGCGCGAGAAAGAAAGAGACAGGGCCATGATGCCAGCATACCAGACATCTGCCAGAGAAACAAGTTGCACAAAAACTCAGACATGTACATACTAAACATGCATTTAAACACAGGAGCACACACACATATTTGCACTGTAAACCCATTACCCTCTCTCACCCCTTCTCCCGGTGCGTCCTAATCTTGCACATGTGAACCACTGCCTCGTGTCCAGTGGCCCAGAGAGAAAACAAGCGGAAGCCTGCTGTGTCATCTGACCCAAGTGACAGACAGACAGTGAAAAGAAATGAAAAGAAACAAAGCCATAATGAAATAATAGGAAAGAATGTGTCAACCAACGCCTGTTGCTAGAAGGCTATTCCCTCTCTACCGTCTACCCACACTCCTCTCCGCGGCTAGCTCACTCTGCTCCGCTGGGGCATATTATTCACCCATCTTCTCTTTTCTCTCTCTCTCTCCCTCTCTTTTTATCTGTCTGCCTATCTGACTTTCTCTCTGCATCTCTTTCGTTCTCTTTCTCTCCCTCTTCTTCTCTCTCCCTTTCTCGCGTCTTCTTTCTCTCTGTCTCTCATTTCATTTCTTTCTCTTTCTCTCCTTCTCTCCCTCTGTCTCAGAATGGCAGTCTGCTGAGTGAGTCTCCAGGGCAGAAGAAACTAGACTCTGTGCCTTGCCTTCCTGTCTGCCTGCCTGCTCTGCCTGCCTGCTCTGCCTGCCCCACTCATGTGCCTGCCTGTCTGCCCTCCTTGCCTGTCTGCCCTGCCTACCTGCCTGTCTGCCCTCCATGCCCTCCCTACCTGTCTTCCCTCCCTGCCCTACTCCTCCCTGTTAGAGACAGCATATGACAGCAGCAGCAGCATCAGGACAGGGCAGGGCTGGACAGGGCTGGACAGGGCTGGACAGGGCTGGACAGAGAAATAAATATAATCCATTCATTTCCTCCCACAGCTGAAATCAGTTAGACCCAGAGGCCCGCTAACAGAGAGGGAAGGAGAGACACCCAGACAGAGAAAGAGAGAAAGAGAGAAGGAAGGAGAGAGAGTGCAGCAGAGGGACGAAGGAAGGGAATGAGAGAGGGACAGAGAACGACAATCGCTTCTCGCCTTACAATGTCCCGTTTCATGCTCCTTTTCCGTCCAAAGAAAAAATTCGGATTCCGTTCCTGGTCAGCAAGTCCGGCATTCTCTCCTCTCCCATTCCCTCTTAGCGCTGTTCCTTTCTCTCTCTCGCTCTCTGTGCAACTGGGTATTAGAAGGCGTGTTTCATGAAGGGAGGGAACCAGAGAGAATAGGGAGAGAGGGAGGGAGGGAACCAGAGCAGGCGAGGGAACGGAGTGAATGAGTTCATGCAGACTCAGAGAAAGAGAGAGAGAGAGAGGGAGAGAGAGAGGGAAAGAAATATATAAACTATTTTATGTGATGTGCCTGTCTAAATATCTTATCAACATGAGCTTAGGACTGGTAAATGTTTTAATTTAAACAGGAGTTGAAAAGAGAGAGATGGAGAGAGGAAAGAGAGAAATCCAGCGACAGGGACTGCTGAGGAACGACATGCAGAGGGCACAAATCAATGACAGCAGAATCAATGTCCACATTCTCTCTCGCTACCTCTTATTTTCTCCATTGACTTTATCAATATAATATCAACTAATAATAGAAACAGTTATAGCATAACATGATAGTGTCTAGCCTAGACATGAGGTGACAGGTAAATACTTTTCTTGCTCAACACATCATACTCACTTTATCTTACATTCTCTCGCAGATAACTCTGTGATTCTTTGGGTAGAGCCTAGCTGTGTCCACCCTTAGAAAACCATTCCTATGTGCTTTCATACTAAGCAATCAGTCCATTCCTGTGTGTTTCCATACTAAGCCAATCCTTCACTGTGTCACAGACAGACATCACATGCTCTGTGTGCTCATCATCACATCACATGCAGCTGCAGCAGTCCACAGTTGGTCTGGTGCTCAAATCATCTTTGTATTGCAGAGAGAGATAATCCCTGTCTTTCTCCTTCCTCTAACCCCCCACCAACCATTATAACTGTCGCCGTGAGCCACTCTCATCCCTCAGACACAAGCACACACACACAACCAGCTAATATTAGACGCTCCACACCACAGCAGGCACAGTATATTCACAGACATTTACTAACACCCAGAAAGGGTGAGTGAGAGCGTGAGCGACAGAGAAACACGCAAACACTAACAAGCACACACAATTAGAGACACACGCACACTCACTGACAAAATATTTTGTCGTATTCCCTCCTGTTTTTTGAGCACCAAAGGAGACGATCGTAAATCGTGACAGAGTGAGTCAGCGGGGTTACTGTACATTCCTACCTCCCCCTCATTGTACACCCCCCCCTCCCCTGTCTAGGAGCCATGAACTATTCACCTCTCCCCTCAGTCTCCCCCTCCCCCAACCCTTACCCTCCTCGCCCCCACCTCACGTGGTGGTTTTGGGACAGAGAACAAAGAGTTTGAGCGGAAACACTCTCTCACCACACCATTCCCCAATCCACCCCGGCACACACCACTTCATACCACTACCACCTCCAACCAACAGGGGGCGACCACTGGTTCACTTTGGCCTGGTTGCCTGCTGCCCTGAGGAATGGGAGGGAGACCATAGACAATGATAGAGGCCTCTAGTGGCCAAGAGGCTGTTTTAGCATGGGCAGCGCCATTCCACCATGCTTCCGCCATTTTAAAGTAGTCAAAGTAGTCAACTGGGTGGGGATTCCTATGGGTTGTAACCTCAATGGCGCTGCCCAGGCTGTCACAGATGCTATAATGGCACAAATATAAAGATGAGTCTGCTACCTATTTCTATATATAGTTATTGGGTTGGGTGGACCAGACAAGCCTAACAAGGCCAGTCCAGGCTAATGGCCTCTGTAGCTCAATTGGTAGAGCATGGCGCTTGTAACGCCAGGGTAGTGGGTTCGATCCCCGGGACCACCCATACGTAAAAATTTATGCACACATGACTGTAAGTCGCTTTGGATAAAAGCGTCTGCTAAATGGCATATTATAATGGAGTATGAAACAGAACTGTGAGATTCAGAGCTGTCCGATGGATGTTTAAAATGTGGCTGTGATCTGCATTCGTTTAGCAATGCTGTATCAACAGGGTGTCACAAGGTGCTTATGTTTACACTGTGCAAGCCAATTGACTGATGGCAAGAATGTATCAAATGTGGCATCAAACAGAGATATTGCTTAGTGAAAATCAACACCTCACCTACTTAAAATTGCACTCCAGTATGTGTCAGTGAACTCTAGAAGAGTCACATTTCCACTCAGGAAATAACAGAGCTATTGTTAGATAGATGACACTAACATATTATGGCATCTGAGGAGTAAACCAATTACCATCCATAATTGGAATTCCAACACCTGTACTGTACCTCAAGACTTAGAGAAAACAAATGTAGACCGAACTTGTTGAACCTTCCTGTATTTTGTAATAAACCTCACCTCATTATAGAAAAAGAAATGATGGTAGTGTTCATATTCATTATAAAGATGATTTAATGTACAGTTTACATTATTCAGTGAGTTGAGTGAGTTTGGAGGTCTGTCTGTGGTCCTGTGTGAGTCAGTCGGTAAGAACGATATGCTAGCAATCCCAAGGTTGCACGTTTGATTCCCACTGGGGCTACGAGAGTTAGGGACTGTAAGGTTCTATCTGCAAAAATATGATTCTGAGATAATTTACTTTAAAGTTCCGAACCCTCATTAGTTTGAATGGTGTCAGCAATTTTTGTCTTGTACTTTTTTGAACTTAACAACACGAATTTGGGTATTTAGAATACTATATAGGTAGAGAACATTGAACAGAACAAGAATATGTCAATAACTAAATATTGACAAATACAGATAGAACCTTAGAGTCCCAAGCTCTCTGTCACGCAGAGTAGGCCAGAAGGCTAAAATGAAAAACCTTAACGCAACTTAAGCCTACATTAAACTTAAACTCTACCAAATAAAACGATGGTGGACCTGCATAAGCACGTCTGTGCAATGGTGTTCATTTACATAGTGATTCCAAAAGAAAAACAGTACTGCCACAAACATATACATTATGGAGACAGCTAAACCGTGGTTCCCCTTCAACAGCTCAATGAAAAGGCTTGAACTGAAAGAGAGGCTCCTTTTGTAGGGGGAAGCCCCTCCCATCAGAACATAACAAACATACAAATCAAGCCATTACAAACATCAAAGCATACATTTTCCACTCAGCTAAACATTTCATGAATTTTCTTCATTGTATCTTTGCATTCGGTGTATTATAATTCAATACAGCACAATATATAATACATTTACATAACCACACCGCTACTGACATGGTGTCTTCCAATACGCCCATTCACATGTACGCGCAATTCGGGACAGGCACTACAAAGCCAGCCCGATTGCCGTAGCTCGGGTCCTTATTCCAGCATACCCGGAAGCTACAGAGTTGGAGAGAATGAAACAAATCAAATCAAATCAAATTGCATTTGCCACATGCGCCGAATACAATAGGTGTAGACATTACAGTGAAATGCTTACTTACAAGCCCTTAACCAACAATGCAGTTTTTAAGAAAAGAAAGGGGGGAAAAAGGTGTTAAGTTAAAAATTTATAAGTAAAAAATTAAAAACAGCAAATAAAACAGAAACTAACAGAGCGCTCATCCAAAACATTGATAAGTGCAATAAACATCACTTAAATTAAACAAAGCTTGTCTGTGTATTCTTTATACCATACCAAACTGTTACTGAAGGGAGGTAAGAATGTGTGCAATGTATGAACTGAGATCGCTAGGTTAACGTGTGTGTCGACCCACATCGCTAACGGAGCTGAAAACAGAGCAGGGAGGGGGAGAGGAGTGTGTGGGTGTGTTAGCTTACCAAATGCTGCCTGCTCATCATCATTTATGCATTATGATAAAGTATGATTATATTGTTCTCCGTGGTGTACAGTAATGAAAGTTGTTTGGAGGTTTTGATCGCAGCATGCAGCAGAGTCTTTACCGCACAGCTTTGAAGCGAGGGACCATGATGTCATTTTAGTAGAGAGGTGAAGGAAGAAGTGAATCTGAACTTTGTACATAATTGGCTACAGATCGTTGTGTTCTTCCCCCTAGCTGCCTGTGGCCCTACTGTTCTCTCCTCTATGGTTTTCCCCTAGTGGAATCTCTTTCATTACCACGTCCCTCCCACAAGCCTTGCTGCTCACTCCCTGGCGTGTTCATACATGTGCTAGTCTTAGTCTCTTGTTGTCCTCTCTCTTTTACTGTACTCTCTCTCTGTCTCTCTTTTTTTCTGTTTTTACAAGTACGATATCTCACACCCACACAACAGAATTCAAAACAAGTTAGTCGAATGTTAGTTATTAGACTGTTCTTAATGTAGATGACAGTTGTTAATTTCCAAGCTGTATTGGGAAAAGAAGATACATCTCAGTATGTCTTTACATTTTACATTTGAGTCATTTAGCAGACGCTCTTATCCAGAGCGACTTACAGTTAGTGAGTGCATACATTTTTCATACGGGTATCCTTTCTTAATCTGACATGTTGTAAGTGAAATTCCATTAAACTAGTGAATCTTATTGCGCAACAACTCAATCATAATGTCATATTGAAATAGAATTGTAAATACTGTATAGATTGACATTATATTATATAACAATAAACCCTGATCTAACATTCGTGTACACTGTACATGATCTGACAAAATCACAGGACGCAACTTGTGACTGAAAAACACAACACCCGGCACATGAATACAAATACCCACGTTGACAGCAGTTTTTCATTGTTTTTCAGCAGTTTCCGGGAGATGCACCATGGTGATTGGCGTTTCCTCAGGGAAAGCTAGGAGGCTGTACAGTTATCTCCTGTGATGTCACTCTGAACTATACAACCTACTACCTCAGCCTGCGGGAACACTGTCTGCATAGAGGAAGAGGGCATGGGTTGGGGCGGGCTGAAGGGTGTGAGGTGTACAACAGGGTGTAGGGGGTGAGGATCTGAGGTTGAAAGGTGCAGTAGGGGTGTAGGTACACTCTTCTATCTGAGCCTGGAGGGACACTGTCTGTCCATCTGAAGAGAGGAGCGTGGGGTGTAGGGGGCGAGGGTCTCGAGTGAGGGGTACAGGAGGATGGTGAGGGTTTGGGGGTACAGTTTCTGGCACTAGTTAAGTCACGTGGTAGTTAGCTCACAATGCATGTGCAACACGTCGCTCTAGCGTCTCCTAGTGATAGATTTGTAACAAAAACCGCATTACACATTTGGTGGTTAGGGGTACAGGAGGGGGGGCAGCAGTTTAGAATATAGCTGGGTAGATGGTGTGAAGTTGGTGAAAGGCAGGGGATATGAGTACAGTTGGGGTTTGAGCTGGGTATGGCTGGGGGTGAGAGCTGTGGTGAGTAGGGCAGGAGGCTGGGTTTTTGAGATGAGATTTGGGATAAGGTTGTGGAGATGCTAGGGGTGGGTTTAGCAAAAATGGGTAAAGTGAGGATTAGGAATATGACAGGCTTGGGAATAGGGATAGAACATCTCATGCAGGAGCCCAACAGAGGTACGTCACTGATACAAAAAGGGTGGGGATCCACTGGGTGTTATCCTTTAACCTTTGTACCCTTTCACCTCAAGTACCTCTCTCCCCACCCTGCCCTCTCTCCATAAGGTTATCACATATCGTCCTGATACGGTATTCCAATACCTTTCCTACAGCATACCTGTAATGTATACTCCAGAGAGGGGTGCTGTGATGGCCACAAAGACACATACCTATAGACACGAGCTTGTGCGGCCAGTCACCACAAGTTCGGATCTACGGGTTTGTGGCAGCTGGCAAGTTCTCTTCGGGGACTAAACGAGATGAAGAATAGTCTTGTCTAAACTAGGAAACATGTCAATGATAACGTTATCATTTACAGTTGAAGTCGGAAGTTTACATACACCTTAGCCAAATACATTTAAACACAGTTTTTCACAATTCCTGACATTTAATCCTAGTAAAAATTCCCTGTTTTAGGTCAGTTAGGATCACCACTTTATTTTAAGAATGTGAAATGTCAGAATAATAGTAGAGGGAATGATTATTCCCAGTGGGTCAGAAGTTTACACACACTCAATTAGTATTTGGTAGCATTGCCTTTAAATTGTTTAACTTGGGTCAAACATTTCAGGTAGACTTCCACAAGCTTCCCACAATAAGTAGGGTGAATTTTGGCCCATTCCTCCTGACAGAGCTGGTGTAACTGAGTCAGGTTTGTAGGCCTCCTTGCTCACACAAGCTTTTTCAGTTCTGCCCACACATTTCATATAGGATTGAGGTCAGGGCTTTGTGATGGCCACTCCAATACCTTGACTTTGTTGTCCTTAAGCCATTTTTCCACAACTTTGGAATTATACTTGGGGTCATTGTCCATTTGGAAGACCCATTTGCGACCAAGCTTTAACTTCCTGACTAATGTCTTGAGATGTTGCTTCAATATATCCACCTAATTTACCTTCCTCATGATGCCATCTATTTTATGAAGTGCACCAGTCCCTCCTGCAGCAAAGCACCCACACAGCATGATGCTGCCACCCCCGTGCTTCACGGTTGGGATGGTGTTCTTCGGCTTGCAAGATACCACAATTTTCCTCCAAACATAACGATGGTCATTATGGCCAAACAGTTCTATTTTTGTTTCATCAGACCAGAGGACATTTCTCCAAAAAGTACGATCTTTGTCCCCATGTGCAGTTGCAAACCGTACTCTGGCTTTTTTATGGCGGTTTTTGAGCAGTGGCTTCTTCCTTGCTGAGCGGCCTTTCAGGTTATGTCGATATAGGACTCGTTTTACTGTGGATATAGATACTTTTGAACCTGTTTCCTCCAGCATCTTCACAAGGTCCTTTGCTATTGTTCTGGGTTTGATTTGCACTTTTCGCACCAAAGTACGTTAATCTCTAGGAGACAGAACGAGTCTCCTTCCTGAGCGGTATGAAGGCTGCGTGGTCCCATGGTGTTTATACTTGCCTACTATTGTTTGTACAGATGAACGTGGTAACTTCAGGCGTTTGGAAATGGCTCCCAAGGATGAACCAGACTTGTGGAGGTCTACAATTGTTTTTCTGAGGTCTTGGCTGATTTCTTTTGATTTTCACATGATGTCAAGCAAAGAGGCACTGAGTTTGAAGGTAGGCCTTGAAATACATCCAATTGACTCAAATGATCCCATTTAGCCTATCAGAAGCTTCTAAAGCCATGACATCATTTTCTGGAATTTTCCAAGCTGTTTAAAGGCACAGTCAACTTAGTGTATGTAAACTTCTGACCCACTGGAATTGTGATAGTGAATTATAAGTGAAATAATCTGTCTGTAAACAATTGTTAGAAAATTTACTTGTGTCATGCACAAAGTAGATGTCCTAACCGACTTGCCAAAACTATAGTTTGTTAACAAGAAATTTGTGGAGTGGTTGAAAAATGAGTTTTAAAGACTCCAACCTAAGTGTATGTAAACTTCCGACATCAACTGTATAATCCATTGTCGGGAGTCCTTCTGTGCCTGACAGAGAGGACAATAGGGAAACATAGAATACCAGAATGACCCCTAAAGGTCAAATGAGGCATAATTTGAGAAAATGTGTCTCCTGTATGGTTATACAATATAGTATACAACTGTCTCCTGTATTGTTCTATACTCTCTATATCCACTCTATCTGCTGGACATCTAGCTAGCGAAAACCCACTGAAGGACACAGTCGTCGCATATACAACACAACGCTTCACATCGCGACACAAAACACAACACGACAACAAAACACAACACAATATGACACAAAACAACTACCGCAACAAAACACAATCATTGTCAGAAAGAAAAAAGAAAGAAAAAAGAATACCTCACTAACAAAACAGCAATACAAATTCTGTCAACATTGTATAGGAATGTACACTTCCCCTCCAAACATGCCATCTTTGTAATTTTGAAATCATTACTGTATGATTAATAAATCACTGTGTGTTACTTTCATGAAAATAACTCCAAATATATGTTTTATGATTTATTTCCCTGAGCCGCCTTTGGCCCTTGAAATGCTCAGTCTGATCATGTGGGTGTTAAATCAAATCAAATCAAATCAATTTACTTGTCACATACACGTGTTTAGCAGATGTTATTGCGGGTGTAGCTAAATGCTTGTGCTTCTAGCTCCGACAGTGCAGTAATATCTAACAATTTCACAACATATACCCAATACACACAAATCTAAGTAAGGAATGGAATTAAGAATATATACATATATGGACGAGCAATGACAGAGCGGCATGGACTAAGATACAGTAGAATATTATAGAATACAGTATATACATATGATATGAGTAATGCAAGATATGTAAAAAAAATTTAGTCATTTAGCAGACGCTCTTATCCAGAGCGACTTACAGTTAGTGAGTGCATACATAATTGTATTTTTCATACTGGCCCCCCGTGGGAAATGAACCCACAACCCTGACGTTGCAAACGCCATGCTCTACCAACTGAGCATCCCTGCCGGCCATTCCCTCCCCTACCCTGGACGACGCAGGGCCAATTATGCGCCGCCCCATGGGTCTCCCGGTCTCGGCCAGCTACGACAGAGCCTGGATTCGAACCAGGATCTCTAGTGGCACAGCTAGCACTGCGATGCAGTGCCTTAGACCACTGCCCCACTCGGGAGGCTTGCATAAACATTATTAAAGTAACTAGTGTTCCATTTCTTAAAGTGGCCAGTGATTTCAATAGGCAGCAGCAGCCTCTAATGTGCTAGTGATGGCTATTTAATAGTCTGACAGCCTTGAGATAGAAGCTGTTTTTCAGTCTCTCTGTCCCAGCTTTGATGCACCTGTACTGACCTCGCCTTCTGGATGATAGCGGGGTGAACAGGCAGTGGCTCGGGTGGTTGATGTCCTTGATGATCTTTTTGGCCTTCCTGTGACATCGGGTGCTGTAGGTGTCCTGGAGGGCAGGTAGTTTGCCCCCGGGAATGCTTTGGGCAGACCGCACCACCCTCTGGAGAGCCTTGCGGTTGCGGGCGGTGCAGTTGCTGTACCAGGCGGTGATACAGCCCGACAGGATGCTCTCAATTGTGCATCTGTAAAAGTTTGTGAGGGTTTTAGGTGCCAAGCCAAATTTCTTTAGCCTCCTGAGGTTGAAGAGGCTCTGTTGCTCCTTCGTCACCACACTGTCTGCGTGGGTGGACCATTTCAGTTTGTCAGTGATGCGTACGCCAAGGAACTTGAAGCTTTCTACCTTCTCCGCTGCGGTCCCGTCGAGGTGGATAGGGGGGTGCACCCTCTGCTGTTTCTTGAAGTCCACAATCATCTCCTTTGTTTTGTTGACGTTGAGTGAGAGGTTATTTTCCTGGCACCACACTCCCAGAGCCCTCACCTCCTCCCTGTAGGCTGTCTCGTCATTGTTGGTAATCAAGCCTACTACTGTTGTGTCATCTGCAAACTTGATGATTGAGTTGGAGGCGTGCTTGGCCACGCAGTCATGGGTGAACTGGGAGTATAGGAGTGGGCTGAGCACGCAACCTTGTGGGGCCCCAGTGTTGAAGATCAGCGAAGTGGAGATGTGTTTCCTACCTTCACCACCTGGGGGCAGCCTGTCAGGAAGTCCAGGACCCAGTTGCACAGGGCGGGGTTCAGACCCAGGGCCTCGAGCTTAATGATGAGCTTGGAGGGTACTATGGTGTTGAATGCTGAGCTATAGTCAATGAACAGCATTCTTCCATAGGTATTCCTCTTGTCCAGATGGGATAGGGCAGTGTGCAGTGTGATGGCGATTGCATTGTCTGTGGATCTATTGGGGCGGTAAGCAAATTTTTTTTTTTTTTGAAGTTGGTCTAGGGTGACAGGTAAGGTAGAGGTGATATGATCCTTGACTAGTCTCTCAAAGCACTTCATGATGACAGAGGTGAGTGCTATGGGGCGATAGTCATTTAGTTAAGTTACCTTTGCTTTCTTGGGTACAGGAACAATGGTGGCCATCTTGCCCCATGTGGGGACAGCAGAATGGGATAGGGAGAGATTGAATATGTCTGTAAACACACCAGCCAGCTGGTCTGCACATGCGCTGAGGACGCAGCTAGAGATGCCGTCTGGGCCGGCAGCCTTGCAAGGGTTAACATACTTAAATGTCTTACTCACGTCGGCCATGGAGAAGGAGAGCCCACAGTCCTTGGTAGTGGGCCGTGTCGGTGGCACTGTGTTATCCTCAACGTGGGCAAAGAAGGTATTTAGCTTGTCCAGAAGGAAGACATCGGTGTAAGCGACGTGGCTGGTTTTCCTTTTGTATTCCGTGATTGTCTGTAGACCCTGCCACATACGTCTCGTGTCTGAGCCGTTGAATTGCGACTCCACTTTGTCTCTATACTGATGTTTTGCCTGTCTGATTGCCTTGTGGGGTGAGTAGCTATGCTATTTGTATTCTACCATATTCCCAGTCACTTTGCCATGGTTACATGCGGTGGTTCGTGCTTTCAGTTTTGCGCGATTGCTGCCATCTATCCACGGTTTCTGGTAAGGGTAGATTTTAATAAACACAATGGGCACAACATCTCCTATACACTTCCTGATGAACTCAGTCACCGTTTCAGTGTATTGGTCTACATTATTTTCGCAAGCTACCCGGAACATATCCCAGTCCGCGTGATCAAAACAATCTTGAAGCGTGGATTCCGATTGGTCAGACCAGCATTGAAATGTCCTTAGCACGGGTACTTCCTGTTTGAGTTTCTGCCTATAGGAAGGGAGGAGCAAAATGGAGTCGTGGTCAGATTTCCCTAAAGGAGGGCAGGGGAGGGACTTATAACCATTCCGGAAGTTCGAATAGCAATGGTCGAGAATTTTAGCAGCCCGAGTACAACAGTCGATATGTTGATAGAACTTCAGCAGCCTAGTCCTCAAATTTGCTTTGTTAAAATCCCCGGCTACAATAAATGCATCCTCAGGATATGTGGTTTCTAGTTTGCATAAAGTCCAGTAAAGTTCTTTGAGGGCCGTCGTGGTATCGGCTTGAGTGGGGATATACACGGCCGTGACTATAACCGAAGAAAATTAACTTGGGAGATAATACAGTCGGCATTTGATTGTGAGGTATTCTAGGTCGGGTGAACAAAAGGACTTGAGTTCCTGTATGTTACTACAATTACACCATGAGTCGTTAATCATGAAATACACACCTCTGCCCTTCTGCTTCCCGTGAGAGCTATTTATTTCTGTCTGTGCGATGAACTGAGAACCCATCTGGCTCGACCGATTTTGACAGAATATCCAGAGAGAATCATGTTTCCGTGAAACAAAGTATCTTACAGGCCCTGATGTCTCTGGAACGAAATCATTGCCCTGAGCTCGTCGACCTTGTTATCCAAAGACTGAACGTTAGCGAGTAATATACTTGGAAGCGGTGGGTGATGTGCGCGCCTCCTAAGTCGAACCAGCAGGCCGCTCCGAGTGCATCTCCTCTGCCGGCGATGTTTTGGGTCAGCTTGTGGAATCAGTTAAATTGCCCTGGGGAGAGCAAACCAAGGATCTGCTTCGGGAAAGTCCTGGTCGTAATGCTGGTGAGTTACCGCCGCTCTGATATCCAATAGTTTTTCCCGGCTGTATGTAATGATACAAAACACTTTCTGAGCTAATAGTGTAAAAAATAATACATTAAAAAACATCTTCGTCGGTGCCAGGTAGGAAAACGAATGTGAAGATATTTACATACACAGCCCTGATTGGCTGATAGGACGGTCTAGAGACCACCCTCTTACACAGGTGAACAGTCATTGGTTGATTATAAATCAGATCACATTGTGACGTCATGATGTGGGCCAAAACTTTCCATCACACCTGAACAGGATGAAATTCCAGACATTTTTTTCCAACAGCTCTTACACAAAAAGGGCATTATCATACTTTTCACAATTTCAGATTTTTATTTAGACCTCATAGTGTGCCGAAATATAATTTAAAAAATACAGGAAAATCATGCATTTAAATGGACTGCCCCTTTAAAATCTCATGGTAATTCCTCACTAATTTCTTGTCTGTTTCTTTGCACTTTGGCTTAAACAAAAAATGTACTACAGTGAAGGACAATTGTTAGAATCATTCATACACCAATTGAAATTATCCCTTTATTTAGGAAAGAGCATGGCAACCTTGCCTGAATACAGGTTCAGACGAATATGATTGTGGTGGTTGACAATAAGATAATGGGGCCATCCTTGAGTAAATATTGAGGTATCAAACTTTTGTAACGAAAAAATATATTAAAGCAAGTTTTTATATTCTTTATCGAATATTACCTTCAATAACAAGCCGAGGTTGATACGCTGCACTACTATTCTGTATGACAATCGAACAAGACCTTCCCAATGTGTCTGTCTGACATTTATTGTATACCCTCTTATCAGTTGAGAAAATATTGGATATGGCACAATGAAGTGGCGAAGATGCCCGTTAGTTGTATAACTCTTATATGACTCATATACTTTTGCCACTCAATATCAAACTCTGAAAGGGAGGAGAGAGAATAGTACATTGGTTATTACAATGCCTTATTGTGTTTTCACATTAGCGTATATTCTTTATTTTCAAGAGGTAATCATTCAATGTATACGTTTCCGCCATTAGTATCAAACAATACATATTTCATTTCAGATATGTCTGTCTGCCTATCTTCCTGATTTCTGAATTGTAATATAAAAATGTACCTATACAGACTTTGCAAATACTATCTGTTACCACTTAAAATGTCAGAGTGTGAGTACGTTTGTTGAAGAAATACTGCAATGCAGAATTGCAACAAAAAAAGTTAAAATGTATTTAAAACTGGCCATTGCTCTTATATAAAGACAACAATTGAATAACTGCTATAGAGAAAGTCACCCCAGTGGATAGTGCAAAAGGTATAATTCAACAATGAATAAGACAACAACAGTCAAATGAAAGGTCACATGAAATTGACAGTAAATCAATTAACTCAATGAGGTCTGCAGAGCCACCTTGTCTCTCTACTCCCTACAGAAACACAACACACCTCTTGTTTAAGGTGTGTTACAGAAATGATAGGCCGCGTGACATTCAAAAAAATATAGAAAAGGTCATTCAATTGTCATTGCGAAATGTAAATAATGACAAAACAAAACATGGCTCGAAAAATGATGCATTATGCAAATCCGCCAAGTATGTGGAAGGAATAGCAAATAGAAAATAGCAAAGAAATTCCAATTCAATATGTTGCTGGTAGGTCATATTAACAAAGCCTTTTTGACATGTAGGTTATTTTTGATTTGAAAAAAACATGTTTCGTTTATGTACATCACTACACTATCTTTCAGAACAATCGCTGTAGAATATTTTTCACAAGCTGAGGGTGAATATACACATGAGGGAGAGATTTAATTTACTTTATTTATGTTACCGTACTTATCTCCCAGAAATATAGGAATTCACAAGTACCGTTAAAAACAATATAGGTAATATAAGGTAAGGTCAGTTGAACATGAGAGAATGAGAGGTACAGAATCATAGGTCCAGTTTCGCACTTATCACGACAAACCAAGACCAAGTGAGAAATTAATTGAGAAATTAATAGGAAAATAGAGAAATACGAAAAGAGAAATGCCAACGTACTGGTGTGGTAGTGGGTAGCCAATGGTGTGGGCTGGAGCCGACATGGTGTGGGAACCAAAGGGCTGGTCAGTCATCGTCTCTTCGTCTGGCATCAAAATGGAGTCAGGCTTGGTGGACAGAGTAGGCCGGCTCCTTCAGCGAAAATACAGCAGAGACCTGGAACAACACACACATAAATCATTACAACCACATTGTGAACAGAGCAGAGAGTCTGTCTGACCCCCTGAAACCAGATACACACACACACACACCCAGACACACACACATACAACACACAGTCACAAACACGTCCCAATGTCGGTACACCCAAAAAAGAGTTCAGAAACTACTAGCGAAAAAAGCCCAAATACAACAGCACTGTTTAAACAAGAGAATATCGCCAAATCACCGGCAGAAAGTGAAGCTAAGATACTGTCTCCCTCTTTCTTTCTTCCTTCTTTCACCCTCCTGTCCCGCTGTCCTATCCTTAATAGCGGAGGTACAAAACCCAAACCCCCAAGATGGAGTTTGAAAAAATCTACGGCGAGCTAGAGACGGCGTAAGGTTGAATGCAGACGGTGAGATGTGGTCGAGGAGGAGCTGATGTAGCTGCACAGGGCTGGCTACAGAGAAAGTGGAATTTGTGACCATGCAAAGGAAAGGGTGGTGTTTTATTTTTTTGGGGGCGCTGCTTCATTCTGCCAGTTTTTTTTTTTTTTATCCCAGCAGGGTCCTTGGCTGCGGTTCTGACTCTCCTTAGCTGTGCCAAAATGTTGGACGTTTCCTTTTGTCTTAAACTCCCCTGAATTGAATCAAACAAGGGGATGACAAAAAGATATCGCAGGGGAAAAATTGACCCACAAATGTTAAAAACAGAGCAAAAGTTAGAGAAGAAAATAGCAGGGAAAGAAAGAGAGAGAGAAAGAGAGTGTAAGAAAGTACAATATCAAAAATAATAGAAGCTTAACAGAAGATTGAGAAGAAGAAAAAACTAAGATCTAAGGAAAAGTGAAGACTGAAAAGGACTGCTTTTCGCACCGGACTTTTCTCTGCAAACATGTCTCCCATCTCTCCCCAAACGCCAGCGAGCCAGCTGCCTAGCGAGTCTCCTCACCTCTCCTCCGCCCTCTCCATAACAGAGCAGCCTTCGCCTCAGCCCTAGCCTTTCCAATCTACGCCACGTAGTGAGAGACAGAGAGAGAGAGAGAGAGAGAGAGAGAGAGAGTGGAGAGAGAGAGAGAGAGAGAGAGAGAGAGAGAGAGAGAGAGAGAGAGTGAGAGAGAGAGAGAGAGAGAGAAAGCAGCCACTTTTTCTCTCCCCTTTCCAAAATGGCTGAGGGCCGGGGCCGGACAGAGACAGAGGGAGAGCTACAGCTAGCGGAGAGGGAGAGTAGCGCTCGTCACGAGAGGGCTGTCTCACCCCGCCTCACCCCTTCTCACCCTGCTGCTGCTGTAACAGAGCAACTCTCTCTCTCAGTCTCCTTCCTCACACACCCTTTGTCCCATTCACTCACTGTCAGGCCAGAGCAATGGCGCACAGTTGTGTCGTCACCCCATAGGAAGAAGCCTTAGTCAGCCTGGACCAGCCTGCCATGCAGGGAGGATGCTGCTAGTAGTGCCAGTAGTGCCTGGCTGTATGATGATGCTAGAATCTGGCAAAATATTATCTGCCTATTATCTGTCTGGCAGTTCCATGTAGCTAATCTCCACCTGATGCACTGATATGTCTTTCTGTCTGTCTGGTTTTGTGTCTTTCTCTGTCTGAATGTATAACCCATATCTTGAACCTTTTCAAACCTGTCCAGGTTAGGAAAAGCACAGAGATTCTGGATCAAGAGGGAGTCATTTCAGTGTCACACGTGCTAACACCCAATTTCTTCCCCATGTTTAGGGGGACATATTTACCAAGCTGATAAAATGTCGGCCGATACACATTTTCAACACGTGACACTTACAATTTAAAAACAATAAATAATAATAATATTTCATCAGTGTGTTTCTCTCTGTTTTGGTTTGGCAGTAAATCTGTAGCTACATGAAAACATGAAAATTGCAGACTAGTAGGCTAGGTTATTGTTCATCCACATTTTGGACATTTTCTATCAATTATAAATGTTCCGGCATTTTAAATGACTACCTCAAGACCTTAAAAATCCCATCTGTGCCATTTCAGTCTATTGGAAGGTATCTTTACATGTCTGAATGTAGTAACAGAAATGTTCTTCCAAAGACTCACTTGCCTTAACTATGCTCCAGTCCTTACAATGAATAGGCCTGAATTTAAATTATATTGAATGGCAAAATGTATGTTCCCTACAATACAATAAAAATACACTGTTATTTTGCAGGGAGCAGGGTCTAAAAAAATTGAAATAAATAGGAAAGTAAAATATATTTTTGTACACACACCATACATGAACCACACACACACACACACACACACACACACACACACACACACACACACACACACACACACACACACACACATATATATACAGCTGCGGAAAAAATTAAGAGACCACTGCAAAATTATCAGTTTCTCTGGTTTTACTATTTCTAGGTATGTGGTTGGGTAAAAATAAAATTTTTGTTTTATTCTATTAACTACTGACAACATTTCTCCCAAATTCCAAATAAAAATATTGTCATTTAGAGCATTTATTTGCAGAAAATGACAACTGGTCAAATTAACAAAAAATATGTAGTGTTGTCAGACCTCGAATAATGCAAAGAAAATAAGTTCATGTAAATTTTTAAACAACACAATACTAATGTTTTAACTTAGGAAGAGTTCAGAAATCAATATTTGGTGGAATAACCCTGATTTTATATCACAGCTTTTATGCGTCTTGGCATGCTCTCCACCAGTCATTCACATTAATGTTGGGTGACTTTATGCCACTCCTGGCGCAAAAATTCAAGCAGCTCGGCTTTGTTTGATGGCTTGTGATCATCCATCTTCCTCTTGATCACATTCCAGAAGTTTTCAATGGGGTTCAGGTCTGGAGATTGGGCTGGCCATGACAGGGTCTTGATCTGGTGGTCTTGATTGACCTGGCTGTGTGGCATGGCGCATTGTCCTGCTGGAAAAATCAATCCTCAGAGTTGGGGAACAATGTCAGAGCAAAAGGAAGCAAGTTTTCTTCCAGGCCAACCTTGTACGTGGCTTGATTCATGCGTCCTTCACAAAGACAAATCTGCCCGATTCCAGCCTTGCTGAAGCACCCCCAGATCATCACCGATCCTCCACCAAATTTCACAGTGGGTGCGAGACACTGTGGCTTGTGGGCCTCTCCAGGTCTCCGTCTAACCGTTAGACGACCAGGTGTTGGGCAAAGCTGAAAATTGGACTCATCAGAGAAGATGACCTTACTCCAGTCCTCTACTGTCCAATCCTTATGATCTTTTGCAAACCTCAGCCTGGCTCTTCTTTGCTTCTCATTGATGAAGGGCTTTTTGTAGCTTTGCACGACTTCAGCCCTGTCCCTAGGAGCCTGTTTCGAACCGTCCTCGCCGTGCACTTCAACCCAGCTGCCGTTTGCCATTCTTTTTGTAGCTCACTTGATGTCATCCTACGGTTGTTGAGTGACATTCGAATGAGTTGGCGGTCATCCCGGTCAGTAGAGTCGTTTTCGCCCTCTGCCAGTCTGTAGCTTTGTTGTCCCCAATGTTGACCTTGTTCTTAAGAACCGCCGTCTTTGAAATTTTAAGGATGGAAGCAACCTGACGCTCACTGTATCCCTCTGCCAGTAAAGCCAGAATTGAACCGTTCTTTTCCTCACTCAAAACGTTCCTTTTCAACTCTTTTGGCATGGTCAATAGTTATTTTTGATTAATATAACTTTTGAGGTACTATTAGCACTGTTTTTGCCATCCAGCTGGTCCTATTGCAAGAGGACAGTGATGACCACAGCAGTGGTTTTTATATTTTTCCTCGTTAAATAAGATTTGGTTAATGTGATCACCTAATCAGTACCTAATTCAGTAGAATGAGGTGTGCCTGTGTTGGAATTCAACACACACTGGAATGGAATGGCTGTCATACATGTAGAGATGCTGATTTAAGAATGATTGTGCAGTCGTCTCTTAATTTTTTCCACAACTGTATATACACACATATACATACACCCCCACCTACAAGTGAAATAACCTATTTTAAAGCAAAGTGTAAGGGAGAAGCTGGGTAAATAATAATGGGAGGTCTCTCTGTCACCCAGTCTGCCTGAGTCTGAGTCTGCCTGGCTGAGCCCTGCCAAGGGCCTGCTGTCTCCTCTCCTCCACAGCCACAGACTCACACAGCCACCACTTGAATCTCAATGAACACATTTGACTTTCAGGACACATATTGCCAAGTCCCCTGGCTGGCTGTCGCAGTGCCTAGACTAAGTCTCAAATGGTACCCCATCCCCCATAGGCCCTGGTCAACAGTAGTGCACTATATAGGGAATAGGGTGCCATTTGGGCAGGCTAGTCTACATGGAGAACTAAGGCCCGGCTCCCTCTGGAGCAGACGTCGGAACAAAGAGGGAGGCAGACATGGGCACAACCCCAGACTAAGGCCCCGTACAGCACTCCCTAGAACGTGCCAGAACCCCCAGAGCACAAAGGCCAACACCCCTTTGGGGAGAGGGGTGAGGGAGAGTTGGGAGAGAGGGTGGCAGATAGACATGGTCGGCACAACCCCAGACACCACTGAACCCCAAGAACCCCCTAGAACCACCCAGAATCCACAGGGAACAAAGACTAACACCCACCAGGACCCAGCCAACATCAAGGGGTAAGGGAGAGAAGGAGAGAAAATGAGAAAAGAGGGGTCAGAGACCCAAAAGGCCATAAACACTAGAAGCAATGAGTAATATACTGTAATATATTGTAATATATTGTGCAATAAATGAAATACCAGTGCTAACATGAGAATGCAAAAATTGGGCAGCAATAGTCCAACATTCTTTACAACTTAGGCTAACTATCAATGGGAAACCAGTCTGAAATTTTTTAACAGTGTTAGTACATTTTACATTTATTCAGAGTGAGTTACAGGAGCAATTAGGGTTAAGGGCCTTGCTCAAGGGCACATCAACAGATTTTTCACCTAGTCAGCTCGGGGATTTGAACCAGCAACCATTTGGTTACAGGGCCAATGCTCTTAACCGCTACCACACAGATATAATGTAAGAGCAACTTACTGTACAGTGTAATGTGGAGCAATTATACTGTTTCTTTAAAGCAGTCTTGTGTTCCTGTTACAGTCTTGTGTCCCAACTGGCACCCTATTCCCTATATAGTGCAATACTTTTGACTGATGAGTGCAGGTCTATCTTTGTTTTCCAACATGTCTCTCTGTGCTCTGAACTCTTTGTTCTTTCCGGTAACTGATGAGTCATGTCCACTGAGGCCCAGAGAGTGAACACACTGGTTACAACCACATAATAGAAAACAACTACGTCACAAAGACAGACAGACGCACAAAGACTAACGAACCATCACAACCAGGGAGAGGACAGTTATAAAAAATATATATATTAGATAATGATATAACCACAACTTCCAGGGATTTCAGATTTGAGAAAAAAATCTAAAAATTGTGAAACTATGACCAAAAAGTAAAGAAGAACTGGTTGTGTGATGGCAAAGCCATCTGTATCGAGTTTGTTAACTACTGTAGCTAGCTGCCTACTTTACCAAATGACACGCAACATCTGTTGGTAACGAAGCCAACATCCAGTTCTAGAAATCATGCTTGATTCTCTCTCTCTTGTTCTGTTCATTTACCCCTCCCTCATGCCCTCTCTAACTTCTTCCGTTGCTTGCCATATTATCCAAAACTCTAGCGCTCTTAACAGAAAAGTGAATTAGAGACAAAGGACGAGAGGACAGTAGAAAGCCAGTAAAGGGATAACACAGCTGCTTAACAACTTTGTTCCGTCATAGCCTCATCTCATCTCCTCTCTCTTTGCATGGTGATCTCTGTCACGGATTCAGCCGAGGCTGCTCCTCCTCCTTGCTCGGGCAGGCTTCTGCGTTCGTCGTCCCCGGAGTACTAGCTGCTGCCGATCGATGTTTCGGTGTTTGTCTTGTTTGGTCTTTATTGTTTACACCTGTTTCCCATTATGTTTTATTGTGTTCCCTTTATAACCCTCTGTTTCTCATTGTGTATTGTGTGTTATTGTTTTTGGTCTTTGCGGCAGTTGCCCATGTGTGAGGGTCTTGTTATTTCCCTCGCTGTTCGAGGTTGCCAGTGTACTTTGTTTTGTTGCACTGAATCCAGTAAAGTTTCTGCCAGTAGCTCGGTGTCCTGCTCTTGACTTCGCCTACCGCATACACGTCGCTTTGACAGAATAACGCACCTAATTGACATGGAGTCAGCAGGAGCGGCGGTGCCAGCTGGATCAATAGAAGAGCGCGTAGAACAACAAGCGGCTATGATCCAGGCTCTCGGCACCACCATGGAACAGGTGGTGAAAACTGTGGAGCGATGGGAAAGAAGAAGTTGGTCTACACCTCCTCCGTCGATACCACCACCATCAGCTATGCCCATCGCTTCATCTCCGGGGTCCAGTGGGATTCGACTCTCGCTCCCGAGGGCTTATGATGGCACAGCTGCCGGGTGTCAGGGTTTCCTGCTCCAGGTGGAACTCTACCTGGCAACCATCCAACCGGCGCCCTCGGGATACGAGAGCGTGTCCGCCCTCATCTCCTGTCTGTCCGGCAAGGCGCTGGAGTGGGCCAATGCCGAGTGGGGGGGAATAGACGCCGACACAGTCAACTATGCGGAGTTCACCCGCCGCTTCAGGGCAGTATTCGATCATCCACCAGAGGGTAAGGCGGCGGGTGAACGTCTATTCCACCTTCGACAGGGGAGGAGGAGCGCGCAGGAGTTCGCACTGGACTTCCGGACACTGGCTGCCAACGCGGGATGGAATGAGAGGGCCCTCATCGACCACTACAGATGTAGCCTGAGGGAGGACGTGCGTCGAGAATTGGCCTGCAGGGACACCAACCTAACCTTCGATCAACTGGTGGACATGTCGATTCGCTTGGACACCCTGTTGGCTACCCGCGGACGTCCAGACTCGGGGCCGTCCATTCCATCCCCCAGCACTTCCGAGCCGATCCCGATGGAGCTCGGAGGTGCTGTTACTAGGAGAGAGACCAGGAGAGAGGCCGTCCCCTGCACCAACTGTGGCCGCAGAGGACACACTGCTGGTCGGTGCTGGGGAGGGTCTCCTCGGAATCGAGGCAGTAGGCCGCGCACTGATGAGTCATTACAGGTGAGTAGGCGCCCAACTCAACCAGAGCTCCCTGTTGCGCATATGTGTATTAAAGTTGTGTTTCCCGAGGTTTCTCCTCATTCCCAGCATAAGGCGCTAGTCGATTCAGGCGCAGCTGGGAATTTTATCGACCGCCATTTCACCCATAAGTTAGGGATTCCTATAGTTTCAGTGGATGTGCCCTTCCCTATTCATGCCCTAGATAGTCGCCCTTTGGGGTCTGGGTTGATTAGGGAGGTCACGGCGCCGCTCAGGATGAAAACGCAGGAGGGCCATGAGGAGATAATTCGATTGTATTTGATTGACTCTCCTGCGTTTCCCGTGGTGCTGGGGCTTCCCTGGTTGACGTCTCATGACCCCAACATTTCATGGCAACAGAGGGCTCTCAAGGGATGGTCTGATCAGTGTGTCGGGAGGTGTGTGGGTGTTTCCGTAGGGGCCACGACGGTGGAAAGTCCGAACCAAGTTCCCACCATGCACATTCCACCTGAATATGCCGATTTTGCTCTCGCCTTCTGTAAAAAGAAGGCGACTCAATTACCACCCCATCGACAGGGGGATTGTGCGATAAACCTCCAAGTAGGCGCTGCGCTACCACGTAGCCATGTGTATCCTCTGTCTCAGGAGGAGACGGCGGCTATGGAAACCTATGTCGCCGAATCGCTGAGACAGGGATACATACGGCCGTCCACTTCCCCTGCGTCCTCAAGTTTATTTTTTGTGAAGAAGAAAGATGGGGGTGTACGCCCGTGTATTGACTACCGTGGTCTCAATCAGATCACCATCAAATATAGCTATCCTCTCCCTCTGATTGCTAGTATGACGGAGTCATTACACGGGGCGCGATTCTTCACAAAATTGGATCTCAGGAGCGCGTACAACCTGGTGCGCATTAGGGAGGGAGATGAATGGAAGACAGCATTCAGTACCATCTCGGGTCACTATGAGTACCTCGTCATGCCATATGGGTTAATGAATGCTCCTTCAGTCTTCCAATCGTTTGTGGATGAGATTTTCCGGGACTTACATGGACAGGGTGTAGTGGTGTATATTGATGACATTCTAATATACTCCGCTACCCGCGCAGAGCATGTGTCCCTGGTTCGTTGGGTGCTTGGTAGGCTGTTGGAGCATGACCTATATGCAAATGCGGAGAAATGTCTGTTCTTCCAGGAGTTCATCTCCTTCCTGGGACACCGGTTGTCCGCGTCAGGGGTGGAGATGGAGATTGACCGTGTTTCAGCCATGCGCAATTGGCCTACTCCCTCCACAGTGAAGGGGGAGCAGCGGTTCTTGGGTTTTGCCAAATACTACCGGAGGTTTATCCGGGGCTTTGGGCAGGTAGCAGCTCCCATTACCTCTCTGCTAAAGGGGGGTCCGGTGCGTCTGCAGTGGTCGGCTGAGGCAGACAGGGCTTTTGGGCATCTGAAGGACCTGTTTACCTCGGCTCCGGTGCTGGCGCATCCGGATCCCTCTTTGGCGTTCCAAGTTGAGGTGGATGCATCCGAGACTGGGATCGGTGCTGTACTGTCTCAGCGCTCGGGTACGCCACCTAAACCCCACCCCTGTGCTTTATTTTCTAAGAAGCTCAGTCCGGCGGAGCGCAATTATGATGTGGGGGACAGGGAGCTGTTAGCTGTGGTGCAAGCCCTGAAGGTGTGGGGGCATTGGCTTGAGGGGGCTAAACACCCTTTTCTCATTTTGACTGACCATCGTAACCTGGAGTACATCTGGGCGGCGAGGAGGCTGAACCCTCGCCAGGCTAGGTGGGCTATGTTTTTCACCCGATGTGTGTTTACGCTCACCTATAGACCAGGGTCACAGAACGCTAAGGCAGACGCCCTGTCCCGACTATATGACACAGAGGAGAGGTCCATTGAGCCTACTCCCATACTTCCGGAGTCTTGTCTGATGGCACCGGTGGTATGGGAGGTTGATGCGGACATCGAGCGGGCGTTACGTACCGATCCTACTCCCCCACAGTGTCCAGAGGGTCGGAAGTACGTGCCGCTCGAGGTTCGTGATCGATTAATATATTGGGCTCACATGTCACCTTCCTCTGCCCATCCTGGTATTGGACGGACAGTGCACTGCCTTAGTGGAAAGTGCTGGTGGCCCACTTTGGCTAAGGACGTGAGGGTATATGTTTCCTCCTGCTCGGTGTGCGCTCAGTGTAAGGCGCCTAGACACCTACCCAGAGGGAAATTACAACCCCTACCCGTTCCACAACGACCGTGGTCTCACCTCTCGGTGGATTTCGTCACGGACCTTCCCCCCTCCCAGGGGAATATGACGATCTTGGTCGTTGTTGATCGGTTTTCAAAGGCCTGCCGTCTCATTCCTATGCCAGGTCTCCCTACAGCCCTACAAACTGCTGACGCCCTGTTTACACACGTCTTCCGGCACTATGGGGTACCTGAGGATATAGTGTCTGATCGGGGTCCCCAGTTCACCTCTAGAGTCTGGAGGGCGTTTATGGAAAGTCTGGGGGTCTCGATTAGCCTTACCTCAGGGTTTCACCCCAAGAGTAACGGGCAGGTGGAGAGAGTGAACCAGGATGTGGGTAGGTTTCTGAGGTCCTATTGCCAGGACCGGCAGGGGGAGTGGTCGGAATATGTCCCCTGGGCAGAAATAGCCCAAAACTCACTTCGCCACTCCTCAACTAACCTTACGCCTTTTCAGTGTGTGCTAGGTTATCAGCCGGTCCTGGCACCTTGGCATCAGAGCCAGATCGAAGCCCCTGCGGTGGACGAGTGGTTTCGGCGCTCGGAGGAAACCTGGAACGCTGCGCATGTCCATCTAAAGCGAGCGATCAGGCGGCAAAAAGCGAGCGCAGATCGCCACCGCAGTGAGGCTCCGGTGTATGCACCGGGAGTTCGGGTCTGGCTCTCGACCCGAAACCTGCCCCTTCGCCTGCCCTGCCGGAAGCTGGGTCGGCGGTTTGTGGGGTCATTTAAAGTCCTGAGGAGATTGAACGAGGTATATTATAGGTTACAACTGCACATTAATTACCGCATTAACCCCCTGTTCCATGTGTCTCTCCTCAGGCCAGTAGTAGCTGGTCCACTCCAGGAGAGTGAGGTACGAGAGGCTCCTTCGCCACCGCTGGACATCGAGGGGGCTCCGGCGTACTCAGTCCGTTCCATCTTGGATTCGAGGCGTCGGATGGGGGGCCTGCAGTATCTCGTGGAATGGGAGGGGTACGATCCGGAGGAACGGTGCTGGGTCCCTAGGAGGGACATCCTAGATCCCTCCATGTTGAGGGATTTCCACCGGAGTCATCCGACTCGCCCTGCTCCGCGTCCTCCTGGCCGTCCCCGAGGCCGGGGTCGGCGCACGGCTTGAGCCGCGCGTCAAGGGGGGGTACTGTCACGGATTCAGCCGAGGCTGCTCCTCCTCCTTACTCGGGCAGGCTTCGGCGTTCGTCGTCCCCGGAGTACTAGCTGCTGCCGATCGATGTTTCAGTGTTTGTCTTGTTTGGTCTTTATTGTTTACACCTGTTTCCCATTATGTTTTATTGTGTTCCCTTTATAACCCTCTGTTTCTCATTGTGTATTGTGCGTTATTGTTTTTGGTCTTTGCGGCAGTTGCCCATGTGTGCGGGTCTTGTTATTTCCCTCGCTGTTTGAGGTTGCCAGTGTACTTTGTTTTGTTGCACTGAATCCAGTAACGTTTCTGCCAGTAGCTCGGTGTCCTGCTCTTGACTTCGCCTACCGCATACACGTCGCTTTGACAATCTCATCTACTGCCTCTCCTACAGACAGACAGTCTTGGAGCATTGTTGCCTGTATCTGAGAGACCGTCTTGGAGCACTGTGCGCCATGTAGCGAAGACTGGGTTGATACCATCTTGGAGTACTACAAGGATAACGTTGCATCTCCTTTAAGTTGGTGGAAGCTCAGTTGTCACTAGTTTTTGTGTTTCAAAGCACTTCATTTTAATAGTGTACTGCCTGTAGCTAAGACTGGAGACTGGGTTAGAGAAGTCAACTTAATAAAGGACCTGACTGAGATCAGTTGTTTCAGTTTAGACCAAATTAAAGAGGTAAAGGCTTTTGTGTTTGACATGGTCCTTAAAACCTGTTAAATTTTTGGGTCAGGAAATAGAAAGTGATATACAATGAACACAAATTAAAATGCAACATGCACATTTTACTAAATTACAGTTCATATAAGGAAATCAGTCAATTGAAATAAGATCATTAGGCCCTGATCTATGGATTTCACATGACTGGGAATACAGATACGCATCTGTTGGTCACAGATACACTACATGAACAAAAGTATGTGGACATCTCATTCCAAAATCATGGGCATTAATATGGACTTGGTCCCCCCTTTCCTGCCATAACAGTCTCCACTGGTCTGGGAAGGCTTTCCACTAGATGTTGGAACATTGCTCCGGGGACTTGCTTTCATTCAGCTACAAGAGCATTAGTGAGGTCGGGCACTGATGTTGGGCGATTAGGCCTGCTCACAGTCTGTGTTCCAATTCATCTCAAAGGTGTTTGATGGGGTTGAGGTCAGGGCTCTGTGCAGGCCAGTCATGTTCTTCCACACCAATCTCAACAAAACATTTCTCTATCGACCTCGCTTTGTGCACGGGGGCATTGTCATGCTGAAACAGGAAAGGGCCTTCCCCAAACTGTTGCCACAAAGTTGGAAGCAGATAGTCATCTAGAATGTCATTGTATCCTGTAGCATTAAGATTTCCCATCACTGGAACTAAGCGGCCTAGCCCGAACCATGAAAACAGCCCCTGCCCATTATTCCTCCTCCACCAAACTTTACAGTTGGCACTATGCATTCGGGCAGGTAGTGTTCTCCTGGCATCCGCCAAACCCAGATTTGTCATCAGACGGCCAGATGGTGACGTGTGATTCAATACTCCAGAGGACGAGTTTCCACTGCTCCAGAGTCCAATGACAGCGAGCTTCACACCACTCCAGCCGACGCTTGGCATTGCGCATGTTGATCTTAGGCTTGTGTGCGGCTGCTCGGCCATGGAAAGCCAACTGACGTTGCTTCCAGAGGCAGTTTGGAACTCGGTAGTGAGCGTTGCAACCGAGGACAAAATATTTTTACGCGCTAAGTGCCTTAGCACTCGCCGATCCCTTTCTGTGAGCTTGTATGGCCTACCACTTCGCGGCTGAGCCGTCGTTGCTCCTAGACGTTTCCACTTCATAATAACAGCACTTACAGTTGACCGGGGCAGCTCTAGTAGAGCAGAAATTTGATGAACTGACTTGTTGGAAAGGTGGCATACTATGACGGTGCCATGTTGAAAGGCACTGAGCTCTTCAGTAAGGCCACTCTACTGCCAATGCTTGTCTATGGAGATTGCATGGCTGTGTGCTCGATGTTATACACCTGTCAGCAACAGGTGTGGCTGAAATAGCCAAATTCACTAATTTGAAGGGTTGTCCACATACTTTTGTATATATAGTGTACTTTAAAAAAGGTAGAGGTGTCGATCAGAAAACCAGGTAGTATCTGGTGTGATCATCATTTGCCTCATGCAGCGCGACACATCTCCTTCGCATAGAGTTGATCAGGCTGTTGATTGTGGCTTGTGGAATGTTGTCCCACTCCTCTTCAATGGCTGTGCGAAGTTACTGGATATTGGCAGGAACTGGAACACGCTGTCGTACATGTCGATCCAGAGCATCCCAAACATGTTCAATGGGGTGGTCTGGTGAATATGCAGGCCATGGAAGAACTGGGACATTTTCAGCTTCCAGGAATACATCTTTACGACATGGGGCTGTGCATTATCCTGCTGAAACATGAGGTGATGGCAGTGGATGAATGGCACGACAATGGGCCTCAGGACATCTTCACGGGATCTCTGTTCATTCAAATTGCCTTCAATAAAATGAAATTGTGTTCGTTGTCTGTAGCTTATGCCTGCCCATACCATAACCCCACCGCCACAATGGGGCACTCTGTTCACATCAGCAAATCGCTCGCCCACACGACGCCAAACACCGTCTGCCATCTGCCCTGTATAGTTAAAACTGCGATTCATCCGTGAAGAACACACTTCTCCTGCATGCCAGTGGCCATCGAAGGTGAGCATGTGCCCCTATGAAGTCAGTTACGACGGCGAACTGCAGTGAGGTCAAGACCCTGGTGAGGACGACGAGCATGCAGATGAGGTTCCTTGAGATGGTTTCTGACAGTTTGTGCAGAAATTCTCCGGTTGTGCAAACCTACAGTTTCATCAGCTGCCCGGGTGGCTCATCTCAGATGATCCTGCAGGTGAAGAAGCCGGATTTGGAGGTCCTGGGCTGGCGTGGTTACACATGGTCTGTGGTTGTGAGGTCGGTTGGACGTACTGCCAGATTATTTTAAAGTGATAATGCCAGAGAAGCTGGTGTTTGGAGGATATATTGGCACATCTCGGGCCGGCAAACCGTGCCAATATATCGTCCAAACACCGGCTTCGAGGGCATTATCACTTTTATACAACCGGTTACGAACATATTCAAATAATGATTGACATATTTTCATTAAAAACATTATTTTGATTAATTTATTCATACTATTTCATCCTTCCAGAAGATATCGTTCCGACACAAATCTAGGGTTGCTACCGAAGCCGGCTGGTCATTCATTCTTTTTGTTCTGTATCTATGGACGCTACCCAGTCGTTCAGTCTTTTTGTTCTGTATCTATGGACGCGACGCAGTCATTCGTTCTAAATGTTTTGTTGCAGTCGTTCGTTCTAAATGTTCCATTGCCATACTGGCTGGCAACGTTCTTATCTCTTGCTTGCTAGCTAGCCAACTATAGCTAACTTACAGTCACGTTCAACCAGAATAACAGCAAAGTAGTAGCTGCATTTGCATTTGTTTAAGCTATTTTCTAGTGACATTTATTTCGATACATCCATAACTATGAGCTAATAAGGAGCGATTTCACCTGGCATAGAAAATGTGCTCACTCCTCAGGACATTGTTGTTCAGAGGAGCTAGCCAACAACACAGCTAAAACAATCACTTCAAACTGAAGCTGGAAAGACTGCAAACTAGCTGTATATATCCATAAAAATGATGCCAGTTGATTCATGATTTCAATTGGTTGAGAAACGCGGCCTGCCTGCCTGTCTCATCCCAACTCCCGACACGTTCATTACTATGGGACAGCTGGAGATCGAATTTGAGTATTGAAACAATGTTGCAAATGTCGAAGAGACAGACAGCAAGGTTTATACAAATCTCCGCTGTTGAAAACTAAATGTTAGTCTAAAAGAAATGTGAGATAATTTATAGATGCTTTTTATAGTGGAGATCAAGTTTATAAATAGCCTGGCTAGGCTGATGAGACAGTGGATTGCACAGTCAGATGGAACAGAGTCAATAGGCATTTTAAAGTCATAGATTTAGCCGGTGGTAACTTGTGGAATAGACACCGGCTGGAATGTGGTTTTAACCAATCAGCATTCAGGATTAGACCCACCCGTTGTATATAAAACGACATTGGAGGCGGCTTATGGTAGAACAATGAACATTAAATTATCTGGCAAGAGCTCTGTTGGAGATTCCTGCAGTCAGCACACCAATTACACAATATCTAAAAACTTGAGACATCTGTGGCATTGTGTTGAATGACAAAACTGCACATATTAGAATGACCTTTTATTGTCTCCAGCACAAGGTGCACCTGTGTAATGATCATGCTGTTTAATCATCTTCTTGATATGCCACACCTTTCGGGTGGATGGATTATCTTGGCAAAGGAGAAATGGTAACTAACAGGGTTGTAAACAAATGTGTGCACAAAATTTGAGATAAATAAGCTTTTTGTTCGTATGAAACATTTCTGGGATCTTTTATTTCAGCTCATGAAACATGGGACCAACACTTTACATTTATTTTATTTATATTTTTGTTAAGTGTATCATTTGAAAGCTACAGCCCTTGTCTTTTTGGAAATTGAACTTAAATCTTAATACTGGCAATGTCATAAGAATCTTCTGTAGTAGTCACATTGTTTCTGACACCTTTATCAGAATCCCACAGTTCCTACCTTTCTAAGAGTACCAAGCATATGTTTGTAGGATTTGTAGTTTTGAAACCTAAATGTACTTTATGAGGGTAGTATACAATATTACGAGTCGTTTAGAAAATGCCACCAGAGGGCGCCATAGATCATGAGCCTTACTGGACTCATCAGGACAGAGTAGATATTGTCTGTCTCTTTATTTTAATATGTCCTTATGGATATGCAACACATGCACATCAAAATCAATTAGTTAGCACCTCTCAAGGAATAAAGTAGAGCGATAATGTGTGTGCATGCGTGCGGGCGTGCGGGCGGGCGTGCATGCATGCACATGCTCTCTTCCTGGGTTCTGGCAAAATTAAGGCAGTTATACAATTTTAAAAACATTACAATACATTCATAACAGATTTCACAACACACCATGTGTGTGCCCTCAGGCCCCTACTCCACTACCATATATCCACAACACAAAATGTGTACGTGTGTGTAGAGTGCGTATGTTATCATGTGTGTGTATGCATGTGTATACTGCTTCCACCCGCTCTCCCCCTCTCCCCCATTCAGTTATTCTGCTCATGCACTCCTGCGGCACCCTTTCTCCACTCCTCCTACTAATCCACACGTCAGACAGCCTGGGATGCCATTTCTCGCCAGCCACTCCCACAATGCATTGCTTCTACTCCAGCTTTCTCTGTCTGGGCCAGGGTCTGGACACGGCACACACACACACACACACACACTTTATTTGGAGTGTCCCCCGTAGATGGTCTACAGATGCACAAACTATCAACTGCAACTGTGGACAGGCCTCCAATGATGGACAAGCCGGTCACAGGCTAAATCTACACACGACTTCCACCAATAGTAGTAAGTCTGGGCAGGCACAGACAGACTACAATATCCGCTTAGTCCAATATTGAAGTTGGAGTTGACAATAGATTGGCTAGATGTTCCAATTCCTCCACTATCTCCAGTTGCCATTGACTAGGATAAAAGCATACATTTAAACTCTAATAACGATACTAAGTTCTGTTGGCTTTGTTGTTTTGTCTCCGAAAATATGTGGGGAAAAAAGCACCCATTCGAGCTCCCAAAAGCACATTGTCGAGAACTAGTGGAGAAATTCAGTGAAATTCTTCTCCTCTTGACTGCCAGTTTAAAAGAAGAACCCTGACACCCCAAAATATCAAGAGTATACTCCACCCACAGAATTATATCTTTGTGATGTGATGTTCATCCTACAGTGCTTTTTATAGTTTAAAAACACATTGATTGATTTTCTTGTTAACTACAGACTATTCTTCCAGATGCTTCCAAAAACAAACTAGCCCAAAAAGGTGAGAGACAACACCAGGGAGGGAGGGAGGGTGAGAGAGGAAGGAAGGGAGATCTAAAGGTTGTAAGAAGGGGGGACCTAATTACTATATTAATCCGTTTGTAATTTCTATTCATCTACAGGAGCCGGTGCCTTGGTGTTAATCACTCTGAAAACAATGCTGCTGCTGCTGCCAAGACTACAGCAATATTAACACATCATATCTCACATGACAGGCAGACAGGGAGAGGAGAGAGAGAGAGAGAGAGGCAGAGAGAGAGTGTCTGAGAGAAAAGAGAAAGACAGAGAGAGAGAGGTGGGGGGGGAGAATGGGCAAAGAGAGAAAGAGAAGGAGCGTGTGAGTGTGAGAGAGAGACAGAGAGACAAACAGATGGAGAGAGATGGAGAGTGAGAGAGAGGCAGAGAGAGAGAGAGTGTGAGAGAAATAGATATACAGAGAGGGATAGAAGAATATAGAGATAGCCTGCCTGTGAAGCTGTGAGGGAGAGTCAAGCCCTGATGAAGAAATGCAGGGATTTGCAGTGAAATTAAACGGACTAATGCCATTAATCTAGCCAATGGAGCAGCTCCACTTTGGGAGAGGGGGAGAGGAAAGGGAGAGGGAGAAGGGGAGGATGATAGGAAGGAACAGAAGAGGGATGGAGGAGGTAGGGGTCCCTGGGACTTGTAGAGGATTGCATTTCTCTTTCATGGGATGACAGTGTTCTGTAGGCAGGATGGAGGAGAATGGAGGATAAGTACCTGGAGACAATTTGGGACATGAAACACTCCTGTCTTGGAGTTTACTCTCTCTCTCTCTCTCTCTCTCTCTCTCTCTCTCTCTCTCTCTCTCTCTCTCTCTCTCTCTCTCTCTCTCTCTCTCTCTCTCTCTCTCTCTCTCTCTCTCTCTCTCTCTCTCTCTCTCTCTCTCTCTCTCTCTCTCTCTCTCTCTCTCTCTCTCTCTCTCTCTCTCTCTCTCTCTCTCTCTCTCTCTCTCTCTCTCTCGTTACATTTCAGCTGAGGGGTTGGAGATTGCCCACAGAGGCTCTTTTCAGACACCCGTCTCCTGTCTGTCTGTCTGTCTGTCTGTCTGTCTGTCTGTCTGTCTGTCTGTCTGTCTGTCTGTCTGTCTGTCTGTCTGTCTGTCTGTCTGTATGTCTGTCATCTATCTGTCTGTCTGTCTATCTGTCATCTATCTGTCGGTCTGTCTGTCCCTACTGTCGTCTCCCCCTCCCTCCGCTTCTCCCCCTTGTCTCTCTCCTCCCCTCCTCTCTCTCTCTCTCTGTTTAATTTTGAACCCTGCTCTGGTAGACAGGGATGGAGAGAGTAGGGAGAGAGAGCAGAAAGAGAGGGGTAGCTCCATGGTTACCTGGCATCGGGCCATCTCATTACACCGCCAATTGATTCTGGCCTGCCGCCACATCCGTTCCCCCTCCCTCCCTCCTCCCCACTGAACCCCCAAACCCCCCACCAGCCAGCCAGCCACCTTCCCATCATGCACCTTGCTCAGACTGACTGCAGTGCGGGAGGAATTCAGAGCTCACACACACATACCAAACACCACACACAAAAACACAAATTTAGTTCACAGAGACACTAACCCGTCTCACTCACAGTCTCACAAAGCTCAGAATCCACAGAACAGGCAAACAAACGCAAATATACAGTGAGCAAGCTTTTGCCAAAAGAGTGATAAAACCAATTGCACCCCCCAAAATGTCACAAATCACCATATTGTGTACAGAGGTGTCAGAGGCAACTGGTAACATTTCCCTTTGATCTGAGAATGAGCTAAACAGATGAGATACTTGAATGCCCAGATTATCTTAAAAGTTCAAGCAGATAAGCCTCTTCTTCTTACAGAATGAACCAACAGCAGGGTACTTGCATCCTAGAGATAACAGTCCATTGAAAAGCTTTAGCAGCCATTGCATCCCTGTGTACATAACTACAAAATACAGGTACTACTACTACTGCTACTACTACTACTACTAATAATAATAATAATAATATATGCCATTTAGCAGACACTTTTATCCAAAGAGACTTACAGATGTGGTATCTTAAATTGATCACTCTGTTGTTGCAGAGAATTGTCAGGCGCCGCAGGAAATGCAAATGAGCCTCGTGATTTACATAAATTTACTGAAAACCTGCAGTTCTCTCTCTCTCACTAGATCTCACACCTAAACCTTATGCCTACTATAGCTTATCAAAACAAATTTATGTTCTAAATTGTCACTTTGAAGAACCCATTTTGGTTCCAGTTAGAACCCTTTTGGGTTCCATGTAGGAGACTTTCCACAGAGGGTTCTACATGGAACCCAAAAGGGTTCTATGTGGAACCAAAAAGGGTTCTCCCTGGAACCCAAAATGATTATCCTATGGGGACAGCTGAAGAACTCTTTTGGAAACATTTTTTCTAAGAGTATATGCAACCAAGATGCTTGGGAGAGAAAGGATTCTCTGCTTTAACTTACACATAAACCTTGAGACCAAACATCCAGTTCCATAAACTGTACAACACACTGCATGGATTGTTAGACACTGCATAATCTCTCGTGGACAGACGCATGTAACAGAACTGGTATCGTAGCATCTGTCAACAGACTTTGGGATGCGATGACCAACCAACGACCCCGTGCGCAGGATCATTTGGGCAGATCACGATTTCACAGGTGTTCGTATATTTCGATTTTGCAAGGGGGAAGGGACATTTGGCCCATAGAACTGCCCGTAACTTGCAAAGAGAGGTTGGTGGAGTCACCACCCTGCTTCCGCTCCTCGTTCTAGTATCTTTTCTAATACCTCTGCCCCCAGAACTTAACCGAGCATCTGATGGAATTCCACAATATTTTAGTTCTGGGTTTGGGAGATTAGACACTGCATGGACTGAATGGATTGTTAGTAGACAGAAAGAGCTCAAACAAGAACCAGACCATTCTCCATACACAGCGCCATCTTTTTTTCGCAAGCCAATTGAACCAATCACAGGCCAGCCACTGTGACACATATCCATCAAATGTATTTATAAAGCCCTTTTTACACCAGCAGATGTCCCAAAGTGCTCTACAGAAACCCCAAACAGCAAGCAATGCAGATGTAGAAGCACGGTGGCTAGAAAAAAACTCCCTAGAAAGGCAGGAACCTAGGAAGAAACCTTGAGAGGAACCAGGCTCTGAGGGGTGGCCAGTCCTATTCTGGATGTGCCGGGTGGAGATTATAAGAGTACATGGCCATTTAAGGCCAGATTGTTCTTCAAGATGTTCAAACGTTCATAGATGACCAGCAGGGTAGAATAATAATCACAGTGGATGTAGAGGGTGCAACAGGTCAGTACCACAGGAGTTAATTTCAGTTGGCTTTTCATAGCCGAGCATTCAGAGGTCGAGACAACAGGTGCGGTAGAGTGAGAGAGAGATCATTACTATTTTCATGAATGTGTCAAGAGATACAGGATTTAAAAACTTGAGTGTTTCCATTGATCCTAGGTCCTGGCAGTTCTGTGCAGAATCAGGACAACTGAGCTTTGGAGAAATACGCAGATTCAAAGTGGAGTCCGTAATTTGCTCTCTAATGATCATGATCTTTTCATTGAAAAGTTCATGAATTTATCACTGCTGAAGTGAAAGCTATCCTCTCTTGTTGAATGCTGGATTTTAGTTAGCTTTGCGACAGTATCAAAAATAAATGTTGGATTGTTCTTATTCTCCTCAATTAGGTTGGAAAAATAGGATGATCGAGCAGCAGTGATATTGCGCGGTACTGTCTTTCAAATAAAATAAAATAAAATAAGGTGTAGACCTTACAGTGAAATGCTTACTTACAAGCCCTTAACCAACAATGCCATTTTAAGAAAGAATAAAATAAAATAAAGTAACAAATTATTAAAGAGCAGCAGTAAAATAACAATATCGAGGCTATATACAGGGGGTACCGGTACAGAGTCAATGTGAGGGGGCACCTGTTAGTCGAGGTAATTGAGGTAATATGTACATGTAGGTAGAGTTATTAAAGTGACTATGCATAGATAATAAACAGAGAGTAGGTATAAATAGTCTGGGTAGCCATTAGATTAGATGTTCAGGAGTCTTATGGCTTGGGGGTAGAAGCTGTTTAGAAGCCTCTTGGACCAAGACTTGGCGCTCCGGTACCGCTTGCCGTGCGGTAGCAGAGAGAATAGTCTATGACTAGGGTGGCTGGAGTCTTTGACAATTTTTAGGGCCTTCCTCTGACACCGCCTGGTATAGAGGTCCTGGATGGCAGGAAGCTTGGCCCAAGTGATGTACAGGGCCGTACGCACTACCCTCTGTAGTGCCTTGCGGTCGGTGGCTGAGCAATTGCCATACCAGGCAGTGATGCAACCAGTCAGGATGCTCTCGATGGTGCAGCTTTAGAACCTTTTGAGGATCTGTGGACCCATGCCAAATCATTTCAGTCTCCTTAGGGGGAATACGTTTTGTTGTGCCCTCTTCATGACTGTCTTGGTGTGCTTGGACCATGTTAGTTTGTTGGTGATGTGGACACCAAGGAACAACCTGTTCCACTACAGCCCCGTCGATGAGAATGGGGGTGTGCTCAGTCCTCTTTTTTTTCCTGTAGTCCACAATCATCTACTTTGTCTTGATCACGTTGAGGGAGAGGTTGTTGGCCTGGCACCACACGGCAAGGTCTCTGACATCCTCCCTATAGGCTGTTTTGTTGTTGTCGGTGATCAGGCCTACCACTGATGTGTCATCGGCAAACTTAATGGTGTTGGAGTCATGCCTGGCCATGCAGTCATGAGTGAACAGGGAGTACAGGAAGGGACTGAGCATGCACCCCTGAGGGACCCCCATGTTGAGGATCAGCGTGGCAGATGTGTTGTTACCTACTGTAGTGGCTTCCTTTCCTCTTTACCATAGCCACTGCCCTAGCCTGAAGCGGGGTTGTTTCGGACGCATACAGTCCACACTCAACGTTTCCAAACGGCCAAACATTCAATGAGATCCAGGGATATAGTGCAACAAAAAATGTTTATTCTTCTTATCTAACAAAAAGGTATTCTCCAATCAACTTAAAGCAGAGATTACTTGAAATGCAAATACATAATATAATATGACCTGTCTGTCTGTATTTCTGTATGTCTATATGGTCAAAAAACTATACCGCTCCCGCATCTAGCAAGGACTCCTCCCCCGAAGGCCCAACTTCCTGCCTTTATACTAACACAATTAACACAGTACAATGAATGGGCAAGAGGGGGGCCAAAAACTGAGTTACACTAATAACAAATGAATATATCTCAATCCGATAAATAAATCATAAAGGTACGTACCTAATATTTCATCATATACATTAATATTTAATATATTTACACAAATGTACATGGAGCTCAGTATGTTCAGTCTTTTATACAAAATATTCCCAAATCGGCTCTAACATACCGGCCCCTAATTGTTGACTGCACTGAATGCACAACAATTACTTAATATTCAAATGTAGAGCCAATACAAAAACATTCTATACCAGAGCACCATTACAGTTCATAGCTATATACAAATATACAAGGTGCCATATAGGAAAATAGTCCATAGATCTCAGTCTGAGTTGAAGTGTAAAGGTGTTCAACTTCCAAAAAATGTCAAGAGTTTGACGTCCAAAAATGTATGACATCAAAGAATGTAAGAGTACGACATCAACGAATCAGAGGTGCACGTGATTCAAAGATGGAGCACTGTGTGTGTGTGTGTGTCTCACTTCGTCGCCTCAAGGAGCAGACAGAGTTTATTGATAGGTCTCTGTAGGATATTGGTCTTAGTCTTAACCATGACGCTCCGGACAAGACCTTTGGCCCCTGGCAAAGCCTTCACCACACGCCCCATTAGCCAAGAGTTCCTTGGGGCGGTGTCATCGACGATGACCACAAGGTCACCAGGACTGAAGTTTCTCTTAGTTTTGTTCCACTTGTTCCGCTCCTGCATAAGTGGAAGATACTCCCCTGATCCATCTCTTCCAGAAGAGGTCAGTGATATATTGTACTTGCTTCCATCTCCTTCTTGAGTATAGGTCACTTCTCTGGAATAGTCCTGGTGGCAGGACTGGCTTTGCTTTCAGATGAAGCAGATGGTTCGGAGTCAGGGGTTCTAGATCGTTAGGGTCATTTGTTACAGTAGTGATTGGTCTGTCGTTCATAATCGCCTCAACTTCACACAAGGCTGTCTGCAAAGCCTCATCATCCAGTACTTGCTCTTTAAGGACTGAATAGAGGATCTTTTTCACCAGTCGGATCAACCTCTCCCATACCCCCCCATGGTGGGCTCCAGAGGGAGGGTTGAATGACCATGTCACTCCTTCCTTCAGTAATTTATTTTGAATCTTGTTGTGATCCAGCTCTTTCAGAGCTTCTCCTAGCTCTCTGTGTGTTCCAACAAAGTTGGTGCCATTGTCTGTTCTGATACTTGTTACTGGGCCCCTTCGACAGATGAACCTGCGCAGGGCATTGATGCAGGAATCAGTATCCAGATAACTAGCAACTTCTAGATGGACAGCTCGACTCACAAGGCAAGTAAAGATCACTCCATACCGCTTCACATGAACGCGGCCTCGCTTCACCTCTATGGGGCCAAAGTAATCTATGCCCACATGGGTGAAAGGCGGCAAATCAGGTGCTACCCGATCTTGTGGAAGGTCAGCCATCTTCTGTTCCCCAGCTCTAGCTTGCATCCGCCTGCAGAAGACACAGCTCTTAAGGATCTTCCTTGCTAAGGAGTTGGCACAGGGTATCCAATATCGCTGGCGAAGTCTAGAAAGCATGTGACCTCTCCCAGAGTGGCCAACCTGCTCATGGATGTGGAGTAAGATCAGTCTGGAGATGTAGGAGTCTTTGGGCAGGATCATAGGATTCTTTAGTTCCGTAGGCATAGCAGCTTTGCTTAACCTTCCTCCTACTCTCAGAATGCCATTGTCAACTATTGGATCAAGCTTACAGATTGAGCCGCTTCTCTTGGCACATTGTTTTCCTTTTACAACTAGTGCAATTTCTTGTTTAAAGTGCTGTCGTTGCTCAAATCGAATGATGACCTTTTCTGCTTCATCTAGGTCATCTACAGACAGACTTTCTTTTCCAAACGTCAGTTTGAACTTGTCAATTTGTTCCTTCAGTGAGTTTGTCAGACTCTGATCTGATCCTGGATCAGTTTGGGTGAGAACTTTCCTTTTCTGGCTTAACTGTAGTAGAAGTCTCTTCAGTTTCAGCATCCAGGCAACTGCTTTCTTCAAGCTGTTCCATGTTGAATAGTACTCAATCAGTTTGCTGGTCGGACTCTTTTCTTCCACACATGTACTGTTTACGATGACGTCTTTTCTCACCTCTGGATCATCTGGAGGGATGGAGCCAAGCTCCTCGGGGACTTTCGGCCATTGTGTTTCTGTTTTCTCCAGGAATTCTGGTCCTTTGCGCCATCTCTTTGAGTTCAGGAAAGTTTCAACATGTAATCCTCTTGAGGCATCATCGGCTGGGTTGTGTTTGGAGTTCAAATACCTCCACTGTTTTGCTTTCGATAGGTCACGGATCATAGCAACCCTATTAGCCACAAAAGTATGGAATCTCTTGGTATCGTTGCGGATGTATTTTAGCACCGACTGGCTGTCTGTCCAGAAAGTTGACTCCTCAAGTTCAATCTGGAGCTCCAACCTTAACATCCTGTCCACTCGCACTGCCAATGTTGCTGCAGCAAGTTCCAGTCTGGGGATCGTCATCTGCTTGAGTGGAGTCACCCTTGATTTCCCCAGTATGAATGCGATGTGGACCTTTTCCATAACGCTTTGTGAACCTAAGGTAGCTTGCCGTGCCATAACCTTGTTCACTTGCATCACCGAAGTGATGCAGCTATGCGGTCTTGATTTGACCAAAGTTCTCCGGCATCATACACCTGTTGATCTGGAATCTGGAGAGCTGGTCCAGCTCTGAGAGCCATCTCTTCCATGAAATAGAGTGTTCTTCAGGGATGACTTCGTCCCATCCACACTTTAGCTTGCAGAGCACTTGAAGAATTTGCTTTGCCTTTAATACGAATGGGGCGAGGAAACCTAATGGATCATAAATAGAGCTGACAGTTGAGAGAATACCTCTTCTTGTAAGGGGTCTGTTCTTGACAGTGACCTGGAAGTTAAACACATCCCTTTCAATGTTCCATCGGATTCCAAGTGCTCTTTCAACAGGCAGCTTTTCTCTGTCCAGGTCCAGTTCTTTTATCTGCTTGGCTTTGTGTTCATCAGGGATAGAAGCTAGTACAGTGCGGCTGTTGCTGACCCACTTGGTCAATTTGAACCCACCTTGAGAGCACACATCCCTGAGGTTTCTTGTGAGAGCTATGGCTTGTTCTTCTGTGGCCACTGACTTGAGGCAGTCATCAACATAGAAGTTGGACTTGACTGTTTGAATCACCTCTTCATCGTACCCCTCACAGTTGTCTTCTGCAGTCTTTCGCAGTGCAAAGTTTGCACAACTTGGAGAGGATATAGCACCGAAAAGATGTACTGTCATTCTGTACTCCTCCAATCTTTTGTTAGTATCACCATCCGGCCACCATAGGAATCGCAGGAAGTCTAAGTCATCTTCATGGACACGTACTTGATGGAACATTCCTTCGATGTCTGCCATCATGGCAATGTGCTCTTGCCGAAATCTTAGCAAGACTCCTATAAGCGTGTTTGCCAGGTCAGGGCCTTGAAGGAGTTCACTGTTAAGAGATGTACCTTTATAGGATGATGAACAGTCAAACACCACTCGTATCGTTCCTTTGCGCTTATGGTGAACGCCATGGTGTGGTATGTACCATACCTTGCCTTTCTCTCTGAGGAGCTGTTCTTGTGGTACCTTCTCGGCGTAACCTTTTGTTATCATCTCTTCCATGAAGCCTTTGTACTCTGCAGCGTAACCTTTGTCCTTCTTGAACTTCCTGATAATATTTAGAGCCCGCTGCTTTGCCATGTCACGGTTGTTTGGCAGGACTACATCTTTGTTGCGAAAGGGCAACGGTAAGTAGTAGTGATGGTCTTTGAGGGTTATGGAGCTTGATACTATCTCCATAAACCTACGATCCTCAGCTGACATCTCACTTTTCTCTTCATACTCTCTCTCAGGGAAGTCATGGTTGTACTGATTTACAAGAAGAACCCCCAGGTCGGCCATTGAGATACGATTGGCCATCACCGTAGGGACGCCCGGATTCTTCTGCCATGGTACAACTGTTGAGAGGACCATTCATCACCCATCCAAAGAGGGTTTTCACTGCATACGGTCCGTTGCCTTGGCTATTTATGATTTGCCAGGGTTCCATTGCCTTTGGAGCATTTACGCCAATCAGAAGTTCGACGTCAGCATCAATCTCCTTCAACTGAACCTCTTTCAGGTATGGCCACCTTTTGAGCTCTTTCTGAGTGGGAATGTTCTCTCTTGTCACTGGGATCTTATGTTGGGTGTAGACCTTTGGTAATGCAAGAAATGTGTCGCCTTCCACATTGCCAATCTCTAATCCAGATATCTCAAAGCTCTTGGTAGGACTCTCCTGCCCCATTGTGCGTAGCAGAATTTCAGTCGCACTGCCTTTAGCTTGCAACTGCCTCATGAGTCTCTCCGTACAAAATGTTGCTGAGCTACCAGAATCGAGAAACGCATAGGTTAACACAGACTTGCTTCCATTTGCCACCTTTACTTGAACTGGCACAATTGCAAGTGCACAATCTGTACCGGCCCCGGTATCTTCACCAGCTTCCAGTGAAACAAGAGCACTGCTGACAGTCTCCTCCCGCTTTACTGCTACACCACTCATATCTGCCTTTTGAGATCTAAATCTCTCTCTTCCTTCAATGTGCAGGATAGTGGGGTGCTTTCTTTGACAGCTCTGACAGGTCATCCTTCTTTTACATTCTCTGCTTAAGTGTCCTCTCATCAAACAGCCAAAACAAAGGCCTTTTGATCTCAGAAACTCAACCTTGAATTCATGTGGCTGTGCCTTCACCTGTTGGCAGTCGACCAATAAATGCGCACCAGCACAAAATATACATGAGATACTGGGAGCATCAGAAGGGTAGGTGCCTGGTCTCTTTACTTTGAATGTTTGTTCTTTTAAAGGTTTTTCAGAGTCACAATCTGCCACTACAGCTACTGTAGTGGCAAAGCTGCTTCCCCTACTCTTGGACTTGAACTGCTGTTTAAAGTCAGCTTCTGTTTTGGGTTTTAAAAACCTTTTGTTGTACAGGGGATCTTGAATATCTCCATACAACGGATCCTGCAGTATTTTGGCCTGTTTTTCCATGAACGTTACCAGGTCACTGAACTGGGCCCTCAGGTGACTTCTCTCTAAAATATCACATGCCATAGACCTCCATTTTTCCCCTTAGTTTGTAGGGAAGTTTTGACATGATCAGCTTTATGTTGGAGGGAAGATTAAGCTCTTCCATGTTCTGTAGGTCTTGCATAGCGTTACAGCAACCTCTTAGATAGAGTGCATAACCACCCAGTCCCTTTCCATCATCGGGTTTGATGTTTGTCCAGTTCCAAGCCTTTTCCATGTAAGCAGTGGTGACTTTGATTTCATTGCCAAAGTGTTCCTTTAACAACCTCTTAGCTACTGCATAGCCTCTTCTGGCTTCCATATGCAGACAACTACGGACCAGATCCTTGGGCTGACCAGAGGTGTATTGTTCCAGGTAATAGAGCCTATCCTGGTGACTGCTTGTCTTATCTTCTATACCATGCTCAAATGCACGCATGAATGGCCTAAAGTTTAGAGGATCACCGTCAAACATAGGTATCTCCCTAACAGGGAGTGTGGCTTGTTTGTGCTGTAGTACAAGGAGGTCAGCAATTTCATTCTGCCTTTGCATCACAGTAGAGAGGTTATCATGGCTGGTATTATGGCTGATACCCGCAGTGTTGATTCTGTGTCGATTGCTAGACCTTGCTGTTGGCTGCTGAAGAGTGTGGTTTACGACTGTTTTCGGAATAGGGTTTGATGGCTTTGTGGTCGGTTGTTGTAAAACTCTTTGTAGTGGGGTCTTTGGAACTGCACCTAATGCAGCAAACTCAACAGGTGATGGTTCAGGTTCCACATAGACCTCTGGTTCCTGTTTCTCAAAATAAGAGTTCATTCCATCTTCTTGGCTTAGTAAATGGGCTGCCACAGAATGGGATTGAGAAGTTGACTCGGTACTCTCCAGGACCTTCAGTTTGGCATTATATGCTGCTATGTCCGTTTCCAGTGCCATTTTTTCCATCCTAACATTCAGTTGAGCTTTCTCCAGTTCCAATGCATGCTTGTCTTGTAATGATGCTTGGCGAGCTAGTAGAGCTGCTCGTTCTGCCTCGGCTTTAAGGCGTTCAGAGGACACTGAGGAAGCAGTCTTAGAATACTTAGTTTTACTTGATATTTTTGACACATTGGAAATGCTGTCATGTGGTTCAATGAGCGTTTGTGGCTCAACTTCAGCCTTTTTCCATATTTCCACCTCTTTCAGGAAATGTTCATAAGTTCTCATTCTTGGTTGATAATAGTTAATGCTCTCCTGTTCCTGTTCCTCCTCTGTGACCAGCTCTAGCACAGATTCATGAGCCTTCTTAAAGTCATTGAGCACAGCATCAAATGCTTCAAGACTCTCATTCACAGTTGCAATGTTTCCTCCATCAACAAGAAGGACTTTTATTTCATTCATTTTGCGTGTACACACTCCAAGTTTGCCTCTCCGGGCTGCATAGAGTGAATTTAGATGCTCCTCTGCCCTCTCCAGTGGAGTCTTATTTGGGATTTCCTCCTCCATCATTCACTTTTAGTTCACTCAATTTACAATGACACGGTTGTTGGTTTGATTGTTAAACGTAATGCCCCTTTAGACCTCCTTTAATCTTTAAAAACACAGTCATCCATTTCAGCATATTGACCCATTTTGAATTGCACATGTGCAAGTTTGGCATTTTAGATGCGTTTTAAACATTTCATCCCGTTGAGGTTTTGTCCCTTTAATGAAGTTTTAACACGCAGTATCTTTAGATCCTTAAGTTGCATTCGTTGCGTTGATGGATTGCATTTCCACGTTAGGCCAAATATTAGATATATGATTAGGCTACATTGTGCATAGGATCTGTGTTTCCCAAACTTAAACTTCTTAATTGTTTTCACAGCGCTGTATTTTGAATTCCATTCCCAAGTTTATCAAACATTCCAATTATAAGCACATTTGCGCTTCCATAATATGCATGATCAAACGATCGCCTTGAACAGGGCAGCTCATTCATTCGCAGTGGTTACTCACGGCTGGCGAAATCTAGGAGTTCAAATCCTTCCAAGCGAGCTGTCCTTATGGTCCGAATGCAATTACAAATAGAACAAAATCCAGCGTGTGTCCGAACCGGAGATTTCCTTCCGGTAGTAATCCTTCACGGAGTTTTTTGACTTGAATGTAGTGGCTTCCTTTCCTCTTTACCATAGCCACTGCCCTAGCCTGAAGCGGGGTTGTTTCGGACGCATACAGTCCACACTCAACGCTTCCAAACGGCCAAACATTCAATGAGATCCAGGGATATAGTGCAACAAAAAATGTTTATTCTTCTTATCTAACAAAAAGGTATTCTCCAATCAACTTAAAGCAGAGATTACTTGAAATGCAAATACATAATATAATATGACCTGTCTGTCTGTATTTCTGTATGTCTATATGGTCAAAAAACTATACCGCTCCCGCATCTAGCAAGGACTCCTCCCCCCGAAGGCCCAACTTCCTGCCTTTATACTAACACAATTAACACAGTACAATGAATGGGCAAGAGGGGGGGCCAAAAACTGAGTTACACTAATAACAAATGAATATATCTCAATCCGATAAATAAATCATAAAGGTACGTACCTAATATTTCATCATATACATTAATATTTAATATATTTACACAAATGTACATGGAGCTCAGTATGTTCAGTCTTTTATACAAAATATTCCCAAATCGGCTCTAACACCTACCCTTACCACCTGGGGGCTGCCCGTCAGGAAGTCCAGGATCCAGTTGCAGAGGGAGGTGTTTAGTCCCAGGGTCCTTAGCTTAGTGATGAGCTTTGAGGGCACTATGGTGTTGAACGCTGAGTTGTAGTCAATTACATTTTTACATTTTAGTCATTTAGCAGACGCTCTTATCCAGAGCGACTTACAGTTAGTGAGTGCATACATTTTTCATACAATGAATTGCATTCTCACGTAGGTGTTCCTCTTGTCCAGATGTGAAAGGGCAGTGTGGAGCGCAATAGAGATTGCATCATCTGTGAATCTGTTGGGGCAGTATGCAAATTAGAGTGGGTCTAAGGTTTCTGGAATAATGGTGTTGATGTGAGCCATGACCAGCCTTTCAAAGCACTTCATGGCCACAGACGTGAGTGCTACGGGTCGGTAGTCATTTAGGCAGGTTACCTTAGTGTTCTTGGGCACAGGGACTATGGTGGTCTGCTTGAAACATGTTGGTATTACAGACTCAGACAAGGAGAGGTTGAACATGTCAGTGAAGACACTTGCCAGTTGGTCAGCGCATTAACGGAATACACGTCCTGGTAATCCTTCTGGCCCTGCGGCCTTGTGAATGTTGACCTGTTTATAGGTCTTACTCACATCGGCTACGGACAGCGTGATCACACAGTCTTCCGGAACAGCTGATGTTCTCATGCATGTTTCAGTGTTACTTGCCTCAAAGCGAGCATAGAAGTAATTTAGCTTGTCTGGTAGGGTTGTGTCACTGAGCAGCTGGAGGCTGTGCTTCCCTTTGTGGTCTGTAATGGTTTGCAAGCCCTACCACATCCGACGAGCATGGGAGCCGGTGTAGTACAATTTGATTTTAGTCCTGTATTGACGCTTTGCCTGTTTGATGGTTCGTCGGAGGGCATAGCAGGATGTCTTATAAGCTTCCGGGTTAGAGTCCTGCTCCTTGAAATCTACAGCTCTACCCTTTATCTCAGTGCGGATGTTGCCTGTAATCCATGGCTTGGGGTATGTGTCATGAACCCTGCATCCTGAGTCGGTTCCTGCCTGTGTTGCCATTTTTCTGCTCGGAATGTCCAGTTTCCTGAGGGTTCTTGAACGCTCCCGGCCTGGTTGCCGGGCGACGTTGCTAGGCGGGAGATCTCCCGATTAACCGCACCTGCATCTCATCAGCGGTCTGCACACCTGGTCCTGATCATCACCCTTCATAAGCTCTGACCTGACATCCATTCCCTGCCGGATCGTTAGCCATGAACAGTATGTTTGTCAGTGTATCAGCCTTGGAGTTTCTAGCGTTAGTTTTGTTGTTTTGCACCTTGTTGGCTTGCCGTGTACTTACCTCCGTTTTGTTTCTATCTGCAGTCAATCTCCCGGAACCTTCACCCAACCCCTGCCTGGTTGTCGGCGGCTGCCGAGCCATTATTGGATCTGCCACCGCACCTCCACCAACTCATCTCCGCCGCCCGCTCTGTCCCCTGGATTATTCTGCATCGTTTTTTGAATCTGTTAAATAAATACTCACCTTCGTTTCAACTCACCTTGTCCTGGTCTGCTTCTGGGTTCTGGCTTAGTACACCGTGACAGAACGATCCGGCCCTGGACTTTGTCACTGGGTTGCCCTCTTCTGAGGGGAACACGGTCATTCTGACTATCGTGGACAGATTCAGCAAGTTCGCCCACTTTGTGCCCATTTCCAAGCTTCCCTCGGCCTCTGAGACGTCCGAGATCCTGGTTAGTGAGGTTTTCAGGGTCCACGGGTTGCCCAGTGACATAGTTTCCGACCGTGGTCCTCAGTTTACCTCTGCTGTCTGGAAGTCTTTCTGTTTGGCCATTGGAGCTACAGTCAGTCTCACATCTGGTTTTCACCCCCAATCTAATGGTCAGGCGGAGAGAGCCAACCAGAAGATGGAGTCCACGCTACGCTGCCTTGTCTCCTCCAACCCCACCTCCTGGGTCTCTCAGTTGCCTTGGGTTGAGTATGCCCACAATACTCTCCCTACATCTGCCACTGGGATGTCTCCCTTCCAGTGCCTGTATGGCTACCAACCTCCCTTGTTTCCTTCTCAGGAGAAGGATCTCTCAGTGCCCTCTGTTCAGGCCCACATTCGTCGTGGCCACCGGACCTGGCATCGGGCCAGGAAGACCCTCCTTAGAGTTTCTGACCGGTATCAGCTCCAGGCGAATCGTCGCCGGATTCCCGCCCCCACCTATACCATCGGAGATAGGGTCTGGTTGGCCACACGGGATCTTCCTCTGCGGACTGAGTCTAAGAAACTGTCACCGAAGTTCATCGGTCCGTTTGTGGTGGAGAAAGTGTACAATCCTGTTGCGGTTCGACTCAAGTTACCTAGAACGCTCAGAGTCCATCCCACCTTTCATGTCTCCTGCCTCAAGCCTGTTCTCCTCAGTCCTCTGTTACCCCCTCCGCCTCCTCCTCCTCCCCCTCGGATGATCGGAGGTGGTCCTGCCTACACGGTGCGCCGCATTATGGATTCCAGACGGCGGGGCCGGGGTTTCCAGTATCTCGTGGACTGGGAGGGGTATGGTCCTGAAGAGAGGAGTTGGATTCCTCGGCGCCAGATCCTTGATGCTGACCTCCTTCGTGACTTCTACCGCCGCCATCCTGGCGCTCCGGGTAGTCCGCCCGGTGGCGTTTGTCGGAGGGGGGGGTACTGTCATGAACCCTGCATCCTGAGTCGGTTCCTGCCTGTGTTGCCATTTTTCTGCTCGGAATGACCAGTTTCCTGAGGGTTCTTGAACGCTCCCGGCCTGGTTGCCGGGCGACGTTGCTAGGCGGGAGATCTCCCGATTAACCGCACCTGCATCTCATCAGCGGTCTGCACACCTGGTCCTGATCATCACCCTTCATAAGCTCTGACCTGACATCCATTCCCTGCCGGATCGTTAGCCATGAACAGTATGTTTGTCAGTGTATCAGCCTTGGAGTTTCTAGCGTTAGTTTTGTTGTTTTGCACCTTGTTGGCTTGCCGTGTACTTACCTCCGTTTTGTTTCTATCTGCAGTCAATCTCCCGGAACCTTCACCCAACCCCTGCCTGGTTGTCGGCGGCTGCCGAGCCATTATTGGATCTGCCACTGCACCTCCACCAACTCATCTCCGCCGCCCGCTCTGTCCCCTGGATTATTCTGCATCGTTTTTTGAATCTGTTAAATAAATACTCACCTTCGTTTCAACTCACCTTGTCCTGGTCTGCTTCTGGGTTCTGGCTTAGTACACCGTGACAGTATGTATGTACTGTCACTGTGGGGACGACGTTGTCGATGCACTTATTGATGAAGCCAGTGACTGATGTGGTGTACTCCTCAATGCCATCGGAAGAATCCCGGAACATATTCCAGTCTGTGCTAGCAAAACAGTTCTGTAGCTTAGCATCTGCTTCATCTGACCACTTTTTTATTGACCGAGTTGCTGGTGCTTCCTGCTTTAGATTTAGCTTGTAAGCAGGAATCAGGAGGATAGAATTATGGTCAGATTTGCCAAATGAAGGGCGAGGGAGAGCTTTGTACACGTCTCTATGTGTGGAGTAAAGGTGGTCTATAGTTTTTTCCCTCTGGTTGCACATTTAACATGCTGGTAGAAATGAGGTAAAACGGATTTAAGATTCCCTGCATTAAAGTCCCCGGCCACTAGGATTGCCGCCTCTGGATGAGCGTAAATAGACAGCTACGAAGAATATAGATGAAAACTCTCTTGGTAGATAGTGTGGTCTACAGCTTATCATGAGATTCTCTACCTCAGGCGAGCAAAACCTCGAGACTTCCTTAGATATCGTGCACCAGCTGTTGTTTACAAATATACATACCGCCACCCCTTGTCTTACCAGAGGCTGCTGTTCTATCCTGCCGATACAGTGTATAACCCACCAGCTGTATGTTATTCATGTCGTCGTTCAGCCACGACTAGATGAAACATAAGTATTTACCGTTTTTAATGTCCTATTGGTAGGATATACATGCTTGTAGTTTGTCCACTTTATTATCAAGCGATTGTACGTTGGCCAATAGTACCGATGGCAAAGGCAGATTAGCCACTCGTCGCCGACTCCTTACCAGGCACCCCGATCTCCTTCCGTGATCTCTTCGTCTATTTCTACTGTGAATGATGGGGATGAGGGCCTTGTCAGGTGTCTGGAGCAAATCTCTCTTGTCCGACTCATTAAAAAAATAATATTTGTCCAGTTCAAGGTGATTGATTGCTTTTCTGATGTCCAGAAGCTCTTTTCGGTCATAAGAGACGGTAGCAGCAACATTATGTACAAAACAAGTACAAACAATGCGAAATAAAAATGGTCGGTTAAGAGCCCATAAAACGGCAGCCATCCCCTCCGGCGCCATTGTACACTCCAAGCTAGTCGGAAGACTTCCAGTTTGGTGGAGCACCATTTCCGTTCCAATGGTCTGGAAGCTTGCTTCAGGGCTCGGGTATTTTCTGTATACCAGAGAGCCAATTTCTTGTGACAAATGTTTTTTTCTTTTAGGGGTGCGACTGGATCTAGGGTATTAGGCAAGGTTAAATTAAGACCCTCAGTTAGGTGGTTAACCGATTTTTGTATTCCGAAATCCTTGGGTAGGTGGAGGGAGTCTGGAAGGGCATCTAGGAATCTTTGGGTTGTCCGAGAATTAATAGCACGGCTTTTGATGATCCTTGGTTGGGGTCTGAGCAGATTATTTGTTGCGATTGCAAACGTAATAAAATGGTGGTCCGATAGTCCAGGATTATGAGGAAAAACATTTAGATCCACAATATTTATTCCACGGGACAAAACTAGGTCCAGGGTATGACAGTGGCAATGAGTAGGTCCGGAGACATGTTGGACAAAACCCACTGAATCGATATTTGAATATTATCTGCCATGACTACAAGGTCCGATAGGAATTCAGGAAACTCAGTGATTAACGCTGTATATGGCCCATGAGGCCTGTAAACAGTAGCTATAAAAAGTGATTGAGTAGGCTGCATAGATTTCATGACTAGAAGCTCAAAATATGAAAACTGTCACACCCTGGCTCTGGGGACTCTATATGTTGAGCCAGGGTGTGTAGATTATATGTGTTTGAGTTCTGTGTTGTAGTTCAATGTGTTCTATTTCTATGTTGGCCAGTGTGGTTCTCAATCAGAGGCAACGAGTGTCAGCTGTGGCTGGTTGTCTCTGATTTGGAACCACATTTAAACAGGCTGTTTTCCCACAGTAGTTGTGGGATCTTGTTATGTTTGGTTTGTTCCGTGTTGGTTGTGTTAAACCTAGGACTTCACGAGTCATTATCGTTTGTTGTTTTGTTATTATTATCACTAAAGATAATAAAATATGTTTGCTCATCACGCTGCGCCTTGGTCTACTCCGTTCAACGAACGTGACAGAAGATCCCACCATACCTGGACCAAGCAGCGTGAAGAGGAGAGAGGATGGACTTTGGAGCAGTGGAGTAAGAGTCTCGACAGGGCCAAGCCAAGTGAAGAGCAGAGAGGTTGGACTTTGAAGCAGTGGAGTGAGTGTCTGGCTAGAGACATGGAGGCCTGGTCCAAGAGGAGAGCCGCCCAGAATTTTTTTAGGGGGGGGCTCACGCCGTGGACGACGGGGCAGCAGGAGGCCGCGATAGAGCGGTCCAGCGGGTTGGCAGAGGAGGCCGCCAGGTTACGGGGGCCACTGGTATTAAAGGGGAAGGAAAGTGTAGAGGCACGGCGAGAGGTAATGGGGTGTGTTACCAGTCCGGTCCGGCCCGTTCCTGATCCCCGCGTAGGGCCAGTGGTGTGTGTCCCCAGTATGGTCCGGCTTGTTCCTGTCCCTCGCATCGAGCCTGTGGTGCGCGTCGCCAGCCCGGTCCGGCCTGTTCCTGCTCTCTGCACCAAGCCAATGGTGCGCGTCGTCAGCCCGGCTCGGCCCGTTCCTGCTCCCCGCACCAAGTCAGTGGTGCGCTTCGTCAGCCCGGCTCGGCCCGTTCCTGCTCCCCGCACCAAGTCAGTGGTGTGCGTCGTCAGTCCGGCACAGCCCGTGCCTGTTCCACGCCGGAGCTAGAGCAATCCGCTCCACCGGTGTTCAGTTCAGCTCCGGTCAGCAGGGCCAGACCGGACCAGGGGTACTTTGGGGGGTTAGAGAGGGAGTGGGGATCATGCCCGGAGCCGGATCCGCCGCCAAGGCGGAGTGCCCACCCGGTCCCTCCCCTGTGGTAGTTGGTTGGCGTGGACGGAGTCCGCGCCTTTAGGGGGGTACTGTCACGCCCTGGCTCTGGGGACACTTGTATGTTGAGCCAGGGTGTGAGTTTCCGATGTGTATTCTAGTTGTTGTATTTCTATGTTGGCCAGAGTGGTTCTCAATCAGAGGCAACGAGTGTCAGCTGTTGCTGGTTGTCTCTGATTGGGAACCATATTTAGACAGGCTGTTTTCCCACAGTGGTTGTGGGATCTTGTTCCTTTTGGTTTGTGTTTGTAACCAAGGACTTCACGTTTCGTATCGTTTGTTGTTTTGTTCGTGTGATCTCTAAATAAAAAGTATGTTCGCATTCCACGCTGCGCCTTGGTCTTCTCTTCTCGACGAACGTGACAGAAAACACTGTCTTTTTTTTGTAAATTGAAATTTGCTGTCATAAATGATAGCAACACCTCCACCTTTGCGGGATGCGCGGGGGATATAGTCACTAGTGTAACCAGGAGGAGAGGCCTCATTTAACACAGTAAATTAATCAGGCTTGAGCCATGTTTCAGTCAGGCCAATCACATCAAGATTTTGATCAGTGATTAGTTAATTGACTATGACTGCCTTGGAAGTGAGGGATCTAACATTAAGTAACCCTATTTCGAGATATGAGATATGACAATCTCTTTCAACAATGACAGGAATGGAGGAGGTCTTTATTCCAGTGAGATTGCTAAGGCGAACGCCGCCATGTTTTGTTTTGCTCAACCTAGATCGAGGCACAGACACGGTCTCAATGGGGATAGCTGAGCTGACTACACTGACTGTGCTAGTGGCAGACTCCACTAAGATGACAGGCTGGCTAACAGCCTACTGCCTGGCCTGCACCCTATCTGATTGTGGAGCTAGAGGAGTTAGAGCCCTGTCTATGTTCATAGATAAGATGAGAGCACCCCTCCAGCTAGGATGGAGTCCGTCACTCCTCAGCAGGCCAGGCTTGGTCCAGTTTGTGGGTGAGTCCCAGAAAGAGGGACAATTATCTACAAATTCTATCTTTTGGGAGGGGCAGAAAACAGTTTTCAACCAGTGATTGAGTTGTGAGACTCTGCTATAGAGCACATCTTTCTAGCTATGTTGCGCTTGGTGACCTCTGACTGTTTCATCCTAACATCGTTGGTGCCGACGTGGATAACAATATCCCTATAATCTCTGCACTCGCCATTTTTAGCCTTAGCCAGCACCATCTTCAGATTAGCCTCTACGTCGGTAGCCCTGCCCCCTGGTAAACAGTGTATGATCGCTGGATACTTATTTTTAAGTCTAATATTGCAGGTAATGGAGTCGCCAATGACTAGGGTTTTCAATTTGTCAGAGCTAATGGTGGGTGGCATCGGCGGCTCAGACCCCGTTACGGGTGGAGGAGAGACCTGAGAAGGCTCGGCCTCTGACTCCGACTCATTGCTTACTGGGCAGAACCGGTTGAACATTTCTGTCGGCTGAATGAACGACACCGGTTGAGCATGCCGACAGCATTTCTTTCCAGAAGCCTTGAGAAAATTGGCTGGCTGCAGGGACTGTGCGGGGGGATTTATACTACTATCTGTACTTACTGGTGGCACAGACGCTGTTTCATCCTTTCCTAAACTTAAATTGCCCTTGCCTAATGATTGCATCTGAAGCTGTGCTTGCAACACGGCTATCCTCACCATAAGGCGATAGTTCTCCTGTATATTATGAGTACAGCGACTGCAATTAGATGGCATAGTGTTAATGTTACTACTTATTTTTTCGGCTGGTGGAGGTCCTGTAGAACCATGTCTAGATAAAGCGTCCGGGGTGAAAAAGTTGAATGAAAAAAGTTGAGCGAGGAAAAAACTAAGACGTTGGTAAATGTATTAAAAGCAAAAACAGAAAGGTTTGGCAGATAGCCAAGTAGCAACAAACAGCACAACAGCATGGAGACAAGTCCAGAAGTTGAGGGTGGAGCTTGGTTTTTGTCTTGTCACAGACTTCCAGTAATGACTGAGTTCGTTGGTGGAAGTCTGCGTTCTGTTTCGTGCCCTGTTCTGTTTCGCCCCACCAATCAGGGCCCAGCCACAGTGGCACATGTGACACGTGTGTTTTGCCTTGTCACAGACACTGACTTCCAGTAGATGTGACTGGGTTCACGGAGGTCTACTGTGCACTTTCCTGCCCCAACCGGCCCTGCCTGCCCTGGCAGCTGCGTAGCTGGTGACCCAGGGAGCACACGCACGCACACACACACACACACACACACACACTGGGATAGACAAACATGTACACTCTCTCTCTCTCTCTCTCTCTCTCTCTCTCTCTCACACAAACACACATACTGGCTGATGTCAGGGTCACAGCCGCTGCGTCACCATGGGAATTCAGGGGATCACCAGTCAGGGATCATAAAGCCTTTTTATGACAGTCACTGTGTGTGAGTGTGCCTGCGCGTGTGAGTGTGTGCTTGAATTTGTGTGCGTGCATGTGTGTGTGTTGACTATAATCAACCAGCTCTCACAGTCTCACTGCTGATTTAGAATTAGAATAAATTAGTTCATCCATGTTTCTCCAAATGTCAAATTTCGAAGTTGCTCAGAACGACACATTTTATTATTTAGGTTATGGTTTTGGATAAGGTGAAAACATTACATTTAGGCACTCATTCCAAATGGTTAAGGTAAGGGTTAAGGTTTGGGATAGGGTAAAAATAAAAAAATAAATAAAAATAAAAATAAAGTTATGTCCACCACTGGGATCGAACACGCAACCTTTTGATCAAGAGTCAAGGGATTACCCAAGCGTACTTGATGGTAATAGCGCTCAGTGTTGCCCTTAGTGGCTGGTATTGAAGGCATTTCTCAACGTCCCCAAGAAATGGATAGACTTCCAATTTCAAAGTCACTCTTTAGCGATCTGCCTGCTATAATACCACATCAGTAATGAGTGCACATATTACATGTAGGCCTGTGTGGACGTTTGTGTTGTATGAACCCGTTGACAATACTTAACCCATACTGTTTACAGTTGTCTGCAATTACAGTAAGGCCAACTATAATATACATTATAAAACTAGTTTGGATCCTGGATGCTGATTGGAAGAGCAGCGTTCCAAGCCATGCTGTATTGGCCGTCACAGACACACCTATGCCTGCTAACAGTTCCATCTGAAAAGTATCACTGTACCTCCATAAGAATATCATGTTCATGTTGCTGTCTGAATCATCTCTTGTGTTTATCTCAACTCACTCATCATTTCCCCTAGCATTTAGTTTGGTACTCGCTGTCTGCCTGTCTGACCTCAGAAACAATGTCTCACTTTTGAATTTTGATCTCTGTAGTACCATACATAGAGTGAACGGTGCACAGACGAGACGAGACAACTTTTTCTGAGCCAGTTGCGGTCACGCATATCCAAGTAAATGGCAATAAAAAAAAAGTTCTAACAAACGAAAATGCAGCTAGTGTACTGTCATTCCAGGTTCAATGTTTGACGTGACTGAGTTAGCTGAAGTTGGCTATCTAGCAAGCAAGTGACAAGAATGTTATCCAGCCTGCATAGCAACAATTTTGTTTAGAACGGACACGTCCTTTTCCATAGCAACTATGCAAAAATAATTAACGACTGGGTCTTGTCTGCAACATGACCAAATAGAAGTAACTACCAGATTTTTTTCCGGACTACATATTCTGGTGGAAGAATGAAATTGTATGAATTGACTTATCAAAATAACGTTTTAATGAAAAAATGCAATTCATTCTTATTTGAATATGTCGGTAACAGTTTTATAAAAGCAATAAGGCAGTGCTCTATCGCGTCAGCCGAACAACGATATTTACCTGTGACTGTATTCATGATACAGCACTGCCTCTTGTGCCTTATTGCTTAATTCTGTTCATTCTAGAGTACCTGTTTAGTTAATTCCTTAGCACTCCTACAATACCGTACATCAGGGCCCATATCCACAAAGCGTCTCAGAGAATAAGTGCTGATCTAGGATCAGTTTGACCTTTTAGATAATAATGACAGATATGGACAGATCCTAGATTGGCACTCCTACTCTGAAATGCTTTGTGGATACGGGCCCAGATCCCTCTACTAAGAGACCGTTCTGGGCCTTCTGCTGTATGTTATTTATTACCCTCTACAGGAAGCCCTGAGTCTGTAGTAGGTAATGTATGTACTGTAAGCTCCGTTACATTTGCATCAGACTCATATTCCCCTGCCCAGCTGAGGGACAGCTTAATGATGGAGAGAGCAGTGATGTCTCGCACGCACACACGTACGAACGCACACACACACACACACACACACACAAGACCTGGAACACCGTGTCATTACTTCCACTCAGGAAATGGGCCTATAAAGGGAATAGAGTCAAAACATACTCCGTCTCTCCATTCATTTCTGTAGTCTAGAAACATAGTCTCATAACACCATTCATTGAGGTTCCGCTTCCTTTTCATAATAAGTTGAAGTGTGTGTGTATGTTCGTGTGTGTGTGTGTGTGTGCATGTGTGTGCGTGGAGTATGCATGCATGTGTGCCTGTGTTAAGGTGAAATGTGTGCGTGGAGTATGCATGCATGTGTGCCTGTGTTAAGGTGAAGTGTATGTGTGTGTATGCATGCGTGTGTGTTTTATGGTGTAGTGTGTGTGTGTGTTGACTTGGATCGTACTGTGAGCTGTTTGCATAACTGAAACATTGCAAATTCAATTATCTGTCCTAAGAGTCAATAAAATCATAATCATAAGTTAATTTCCATTCCATTCCTCCCTTTCTTTATTTTTTCTCTCTCGTATCTAAGTACGGCCACGTCTGATTGGTCCAGAAACCAATGGATTGGGCCAAAGCCAGAACACACGTGGGTAAAGCGTCACTCGCTTTGATACTCGGATTGATTAAAGATGATCCAATCGCTGATTACTTTGTTTTGTACAACGCCCCTCGTGCCCCTCGCCACCACAGACGACTTCAATGATGGCAGTCTCTGACTAAAGTATGTAGTGAAATGCGGAAGAATTTTGTGTGAGTCGTCAGGCTAGTTCAGCGCAGGATTTTTACCTCTGAAATTCCAAGCCATTGGAGGGGGGCGAATTTGTTTTAAGATGGTTATACCTTGGATCCTTTAGCTATTTGATTAAGAATTTTAGCAACCTTTAGGTAAAATAATATATATAGAGTACCAGTCAAATGTTTGGACACACCTAATCATTCCACGGTTTTTCTTTATTTTAAACTATTTTTTACATTGTCGAATAATAGTGAAGACATCGCAGCCGGCTGCGACACAGCCCGGTATTGAACCAGGATCTGTCGTAACGCAGCTTGCACTGCGATGCAGTGCCTTAGACCACTGCGCCCCTCGGGAGGCCACTATAATCTAACAATATAATGCAAAAAATATATACATTCTGATCGCAGTAGCCTATCTGACAAGGATAAAGAAATGCATGTTGGTGTCGTAGCATGCCGCCGGCATATCTCTATCTCTCTGGGACTAGGCCTTACCCACTGGGCACAGACGTCAGTTCAACATCTAGTTTTGATTTACATTTGGTTGAGTTTTCAACTAATGTGAATTCAACGTGAAATCAACAAAAATGACCATGTCATTGGATTTACGTTAAACGCTTGAGAAAGAAAGAAAGACGAAATGCCCTTAAGTTGGATACTTTTTGCAAATCTAATCCGTTTTCCACGTTGATTCAACGGCATCGCATAGATTTTTGGGGTTGAAATGACGTGGAAAACATGAGAATCTTCTCTTCCTTTCTATAATTTTTTTAAAATATTAATATCACAGTACCTATAGGCCTATGCATGCAATATCCTGATGCATTTAGTGCTGAAATCTCTGATAGCTGAACCATGAGGTGGATAATTATTGTTTTAGGAAAGTAAAAACCAATAAAACAATAGGCTATAAAGTTTTGCATATGCTACACATCGAAACACAAGGAATAGGGTTTTTGTAATTTGTTATAGGCTGTTTTTAAGGACATGTAAATGTGGCTCATTTGGCCAATATCCCTTGTTTATTGATGGCGCTGGCTGCGTGGGTGGGTGGGTGGGTTATGCTCTAATGGGTTACACACCCATGCATATGGATGTGTCAAATGTCCGATCAATTAAAATCTTTCTGGTCACTTGTCTGGTGCCAAGTTTTCCTAACAGAAACCCTGATGTGCGTGTGTCTATATGTATCCATGTGTATACGTATGTGTGTACATATGCATGTGTGTATGCGTACATGATTAAATACTTTATTTCCCCAATAGTGTTTCAGGCTAAGGAAGGCAGTAGTTGAGGGTTACGTTTTTAGAGTTTGGCTCTCTGAGTGCTGGAGGTGGGCCTCCCCAGATTGGGGCCCCTTTCCTTTCCTGTAGATGCACACGGGTTGTCTAAGGACACAGTGAACCGGGCTACCCGATCTGAGAGGGAAAGGGCCGGGCAGGGGGGGCAGCGACGGGACGACCGGCCGGCTAGAAGGAACACACAGAGAATCCTAAGAGCCCAAAACCGACCGGCCGGCTCAACCATTGCTGGTGGGAGAGGGGAGAGAGGGATTGGAGGAGAGAGAGGGGGGAGCCATGAGGAGGGGCAGTAAAAGGAGGGAGAGAGGATCGATTCATGGAGGAAAATAACAGAAAGGAGAAAGAGAGAGCTAGAGAGAGGGAGACGGAGAGGGAAAGGGAGCAAGAGAGGGACAGAGGGCCAAAGCAGGGTGTCCATTTTTTTGGGGTGTGTAAATGGAAAACTGTAGATTTCCACTGTTGTTTAGAGAAGGTAGACAATCCAGAGCTACACGTTAGCAAACATGGAAATAGCATCATAAGTTCATGAGTTTTTGCATTGTTATCTGGATTTGAGAGCAACTATGAATCATAGGAGTGCTAGTGCTACAAGTTGATGTTTTCATCCTTCTCACTCATCTGAGTAATGTCTTCCAGCTCATGTCATTGTGTGGTGATTGAGCCACTCTGAGGTGACCACATATCAGACCTCCCCTCTTTCCCCTCCTCCCTCTGTCTCCCCCTATCCTGTGGGTCTCTCGCTCTGTTCCTACACACCCTCTACCATTGCCCTTCTCCTCCCCCTCTCCTCTCTCCCCTCTCTTTCCCTCGCTCCTGTGTCCAGACCTTCTCCCATTGCCCTCCTCCTTCACTCTCTTCCCTCTCCTCTCTCCCACTCTGACTCTCCCTCTCCTGTCCCCCTCTCTCTCTGTTGCTACACACAGACCTTCTGCGAGTGCCCTCTTTGCTCCTCTCCTCTCTATCTCCCCTGGGTCGTTCCACCTCAAAAAGCACAAGAAAGAGGATTTCGACCCCCACCATCTCAGATTGTTCTGAAATCGTTTCTGTAGTTAGTAACAGATACGATTAGCATTCCTGAAACATTATTTTGTTGAAATATAATTTGATCTCTTTGAAATTAAGCTGATTAATTGCAGGAAATGTGGCATTTTTTATTTATAGGATTCAGATGATATTCAATAAATATAGTACCCAACATCCAATTTAGACCGAACTTCTTCTTACCAACGAGTAAGACATGAGGAATCCCGCAGAAATTGTCAAAAGCCACCCACAGACCCCCCACACCCCATGCCAATCCAACCCCAACAACAAGTATACAGTATCAGTTCTATATGGTTGACAAATAGTATGAAGCTGTGGCTTGGAGTATTGCTTCTCCATACTATGTAATGTATTCCCTGTGAATCGGTTGAGGTTATTTTTTATGTTCAGAGAAATTTGTCATTGAAGTCGCTTGCATTACATACCATAAAGTTGTGTGAGAATACCAGGTTTGACCACTAGATGCCGCTTTTCCTGCTATACAGCCACACTCATATCCATTTTGCTGGTCTCTTGTGTTTATTAAATAGATCACAACATTTCCTTTGCATCTTTGGGTAGAAAACTATAATATTTGGCTCATGATGAAAATACATTCTGTGGTCATCCTCACAATTCGTTCCAGTCCTCCATGAAAGCAATTCAGTTTGTCCTTCTCTTAGCAACCTAATGCTTCAACCCAACTCTCCTTGAATAGTCCAACAAGTGCCCGCTGTCTAAGAGGGCTATTACTATGCAATATTGTACAGTGCCTTCAGAAAGTATTCACACCCCTTTACTTTTTCTACATTTTGTTGTGTTACAGCCTGCATTTAAAATTGATTATATTGAGATTTTGGGTCACAATACCGCATCATGTCAAAGTGTAATTATGTTTTACAAATTAGTTAAAAATGAAAAGCTGAAATGTCTTGACTCAATAAGTATCAACCCATTTGTTATGGCAAGTCTAAATAAGTTCAGGAGTAAAAATGTGCTTAGCAAATTACATAATAAGTTGCATGGAATCACTGTGTGCAATAATAGTGTTAAACATGATTTTTGAATGACTACCTCATCTCTGTACCCCACACATACAGTAATCTGTAAGGTCCCTCAGTTGAGCAGTGAATTTCAAACACAGATTCAACCACAAAGACCATGGAGGTATTCCAATGCCTCGCAAAGAAGGGCACCTATTGATAGATTGGTAAAAAAGCAGACATTGTATACCCCTTTGAGCGTGGTGAAGTTATTAATTACACTTTGGATGGTGTATCAATACACCCAGTCACTACAAAGATACAGGCGTCCTTCCTAACTCATTTGCTGGATATGAAGGAAACCGCTCAGGGATTTCACCATGATGCCAATGTTGACAGTTACAGTTTAAAACAGTTACACAGTGTAATGGCTGTGATAGGAGAAAACTGAGGATGGATCAACAACATTGTAGTTACTCCACAATAGTAACCTAAATTATAGCGTGGATAGAAAGAAGCCTGTACAGAATAAAACATTTCCAAAACATGCTTCCTGTTTGCAATAAGGCACTAAAGTAAAACTACAAAAGATTTGGCAAAGAAATTAACTTTATGTCCTGAATATAAAGCGTTATGTTTGGGGCAAATCCAACACAACGTATCACTGAGTACCACTCTTCATATTTTCAAGCATGGTGGTGGCAGCATCAGGTTATGAGTATGCTTGTCATTGGCTAGGACTAGGGAGTTTTTTTTGGATAAAAAGAAACGGAATAGAGCTAAGCACAGGCAAAATTCTAGACCTAAACCTTGTTCAGTCTGCTGACAATGGGAGACAAATTCACCTTTCAGCAGGACAATAACCTAAAACACAAGGCCAAATATACACTTGAGTTGCTTACCATGATGACATTGAATGTTCCTGATTGGCCTAGTTACAGTTTTGACTTAAATCGGCTTGAAAATCTATGGCAAGACTTGAAAATGTCTGTCTAGCAATGATCAACAACCAACTTGAAAGAGCTTGAAGAATTCTAAAAATAATAATGTGCAAATATTGTACAATCCAGGTGTGCAAAGCTCTTAGAAACTTACACAGAATGACTCACAGCTTTAATCGCAGCCAAATGTGATTCTAACATGTATTGACTCAGTGGTGTGAATATTTATGCAAATGTGATATATCTATATTTCATTTTAAATAATATTAGCAAAAAAAAGTAAAACATGTTTTCACTTTGTCATTATGGGGTATTGTGTTCAGATGGGTGAGATTTTTTGTTTTAAGCCATTTTGAAGTCAGACTGTAACACAACAAAATGTTGAAGGCACTTCAGTGCCATGTGATTAGTGACATTTACCATTAAACCTAAAGCAACTCAATACCATAACAATTGCAAAACACTATACAGTGTGAGTTTGAGACTTTTAACATTGAAGACCATTAGAGACCATAACATTAAAACCATTAGAACTGCTGTAGCCTAATGGTTTGCTTGTTCAAAAGGAATGGTCTATCAGTAACTAATCCAAACCTTTTTTGACGCGAATAAACCATACACAAAGGGGCTGTTTCCTGGACACAGCTTAAAAGTAAAACTGATTTGCTTTCATGGAGGACTGGCTTGAATTGTGAGGATGACCACACAATTTATTTTCATCATAAGCCAAATATATTGGTTTTCTCCCCAATGTTGCAAAGGAAATGTTGTGATCTATTTAATAAACACAAAAGACCAGCAGAATGGATAAAAGCATGTGGCGGTATAGCAGGAACAGCGGCATCTAGTGGTCAGAACCTGGTATTCACACTACTTTATGGTAAATATTGCAAGTGACTTCAAATACACATTTCTCTGAACAGGGGTAAAAACATCACCAGATTCACAGGGAATAAATTACATAGTATGGAGAAGCAATACTCCAAGCTGCAGCTTCATACTACTTGTCAAACATAGAGAAATTATACTGTATACTGGTTGTTGGGGTGGGATTGGCATGGGGTGTGGGGTGTGGGGGGTCCATGGGTGGCTATTGACCAATAAAATGTGGATTCCTCATGTCTTACTCATTGGTAAAAAGAAGTTTGGTCCAAATCGGATGTTGGGTACTATATTTATTGAACATTATCTGAATCCTATTAATTAAAACAGCCAGATACATTTACATTTCAACCAAAAATAATGTTTCAGGAATGCCAATTGTTTCTAACTACAGAAACAATTGATTTCAGAACAATCTGAGATGGTGGGTGTCATGGCTTGTTGAAATTACATGGAACGACTCCCCTTCTCCTCCTCGCCTCTCCCTCTCCCCTTCGTCCCTCTGTCTGTTCCTACACACCTTCTCTCATCGCCCATCTTTCTTCTTCCCCCTCTCCTATCCCCCTTCTCCCATCCTCTACCCCCCTGTCCCTCTCTCCCCCTGTTCCTCCCTGTCTCTGTGAGTGTGTGTGAGTGTGTCTGGGCCCTGCTGGATAGGCTTTGTCCTGTGAACAGTGGAGGCCGATCCTGCCCACAGGGGCTACAGCCATGAATACCTGCACTGTGAGAGTACCACTCTTTCACTTCACACCGCTTTCTCTACAGGAATGCCTAACCAGTGAGGTAAGACACACACACTCACAAACACACACAGACACACACAAATGCACGCCAGTACATATGCCACGCACACGCAACACACACACACACACCAGCAATCACACAAACACAACTACACACTTTCTCACTTTCTTTGTCTTACACACACATACACGTAAGTGCAAACACACTCAAACACTCACTCCGACCGTACACACACAACACACACTGAATGAGTCATGCCGTGATGAAAAGCAAGTGTTTTGTGTGTGAACCCCCTCACCCTGGACTCACATCCTGAGAGCCTTTCTCCTCCATCAGTCTCTGCAGAGCTTTCCCTCTAATTAACAACCATCGGCTCCAATAGCATAGGACCACTCTCCCCCACTCTCCCCTATCTCCCACAGGCCCAATCTCCCCTTGTCCCCCCTAAGTCTCAGCCCCAGCCTCTCACTGACTCTCCCCCAGATTCACAGGCCCAATCTCCCCTAGTCTAAGCCCCAGCCTCTCCCTTACTCTCCCTCAGAGCCACGGGCCCTGTGTCCCCCATTCTCCCCCACAGGCCCACTCTCCCCCAGTCTTTACCATCTCATTATCCCCCAGTCTCCAGTCCACACTCCCCAACTCTCTGTCAGCCCAGTCTCCCCCTGTCTCACCCATAACCACAGGCCTAGACTCCCCTCACATCCCCAGAACCCCTATTCTCACACCAGTCACCCCTATCCCCCAGCTCCAGCCCCCATTCCCAGGCCCCTGACTCTAGCCCCAACACATAGAAGAGCAGGCACAGGGAAGACCGGTGAGTCTGTGTGGAGTGTGAATGACTGTGGTGATTAACAACTTCTCAGGGTGTCTAATCCCCCAATTAATGATGTGCTAGACTTCAGACAAACTCAAAGGGATGTGTCCCAAATGGCAGCCTGTTCCCTATTTAGTGCACTTTTTTGACAAGGACCAATAGGGAATAGGGTAGCATTTAGGACACAGCCAAAGACTGGGCAGCCATACAGTAAAGATTTAGCTGGCCGATGGAGAGCAGAGTATTCAGCAGCCTTCAGAGGGAGAGATCTACAAAAGAAACCCTCAAAATGTTTTTTGAACTGCATGTATACAATGTGGTGGAGCTTGACAGGCTGGAATACAGCAATATAGAAACATTACATTGAAGAGAAATGAATATCTTTGTTGGATGTTAACACCACTGTGACACCTGTCCCCTGGCCAAACGAAGGCAGCAAAGAGAGGAACCTTGAGAAGAAGGAGCCAAACATAAATGGCCCAATCAGTGCTCAGAGTTGGTTGGATATACTAACATATCTCATTATTTTTTCTTTTTTTTCTTCTTCTTTCCTTCTTTTTTTTCTTCTTTTTTTTCTTTGTAAACCCAAGGTTTCTTTGGAAAGAACTTCTTACTCGAGTAAAAATTAACTACAGTCTATTTCATAAGAGGTCATTGAAAAATAAAAATATCTACTTCATCTCTATTTCCTATTTCAGGTTTAATCCAAACCTCAATCCCAAAGTAGAAGCAGGAGCCTTGAGCAGCCTCGCTACAATAGGGAGGACCAAGAGACCAGAGGTGGAAGAACAGAGTGCTCGGGTTGGGGTGTAGGGGTTGACTGTAGCCTGATGGTAGGGAGGGGCAGTTCCCCTTTCTGCTCCGTAGGCAAGCACCTGGGTCTTGAAGATGATGCGATCTTCGAAAGGAAGCCAGTGGAGTGTGCGGAGGAGCGGGGTGACATGGGAGAACTTGGGAAGGTTGAACACAAGGCACAAGCGGGGAGCCAAGCCAACAGAGCGTTGCAATAGTGTAGACGGGAGATGACAAGTGCCTGGATTAGTGCCTGCGTCGCTTCCTGTGTGAGGAAAGGTCATACTTTGCGGATGTTATAGAGCATGAACCTGCAGGAGCGAGTCCCTGCATTGATGTTTGCAAAGACTGACAGGGTGTTGTCCAAGGTCATGCCAAGGTTATTTGCACTCTAGGAGGGGGACACCATGGAGTTGTCAAATGTAATGGAGAGGTTTTGGAGCAGGCCTTCCCTGGTAGGAAGAGCCACTCTGTCTTGTCGAGGTTGAGCTTGATGTGGTGGGCCGACATCCAAGCTGAGATGTCTGTCACCTGGGTGTCAGAAGGGGGGAATTAGAAAAGTAGTTGAGTGTCATCCACACTACAAGTAGTTGAGTGTAAAGAGAAAAGAAGAGAGGGACTAGAAACTAGCCCTGAGGGACACCAGTAGTGAGAGCACATGGTGCAGACACAGATCCTCTCCACGCCAACTGGTAGGAGCGACCTGCCAGGTAGGATGCAATCCAGGAGTATGCAGAGCCTGAGAAACCCAGCCCTGAGAGGGTGGAGAGGAGGAGCTGATGGTTTAGTGTCAAAGGCAGCGGATAGATCTAGGAGGATGAGCACAGAGGAGAAAGAGTCAGCTTTGGCAGAGCAGAGAGCCTCCGTGACACAGAGGAGTGCGGTTTCAGTTGAGTGAGCCACCTAGAAGCCTGACTGGCAAAGAAAAAATATTATCAAATTGTCACATAGGTGCAGTGAAATGTGTTGTTTTACAGGGTCATCTGAGCTCCTAGAGAGTGCGGCATTCCTTTTCTTTTTCAAGTGTTTTACTCCGTTAGCCAGCACCTCGCCTAAATAGGTGTGCATTTCTTTCGCCTCTACGTTTTACAGGGTCAGCCAGAGTAGTATGCTGCCCCTGGAACAAATTAGGATTAAGTGCCTTCCTCAAGGGCACATCGACAGATTTTTCACCAAGAAGATAGTTCTGAGAGAGATAACAAGAGAGTTTGTCATACACAGCAGGCTCAAGTGTTTTGGAAAGAAATGAAAGCAGGGATACTGGTTTGTAGTTTTTGACGTCAGAGGGGTTGAGTGTTGGTTTCTTGAGGAGGGGAGTGACTGTCCATCTTGAAGTCAGAGGGGACGCAGTCAGTTGTCAGAGATGAGTTGATGAGGGAAGTGAGCAATGGGAGAAGGTCTCCAGAGACGGTATGGAGGGGAAGGGGATGGGGTCAAGTGGGCAGGTTGTCGGGCAGGCTGGACATCACTAGTTGCAGGATTTAATCTGGAGAGAGAAGGGAGAAAGAGGTCAAGGTGAAGGGTAGTTCTTTGTGAGTGGTACCAGTGGACTCAGTATGCTGAGTGAATGAGGAGCGGATGTCGTCAACCTTTTTTTCAAAGTGGTTGACAAAGTCGTCCGCAGAGAGGGAGGGGGAGGAAGTGGTGGATGATTAAGGAGGGAGGAGAAGGTGGAGAAGAGTTTTCAAGGATTTGTGGCAGTCTTGAATTTTAGAGCGATAGAAAGTGGCTTTAGCAGCAGAAGAAGAAGAGAAGTTAGAGAGGAAGGAGTGGAAGGATGATAGGTCCTCCAGAAATGTAGTTGTCCTCCATTTCCGCTCAGCTGCCCACAGCCCTTTTCTGTGAGCACGCAGTGAGTCACTCAGCCACGAAGTCGCTCAGTCACAATCTCATGCAGGCACATTCATAATCTTCCATTGTCTGTCAAATGTTATAGTTACCACCTACAGTGGGTCTTCTTAGGTAAGGTGCAACGAGGTGGAGCTGTTCACGACGTGAATAGAATCACAAATGAGCTTTTCAGATGATGAACAAGTCACACGGGGTGGAGCCATTCATAGAACTAATAAAGTCACAATGGAGCTATCCATAGTATGAACAGAGTCCCAAATCATGCAGAGCTTAACCTCTATGGGATCGGTGTCCCGTATACCGGACGGTTGAGCTAAAGTGCGGTAATGTGATTAGCATGACTGTTGTAAGTAACAGCAACATTTCCAGGACATAGACATGTCTTATATGGGCAGAAAGCTTACATTCTTGTTAATCTAACTGCACTGTCCAATTCACAGTAGATATTACAATGGAAAAATACCATGCTATTGTTAGAGGAGAGTGCACAACATTCACCTCTGAAGGTAAATAATGTACTTACATTAAGTAATCTTACTCTGATTTGTCATCCTAAGGGTCCCAGAGATAAAATGTAGCATTGTTTTGTTTGATAAAATCAATTTTTATATTCAAATGTAGGAACTGGGTTCTAAAGTTTGAACCCCTGCTGTCTCTGGCTCCACAGCCACCCCGCCCGGCCATCTAGATGTGTGAAAGTTAGTGTATAAGCTAATGATCCATCATGTATGACATTCCTTGGAGTGTGTAGACTTACATTTTGTATTACTATATCCTTTTTGTATGTTCTCTATAGTTATGTACTTGAAAACGTATCAATTGACCAATTCGGCAGACTTGATACAAAATAGTCCAGAATTGCAACGCTTCACTGGATCAATCTGAAACTTTGCACACACACTGCTGCCATCTAATGGCCAAAATCTAAATTGCGCCTAAACTGCAGTATTATATTGTGGCCTTTCTCTTGCATTTCAAAGGTATGTTTTTTTTGTTTGTATTATCTTTTACCAAATCTAAAGTGTTATATTATCCTACATTCATTTCACATTTCCACAAATTTCTAAATGTTTCTTTTCAAATTCCATACTCACAAAAAAAGAATATGCATATCCTTGCTTCAGGTCCTGATCTACTGGCAGTTAGATTTTGGTATGTAATTTTAGGCAAAAATTGAAAAAAAGGGTCTGATCCTTAAGAGGTTAACGTAATGTCCTTTGCTCTTGTTCATAAAAGGAACAGAACTATCATATGGAGTTAACTTAGTCAACTTAGTCCTTCACTTCAGCAAGCGTGATTGTATTGCACTACACACAAAAGGTGCCAAAAGAGCTCTCTTGTGAAATAAACATACAGACAACAGACAGTCATGCAGTGTGTGCAATCGAAAAACACAGAGCTCACTCTTATCAATGTTATTTCCACATGTACACACCAGACAGTATCAATCAAATTCACTTTTAACTTCTGTTGTTTACTTAATTAGTGGAGTCACACACAGAGACAAGAGACAGTACTCTTACCGTTACTTGTGAGGTGGTGCTTTACATTAAATTCATATACATTTTTGAAAATAATATGAAAGCCCCTCACCTCTTCTGCTGCTGGTCCTGGTGGTGATGTATCTATCCTGCTCGCAGCTGCAAATGTCTGGAATTATTGATTTGCTCAATGTGTGGAAAATGCTGACCCCAAGGATAAGCTTCTGTATTTAATGGTTTAATAGGCAAACAATAGACAGACATATGCGGAGACCTACATGTTCCTCTGAGAGGTGAGTAACAAGTTGCCCTATTCCAAAGACAAGACACTCATTATATGCTCATGCTTATCTCTGTTTGCTCTCTCCAGCTAGCTCCGAGTGCAAAGCCAGTCAACCATGGAGTAGACGTCTCTATCAGTTTAAAGTGCCTATAGCTGAATTACAACCATCAGCCTTAGCCCCAGGAATGTCACTTAGGGCATTAAATGCTATTTAAGTGCTATTTTATGGTGACCCCTATCCTCAGAGAGGGGTCAACCTCTGGTTGAACAGGCAGCTAGAGTTTAGTGAGAGTCAAAGGAAAAGGGAGGAGAGTAAGATCGAAGAGGCAGAGTCAGGAGACAGGAGGGAGAAGGATTTAGCAGGAGAGATGATAGGATAGAAGAGGAGAACGTTGTGAGAGAGAGAGAGAGAGAGAGAGAGAGAGAGAGAGAGAGAGAGAGAGAGAGAGAGAGAGAGAGAGAGAGAGAGAGAGAGAGAGAGAGAGAGAGAGAGAGAGAGAGAGAGAGAGAGAGAGAGAGAGAGAGAGAGAGAGAGAGAGAGAGAGAGAGAGAGAGAGAGAGAGAGAGAGAGAGAGAGAGAGAGAGAGAGAGAGAGAGAGAGAGAGACGGCATATGACCATCTGGGTAGGGGATGAGTGGGTAGGGTTGGAGGAGAGATGGAGAGAAAAATCTGATAAACGGATGGGGGTTGCAGTGAGATTAGAGGGCTAACAGCCTCTAGTAAAGATTAGGTCAAACGTATTGCCTGCCTTGTGAGTGGGAGGGGACTTGGAAAGGGTGAGGTCACAAGAGAGAAGGAGTAGAAAGAAAGAGCTGGAAAGAGGTTGAAGTCGCTCAGTACGATGAGTGGTGAGCCATCGTCGGAAATGAGCTTATCAAGGTGTAACACTCATTGAGTACCTCACAAAGGGCACCTGGTGGGTGATAGATGACAAATTACGGGACTGTTATGCACGTCGTCCGCTGTGTGTGAGACGAATGTATGCACTCACTAAAACTGTAAAGTCGCTCTGGATAATAGCGTCTGCTAAATGACTAAAATGTAAAATGTAAGGGAGTGGACAGCTGACCAACGCGCTGCTGACTACCACACACACACAAACACACACACACATAGGTGTGCACGCGCACGCGCACAAACACAGACGGAGACTTCTGGTGTGGAGAGAAGGGAGTGGACATACCAATGTGCTAACTAACATGCGCACGTGCACACACACACGTCTGAGAGTAATTAGGCAAATACTACACTGAAAAAATATACAAATGCAACATGTAAAGTATTGGTCCCATGTTTCATGAGCTGAAATAAAAGCTCCCAGAAATGTTCCATACTCACAAAAAGCTTATTTCTCTCAAATTTTGCGCACAAATTTGTATTTCATGCCTTTTAGTGTACATTTCTCCTGTGCCAAGATAATCTATCCACCCGACAGGTGTGGCATATCAAGAAGCTGATAACACAGCATGATCATTACACAGGTGCACCTAGTGCTGGGGACAAAAAAGGCCACTCTAAATTGTCACACAACACAATGCCACAGATGTCTCAAGTTTTGTGGTATCGTGCAATTGGCATGCTGGCTGCAGGAATGTCCAACAGAGCTGTTGCCAGAGAATTGAATGTTAATTTCTCTACCGGTTGGACGTACTGCCAAAGTTGTTTTAGAGAATTTGGCAGTACGTCCAACCGGCCTCACAACCGCAGACCATGTGTATGATGTCGTGTGGGCAAGCGGTTTGCTGATGTCAAAGTTGTGAACAGAGTGCCCCATGGTGGCATGGGGTTATGGTATGGGAAGGCATACGCTACGGACAACGAACACAATTTAATTTTATCGATGGCAATTTGAATGCACAGAGATACCGTGACGAGATCCTGAGGCCCATTGTCATGCCATTCTTCCACCACCATCACCTCATGTTTCAGCATGATAATTTACATTTAAGTCATTTAGCAGACGCTCTTATCCAGAGCGACTTACAGTTAGTGAATACATATATATATATTTTTGTAATTTCTATTTTTTTTTGTATATACTGGTCCCCCGTGGGAATCGAACCCACAACCCTGGCGTTGCAAACGCCATGCTCTATCAACTGAGCTACATCCCTGCCGGCCATTCCCTCCCCTACCCTGGACAACGCTAGGCCAATTGTGCGCCGCCCATGAGTCTCCCGGTTGCTGCCGGCTGCGACAGAGCCTGGATTCGAACCAGGATCTCTAGTGGCACAGCTAGCACTGCGATGCAGTGCCTTAGACCACTGCGCCACTCAGGAGTTAATGCAACGCCCCATGTCGCAAGGATCTGTACACAATTCCTAGAAGCTGAAAATGTCCCAGTTCTTCCACGGCCAGCATACTCACCAGACGTCCCCCATTGAGCACGTTTGGGAGGCTCTGGATCGATGTGTACGACAGCGTGTTCTGGTTCCCGACAATATCCAGCAACTTCACACAGCCATTTAAGAGGAGTGGGACAACATTCTACAGGCCACAATCAACAGCCTGATCAACTCTATGCGAAGGAGATGTGTCATGCTGCATGAGGCAAACGGTGGTCACACCAGATACTGACAGGTTTTCTGATCCACGCCCCTATCTTTTTTTTAAGGTATCTGTGACCAACAGATGCATACAGTTGAAGTCGGAAGATTAAATACACCTTAGCCAAATCCATTTAAACTCAGTTTTTCACAATTCCTGACATTTAATCCTAGTAAAAATTCCCTGTCTTAGGTCAGTTAGGATCACCACTTTATTTTAAGAATGTGAAATGTCAGAATAAGAGTAGAGAGAATGATTTATTTCAGCTTTTATTTCTTTCATTTTTCAGAAGTTTACATACACTCAATTAGTATCTGGTAGCATTGCCTTTAAATTGTTTAACTTGGGTCAAACGTTTCGGGTAGCCTTCCACAAGCTTCCACACAATAAGTTGGGTGAATTTTGGCCCATTCCTCCTGACAGAGCTGGTGTAACTGAATCAGGATTGTAGGCCTCCTTGCTCGCACATGCTTTTTCAGTTCTGCCAACAAATGTTATATAGGATTGAGGTCAGGGCTTTGTGATGGCCACTCCAATACCTTGACTTTGTTGTCCTTAAGCCATTTTGCCACAACTTTGGAAGTATGCTTGGGGTCATTGTCCATTTGGAAGACGCATTTGCGACCAAGCTTTAACATCCTGACTGATGTCTTGAGATGTTGCTTCAATAAATCCACATAATTTTCCTTCCTCATGATGCCATCTATTTTGTGAAGTGCACCAGTCCCTTCTGCAGCAAAGCACCCCCACAGCATGATGCTGCCACCCCCGTGCTTCACGGTTGGGATGGTGTTCTTTGGCTTGCAAGCCTTCCCCTTTTTCCTCCAAACATAACGATGGTCATTATGGCCAAACAATTCTATTTTTGTTTCATCAGACCAGAGGACATTTCTCTAAAATGTACGATCTTTGTCCCCATGTGCAGTTGCAAACTATAGTCTGCCTTTTTTATGGCGGTTTTGGAGCAGTGGCATCTTCCTTGCTGAGCGTCCTTTCAGGTTATGTCGATATAGGATTCGTTTTACTGTGGATATAGATACTTTTGTACCTGTTTCCTCCAGCATCTTCACAAGGTCCTTTGCTGTTGTTCTGGGATTGATTTGCACTTTTCACAACAAACTACGTTCATCTCTAGGAGACAGAACGCGTCTCCTTCCTGAGCGGTATGACGGCTGCGTGGTCCCATGGTGTTTATACTTGCGTACTATTGTTTGTACAGATGAACGTGGTACCTTCAGGCGTTTGGAAATTGCTCCCAAGGATGAACCAGACATGTGGAGGTCTACAATTTTTATTCTGAGGTTTTGGCTGATTTCTTTAGATTTTCCCATGATGTCAAGCAAAGAGGCACTGAGTTCGAAGGTAGGCCATGAAATATATACACAGGTACACCTCCAATTGACTCAAATGATGTCAATTAGCCTATCAGAAGCTTCCAAAGCCATGACATAATTTTCTGGAATTTTCCAAGCTGTTTAAAGACACAGTCAACTTAGTGTATGTAAACTTCTGACCCACTGGAATTGTGATACAGTGAATTATAAGTTAAATAATCTGTCTGTAAACAATTGTTGGAAAGATTACATGCACAAAGTAGATGTCCTAACCGTCTTGCCAAAACTATAGTTTGTTGCCAAGAAATTTGTGGAGTTGTTGAAAAACAAGTTTTAATGACTCCAAACTAAGTGTATGTAAACTTCCGACTTCAGCTGTATCTGTATTCCCAGTCATGTGAAATCCATAGATTAGGGTTTAATGAATGCATTTAAATTGACTGATTTCCTTATATGAACTGTAACTCAGTAAAATCAGAAATTGTTGCATGTTTCATTTATATTTTTGTTCAGAATAATAAGAACATAACAGGACTGTGTGTGTGGACAGAACTGAGTGGAGAACAAAAACAGACTAATCTATCATAGCTTCAGCACCTGAAAGCTCTCATCCAACACAGCAGCAACTCAGTAACTAAACTAAAGGATCAACTCGGGACAGGGAATCTGTTTCTATTTCCATATTTTTTCTGTCTTCAAAATATACAACAAAACATTTCCCAGAAAGTGACTTTGACATTTGACCACACACACTCAAACAAAATCTTACAACTTCTCCATTTTAGGCATTCAATTTCAAATTCCCCTTAGTCACTTATGAGTAGAGAAACAAGGAAATGGTCTGATGAGTCCTTCTCTGAAAGGGCAGATGACGAACACTGACCTCACGGCTGACCTATGACCTGTTATAGTTCCTCCATAAAGGTCAGCGGTGGAGATTTATTGACCCCCAGTGTCTATGAGGTGACTCTCTGTCTCTGAAAACAATATGCTACACAGCTAGGCTGCTGGAAACAATACATGGCACTGGGTTTGACCGGGGTGTGTCTCATAGTGAGGACGCACATCTAATCCACTTATAGAGATGATTCAGTCCACTGGAAAACTACCATATGAGGAATTCTTTGAACATTGACACTGTCTCATATTTTCTCTGTGTGTGTGCCGGGGCTGGGCAGTGTGTGTGTATGTTGAGAAGGGAGAGTGTGTGTGTGTTTGGGGTGGCAGGGAGGGTGTGGGTTTGTGTGTCCGTGTATATGTTTGTTTGTGTCACACTCCAATGCTTAAGGATGTGAAACATTGTGAGACATGTTTGATTGGGGTGGGGATGTGCCTGTCTACACACCACCGCTCTCGGATATGACAAAGGGAAAAGAGGTGTGGTGCTCTTCCCACTGCTGCCGTAGGAGTGGGTGTGGGGTGTGCGTGGAGTGGGTGTGTATGTGTGTGCGTGCGTCCTCTAGTATATGAGTCAGGCAGGGAGCAGGGTAAGGAGGGCTGTGTGTGGAGTCAGGACAGGGAGAGGATGAATGACGGGGTTCATTTACTTCCCTCTTCTCCCTGCCACCAGTGAAAGTGTTCTGAGTCATCACAGACATCAGGGCATTGGTGGTGTAACCACATCCACACACACACACACACACACACACACACACACACACACACACACACACACACACACACACACACCCTGTCTCCTGAGTCATATCCTAGAGCAGTGGGTGGGGAGGAACTGAGGACAGATGCATGTGTGTATGTGTGTGTGGAGAGGGGGGGGTCAAGACTCCACCAAGGCCAGAGGGAGTGGGGTCAGAGAGTGGGACTTATACAGGTTAAGAAAACGTTGTCACAAATCTGGGACCAGCGCCATTGCTAACTAGCATAGCTCTCCCATTGTTGCAAAGAGTTATTGGATATTAGAATCCCGTTGTCATCTTCAACCTAGGCTACGGTCCCCTCCTTATTCTAGTAATATGCCATTTAGCAGAGACTTTTATCCAAAACGACTTATAGTCAAGCGTATGTGTGCCCCCCACGGAATAAGGAGGTGAGAGGAGGTCCCTGCTCGTCATGACTTAAGGAAGAGGTGAGAGGGTGCAGTAGGTGAGAGAAAGTCCCTGCTGCTCATGGGTTAAGGAGAAGGTGATAGGGTGCAGTAGGAGGTGCAGGAGCAGAACATTCCTCCCCATGCACAGAAGTAATCACTAAAAATGTGAACTATGTGGCTGCCATCCCAGCGAGGCTTTGAACAGCGCTTAAAAGAATAATAAAGTAATATTAACAAATCGAACCCAGATGGGAAATAAAGCTCTGTCTCTCTCTCTCTCTCTCTCTCTCTCTCATTCTAGTTCTAGTTCTAGACCAAGCAAGTTATTATCTACAGAAACGTAACTTGCATCCCAAATAGCACCCTATTCCCTTTATCGCAGGGGTGTCAAACTCATTTTGCCCCGGGGGCCGCATTCGGTCTTCGACGTGGTCCAGAGGGACGCACTGAAAATTGGTTATATTTTCTCACTGGGAATGGGTTATATTTCCTCGCCATGAATAAAGTAACCCTCCCTGTATTTTCAATCAATTATTCTGCAAAAGGTGGGTAAGATGTTGTGCAAAATAAAAAAGTTTCGTAAACGGCATTGACAGTGGCTTGCGAAAGTATTCAACCCCGTTGGCATTTTTCCTATTTTGTTGCCTTACAACCTGAAACAAAAAATATATATTTTTGGGGGGGTTTGTATCATTTGATTTAAACAACATGCCTACCACTTTGAAGATGCAAAATAGTTTTTATTGTGAAACAAGCAAGAAATAATACAAAAAAACAGAAAACTTCAGCGTGCATGACTATTCACCCCCCCAAAGTCAATACCTTGTAGAGCCACCTTTTGCAGCAATTACAGCTGCATGTCTCTTGTGGTGTGTCTCTATAAGCTTGGCACATCTAGCCACTAGGATTTTTGCCCATTCTTCAAGGTAAAACTGCTCCAGCTCCTTCAAGTTGGATGGGTTCCGCTGATGTACAGCAATCTTTAAGTCATACCACAGATTCTCAATTGGATTGTGATCTGGGCTTTGACTAGGCCATTCCAAGACATTGAAATGTTTCCCCTTAAACCACTTGAGTGTTGCTTTAGCAGTATGCTTAGGGTCATTGTCCTGCTGGAAGGTGAACCTCCGTCCCAGTCTCAAATCTCTGGAAGACTGAAACAGGTTTACCTAAAGAATTTCCTTTATTTAGTGCAATCCATCATTCCTTCAATTCTGACCAGTTTCCCAGTCCCTGCCGATGAAAAACATCCCCACAGCATGATGCTGCCACCACCATGCTTCACTGTGTGGATGGTGTTCTCGGGGTGATGAGATGTTTTGGGTTTGCGCCAGACGTAGCATTTTCCTTGATGGCCAAAAAGCTCAATTTTAGTCTCATCTGATCAGAGTACCTTCTTCCATATGTTTGGGGAGTCTCCCACATGCCTTTTGGCGAACACCAAACGTGTTTGCTTATTTTTTTCTTTAAGCAATGGCTTTTTCCAGGCCACTCTTCCGTAAAGCCCAGCTCTGTGGAGTGTATGGCTTAAAGTGGTCCTATGGACAGATACTCCAATCTCCGCTGTGGAGCTTTGCAGCACCTTCAGGGTTATCTTTGGTCTCTTTGTGGCCTCTGATTAATGCCCTCCTTGCCTGGTCCGTGAGTTTTGGTGGGCGGCCCTCTCTTGGCAGGTTTGTTGTGGTGCCATATTCTTTCAATTTTTTTATAATGGATTTAATGGTGCTGCGTGGGATGTTCAAAGTTTCAGATTTTTTTTTTATAACCCAACCCTGATCTGTACTTCTCCACAACTTTGTCCCTGACCTGTTTGGAGAGCTCCTTGGTCTTAATGGTGCCGCTTGCTTGGTGGTGCCCCTTGCTTAGTGGTGTTGCAGACTCTGGGGCCTTTCAAAACAGGTGTATATATACTGAGATCATGTGACTGATCATGTGACACTTAGATTGCACACAGGTGGACTTTATTTAACTAATTATGTGACTTCTGAAGGTAATTGGTTGCACCAGATCTTATTTAGGGGCTTCATAGCAAAGGGGGTGAATACATATGCACGCACCACTTTTCCGTTATTTATTTTTTAGAATTTCTTGAAACAAGTAATTTTTTTTCATTTCACTTCACCGATTTGGACTATTTTGTGTATGTCCATTACATGAAATCCAAATAAAAATCAATTTAAATTACAGGTTGTAATGCAACAAAATAGGACAAAGGCCAAGGGGGATGAATACTTTTGCAAGGCATTGTATGTTAGTTTTTCCTCACTACGCCACTGCTTACAAGGTGTGCACCAATGGCTTTTTGGTGTAGGGTACTATCTTCATTTTCCCTGCTTGTACAGTGGGACCTACTGCAGTAATTTATTTGATTAAGCTGTCCCAGGATATTAACGCCAGTGGTATGGATGGTAAGAGCCCCTATATGTGACAGGAGCACTGTACAAATCCTCTTTATGTCTGTAGTGTTTGACCTGACACCATCACTCTTGAGAAGATGCACCAAGATCTGGAGATGGAGAACCATATCCAATTAGTCTTTTGTTTGTAAAAGGATGGGGTAATAGACCATCCAGGCTATCTGTGAGGGCTCTGTTGATATTGTGTGGGGTCAAAACCAAGTGAAGATGAGATAATTAGACTAGCGAAAAGGGGCTCCTCTGAAAATAACTCTATACAGCCACTAAAGGAGAAAAGATACCAAGTATATTACATCCAAGCTGAGAAATACACTCATACCTCCTTCAAATAACAGAGACATTGCAAAACAAATGCCGTCACACACAAACGCGTCCATTAAGGAGAAGCAACCAAGACCAGAGATTTAGCGACATACATGTTCTTGAGTGACCAGTCCTAGCTGGTGTCTGTTTATACCCAGCCTAGTGCTGTGTGGTGCGAGACGTGCATGACGGCGTGTTTCGGATTGTGACTGACTGAGCAGACACTGGAGATGACAGGACGCCTCTGGGGGTGAAGGAGGAGGGGGGATCTGTCAGATCATACAAGGTGGGGGCGGTGGTGACACACCCACCTGTCAGAACCTTGCCCGTAGCTGTTTCCCCCCACTCAATCAATAACTACAGGCAGATGAATAGTGAGATGCCAGTGGAAGCTTTGAATAGGTTAGTAGCCTACAGAGTAATATGTGACCCACCACCTGGATTCAGTCCTATGTAACTATGGGAATTCTGCTTTGAAAGTTGATAAACTTGTAACACCACTTTTGAGAAAATGGCCCGTGAATGTTTTGGTACACCTACTGGAGAGCTCTTCTTTGTCTACACCCATTCAGCATAATTCACACCCTCTTAAGCCTTAGCGCCATCCATCTCTTTAAGGATTCACCTGTGAGGCCATGTGCTAAACAGAGTGAATACGGTAGTGTAGTAAACAACCAAAATGTCAAGACTAAAAGTAGTCAAAGTAGTAGCAAAAAGTAGTAGTAAAAATACACTTTATCTAGTCCTTGGCCTATATCCTAATCTGACTTTGGTGCAGGTCATGTTGTTCTTCACATTACCGTCTCTGGTAAACACACACTATATTAAATAAAATCTAAGTTTATTTGGTACATGTACAGGATACAGAAGGTGTAAACGGTACAGTGAAATTGTTACTTGCATAGTGGGGTCTTTTGTTTAGACATGGAAACAATGAACCATAATCCCAACACATACTACCATGCCCCATGCATGAATCTTAAGGTAGTTAAAGCTAACGAACTAGGTTCAATGTTAGCTAGCTAGCTAACATTAAGCTATAACTAACAATGCAAATGGCGTTCTGAGATACGAATAATATTACTACACAGATCATACACATAACGTTAGCTAGCGAGCCAGCCAGCTAACGTTAGCTAGCTAGCTAACAGTACGCTTTAACTTACGATGAAAACGACTTTGACAAAATTAGAAACATATAATATCTGAAAATGTAGCTAGACTCTTACCCATATACATGGATGAACGCTTCTCCCTCTCTGTCATGCTTACCATGGTTGCCCTTAGTCTGAAGATGTAATCTTATACAACAGCCTTCTGTGTACTCTTTTCGACTCTCCACATTTGGCAATAATCTCTCTGCTTCCACCGGGCATTCCACTGATTGAAAAACTTGGTCAACTTCTTCCGTGACAACAACACTGTTGATCACCATTTCTTCACTCATCACTGTCATCAGAAGACTCTACAATGTCTGGTTCAATGAACATGTTTTTACCTAAATCAGGGATTTCCTCATTGTCTGATTCATTTTCAGAGTCAGTGAGAGTCAGCATGGCACGATCGTCCTCCAGAAAGCAGTCCATCACAACTCTTTACTACTGATCTTTGTCAATAGCGCTATTAACTTCAGGGCAGCAATGCAAGAGTTCTTCATGATATCTTTAAAAAAAAGCAGTGATAGAAGGGATTATCCACACATACTGAGCAGTTCATGTTATAGACAGAAGCATGCTACATGGCAGACCAATCCAAACTCATCTCTCGGCATGTCCAGCCCATACATTATCTCAGCCAATCATGGCAAGCGTGAAGGTTCCTGTATTTTTCAGTTGCTAAACCAACTAGGCTCGTAATTTAACAATTGTATTTGCATTTACAGATGACATAAAACTTAGTTATTAAGGTACATTAAAGTTCACGTTCCAGAAGGCATTTCTACAAAAAAACGCATTTTGATAAAACATTTCAAATGTCTCTCCTGTGAAGTAGTGACGTGCTTCTTGAAACGGGGCACATATGAGAAGAATGCAATTGCTCAATGTATGTAGATAAACTAAACTAAGTGTTTTGATTACTTTCAAATGTAGTAGCAGCTCCATGTAGAATAAACAACATTTTACAATGCCTTCAGAAAGTATTTATACCCCTTGAATTATTCCACATTTGTTGTGTTACAGACTGAATTCAAATTTGATTAAATAGATTTTTGTTGTCACATAATACCCCATAATGACAAAGTGAAAACATGTTTTTAGAAATGTTTGCACATTTATTGAAAATTAAATACAGAAATATCTCATTTACACCCCTGAGTCAATACATCTTAGAATCACCTTTGACAGTGATTACAGCTGTGAGTCTTTCTGGGTAAGTCTCTAAGAGCTTTGTACACCTGGATTGTACAATATTTGCACATTGTTCTATTTTTACGATATAGCCCATTTTGACTTCGTGGCTGTGGCAACTAGTGGAAACCCTAATTATAAGCTTTACAGATGTAGACTGACTGTAGCTCCAGATTGGAATAGATTAGTTCTGCCCTAGATAATACAGAATGCACTTGTATGAGCTACGAACTAACTTGCAAATCTGACTTGTAGGCTAACTTTAGCTAGCTAGCTAACTAGCTAATGGTAGCTAGCCTGTAGTTAGCTAGCTAGCCTTACTCGCTAGCCTTATCAAATTATAACATTACATAACTAATATATAGACAATACACAATAAACTTGTATGAGCTACAACCTAGCTAAGTTGTAATGAGGTAGCTATAACTAGCTAGCTATGCTAACGTTAGCTAACCTGCCTCGCTACCTAACATTAGCAAGCCTGCCTTGCTAGCTAACGTCATAGCTAGCCTGCCTCGTTTATCAAAAGATAGCTAGCTACCTACATAACCAGCAATAAAGTTATCTAAAAATTCCAGAAAATGATGTCATCGCTTTAGAAGCTTCTTAGGCTAATTGACATCATTTGAGTCAATTGGAGGTGTACCTGTGGATTTTTTTCAAGGCCTACCTTCAAACTCAGTGCCTCTTTGCTTGACATCATGGGAAAATCTAAAGAAATCAGCCAAAACCTCAGAAAAGAACATTGTAGACCTCCACATGTCTGGTTCATCCTTGGGAGCAATTTCCAAACGCCTGAAGGTACCACGTTCATCTGTACAAACAATAGTACGCAAGTATAAACACCATGGGACCACGCAGCCGTCATACCGCTCAGGAAGGAGACGCGTTCTGTCTCCTAGAGATGAACATACTTTGGTGCAAAAAGGGCAAATCAATCCCAGAACAATAGCAAAGGACCTTGTGAAGATGCTGGAGGAAACAGGTACAAAAGTATCTATATCCACAGTAAAACAAGCCCTATATCGACATAACCTGAAAGGCCGCTCAGCAAGGAAGAAGCCACTGCTCCAAAACCGCCATAAAAAAGCCAGACTACGGTTTGCAACTGCACATGGGGACTAAGATCGTACTTTTTGGAGAAATGTACTCTGGTCTGATGAAACAAAAATAGAACTGTTTGGCCATAATGACCATCGTTATGTTTGGAGGAAAAATGGGATAGCTTGTAAGCCGAAGAACACCATCCCAACCGAGAAGCACGGGGGTGGCAGCATCATGCTGTGGGGGTGCTTTGCTGCAGGAGGGACTGGTGCACTTCACAAAATAGATGGCATCATGAGGAAGGAAAATTATGTGGATATATTGAAGCAACTGTCGTATATGATGAATGGTGGCAATTATTGCTATCAACAAAGAGTCCGCTATGCTGCATCGTGTTAGAGGCTTTTATTAAAATCACGAGATTTACAGCATAGGTACAGACCCGCGGTGTCCGGAGAACGGCTCCTCAGATTGCCATGGCCGTTCTGACGTCTCATCGTTTAACCCCTATTTATAAACAATGCAAAAAGAGGGGTGACTCCCTCTTCTGGCCAATCACCAGTCTCCCCTGGGGCATCACCCTCCAAACGCTACATTTGAACTAAGATCATAAAACAACATTCTTTGTTCCTCCAAAACATTTAACAAAGGCATAATCTTCAGATACGATACAACATCTCAAGACATCAGTCAGGATGTTAAAGCTTGGTCGCAAATGGTTCTTCCAAATGGACAATGACCCCAAGCATTCTTCCAAAGTTGAGGCAAAATGGCTTAAGGACAACAAAGTAAAGGGATTGGAGTGGCCATCACAAAGCCCTGACCTCAATCCTATAGAATATTTGTGGGCAGAACTGAAAAAGCATGTGCGATCAAGGAGGCCTACAAACCTGACTCAGTTACACCAGCTCTGTCAGGAGGAATGGGCCAAAATTCACCGAACTTATTGTGGGAAGCTTGTGGAAGGCTACGCGAAACGTTTGACCCAAGTTAAACAATTTAAAGGCAATGCTACCAAATACTAATTGAGTGTATGTAAACTTCTGACCCACAGGGAATGTGATGAAAGAAATAAAAGCTGAAATAAATCATTCTCTCTACTATTATTCTGACATTTCACATTCTTAAAATAAAGTGGTGATCCTAACTGACCTGAGACAGGGAATATTTACTAGGATTAAATGTCCGGAATTGTGAAAAACTGAGTTTAAATGAATTTGGCTAAGGTGTATGTAAACTTCCGACTTCAACTGTATAAAGTTTGTATGTGAAAACTATTTCTAAGATGCTTACTTTAACTTTTTCCGAACTCACTTCACGCACGCATAAGAATAGAGGGAGACTTGCACTGCTGGTTCTGGCACATACAACTACACCACTGCAGTTGATGTAGCCTACGTCGGCTGATTTAGCCTCGTAAGCTAATTGCAGAATGTGACAACAGAATGAAGCAAATCGTACAATCTGGCCAGTTTGATATCAAGATTTTAGTTTGGTAACATCGCACAGTGTGAGACGTAGTAATCGTAGAAGACTGAATCCGACCTACAGTGCGGGAGGCCTTAAGTCAAAATAATTTGTTCCCTCCAGGATGTGGATGGATCAAGGTGCATTGTCATAGGTCGATATTAAACAGGGGTGCACTGTGAAAAGCAGGGGCGCAACTTTGGTTTTAGAAGTGGGGGGGGGGGCATTATTCTAAATGTTTTATTCAGTCGGATAAACACTCCAAACTGCTTACCGGACCGCTTGGAGGCGTTCGCATGGTCCTAAAGCACACCTTTGCCTATTTTGTATCTCATGCCAATGATAAAACTGTGGGGGATAAAAATGCAATTTCAGAATGTGGGTGGGACATGTCCCCCCCCGTCCCCAGTGATAGTTGCACCCCTTGTGAAAAGTGTATGTTAAATCGGGCAACGGTCAAGGCACTGGGCTGGGCTGGAATGAAAAGGAGTCGAGAACGTTTAATCAGCCTGTGTCCAGACTCTCAATAAAGGACTTAATGAAAGTCTGTCTGGAATTAAATCACTGGAACAAGCACAATTTAGTTTTCCCTGTGTGTTGTGTTGATATATCAGATGGTGTAATAGAAAACCTTTGGGGAATACAGTATATGATTTCTACATGAGTGTCATTCAGTTTCAGTACATGTACATTTTTTCTGTGAGCTGTTTATGGACTTACAAAAAAACAAATACTGTACCTGTGAACCGCCCTTAAATAGATTCAAACAATGCAATCATCCTAATAATTTCATCGACAGATTCTACCTGAGTTTCTCCCGCTCCCTGAACTCCCTCTGTCTGTATCTGATAAGTTATTTCTCTATCGTTCTATCATTCTCTCTCTCCCTCTTTCCCTCTCTCTGTTTGTTAGTGCCGCTGCGTTCCTTGCTGCAGTGCAGTCTGATTGGCTGAATGCCTGTCTCGAACCATTCGAACACTGGCTGGCTGAGAGGTGCTATTGGCTGCTGCTGTCCCCCCTGGTTGGGTTGGGGTGGTCTGGTCTGGCGGGAGGGCGGGTGGGTGGTTCAGCGGGAGGGCAGGCTGGTGGTTGAGGTGGGGCTGTGCCCCTTTGTTCGTGCCCAGGCAGTGGAGGGCACTCTGGGCTGCCGGGGTAAGAGAGCTCCAAGCAATAGGGAAGGACATGCCCAACCGTTGCTCTGGCTCTGGCTCAGACCCTTCCAGTACCAGATAGACGAATCACAAAGTAATAGGATCATCACTAACATCAATCTAGGTCTGACATAGCCAGGAGGAGGGGGAAGGGGAGGAGGATGAGGAGGAGGAGGAGGAGGAGGAGGAGGAGAGGGGTACTATGATTTGGCTGAGTCATGATCTTTCTCACTACATCTTCACTTTCTCAAACCTTCTCAGCCGACATACTCTATCTAAGTCTTGTGCATCTTTTTGAGACACATTCTTTCCATATATCAATTTGAGGCTCTGTTCATTCTTCAGAAGGTATGTGTCACTGGTGCTGTGGTCCATCATCTGTGGTGTACACACACACAGATTTATGATGCTGCAGTGTGGCCTTTATGGAATTCAAGGACCTCAGCCACCCGAGCCGCGGCCTGTTCACGCTGCTACTGTCTAGAAGGCGGAGAAAGTACAGGTGCATCAAAGCTGGGACCGAGAAACTGATGAACAGCTTCTATCCCCAGGCCATCAGACTGTTAATCAGTCATCACTAGCCGGCCTCCGCCCAGTAAAATGCTCTGAGCCTTAGTCACTGTTACTAGCCGGTACTCTACCCTGCACCTTAGAGACTGCTGCCCTAGAATCATTGAACACTGGTCACATTAATAATGTTTACATACTGTTTTTCCCACTTTATAGTACATACTATATTTTAGTCATGGCTCATCCTATATAACTACTGCTGTACAAACCTTTTCTATTCATGTACTGTTCATACCGTCTATACACACCATTATATACTGTATACAGTACCAGTCAAAAGTTTGGACAAACCTACTAATTCAAGGGTTTTTCTTTATTTTTACTATTTTCTACATTGTAGAATAATAGTGAAGACATCAAAACTATGAAATAACACATATGGAATCATGTAGTAACCAAAAAAAGTGTTTAAAAAAATCAAAATATATTTTATATTTGAGATTCTTCAAAGTAGCCACCCTTTGCCTTGATGACAGCTTTGCACTCTCTTGGCATTCTCTCAAACAGCTTCATGAGGTAGTCACCTGGAATGCATTTCAATTAACAGGTGTGCTTTGTTAAAAGTTAATTTGTGGAATTTCTTTCATTCTTAATGCGTTTGAGCCAATCTGTTGTGTTTTGACAAGGTAGTGTTGGTATACAGAAGATAGCCCTATTTGGTAAAAGACCAAGTCCATATGATGGCAAGAAAAGCTAATATAAACAAAGAAAAACAACAGTCCATCATTACTTGAAGACATGAAGGTCAGTCAATACGGACAATTTCAAGAACTTTGAAAGTTTCTTCAAGTGCAGTCGCAAAAACCATCAAGCACTATGATGAAACTGGCTCTCATGAGGACTGCGACAGGAATGGAAGACCCAGAGTAAACTCTGCTGCAGAGGATAAGTTCATTAGAGTTACCAGCCTCAGAAATAGGCAATTAACTGCACCTCAGATTGCAGTCCAAATAAATGCTTCACAGAGTTCAAGTAACAGACACATCTCAACATCAACTGTTCAGAGGAGAATGCGTGAATCAGGCCTTCAAGGTCGAATTGCTGCAAAGAAACCACTATTAAAGGACACCAATAATAAGAAGAGACTTGCTTGGGCCAAGAAACACAAGCAATGGACATTAGACCGGTGGAAATACATTTATATTTATATTCCGGACTCTGACATTGCTCACTCTGATATTGCTCATTCTGATATTTCTTATTTTTTTACTTTTTGGATTATGTGTGTATTGTTTTTTGTATTGCTAGGTATTACTGCACTGTTGGAGCTAGAAACACAAGCATTTTGCACCTGTGATATAATCTGCCAATCTGTGTACGTGACCAATAAACTTTGATTTGATTTGATTTTATGTGGTTAGGTGAATCAGAGCTCTGACTGAAGAGGGCTGGCATGCGGCTGATTCCGAGAACATGTGTGTGTGCGTGTGTGTGTTTGTGTTGGTGTGTGTGTGTGTTTGTGTTTGTGTCGGTGTGTGTGTGTGCGCGAGCGTATGTGTGCCATAAAACCGCTCCAAACGGCTTTTTGTTATTTTACAATTTCCTCCCTCACTCACATCTCGGGGCGTTCAAGATTCTGCTGCATCATGTGTTGAGTAGGGAGGGGATGGGAGGATGGGGAGGGGGGTGTAGAACCTGATGGGATATTTTTTAACAGCTGCTGCTAGTGCTGAATGCAGCCCAGTGGATCACTGCTGCAGAAGATGGGCGTGTGACTGACACCTGCAGACCAGGCCTGGTAGTGAATCTGAGTTGATTACATTACACAGCCCATAAGGAATAACAGAGTGAGAACACTTACCATAAAGACCATTGACGATAGACTATCTCCATTTCCTCATTAAGACAAAGATTGACTCAGCCACCTGCAGAGCACAAAACAAAGAGGGGAAGTCAGAGGTCAGAGGAGGTCAAATACTAGGTGTTGTATGAGTAGATTAGATAGTACTTTGTCTGTTTTCACAGATATGTGTATTACGTGCAAGAATTGCACTGCAGTAAAAGATATCCACAACAAAAAGAGAGTCATGATATAGACATACCATCAGACATACAAATTCATTTAAAACAAAATGACCACTTAATGACCCCCCTTAAAATAATATGTATTACACATCCCCTTGATCATCATTACACTTAATGAACATTACATATAATATGATATTTCACATCCCTGTAATCTCAATGTCCACGATTCCTGTACATTGTTACTTCAGACAGTAGAGACTTCCAATATATCTAGTGTTGAAGTGGGTGCTACAGGGGGGTGCAGAGGTGAGTCTAGACCCCCATATGAAGAACAATGTCCACTCTAAATTCCAAGCATCTGCCTCTAACCCTAGGAAGCTCTTTGCCACCTTCTCCTCCCTGCTGAATCCTCCTCCCCCTCCCCCCCCCCTCTCCTCCCTCTCTGTGGATGACTTCGTCAACCATTTTGAAAAGAAGGTTGACGACATCCGATCCTCGTTTGTTAAGTCAAATGACACTGCTGGTCCTGCTCACACTGCCCTACCCTATCCTTTGACTTCTTTCTCCCCTCTCTCTCCAGATGAAATCTTGCGACTTGTGACGGCCGGCCGCCCAACAACCTGCCCGCTTGACCCTATCCCCTCCTCTCTTCTCCAGACCATTTCCGAGAGACCTTCTCCCTTACCTCACCTCGCTCATCAACTCATCCTTGACCGCTGGCTATGTCCCTTCCGTCTTCAAGAGAGCGAGAGTTGCACCCCTTCTCAAAAAACCTACACTCGATCCCTCCGATGTCAACAACTACAGACCACTATCCCTTATTTATTTTCTCTCCAAAACTCTTGAGCGTGCCGTCTATAGCCAACTCTCCTGCTATCTCTCTCAGAATTACCTTCTTGATCCAAACCAGTCAGGTTTCAAGACTGGTCATTCAACTGAGACTGCTCTTCTCTGTGTCACGGAGGTTCTCCGCAATGCTAAAGCTAACTCTCTCTCCTCTGCTCTTGTCCTTCTAGACCTGTCTGCTGCCTTTGATACTGTGAACCATCAGATCCTCCTCGCCACCCTCTCCGAGTTGGGCATCTCCGGCGCGGCTCACTCTTGGATTGCATCCTACCTGACAGGTCGCTCCTACCAAGTGGCGTGGCGAGAATCTGTCTCCGCACCATGTGCTCTCACTACTGGTGTCCCCCAGGGCTCAGTTCTAGGCCCTCTCCTATTCTCGCTATACACCAAGTCACTTGGCTCTGTCATATCCTCACATGGCCTCTCCTATCATTGCTACGCAGACGACACACAACTAATCTTCTCCTTTCCCCCTTCTGATAACCAGGTGGCGAATCGCATCTCTGCATGTCTGGCAGACATATCAGTGTGGATGACGGATCACCACCTCAAGCTGAACCTCGGCAAGACGGAGCTGTTCTTCCTCCCGGGGAAGGACTGCCCGTTCCATGATCTCGCCATCACGGTTGACAACTCTGTTGTGTCCTCCTCCCAGAGTGCAAAGAGCCTTAGCGTGACCCTGGACAACACCCTGTCATTCTCCGCTAACATCAAGGCGGTGACCCGATCCTGTAGGTTCATGCTCTACAACATTCGGAGAATACGACCCTGCCTTACACAGGAAGTGGCACAAGTCCTAATCCAGGCACTTGTCATCTCCCGTCTGGATTACTGCAACTCGCTGTTGGCTGGGCTCCCTGCCTGTGCCATTAAACCCCTACAACTCATCCAGAATGCCGCAGCCCGTCTGGTGTTCAACCTTCCCAAGTTCTCTCACGTCACCCCGCTCCTCCGCACACTCCACTCGCATCTGCTACAAGACCATGGTGCTTGCCTACGGAGCTGTGAGGGGAACGGCACCTCCGTACCTTCAGGCTCTGATCAGTCCCTACACCCAAACGATGGCATTGCGTTCATCCACTTCTGGCCTGCTGGCCCCCCTACCTCTGCGGAAGCACAGTTCCCGCTCAGCCCAGTCAAAACTGTTCGCTGCTCTGGCACCCCAATGGTGGAACAAGCTCCCTCATGACGCCAGGACAGTGGAGTCACTCATCACCTTCCGGAGACACTTGAAACCCCACCTCTTTAAGGAATACCTGGGATAGGATAAAGTAATCCTTCTACCCCCCCACCCCTTTACACCACCCAAAAAAAAGTTATAAGGTGAATGCACCAATTTGTAAGTCGCTCTGGATATGAGCGTCTGCTAAATGACGTAAATGTAAATGTAAAAATGAAGAACATATTCAAGCATAGGCCTACACAATCAAAATAACACAAGTATAAGCAGAGCTATAGTATAATGGCTGTTTACTTCAAGGTTACCTTATCTAGAATACTTATAGTATAATGTATGTTTACTGCAGGGCTAGCTGGTTTAGAATCCTGCTCAGACCACAGTCTGCAGTTGACGTAGCATGACCTGAAGGTGTATACAGTGCCTTCAGAAAGTATTCATACCCCTTGACTAATTCCACATGTTGTTGTGTTACAGCCTGAATTCAAAACAGATTAAATATATATTTTTGGTCACCCATCTACACACAATACCCCATAATAACAAAGTGAAAACATGTTTTTAGAAAATTTTGAAAATGTATTGATAATGAAATACAGAAATATCTTATTTACATAAGTATTCATGCCCCTTTGCTACGACACTCCAAATTGTGCTCAGATGCATACAATTTCCTTGGATCATCCTTGAGATGTCATTACAATTTCAACGAAGTCCACCTATGGCCAATTCAATTGTTTGGAAATGATTTAGAAAGCAACACACCTGTCTATATAAGATCCCGCAGTTGACAGTGCATGTCAGAACAGAAACTATACCATGAAGTCCAAGGAACTGGCCGTAGCGCTTCGAGATATAATTGTGATGAGGCATATATCTGGGGAAGGGTATGAAACAATTTCTTGAGTGTTGAAAGTTTTCAAGAGCACAGTGTTCTCCATCACCTTGAAATATAAAAAATCTGGAACTACCCAGACTCTGCCTAGAGCTGGCCGTCCGACCAAACTGAGCAACCGGTAAGAAGGACCTTGGTCAGGAAGATGACCAAGAACCCAATGACAACTCTGACAAAACTACAGAGTTCCTTGGCTAGATCGGAGAACCTTCCAGAAGGACAACAGTCTCTACAGCACTTCACCAATCTGGGATTTAGGGGAGAGTGGCCAGACGGAAGCCATTACTGAGAAATGTGGAATTGTTTTAAGAAGGAAGGAATGGAAGACCCAGAGTTACCTCTGCTGCAGAGGATAAGTTCATTAGAGTTACCAGCCTCATAAATTGCAGCCGAAATAAATGCTTCACAGAGTTCAAGTCACAGACACATCTCAACATCAACTGTTCAGAGGGGACTGTGTGAATCAGGCCTTCATGGTTGAATTGCTGCAAAGAAACCACTACTAAAGGACACCTATAAGAAGAAGATACCTGCTTGGGCCAAGAAACACGAGCAATGGACATTAGACTGGTGGAAATCTGTCCTTTGGTCTGGAGTCCAAATTGTAGATTTTTGGTTCCAACCGCCGTGTCTTTGTTCCCACCGTAAAGCATGGAGGAGGAGGTGTTATGGTGTGGGGGTGCTTTGCTGGTGACACTGTCTGTGATTTATTTAGAATTCAAGGCACACTTAACCAGCATGGCTACCACAGCATTCTACAGCGATAAGCAATCCCATCTGGTTTGGGCTTAGTGGGACTATCACTTGTTTTTCAACAGGACAATGACCCAACACACCTCCAGGCTGTGTAAGAGCTATTTTACCAAGAAGGAGAGTGCTGCAGTGCTGCATCAAATTACCTGGCCTCCACAATCCCCCGACCTCAACCCAATTGAGATGGTTTAGGATGAGTCGGACGGCAGAGTGAAGGAAAAGCAGCCAACAAGTGCTAGGCATATGTGGGAACTCCTTCAAGACTGTTGGAAAAGCATTCCAGGTGAAGCTGGTTGAGAGATTGCCAAGAGTGTGCAAAGCTGTCATCGAGGCAAAGGGTGGCTATTTGAAGAATCTCAAATATAAAATATATTTTGATTTGTTTAACACTTTTTTGGTTACTACATGATTCCATATGTGTTATTTCATAGTTTTGATGTCTTCACTATTATTCTACAATGTAGAAAATAGTAGAAATAAAGAAAAACCCTTGAATGAGTATGTGTGTCCAAACTTTTGACTGGTACTGTACGATTCCGTGAGAGTCTCACCTTTCCACAGAGGGGTCATATTGGTGTTTAGCCTGTTCGGCGAGTCCCCAAGTCCCCAAGACGCTTGTGGGGATCATTTGTCATAATAGTTTGTAGGACAAACCGTTCGGACGCTGCAGACGATTTTGTGAGAAGACTGATTTCGGGATGTCTCATTGTCTGACAAACACCGCTCACTGATGTAAATACATCAGGGGGGGGTTCTTATGACATTGCCAGCAGAAAGATTTGAGGCGGTGGGGAGGGGGTACCCCCCCAAACTTGCCGGGCCCAAAACAACCGCTCACAGTTTAACAGAGAAAATCCCCAAATCCAGTTGTGCAAAGCTGATACATTATTATTATTATTTTTTGTCATTTTAGCAGACGTTCTTATCCAGAGTGACTTACAGTTAGTGAGTGCATACATTATTCATACTGGCCCCCCGTGGGAATCGAACCCACAACCCTGGCGTTGCAAGCGCCATGCTCTACCAACTGAGCTACAGGAGGCGACATACCCAAGACGACTCAAAGCTGTAACCGCTGCCAAAGGTGCTTCTACAAAGTATTGACTGAGGGGTGTGAATACTTATGTAAATCAGATTTTTCTGTATTTCAATTTCAATGAATGTGCAACAATTTCAAAACACATGTTTTCACTTGGGGGGTATTGTGTGTAGATGGGTGAGAGAAAAAAAATAAAAAAATCAATTTTGAAATCAGGCTGTTACACAACAAATTGTGGAATAAGTCAAGGGGTATGAATACTTTCTGAAGGCACTGTATATATATATATATATATATATTTTAACCAATTTTAACATTGGTTATTAGGCCTATTTAGGTTATATAATACTCCCAGGCACACCGGCGCATGAAAGGTTGGCACTGTGGTGAGAAATAGGTTAATCTTACTCACCCAATTAGTTTGAGAGAACATTATGAACAGCTGTCTCACATTACCCTCTTTACATAGAACTACCAATCCCTTTTCGGTTTCTAGCTTTTTAACCACAACATGTCATATTATGCGGCATTCAAGGCAATAAAAAGACAACCGAACTGGCAGGAGGATGCAAGTATCTTACTCTAACAGCAAGTAGAGAAATACAAAAGTATTATCAACGGCAAATGTAGTCCTACATTGACCAGCCACCAAGAAAGGTGCGTGGAGGGCCATCTCCGAATCAATAAACAGCAGATTACATTTTTCCGTAAGAACTCCTGGAGAATGTGAAATACGCTGGTACACCATCCTATCAAAATGTTGGTTGGCGATTGCCAACTTCTGCAGAGAAACTGAAAAAACAGGTAGGCTTAAGTTCAGTTGCTGTGTTATGTACACTGTATAGTAGACTATTTTGTTGTCTAACAGGTATTCTCTGCATTCAGGAGGTGGCCCTCCACCTAAACCCCTCAGTGCCATAGCTGAATGTGTGTTTAACTACCTGGGGTGCTCAAATGTGACCATCTCGGGCATTGGCGAGGGCCAAGATGCTGAACGTTTGAGGGTCACCGAGCAACACAATAAGTAGGATTTAAGTTTATTGTTGAATTTCAAACACTTTTATTCTCATGCTATTTTGATTAACAAATTATACTTTTTATTGGACATAAGTAAGCTAAACTGAAAACAATAATTATTTTGTTGCAGCACATCTCTGGCTCCAGCGTCTGGCACAGTGTCTGAGGGGACCTCCAACTCACTGTTGCTGCAGGACGCCCCATCAACCAGCAGCTCCCCAGAAGGTCTGGTTCCAAAAACCCTGAGGAAGACATTGCTCAGCTGCAACAGGAGAAAACTTCAAATAAAAGTTTGGTGTTTGCAGGAGGAATATTACTCTATAACATTAAATAAGCTTAAGAAATACTATGGTGTGTTTATTTGTTCACAGTAATCTAGACTGTACTTAATAATATGCCATTTAGCAGACGCTTTTATCCAAAGCGACTTACAGTCATGTGTGCATACGGGTGGTCCCGGGGATCGAACCCACTACCCTGGCGTTACAAGCGCCATGCTCTACCAATTGAGCTACAGAGGACCACAATGTGGCATACCTGTACTATCTGTACTATGCTCTCCAATTCCATAATGTTTATCTGTAGCTAAATCAGCGTTTCCCAAATTTTGTCCTCGGGACCCCAAGGGGTGCATGTTTTATTTTGTGCCCTAACACTACACAGCTGATTCAAATGATCAAAGTTTGATGATTACTTGATTATTTGAATCAGTGTAGTGCTAGGGCAAAAACTAAAATGTACACCCCTTGGTGTGGGAAACCCTGAGCTAGATATTGGGTTCTGCGAGATCATTCTGCTGACACAGCACCAAAATATCACTGTCGTCACTGTCATCCTCGTCAGTTTCTGGGTTTCCATCATTGGGAGGTAGAGTGATCAGTCGTAGTTTGTAGATGTCGTACAATATTGCACAAGCCATTATTATGCAACCTGGTCTCAGAGCATTTCAGATTATTCTGTTCATAAATCCGCAATACTCAATTTAGTATGATATGTTTCGAATTGCAATTTGTACAATATATACGAACTTCAATGCGTGCAATATGTTACGAATTTGAAAAACGTATGATATGTTACGAATTCCAATTTGTTGTGCCTAACGTTAGCTAGGTGGCTAATGCTAATGTTAGCTAGCTGGTTAGGGTTAAAGGTTAAAGGGTTAAGGTTAGGGGAAGGGTTAGCTAACATTCTAAGTAGTTGCAAAGTTGCTAAAAAGTAGGAAGTAGTAGACAAGTTGCTAATTAGCTAAAATTGTCCATGATGAGATTCGAATACACAACCTAAGGATTGCTAGACATTCGCGTTATACGCTCACCCATCCATCTATCCATCCCGACCAACCACCCTTCTTTAGTTTTTGCCTTAACCTCTAAAATTCTAAGCCTACTAAGCTAACATACGGAATTGTTTTAAGATGGTCATAACATGGATTATTTAGCTATTTGATTTTGAATTTTAGGACCCCTGTAGGTATGAACAAAAAATGATGTACACATTTTTTGATAAAATATTAAATTTTCCCGTTACTACTATAGCCCATAGAAACGAATTAAATAACACATTCATAAATGACAAAATAGACAGTCGAAAAATTTATCATAAGGAATACGGTTTTGAAGTGTCTTTCCTATATCTAGGAGATATAAGAAAGCTAAGGAAATATTTTTGTTTTTTGGACACATATTTAACCCCTTTTATTTGTTGGCACAAAACTACCTCCATACTTACATACATTTTTTAAAACCAGTACCGGTTACCTTCAGACGAGTCCTGTGTCTCTTGTGGGGGTCGTAGAGCAAACGGATAATCTCCCATTTCCATAGTGGAGTCATATTAGTTTGTAGCCCAAACGGTTCGGACGCTACAGACAGAAGTTGTCACATCGGCGGTACTGACTTCAGACGAGCCCCGTGGGGGTCGTAGAACAAAATGGAGAACACCATCATGTTCGTGAGATTCTCATCCTTGCATAGAGCGATCATATTAGTTACTAAAACCGTTAGCCAAACTGATTTTCGGGATGTCTCATGGTCTGACAAACACCGCTGTAGCTCGGCCACTTTCCCCGCAGATGCGGAAGGCCAACATAGGCGGATGCTTTGGCTTGATATATCTCTCGCTTAACTGATGGATTTTGATGGGGATGTTTTCATTATGTTACTTAGATTGACACACAGGTGCATCAATAAACTCTTAAGGATTGCCTTAAGTAAACTTCTGTGTTATGTAACCATATCAAACGTAACATATCATACTAATTTGAGTGTCCCGGATTTACATTTACTATGTTACGTATAGTCTATGAGGCCAGGCTGTATTATGCAGCAGACCATCCTCCGGCTGTGACACACCTCTCCATTGAGCACATGAAATCTCCTCTTCCACTGGCATATTCCCCTTTCTACCCAGCTCCTTGTGATCTTGTGAGTCCTTCAGATAAAAAAATATTTACATGTGATTTTATATAGATCCATATTTTAATTATGCTGAGATAACGTCCAATATATACTGTAGCCCAGTAAAACTAATGTTTGTCCTATTTCCTCACCTGTTATAATTGAGGTGAGCGCTGGGAAGAGGTCAAAGGAAAGGGGTCAGCAGCCACCTCCTTTGGGGGTACCCCTTGTCACCAAGCAGGTGACATCCAGGGGAACAACATTGTGCTCAAACCACTCTGCAGTCATGTGGAGACCCAGGCCAGTTGGCTACAACATCAAGAATCATATAGTCTGCATCAAAAACCACTTGGGTGTTAATACTGTGCTGTGGTACCGCTTTCGATTGATGAATGTGTCCTCATCCATGTGTGGAACAATGATGTTGACGTCGGTACAATCAATGACGCCAACAACTCCCGGAAAACCAGTGATTTGCATGCAATCGTCTTGTTTTTGAATATTCTGGCGTTGAGTGGTGGGAAAATCAATGAACCTTCAGATGATTTGAGGTGTCGTAAGTACCATCAGGGTTTGACGGATTGATCTGCTGATAGTAGTCTGTGATGGACCCAAATCATCGCTGTTACACTGTTGCATTTTTCCTGTTGCTAAGAAGCGTAAAGTGGTGATTACCGTGATCTCTGCCGAGAGAGCACACGATTGTCCCGTAGATGGAGAAATAGCATCACAGACAAGGTGTAATTAAACACTTCATGAGAGGCAATGAGCTCATGTTGCTGCAACATTTCTATAGGCTATGCAATTGTGCGAGAAAACAGATTGATGGCCTCTACTGAAAAGAGGAGGATCCCATCAGCTTTCTATAGGCAAGGCCTACCATATATATTTTTAAACTTTCCTAATATTAAGCACATTGTTTATATGTACAACAGGAGTATAGCCTACCTGGCTGGCAAATGAACCACGGGAAAAGTGTCTTCCAGTCACTATTTAAGTGCATAGATGAGATGTATTTTTTCCGCTGCCCCTGTTTCGATACAGGTGCATGATAATGGTCCATTCTAAATCAAAACAAATGTCACACATTTATTATTTAGTATACGTAAAGACAAGATTAAATCAAGAATAATCTGATGGGTGACAATATTAGCCTATCACTTGTGAATTATATATTTTCACTTGTGAATGATGCCCAGTATAAGAAACAATGCGACTTTTTCTAATCATAGTCGCACACCTCATGTAGCCTAACCCATAGGCCTATATGTTTTGATACATTTTATATCACAACTAAAGTGGCCAAATAACTTCTTAAAATTAAGCACATTAATCCGCTTTACAAGGGATGTAGAGCCTAAGTGGCATACATAAGCAGCACGTGAGTTTCAAGTTTGGGGAAGATAATTTTCACCATAAAAATGCACCTTCATAATAAAAGCATTACATGCATAATTGCATTTGCGGTCACTTTTGATAATGGTGTTTTCCGCTAATGGAACATTCACACTTATAGCCTACTACCATGTGTGCATTGCTGCGCTTATAATGTGAAGAAATAGCCTAATAGTTTATCAACATTTTAAGCTAAACATTTTGATGCTAGTGGTTGTATTAATTTGGGATCTATTGCATCCCACAACTGTCCCAGACTATGTTTGGAATATTTATTTCTCGCACAGAATAGAATAGGTCGACTTTTGTACTATGGGGGATAGTAGATTGACATAGGCTAGTGCTTTTGCTGTTCGTTAGGCCTACTCATCTTGTTGGCTGACGAAAAGTAGATGTGGACAGTTCTTCCAATATCTTCAATATGCACCTCGGAATTGGATAAGGACACGCGCAGTTGCATTCCCGATGTGTCTGTCTTCACTTGTAGCCTGTGAGAAAGACCCGATCACGTGATGGAGAGTCATGTGAGTGAGAGGTGATTCAGAGCTCGCAGCACTCAGGGAGAAGGGCACAACGGCCACTGGCCGCAAAAGGCAAAATGTGAATGAGTGTACAGCCTGTGCAAAAAACAAAGCAGAGTTCATGCCTTTCAATCGACTTTTTTCTAATAATCATTAGAGTCGCATCATGCAGCCTTACAATGTATTAAAAATCAAAACATATAGCCCAAAGTTTGTAGAACAACTAAAGTTACATTAATAACTCTAAATTTGTCACACCAGCCATGCTTCCCTAGACCTGTCTAAAATAAATAATGGATTTATTGTGAAGGTGTAGGCTATATTACATGGATTTATTGGACTTTTAAAATGTAGATGTTCCAATGGTCTGCATCACTGGCTTGTAAGCTATGTGTGGAAGCCAGGAGATGCGAAATGTGTATGTTAATTAACGGTCAATTACCTTGAGACCGACAGTTATTTGCTTGACAATCACCAGCTGACGAAATTTCGTGACTGCCACAGCCCTACTCTGAGATGCCTGATAACTACAGGCCAATGTCTCCCCTTTAGATCAAAATGATTATATGGACAGGAGGGAACTGATCCTACATTAGTACTCCTACTCTGAGAGACGCTTTATGAATATGGGCCCTGGGCTGGCTGATGCAGACTGAGACTGCTTTGTGTGTGTGAGTACTGTCTGTCACAGCATGTACTGTCTGTCAATGCTCAGACTCTACCCCAGTCTGATAGCAGACGCTAGATTATATTTTTATTTAGACACATACACAGGGTCGCAGATGAAGTTGCAGTGAAATACTTTGGGCAGGGTAGAGGTATATTAGGGTGCAGTCATGGCGGACGGCGAGGTCTGACTGAGACAGCTACCTCAGTGTCTGAGTGTTCCTCTGTCTGAGTGCACAGTGCCCTGCGGCTCACTGTAAGGCACAGTCATGAAGACAGGAAATATGTCTATGTTTAGGAGAGGCTGAGCAGCTTCTCTCTCTTTCTCTCCCTCCCTTTGTCTGTTTCTCACTCTTCATCTTACTCTCTCTTTCCTTCCGTTTCTCTGATGCTCTTCATCTCTCTCTTTGCTCTCTCCTTCTTGTGTCTGCCCCCCCTCTCTGCCTCCCCCTCTCTCTGCCTCTCTTTCTCATTCACTCTATCCCCCTCTCTCTGTGTCTTCAGATGCCCTGATGTCTCAATTCCTTCATGTCATCTCGTTCCTCTCTCTCTGTGTGTGTGTGTGTGTGTGTGTGTGTGTGTGTGTGTGTGTGTGTGTGCGTGCCTGTGTGTGTATGTGATCTGTGTGTGAGTCTGTCTATCTGGTCCTCTCTCTGCTCTCATTAGGTTCCTGTCATTCTCTCTCTTTCCTCCTGATGGAGGGAGGGAGGGTGGAGATATCCGCATTGGTTGCTATGGCACCAGACATTTCTCTCCCTCCTCAGACACAGGGGTAAGTGTGATTCTGTTTGATTGTGAGTATGTCTGTCAGTTCGTGTGTGTGTATGTGTGTGTGCGTGTCTGTTAACATGAGGCCTGGGACAGTAATTGGCATCTTTGTCAGCTTCGGGGACGGGAGGTTTTCATTTAGAAAGATCACCATTAACTCTCATTTAAAACTGATTAATTTACTGGTGAGGGGCTGCAACACTGTGCCACCCCATTGTTAGTTGGTGATTTACCTAATGAGCGAAATGGCTATAATTCATTAATGGCAGATTTGAATGAAATGAGATAGCAGCTGGCATATGATCAGACGATTATCATAAATGGATTTGATTTGATCTGTGAGTCTGTCTAGGTCTGTGTGTGTCCTTTATGTGGGGATTAATGTGTGTGCTTGTGTGTATGCCAGACAGAAAGTGTGTTTTTTAACTCATAACATTACTATTGAGTCAGAAAATGAATGCATTATGTAGAAAAGTACAAAAGAGGTCCTCTGTAGTTCAGTTGGTCGAGCATGATGTTTGCAACGCCAGGATAGTAGTTCCAATACCCGGGACCACCCATACGTAAAATGTATGCACTCGTGACTGTAAGTTGGGTTGGATAAAAGTGTCAACTAAATGGCATATATTATTCTTATTCTATTAGGTCACTAAGCTAAATCTCCAGCCTGTCTCTCTCTCCACATCCATCTATCTCCCTTCCCGTCTCCCTTCCTCTCTCCCTTCCAGTCCCCTTTTCTTTCTCCCCATCTCCCTCCCCGTCCCTCTCTCTCTCTCCCCATCCCCCCCTCTCTCTCTCCCCGTCCCTTTACCTCTCCCCTCCCTCCCCGTCTCCCTAGCAGTCTCCCGTCTCCCTACCAGTTTATCTCTCTCCCTCCCTGTCTCTCTGACAGTCTCTCTGTCTCCCTCCTCGTCTCTCTCACTTCCCGTCCCTCTCTCTCCTTCCCCCTCTCTTTCTCCCCGTCCCTCTTTCTCCCTCGCCGTCCCGCTTTCGTCCCGTCCCTCTACCTCTCCCCATCTCTCTCTCTCCCTATTTCTCTCCCTCCCTCTCCATCCCCATGTCTCTTCCTCCCCGTCTCCCTAGCAGTCTCTCTCTCCCTCCCCGTCTCTTTCTCTCCTTCCCCGTACCTCTCCCCATCTATCTCTCTCCCTCCCCGTCTCCCTGTCACTCTCTCTCACAACCGTCTTCCTGACAGTCTCTCTGTCTCCCTCCCAATCTCTCTCCCACCTCATCTCTCTCCCTCTCCCTGTCTCTCTCTCCCTCCCCGTCTCACTCCCAGTCCCTCTCCTCTTCCCTGTATATAGGCCAAATTCCAGTAGAGGGCAGTGTCTTTCCACTATGTCCGATTCCCCCCCAGACACATAACTATCTTTTAATAAACAATATTACAAGACAATAACATTACAAGATATTCTAATAGATCAAATAAAGCTCTCATTCAGCAAACACGACACATCAGAACGTTATAATGAACTCTCCACCTGCACTCTCTAACATCTCTCCTCTCTCCCCATCTCTATAAAGACTTCTCTTATCTCCACCTTTCCTCCTCAAGCTCAGAATTCATTCTTATTTTTGTTGCATTGTAAGTGAATATGACATTCCACCCAACGCTAATTGTGAAGGCATAAAGATGAGGTGAACAGTCACCTCAGGTCAAGTCATAGAGAGAAAGCATTGTCTAATGATAATAACTTATTTGTGTATGAAAGAGAAGAAACACAAGTAGCATAGGATGAACTAAGAAGAGAAAATAGTTGCAAAGACAGGTCATAGTCCAGCAGATAAGTTAATTAATTGTGCATTTTATGATACAATTCTCAAACTTACACTAGTACTAGATACAGTGCCTTGCAAAAGTATTCATCCCCCTTGGCGTTTTTCTTATTTTGTTGCATTACAACCTGTAATTTAAATAGATTTTTATTTGGATTTCATGTAATGGCCATACACAAAATAGTCCAAATTGGTGAAGTGAAATGAAAAAAATGACTTGTTTCAAAAAATTCAAAAAAATAAATAACTGAAAAGTGGTGCGTGCATATGTATTCACTCCCTTTGCTATGAAGCCCCTGAATAAGATCTGGTGCAGTCACATAATTAGTTAAATAAAGTCCACCTGTGTGCAATCTAAGTGTCACATGATCTCAGTATATATACACCTGTTGTGAAAGGCCCCAGAGTCTGCAACACTACTAAGCAAGGGGCACCACCAAGCAAGCGGCACCATGAAGACCAAGGAGCTCTCCAAACAAGTCAGGGACAAAGTTGTGGAGAAGTACAGATCAGGGTTGGGTTATATAAAAATATCTGAAACTTTGAACATCCCACGGAGCACCATTAAATGCATTATTAAAAAATGAAAAGAATATGGCACCACAACAAACCTGCCAAGAGAGGGCCGCCCACCAAAACCCATGGACCAGGCAAGGAGGGCATTAATCAGAGAGGCAACAAAGAGACCAAAGATAACCCTGAAGGAGCTGCAAAGTTCCACAGTGGAGATTGGAGTATCTGTCCATAGGACCACTTTAAGCCATACACTCCACAGAGCTGGGCTTTACGGAAGAGTGGCCAGAAAAAAGGCATTGCTTAAAGAAATAAGTAAGCAAACACCTTTGGTGTTCGCCAAAAGCCATGTGGAAGACTCCCCAAACATATGGAAGAAGGATGAGACTAAAATTGAGCTATTTGGCCATCAAGGAAAAAGCTATGTCTGGCGCAAACCCAACACCTCTCATCACCCCGAGAACACCATCCCCACAGTGAAGCATGGTGGTGGCAGCATCATGCTGTGGAGATGTTTTTCATCGGCAGGGACTGGGAAACTGGTCAGAATTGAAGGAATGATGGATGGCGCTAAATACAGGGAAATTCTTGAGGGAAACCTGTTTCAGTCTTCCAGAGATTTGGGACGGAGGTTCACCTTCCAGCAGGACCATGACCCTAAGCATACTGCTAAAGCAACACTCGAGTGGTTTAAGGGGAAACATTTAAATGTCTTGGAATGGCCTAGTCAAAGCCCAGACCTCAATCCAATTGAGAATCTGTGGTATGACTTAAAGATTGCTGTACACCAGCGGAACCCATCCAACTTGAAGGAGCTGGAGCAGTTTTGCCTTGAAGAATGGGCAAAAATCCCAGTGGCTAGATGTGCCAAGCTTATAGAGACATACCCCAAGAGACTTGCAGCTGTAATTGCTGCAAATGTGGCTCTACAAAGTATTGACTTTGGGGGGTGAATAGTTATGCATGCTCAATTTTTCCGTTTATTTGTCTTATTTCTTGTTTGTTTCACAATAAAAATATTTTGCATCTTCAAAGTGGTAGGCATGTTGTGTAAATCAAATGATACAAACCCCCAAAAATATATTTTAATTCCAGTAAGGCAACAAAATAGGAAAAATGCCAAGGGGGTGAATACTTTCGCAAGCCACTGTACCTTAAGGAACATGTTTAATTAGTGGGTAGATAACATTCTGATCAAGTCTTTTTTAATATTGTTTGGAATTACCTTAATTTGTGTCATTTTGACCATAGTCCAGCAGCTACTCGAAGAAATTGTGGAATTTGTGATTAAGGCTCCAAATTTCACACACAGCTACACCTACCAATTATATTTGGCTATAGTCCCATTGCAGATTTGTCTATTACACCCCTGGTGGCCATTTCCAATATGGCCACCAACAAGCTACATGGGGCCATATTGGACACAGTTCATATTGACATATCTCCGTAAATAATTGGTACATACAACCCAATGATGGCTTAACATGTTTGAGGGTCTTTAAAACACAATAAAAGGGCCCAAATATGCTAATATATATATATATATATATATATATATATATATGAATCCATTAAAATGTTAGTAGAAAAGTGGTGAAACGTGTGCCAAATGACACTTCTCTTGTCAATGTTTTCATGGATATTTCCGATAGTTTACATGTAAACACTCTAAAAATGTATATGGGTGCTTCCTGAAGTCTACTGATTGCAATGATATATAATATGATATTCAGTTTTGTATACATTTTACGAAATGTGACAGGAGACCTGCCTTGCAAACGTCACTTTAGGTAAAATGGTCCAGCAGAGAGATAGGTAACCCATTTTTACAAAATGCTTTTATGATGAGACCTTTCAGCCTTTACACAAAGGAAGTAAAAGTCTAAATAAAGATGTCTAGCTATAGTGCAATTGCAGATTTACATATTATACTCTAAAGCAGTGCTATTCAAACTTTTCCGGAGGGGGCAACATTTTTTTCACCCATAATTTCAGGGGACACGATTTCTTCCCCAAAGAATTTCTCGCAACCCCACCCCAACTCGAATGACACAAGCTTAAAAACAATAACATTTAGTTTTTACATCAACAAATGTGACTCGTTTCAGGAAACTAGGCATATGTCGCACATCACTACTTCACAGAAGAGGCATTTGAATGTAAACATAAATTTTTTATCAAAATGCATTTTTTTATTCCATCCAGAAATACAAATAACATTGTTAAATTAAGAGCCTAGTTGGTTTTGCCACGGAAAAAGACAGGAACCTTCCCACTAGCCATGATTGGCTGAGATAATGGATGGGCTGGACATGCCGGGAGATGAGTTTGGATTGGTCTGCCATGTAGCATGCTTCTGTTTGTAACGTGAGCTGTTCAGTATGTGTTGATAGTCCTTTCTACCGCACCGTTTTTGAAAGATATAACGTTAGCCATCGAGAATTACAAAAGTTTTGCTACTTTTCTCAACAACATTGATGCCCTGAATTTAGCAGGTGCTATCAACAGATCAGTTGGAAAAAGTGATGGGCTACTTTCTGCACACGCCACAGTTAGTGTGAACCAGAGTGATTTGACACAATGCTGGCCAAACAAGATGTAGATGCAAACAAAATGGAGTTAAATGGTTCCAGTCTGCCGTGAAGCGTTCATCTATGTATACGGGTAAGAGTCTAGCTACATTTTCAGATATACGTTTCTAATTTTGTCAGAAAGTCATTTTTATTGCAAGTTAAAGCGCACTGTTAGTTATCTAGCGATCGTTAGCTTGCTGGCTCGCTAGCTAACGTTACGTGTAAGATCTGTGTAGTAATATTATTCGAATCCGAAAAATCCATTTGCATTGGTAGTTATAGCCTGATGTTAGCTAGCTAACATTGAACCTAGTTTGTTAGCTTTAGCTACCTGCAGATGCATACTATAGCTATAACAATTTTTGTATTGGTAGTAGTATGAGTTGGGATAATGCCAGATCATTGTTTAACTATCTACCTAGCTAGCTACATGTCTAAACAAAAGACTCCACTTTGGCCGGATTATTACATGACCCAGCAAATTAGCCAGGTGTATCTGGGGGTGATCTATTGTATTTCATGAACATGTGTACATCAGTGGAGGCTCCTCAGAGGAGGAAGGGAAGGACCATCCTCCTCAGTGAATTTCTTAAAGATACAAATTGTAAAATATTAAAAAAGTTATCCCTTTTCGATAAAACTACACTTAATATCATCACATATCACCAAATAATTGATTAAAACACACTATTTTGCAATGAAGGTCTACAGTAGCCTCAACAGCCTCTGTAGAGTAGCACCATGCTGTAGCCGGAGGACAGCTAGCTTCCATCCTCCTCTGGGTACATTGACTTCAATACAAAACCTAGGAAGCTCATGGTTGTCACCCCTTCCATAGACTTACACAGTAATTATGACAACTTCCAGAAGATGTCCTCCAACCTATCAGAGCTCTTGCAGCATAAAATGACATGTTGTTGACCCAATCAAAGGATCAGAGAAATAATCTAGTACGGAAAGCATAAGCTACAGCTAGCTAGCACTGCAGTGCATAAAATGTGGTGAGTAGTTGACTCAAAGAAAGAGAAAGACAATAGTTGAACAGTTTTCAACAAAATAATTTATTCCAAAATGAAGGAGAAGCAAGAGAGAAATAGAGAGAGAGAGATTGTCATTTTATTTCACTTTCAGTTTTACTTACTTAGCTAGCAAATGCAGCTAGATAGTTTACACTCTGCTCAAACAGAGGGATGCTATGTTAGTTAACTGGCTATGACTATCCAACACAACACTGAAACTCTTCCAAGTCAAGGTAAGCTTTTGGTTTCACTAATTTATTGCCACCGGGGCCCGCCGGTGTAAGTACTAAACTGCTTACTGATTGTACACTGTAACATTACTGCATGATTGTAGTGGGTTTACTAATGCCTTAGTTCTAATAGCTATGTTGACTATGACGTTACTTTAGCTAATGGTGACAACGGTGTAGGCTGTGTATAGCGGCTATGATATGGTTTGGAACGTTTTTTTTTTGCCTGGTCACATACAGCTGATGTGTTTTGCATTGAACTCCACAAGCAATGGGACAAGGTGAGAGGAGGAGAGCGCATAGATGCGAGAAAGAATACAATGTGGCTGCTATGAAAGTGAACTGTGTTTACGCGTGATCAGGGTGTATTCATTCCGCTGATTCTGTTGAAAAAGGTTTCTTAAACAGAAGCAAACAGAACAAAATGGGGATAAACACACCTGAATTTGTCAAATGGAAAGTCTCGTTTGCAACTGTTGGACTAATGATTACACCCTATATCAGCTAGATGCAGGCAAGAATGTGGCAAGGCGATATTGCATGCGTCACTGTATGTCACCTCAACATTTTCTCTACACCTGTGTGCACATACGTTGTACATTTTCATTCATAGGCCAAATGGTAGCAACCTTATGATGGGTATAGGGAAAATGTAAGTATCATGTAGTAGCCTAAACCTATCGCTGTTTCATTGAACTGGATGAATGGAAAATGGATGACAGTCATCCAATATGATGTAATAAAACTAAGGCCATGCTCATGAAAAAAAGCCGCTTCCAGTGGGCAAGCGTGAAAAACCCAGGAGGGTGGCTGTTTCTGAGATAATGGATCTGGCGTGCCTGGCACTGACGATCATACCATCCTCAAAGTCACTTAGGTCAATCATTTTGCCCATTCTAAGGTTTAAACGACCAGTAACTGAATGCCTCAATGCCTGTCTGCCCGCTTCATATAGCAAGCCACGGCCACGTGACTCACTGTCTGTAGGAGGGATCCATTTTCGTGAACAGGTGGTGTACCTAATAAACTGTCCGATGAGTGTATGTTCATGTCATCTTCACCAATAAACTGCATTACAGTAAAAACAACTTTGACTACCCCCACCAATTTCTGTATGCTAGCGTCACTTCTTCTAAACCTGCAAATGACAACTTCTAAGTGTTATGCAGTGAAAACAGCCAAATATATAAAAATCTGACTTTAAGTAACCACATTGTGGGCCTGTTACAATACAAAATTCATGACATATTTCAAGAAAATCTACTTTGTTACAGTAGATCAGATTTGTTGAATGTGCTCCAATGACTGCGTCTTGCGTTCCATTGACCTCTTTACCACATCTATGAACAGAAGCCATTCCAATAGAACTCTACCTTTTTGGGAATGGGATGTATGGGACACGATACTAAGGCTACCAATACTTATTATGCAAGCACTGTTTTGATACATGTTATATAGCATTCTAATTCACAGATATTACACAATATTTCGAAATCATTAGGAGTATGCTGAAATGTGTTCCTCTCAATCGAGGGATCAAAATATCAACAAAAACAGTGATTTGGACAGCATTCTGGGCTGTACCAAATTTGATAATTCTATCATGAAATGCACGATGTTGGGTATATTTGGTTCTTAGCAGAACTGATTCAACAGGTAATACAACCAGGCTCTCAGTACAGTTGCTTGCACTAAAACATTAGGTTGTGGCACGTTATTAGAAAAACAATTGCAGCAACGTTGCTTGGCCATGGAAACCCATTTCATGAAGCTCCCGACGAACAGTTATTGTGCTGACAGAGGCAGTTTGGAACTCGGTAGTGAGTTTTGCAACCGAGGACAGACGATTTTTACACGTTACGCGCTTCAGCACTTGGCGGTCTCGTTCTGTGCGCTTTTGTGGCCTACCACTTTGCGGCTGAGCCTTCTTGCTCCTAGACATTTCCACTTCACAATAACAGCCCTTAAAATTGACCGGGGCAGCTCTAGCAGGGCAGAAATTTGACAAACTGACTTGTTGGAAAGGTGGCATCCTATGACAGTGCCACGTTGAAAGTCACTGAGCTCTTCAGTAAGGCCATTCTACTGCCAATGTTTGTCTATGGAGATTGCATGGCTGTGTGCTCGATTTTATACATCTGTCAGCAACGGGTGTGGCTGAAATAGCCAAATCCACTAATTTGAAGGGGTGTCTACATACTTTTGTTTATTTAGTGTAGTTAGGGTACTTCTACAGGTCTTGGTACAGTACAGGCTACTTCTTTAGATCTAGCAGGGCAGATGGGGAGGGTAAGAAGAAACAGTTTGAGCCTCAGGAACTGGTATTGTAGCTGCTCTGACAGATGGGCTAAGGGAGGGTGGGAAGAGTGTGTGTGTGTGTGTGTGTGTGTGTGTGTGTGTGTGTGTGTGTGTGTGTGTGTGCGTGTGTGTATGCTCGCTGGTGTGCATGTGCTTATGTGTGTGTGTCAATGTGTGTGCCGGTGGTGTCGGATGAAGGAGGTGTGTTTTTTTTCCGCCCTGAGGGGCCTCTGCTCTGGCAGGCGGGGAGGGGTGCTTGAGGCCGTGTGAGGCTGGGGGCTGCAGCATGGGGCGGCCCTGTTTCAGCTGAACCCAGTGCACTGTAGCAGCACTCAGGGTGTGAGGGTGTGAGGTCACAGAGTCCAGCATTCCTCTGGAGCCCTGTCTGTTTACACGACTGCTGGTTGCCTCGCAGAGGGTGGAGGGGAGGAGTGAGGAGCGAGGAGGCCCCTCTGGCCCAGGCACCCAGCACACACGCACACGAATGCACACACACACACACACACGCATAAGCTCACACACACGCACACACTGCATAACTACACTATCAGATAACACTCTATTCATTGTTTCAGAAACAAAAAAACAAAGAAAAAATTCATAATCATCAGACAGTGGTCTAGCGGTCATGTCCTGCCCCACCCCCCAGTATAAATTTTTTATATCTGTGTCCATGAGTTTCTAGTAGATAGACCATATGGTTCAAGATAAAATAGCCTAATTAATTAAAAAAGCATCTAATCAACAATGGCATTATTTTCAATTACCTCTGCAACTCGTCCAACTATTTACTTATTTCACAACGGTCACCAGTCAAAGGCCAAAACATTGACAACAAATACATGTTGACATAGTAAAATAAATAAAGTTGTGTAAAAACATATATAAAGGATATTTCATGCTGAAACCATCATATTAAACACCAAGTTGGTTTACTAAGTATTTACTAAGTTTATGGTTTATATTTAGGATAATGTTTTACAACTTTCTCATTAAATATTTTATTAAAAAATCATCTTATTTAATGATTTCATATATTTTACAGACACCTTTGATAATCCGAAGTACCAAAAAGGGCTACTAGATGTCTTGCGATAGATTAAATAAAATCCTTGAAAGATACCACAATTCTGGCAGTTTACTGGTAAACTTAGAAAGTTTCCAGTAACATACCTCTGCAGCCCTAGTTATGGTTATAGCTCCTGGGCTGGGTTGGTCCGGGCTGACCACCAAAGTAGTGCATTATAGGGAATAAGATGCCATTTGGGACCGCGGACGCACCCTATGACTGGGTACTGTAGCCTCTCTAAAATTTGAGCTGATGTTGTGTCAATACTGTTGACCCATATTTATTGACTTATGCGTCATGGACCGTGAAGCCTATCTTTTCACAAAGGCATCACTTTCTGTGGCTTATAATCTGATAACATCCTGGAGCTCTCAAAGACTCCATTGTCTAACATGCAGGGTAGCAGAGCGGAGCGAGGGCTTCACGTACAGCAGATGACTCTCTCCGGCACCCTGGCTATTCCCTATTTAGTGCACTACTTTTGACTAGAGCCTCTGGTAGCCAAAAGGGCTCTGGTCAAATGTAGTGCATTATCTAGGGGATAGGGTGCCAGCCTCGCTCTCTCTCTTTCTCTGGGTCTGACTCTGCAATGCACCCCTGCAGCCCATCCTGGCCCCTAGTCCCCAGCCTGGCCTGCCTGACCCTAACTGTCCGGGAGGACAGGAGGATGAAGCTGTAGTTAGCTGTAGGCCTCTCTCCCCAGGCAGGTTAAAGTGTAACCATGTCTGTGTTTTCTCAGGGAAGTGTGTTTATCTAAAGGACCAACTGTGAGGCCCTTTTGTTTAACTAAGTGGAGAGGCTCGCCCTAAAAGTAAAGCTCTCTGAAAACACACACACACACACACACACACACACACACACACACACACACACACACACACACACACACAGGAACCAGGTGGCCCTTCTCTCTTCCTTTTACTGCTGGTTAGGGACAGGACAGTGTGCCCATTGTGTGTGTGTGTCTATGCATTAGTGTGCTGAACAGTGCAATAGATACAGATACACAGAGCACTAATTGCATATAGAATAGAACAGATTAGCCCTATAGTTTCAAGAGCCTTAGATGAGTAATGACATAGAAATGGGAATGACTCCCACGCTAAAAAGAAATGAATACCCGGAGCTGGGATCGAACCCAGGTCTATAAAACAGGAGCCTCCAGGTTAGACCTCTGCACCATCCATCCATTTAAATCTCAAACATGAATCTCAAACATGAATCTTTAACTTAACCAATAGGGATGGGCATTTGAAATTACTTCACTATTCAAATAATATCATACATGTTGTTCAGATATCCAGATAGTCGAAATTCAAAAATAAATGAATACATTTGCTCTACTCTATTGACCAATCGGAATGCCACAAAATGCCACAACAGCAGACAGTGCACCGGTTTTCAGGGTGCTATTCTGGTAGTATTTGGTTAACAGTAGCCTAGGCTAACAGCAACAGTGAAAGAGAAGTCTGATGTTCGCTATCATAGTAGTGATTCTGTAAAATAAAATAAAACATTCTGATGAGTGTTTTGCGTTGATCTGTGTCAGGTCTCCATTGGTGCGCGCCTGGAAGCTAATTGCTATTTGAAGTGGGCAAAACAGCATACCATTCTCAGGGCTGACTGGATGGCTAAATGCGCTATGATAGCAAAAATGCCTTTTCATGTAAAACCCAACCCATAGCCCATGAGACAGAAAATGAGCTTGAAAATTCAACAATCACTTTGTGTGTCCTCAGAACTGTAGACGACATTTACAGTGCACAATGGACTGTCAAAGCCATGGACTAAACCTTCCATGTGACGTCTGAAGCAGCAGTAAATAATACGCCGTAAATAAACACCACATTCTAAAGTTTGTTGTTTTGTTAAATTAAGCATTTCAAATGTCATGGTATATGTGTAGCAATGTAACATGGACATTTTAATTGTTAAAATAGGCCTACATTTAAAATAAAGTAATAAATAAATACTATTATTAGTGTTTGAATAATAACTTCCATTTGGATATCCGGATATTCGACTTCCGTTTGGATATGCGGATATTCGATTAACCGTGCCCATCCCTATTAACCAATCAGAATCGATGCCTGAATTATTAACCAATCACAATTAATGCCTGAAGTTAACCCTATAGTTGTTACTGTATACCAAACCTTATCCTTTAACTTAACCCAGTCGGAATGAATGCCTTAATATGCCTAATGCTTCGAACACACCGACTGCGTCATTGCGTTTTGGTACACCAAGTACATTAATTTCCAAAGGAAAGCTGCGTTTGCCTTGCAGCATTGCGTTGCTGAGGCAGTTGCAGTGCATTCTCTGTGGTGCATACGTTGGATTTATCGAATGTATGCGTCAAACTGTATGCGTAAACGGGTTGACAGAAATGGTAGAAGAAGGTGAATGTTGAACTTTTGTTGCACACATATCTAGATGATGCTGCATACTATTTTGCGCAACGACGCAGTCGGTGTGTTCAAAGCATAAACCCTAGTATGGCTAAACCCTTAAATTAACCCACGTCGCCACTAGGGGCAACAGTAAGCGCTATTACCATCAAGAAGGCTTGGGTTTGGCTACAGCGTTGTGGACGGGATGGTGGATGGGCGTAATCTGCAGTGTGGATAGGCAGTGCGCTGTCACCAAACACGTTGAAATTTGACATTTAGAGCACCTTCAAAATTTGAAGTTTGGAGAAACGTACAATGTTGCATTGAGACTGAGAGCTTGATGAGCACGCACGCACACACATAGAAGACAGACATGGGGTAGGGCTGCTGCCTTGTCTTCAGTTTGGTACATGCTGTAGCACTATCCCCTGGGGCTGAAACTGTAGAGGACATTTGACACATTCTCCAGTGTTTCCCTTTGCCCTGCATCTGTTGAAGAATGGTACAGTATGTGCTATCCTATGACTCACACAACTGATACACACACGTAAACACACACGTACCTGAAAAAGGAAACATCTTGACACATTCAGAAAGAAAATAATTACAACAAAGACACTGACACTCAGTACAGATGATCCCTCACTTGATGACACCTCAAATCATGGACACCCTAATGATGGGAGGGAGGGAGAGAAAGAGAGAGCGAGAGAGAGGGGGGGACAGACAGACTGAGACAGACAGACAGACAGAACGAGACAGACAGAGATGGAGGGGCAAGAGAGAGAGATAGACAGACAGACAGAGAGAGAGAGATAAAGTGAGAGGGGGGCAAGAGAGAGACAGAGAGAGTGAGACAGAGAGAGATAGAGTGAGAGACAGAGAGACAGATAGAGAGGGCTATTATCATTCCTTTGGAGATAACAGAGGAGGTGTCAGAAATATAAACAGCTTTCTAGTCTAGACCACTCCCAGTGTGTGTGTGTGTGTGTGTGTGTGTGTGTGTGTGTGTGTGTGTGTGTGTGTGTGTGTGTGTGTGTGTGTGTATCCGTGTCCTCTAGTCTAGAAGATCCCAAACCTACAGACCCACTACCAGTGCCCATGACAGCACTTCACTCCCCAGGCACCATCATACAATAAAACACACTATCTATCTCTCCCTCTCTCGTATGTGCTATGGCCGGGCTCTTATGATCCCAAGGGAGGCCAGTCTTAGCCACAAAAATCCTAAATCAAGCCCTCGACTAACACCTGCAGTGTCCTTACAGTTGGCTGAGTGGGCAGGAGGACAGGGTTGGGCCTGGGGCTGGAGGCGGGGGGCCCCCAGGGGAGAATCATGGAGAGGACCTTGAGGCCACAGTGACAGAGCAGAGCAGGGGGACCCGGGGGCTCTAGGGCTGAGGGATATGGCTGGGTGGCAGAGCTGTCACAATGACAAATCAGTGCAGAGCAGAGACTTGAGGGCTCTGGGGCTAGGGCTGTGGGGCTGGGGGATGGGACTAAGGGGCTGAAACAGAGGGCTGGAAGTGAAAGGACAGGGAAACGCAGAGGACTGTGGGACTCATACTGAAATAATGACCTGTCAGGAGACAGACTGGACTAGCAGCCGTCCTCCCCAGCCATCAGCCCTCCCTGGAAATACATCGGGAATTAATGGGCCTCACTAACAACCCGCCCTCCCTCCCTTCTCCCTCTTTCCCTCTTTCTCTCCCTCTTTCTCTCTCTCTCTCTCTCCCTCTCTCTCCCCCTCTCTCTCTCTCCCTCTCTCTCTCTCTCTCTCTCTCTCTCGCCCTCTCCCTCCTTCTCTCCCTCCCTCCGTTCCGTTCCTCCCTCTGTCCCTCTCTCTGCACACGTCCTCCCTCTCTTCCTCCTTCCTTTCCTCTCCACACGTACTCTCTCTCCCCTTCTCTCTCTTTCTCACGTGCCGAAATGTGCCTTCTCTCCCCCTCTCGATTACCTCCACTCTCTTTCCCTCCCTCCAGATATATTATTTTACTCAATGACTCTTCCTCTCTCTGCACGCGATCAATATCAAGAGAGGTAGCACACAGACATACACAGCTTGCCAAAGCTAGACAGCAAAAGACTGCAACACACACACGTGCACACATGCACACGCACCCACAGCTCCAGCCCAGGCTGAGTGGGTGAGAGAGTGCAGCCTGCCTGCCCGCCATGCAGCGGTCCTGAGGATATGATGGAGATGAAACGCAGTGTGACATGAGAGCACAGTCTGCAGGGGCTGTGCTCAGTGCTCAGGGAACATGTGGACCTACTCACACTAACCGCTGTTGACTTTTCCTGCCCACATATCAAGCTTCTCTCCTCCACATACAAGTACGTAGGTAAGTAAGTACGTAGAGTATAGGGCGCCATTTAGGATGCAGCTATAACTCTTTCCACATTGCCTTCAGGGAGGGAGTGGGATGGTTCTGAGTAGCAGCATGGGGATACTGGGAATACGTTTACAACCAAAAGGCTGACCTGCTGACTCAATCACACCCTAGGTGAAGAAATGATGTGTGCAAACAAAAAAATATGACGTGTACACACAAAAGGTTACGCAAACCAACAACCAAACAAACTAAGATTATGTCAACAATACATAATAATATAATATGCCATTTAGCAGACGCTTTTATCCAAAGCGACTTACAGTCATGCGTGCATACATTTTTGTGTATGGGTGGTCCCGGGGATCGAACCCACTTCCTTGGCGTTACAAGCACCGTGCTCTACCAGCTGAGCTACAGAGGACCACATGAAAAGAGACTTATGTTAATTGTGGACTTAATACAATATTATCCCAACTCTACCTTGTAATGTAAATATAATGTAACTTATTCCATGGGGTAATTCTGATAAGGGAACCATAAGGCATTACAGCTAACACTAGACATTCAGCTCCTATTTAATCATAATTGCTTTACAACCTCTATAAAGAAGCTCATCAGTCAGGTTGATTGGTGTTGTAAAAGCTTCAATTGTTGTGGCTTATAAACTGATACCAGCCTGGATTGGCAGGTGTTGCAGATAGGTTTTGGAAGGTGTTGTAGTCTACTCACAGCAGTTCTCTTTCATTACTATCCTGCTCTACAGGTGTTGATTACAGATGTTGATTACATTGCAGGTGATCGTCGTAGGTGGGAACCTTCACACACAGTCACACATGCACGCACCCACGCGCGCACGCAAACACATACTGTATATATGCATATTTTTTCCCTTAGCCTCGGCTATGTCAGTGTGATACAGAGGTTTTGTTTAAGATGTGTGCTGCTGATTAACAGGTGACTCATCTAACATCAGTGCATCTTTGGGGAGGATTCAATGCCATTGGAAAAATATTGTTTAGATTGTAGCTCCCAACACCAGCATTCCACGGACTGAGTGCTTATTTATCATTTTTTAACTGCTATATACAGAGATTAACATTAAACGGAATATTGAAATTTGGGCAATACACAATTATTTAAGTAATAATGCCTGAGAAGCCGGTGTTTGTTGGATATATTGGCACGGGTGTTGTTAGGCCCGAGACGAAGTCGTTCAGTCTTTTTGTTCTGTATCTATAGACACAACACATTCGTTCATTGTAAATGTTCCATTGCCATACTGGCTGGCAACGTTCTTATCCTTTGCTTGCTAGCTAGCCAACTACGGCTAACTTACAGTCACGTCAAAAAGTTCAGCCAGAATAACAGCAAAGTAGCAGATTTGCATTTGTTTAAGTTGTTTTCTAGTGACATTTATTTGGATACATCCATAACAATGAGCTAATGAGGCGCGATTTCGCTTGGCATAGAGAATGTACTCAATCATATTTTATTTTTTTACCTTTATTTAACTAGGTAAGCCAGTTGAGAACAAGTTATCATTTACAACTGCGACCTGGCCAAGATAAAGCAAAGCAGTGCGATAAAAACAACAACAACACAGAGTTACACAGTCTCCAGCTTCGGAGATTTTTGCAGTTCGTTCCAGTCATTAGCAGCAGAGAACTGGAAGGAATGGCGGCCAAATTAGGTGTTGGCTTTGGGGATGACCAGTGAGATATACCTGCTGGAACGTATACTACGGGTGGGTGTTGCTATGCTGACCAATGAGCCTAGCAGTGATTTATAGATGACCTGGAGCCAGTGGGTTTGGCGACGAATATGTAGTGAGGGCCAGCGAGAGCGTACTGTGATGTACTACATCCAATTTGTCTGCCAATAAGAATGCGGTGGTTGACAGAGTCGAAAGCCTTGGCCAGCTCGATGAAGACGGCTGCACAGTACTGTCTTTTATCGATCGCGGTTATAATTTTGTTTAGGACCTTTAGCGTGGCTGAGGTGCACCCATGACCAGCTCGGAAGCCAGATTGCATAGCGGAGAAGGTACGGTGGGATTTGAAATGGACGGTGATCTGTTTGTTAACTTGGCTTTCAAATACTTTCGAAAGGCAGGGCAGGATGGATATAGGTCTGTAACAGTTTGAATCTAGAGTGTCACCCCCTTTTAAGAGGGGGATGACCGCGGCAGCTTTCCAATCTCTGGGGATCTCAGATGATACGAAAGAGAGGTTGAACAAGCTAGTAATAGGGGTTGCTACAATTTCGGCTGCTAATTTTAGAAAGAAAGGGTCCATATTGTCTTGCCAGCTGATTTGTAGGGGTCCAGATTTTGCAGCTCTTTCAGAACATCAGCTATCTGAATTGGGTGAAGGAGAAGCGGGGGGGGGACAGAGCTGGTGGCCGGGGTATGGGTAGCCAGGTGGAAAGCATGGCCAGCCGTAGCAAAATGCTTATTGAAATTCTCGATTATCGTAGATTTATCGGTGGTGACAGTGTTTCCTAGCCTCAGTGCAGTGGGCAGCTGGGAGGAGGTGCTCATCAGGACACTGTTGTTCAGAGGAGCTAGCCAACAACACAGCTACAGTAACACAATCACTTCAAACTGAAGGTGGAAAGACTGCAAATTAGCTGCATTCCGTTTGACCTTTTTTCAATGGACCTTTTTTTGTATATATCCATAAAAATGATGCCAGCTAATTCATGATTTCGACTGGCTGAGAAACGCCGCCTGCCTTTCTGTCTCGTCCCGACTCCCGACACGTTCAATACTATGGGACAGCATGAGATCGAAATTTGAATATTGAAACAATGTTGCAAATGTTGGAGAGACAGACAGCAAGGTTTATACAAATCTCCGCTGTTGAAAACGAAAATGTTAGTCTAAAATAATTGTGAGATAATGTCTAGATGCTTTTTATATCAAGTTTATAAAGTGCCTGACTGGTTTGATGAGACAGTGGATTGCGCAGTCAGATGGATCAGTGTAAATAGGCAGTTTAGCATCATAGATTTAGCAGGTGGTAACTTGTGGATTAGACCCACCCGTTGATTAATGTGCAACAAACACCACAGTCAACGACTCTCTCACCTGCCAGACTCACGGCCCTCCAGCAGCTGTGGGAAGAAACCAAGTCAACAACAACAACAACCATGACCATGGATGCGTCCCAAATGGCAGCCTTTGCCTATATAGTACACTACTTTTGACCAGGGCCCATAGGGGTGTAATTTGGGACCCTTCCCGGTCGATACAGATCATGGGGTTCATGGTGAACTAGGTCAAAATACACTATTAGAGACACACAACACGGTCAGACAGAGATACTTTCAGTTCATAGTCTGATTCTGGATCACATTCTGGAGCAGCTAATTATACTCTGGTTGCGTCCCAAATTGCAACCTTATCCACTACATAGTGCATTACTGTTGACCAGGGCCTTGGTCTATATAGGTAATAGGGACACATAATCTGTGAGATAAACAGGCTTCTTTAAGAATAGAGCTGAGCACCGCTGCCGAGCCATCCGGGACTAAAAGTCTGTATTGTATTTATAACTTATCGTTTTAGCAGGGGCCTGGGGCTGCTGGTTGTCTGTCTGTCTGTCTGTCTGCTCGACTTAAATCTATCTGTGTCAGTGAGAGACCCCAGGCCCAATGACAGAGAGATGATTGATTAACTGATGACACAAGGGGGCTGGAGAGAGAGGAAGATTGCTGATAGAAAATACGACTAGCCTGGTCCCACATCTATTTTTGGTGTATACATTTGGCATGACAAAGACCGTAGGAAGGTGCAAGACAGCACAAACAGATCTGGGACCAAGTTAGAATCTTGTCATTACCTGACAAACAAAGAATAGATAAAGAGTGAGACAGAGAGCAAAGGATAGATATTGATATCAAATTGTTATCATATAATATCTTCTATAATAACCACAGCACATCCCTGAGTGTAACTGCAAATGGTCTCTCTAGTACCCACTGTCCTTCTATTCAGCAGCCTATACAACAAAACCTGTATAACAAAACCTGTACAACAAAACCTATACAACAAAACCTGTACAACAAAACCTATACAACAAAACCTATACAACAAAACCTGTACAACAAAACCTGTACAACAAAACCTGTACAACAAAACCTGTACAACAAAACCTATACAACAAAACCTGTACAACAAAACCTGTACAACAAAACCTATACAACAAAACCTGTACAACAAAACCTATACAACAAAACCTGTACAACAAAACCTGTACAACAAAACCTATACAACAAAACCTGTACAACAAAACCTGTACAACAAAACCTGTACAACAAAACCTATACAACAAAACCTGTACAACAAAACCTGTACAACAAAAGCGACATCCACCTGTCTATCATCCCCCCTTTTCTCGCAATCTCTTTCTCTCTCCCCATCTCTCTCTTTCTCCCCCTCATTCCCCTCTCTCTCTTTCTCCCCCTCTTTCCTCTCTCTCTCTACCCCCCTCACTCTCTCTCCCACTCTCCCACTCTCTTTCTCTTTGTCTCTCCTCACTGTCAGGTAGTTCTGATCTCTTGTTTTTCCTCTGAGAGGAGGAGGGGGTGTTGTGACAAGCTGCTGGGGTGTTTCACAAACACCTCTTTTGTCCTGTGTGGTGTATACTTGACTGTGGGGAACAATGACAGTATGGCTAAGTATGGAAGAGTATGGCTGAAGTATCAGATAAATAAAAATGTACTATACAGACGGATGGGCTTTTGTGTCAAAGAGATGTAAGCAGAAACACATAATGAGCACTCACTCGCTTTGGATAAAAGTATCTATTTAGTGTAATACTATGATGGCATTGGTGCCGGGTAAGCTCAATCAAGTGTACTGTATATGAAAGTAAACAAATACAATACTCAGGTGGAAGTAACAAATTACAAATACTCTTGTTACTGTAATTGAGTAGCTTTTCCGAGTACTTTTTTGAGTATTTGTTTATGTCAGTAACGGTACTTTTACGTAAGTATGTTTTGAATGAAGTATTGTACTTTGCTGCCTTTTTAAAACCATCCGTTCCAAAGTACAATTTTATAGGCTATCCATAATAGTAGATCATGAGGGCACTGAAAGTTTGCGAGAGCCCCTCGGAGGCAGAAAAAAACTGCTTATGTAAATGCTTATCATTGTTTAGTCAGTGACCAATCAAATCAAATTTCAAGCATTGCACCAGTACAGGCCAATCACATCAAGCTGTGCATACAAACTGAATGATAATGGTTGGAAGATTTTTAAAAAGGCAAAAATAACTTTAGTTAGAAACGTATCGCTAAAGAGAGGAGAGGTTTTTATTAAAGCGGTGTGTGAGAAAACAATGGAAATGGAGGAGACTGTTCTCCTTCAAGCACAGGAGAGGTGATGCAATGCTTTGCTTACCCAGGTTTTGTTGAAACTTTGGCAAAGGGTAAAGTCTACAAAACATAGTCCACTCTTTTTTTTTTACAGATTCTAGATTTGGAAAAATACAACTGTATTGAGATAAAATGTTTAATCAAAGAGAAAAAGTGAACTAGCTAGCTAGTTAGCTAACGTTAGCTTGCTTGGTCATTACATACACTACCAGTCAAAAGTTTGGACACACCTACTCATTCCAGGGTTTTTCTTTATTTTTACTATTTTTTACATTGTAGAATAATAGAGAAGACATCCAAACTATGAAATAACACATATGGAATCATGTAGTAACCAAAAAAGTGTTAAACAAATAAAAATGTGTTATATTTGAGATTCTTCAAATAGCCACCCGTTGCCTTGATGACAGCTTTGCACACTCTTGGCATTCTCTCAACCAGCTTCATGAGGTAGTCACCTGGAATGCATTTCAATTTACAGGTGTGCCTTCTTAAAAGTTAATTTGTGGAATTTATTTCCTTCTTAATGCGTTTGAGCCAATCAGTTGTGTTGTGACAAGGTAGGGGGGTATACAGAAGATAGCCCTATTTGGTAAAAGACCAAGTCCATATTATGACAAGAACAGCTCAAATAAGCAAGGAAAAACGACAGTCCATCATTACTTTAAGACATGAAGGTCAGTGAATATTGAACATTTCAAGAACATTTCTTCAAGTGCAGTCGCAAAAACCATCAAGCGCTATGATGAAACTGGCTCTCATGAGGACCGCCACATGAATTGAAGACGCAGAGTTACCTCTGCTGCAGAGGATACGTTCATTAGAGTTAGCAGCCTCAGAAATTGCAGCCCAAATAAATGCTTCACATAGTTTAAGTAACAGACACATCTCAACATTAACTGTTCAGAGGAGACTGCATGAATCAGGCCTTCATGGTCGAATTGCTGCAAAGAATCCACTATTAAAGGACACCAATAAGAAGAAGAGACTTGCTTGGGCCAAGAAACACAAGCAATGGATATTAGACCGGTGGAAATGTATCCTTTGGTATGGAGTCCAAATTTGAGATTTTTGGTTCCAACCGCCGTGTCTTTGTGAGACGCAGTTTGGGTGAACGGATGATCTCCACGTGTCCTCTCCATACATAAAGAAGCTGTTTAATCTCCATACATAAAGAAGCACTGTTTGGATTAGTAACATGTAAGAGCATTGAAAAACACTACTTAAAATCGACTGCTTGCTTAGGGAAAAAGCTATTTTGCTCTCCGTGATGTCAATTTTTAGGGTTCGGCACTCACGTCACACTCCATACTTCTTTCGCAGGGAGAGGAATGAACACAGGCCTGCCTGCCTGATTCTCCCGTATGTGAGCGTCTTTTAAGCTGTGTTGGACTGCTCTTCACTGCAAAGTGAGCCAGGATAGACTTGATGACCTTTGAAAATCAGCGCCTGCTGAAACCGAACAGCAAGTTCAGAGACAAGTGAAGGCGCTAGAACAGAACTCCTTTGTTTTTGCTCAAGGAACACTACATTTAAGGGTTACCAACATATTCAAATAATGATTGACATATTTTCATTAAAAATGTTATTTTGATGCATTTATTTCATCCTTCCACAAGATATAGTCCCGACACAAATCTAGGGCTGCTACCCAAGCCGGCTGGTCGTTTGTTCTATTGATTCAGTTGGCAGAGACGCGACCCAGTCGTTCAGTCTTTCTGTTCTAACCAATCAGCATTCAGGATTAGACCCAACCATTGTAAAAAAAACTTAATGAACTCTGTACATGTAGCCTATCTATAGTTTATCAATCGAATGTGACATATATAGCCCCTTCTCTAATTCATGGGGGTTTGCTTCAATTGTTGTTGCCTCCCACGCACTGGCCGCATTTAATTCTAACCTGAGCGCAAACCCACATACTGGCTTTCTCTGAATGAAATGTTACCTCTACCTTTTTAAAACCATGTCTATCTTTATTTCTCAAAAAAATAAATAGAGTCGCACACTAATTATGCTCCATAACATTTAATGCAACCAATGCAACCAATGTTTCAGCACGCAGTGCCTTCTTCTATCTTTATATCCCAAACAAAATGCAACACAATCACAATTTGAAACATATTATAACACAGGCTTCAAACCTAACAAACACTGTACTTTTTTAAACACTTTTAACATAGGCCAGGCCATGTTGTTACCTCATATCCCAGCGATAATGCTTTGCATTACGCCTATGGAAGAAAATACTTCAATTTGCTAAATTTACCATTGGCTCAGCCGTTGGCTCAACTTCCCCAAAGCAAACATTTTGACTATATTAGCCCACACAGCTACAAGGATGCACTTTCATGCTAGGTTTAGGACCTCATATTTAAGCTTATAGAGACCCCAACTGAAGTATAGAACAATCATAGAATTATCCACTTTGGTTTAGATACAAACATCATGAAGGTCCTCAGTGCCAGAATCTCAAACTATCCCTTTAAGAACCCCAGCCTTGGGGCCAAACAGAGCCCGGTGGTGTAATACCCTCTGCTGCTGAAGAGCTGCACAGGTGGCAGGAAGGAGGCCGAAACCGGTTCAGTAGTTCTATATCTGTATGGTTTTTTTCCCTTCCCCAACCCTGCACCTCTCTCTCTCTCTCTCTCTCTCTCGCTCTCTCTTTATCCTCACCCCCCCCGCCCCCGTCTCTAATTATCTCTCTTCTTCCTCCCTCCCTTCATCCACATGACAGCTGTGTCACGTGTGTCACCTGGCGAGCAGACGCCACATGTTGATACCTGGGGAGCGAAACGTGAAGGGAGGGGTAATGTGAGCAGCAGCTATGTTAGAAAAAGGAATGTGTGCGTAAAATAACACATGCGCAGAACGTTATCTGGATCCTTACCTTTAAGAAAGAGCGGGGCGGGCGGGGCGTGGACGAAAACTCTGTATCAGTAGCCACGACCTTGTTTATTTTGGCCTTTTACTCTGGTCAATAGGCAGAGTTCTTAGAACCGCTCACCAAGCTACTGAGCCTGACACCACCATGAGGCACTGTTGGAGGTGTGACACTCTGGCTCCAGGGACTCTGATTTATGGAGCCAGGGTTGTTCATTTTCATTTGGGTGTATTTCTATGTTGGGATTTCTAGTTGTGCATTTCTATGTTGTGGTGGTTCTTGATTATTCATGTGACTCCCAATCGGAGGTAACGAGTGACAGCTGTCGGCTCGTTATCTCTGATTGGGAGCCATATTTAAACTGTTGTGGTTTCACTGTGTGTTTGTGGGTTTTTGTTCCGTGTTCAGTCGTGTACTGTTGGACTTCACGTTTCGTCATTCGTTTATTTGTTTTCGTGGTTGCTTTGATTAAATAAAGTCATCATGTTCACTCAACGCGCTGCGTATTGGTCCGCTTCCTCAGACGGTCGTGACAGAAAAACCCACCATAAAAGGACCAAGCAGCGTGTCCAGGAGCAAAGAGACTGGACATGGGAGGAGGCGCCTGGTAAGGAGATCGAGAGGCTGGCGATGGCCCAGGTGGGCAAATCGTGGTCCTGGGAGGACATGCTCGGGGGCAAGGGACCTTGGGGGAAGATCAAGGCCCTGGCGAGAGAGGAGCAACGGCGTCAGCAGGGTCATCGTTGGAAGGACGAGAGGCAACCCCAAAAGTTTTTTGGGGGGGCACATGGCTTAGGCGGCTGGGCAGCAGGAGGCTGCCACAGGGAGACGTGGAGAGAAGGCTATCGGATTACGGGAGCCATTGGCGAGTAGAGGAAGGGAAGTTGTTGCGGCACGGCGTGAGAGACTGATGTGTGTTACCAGTCCGGTCCGGCCCGTTCCTGATCCCCAGTTAAAGCCAGTGGTGTGTGTTCCCAGTACGGACCGGCCTGTTCCTACTCCACGCATCAAGTCCACGGTGTGCGTCGCCAGTCCAGCCCGGCCTGTTCCTGCTCCACGCACAGAACCTACGGTGTGCGTCGCCAGCCCAGCCCGGCCTGTTCCTGCTCCACGCACAGAACCTACGGTGTGCGTCGCCAGCCCAGCCCGGCCTGTTCCTGCTCCACGCACAGAACCTACGGTGTGCGTCGCCAGCCCAGCCCGGCCTGTTCCTGCTCCACGCACAGAACCTACGGTGTGCGTCGCCAGCCCAGCCCGGCCGGTTCCTGCTCCACGCACCAGGGATATGGTGCGCTTCGCCAGCCCGGCCCGGTCTGTTCCGGCCACTCGCACCAGGGATACGGTGCGCGTCGCCAGCCCAGCCCGGCCTGTTCCTGCTCCACGCACCAGGGATATGGTGCGCTTCGCCAGCCCGGCCCGGCCTGTTCCGGCCACTCGCACCAGGGATACGGTGCGCGTCGCCAGCCCAGCCCGGCCTGTTCCTGCTCCACGCACCAGGGATACGGTGCGCTTCGCCAGCCCGGCCCGGCCTGTTCCGGCCACTCGCACCAGGGATACGGTGCGCGTCGCCAGCCCAGCCCGGCCTGTTCCTGCTCCACGCACCATAAAAAGCCCTGAGATGCGTGTTCTCAGCCTGGGACCACCAGTTCCGGCACCACGCATCAGGCCTACGGTGCGTCCCCAGGGCCCAGCATGCCCTGTTCCTTCTCCCCGCACTAGCCCTGAGATGCGTGTCCTCAGCCCGGTACCTCCAGTTCCGGCACCACGCACCAGGCCTACGGTGCGCCTCAGACGGCCAGAATCTGCCGTCTGCCCAACGGGGCCTGAACTGCCCGTCTGCCCAACGGCGCCTGAACTGCCCGTCTGCCCAACGGTGCCTGAACTGCCCGTCTGCCCAACGGCGCTTGAACTACCCGTCTGCCCTACGGGCGCTAAAGCCGCCCGTCTGTACTGAGCCTGCAAAGCCGCCCCGTCTGCCATGAGCCTTCAGAGCCGTCCGCCAGATCGAGCCGCTAGAGCCTTCCGCCAGACAGGAGCCGCTAGAGCCTTCCGCCAGACAGGATCAGCCAGAGCCGTCTGCCAGACAGGATCAGCCAGAGCCTTCCGCCAGACAGGATCAGCCAGAGCCTTCCGCCAGACAGGATCAGCCAGAGCCTTCCGCCAGCTATGAGCAGCCAGATCCGTCAGCCAGCCATGAGCAGCCAGAGCCTTCCGCCAGCCATGAGCAGCCAGATCCGTCAGCCAGCCATGAGCAGCCAGATCCGTCAGCCAGCCATGAGCAGCCAGATCCGTCAGCCGGCCATGAGCCGTCCAGCCAGGATCCGCCAGAGCTGTCCAGCCAGGATCCACCAGAGCCGTCCAGCCAGGATCCGCCAGAGCCGTCCAGCCAGGATCCGCCAGAGCCGTCCAGCCAGGATCCGCCAGAGCCGTCCAGCCAGGATCCGCCAGAGCCGTCCAGCCAGGATCCGCCAGAGCCGTCCAGCCAGGATCCGCCAGCCAGCCAGGATCTGCCAGAGCCAGCCAGCCAGGATCCGCCATTTAGTCCGGTACTGCCCCTTAGCCCTGTGCTGTCCCTTATCCTGGTGCTGCCCCTTATCCTGGTGCTGCCCCTTATCCTGGTGCTGCCCCTTATCCTGGTGCTGCCCCCTTAGTCCGGTGCTGCCCCTTAGTCCGGTGCTGCCCCTTAGTCTGGTGCTGCCCCTTAGTCTGGTGCTGCCCCTTAGTCTGGTGCTGCCCCTTATCCTGGTGCTGCCCCTTCTCCTGGTGCTGTCCCTTAGTCCGGTGTTGCCCCTTAGTCCGGTGCTGCCTCTTAGTCCGGTGCTGCCCCTTAATCCAGTGGGGTTATATTGGAGGGTGGTCATTTGGAGGAGGCTACGTAAGCGGGTAGTGACTATGGTGGGGTGGGGACCACGACCAGTGCCAGAGCCGCCACCATGGACAGACGCCCACCCAGACCCTCCCCTAGACTGTATGCTGGTGCGCCCGGAGTTCGCACCTTTAGGGGGGTACTGTGACACTCTGGCTCCAGGGACTCTGATTTATGGAGCCAGGGTTGTTCATTTTCATTTGGGTGTATTTCTATGTTGGGATTTCTAGTTGTGCATTTCTATGTTGTGGTGGTTCTTGATTATTCATGTGACTCCCAATCGGAGGTAACGAGTGACAGCTGTCGGCTCGTTATCTCTGATTGGGAGCCATATTTAAACTGTTGTGGTTTCACTGTGTGTTTGTGGGTTTTTGTTCCGTGTTCAGTCGTGTACTGTTGGACTTCACGTTTCGTCATTCGTTTATTTGTTTTCGTGGTTGCTTTGATTAAATAAAGTCATCATGTTCACTCAACGCGCTGCGTATTGGTCCGCTTCCTCAGACGGTCGTGACAGGAGGGGACTCCCTTTGCTCTGCTCTCTGTCTCACTCACACACGCACACACATGCGTGCGCAAACACATACACACACTCTGGCAAAACACAAACAGACCTGTTAGGGAGTGTGGAGAGTGTGCATGGCTGGGTCTGATCTGAATCAAGCAGCACATGTACTGAGACAGAGCACATAGACGGCCATTCTAAAGGGTTGACTAGAATCATAGCAGTGCGGTCGTGTTTTATTTCTGTGTCCTTGTGTAAATAGCCAGTTTTTTTGTTTTTTGTCTATTTTGTATATACTTTTCATTCTTTAACTAAATATACTTTCCTGCAACCCGCCTCAACCAACGTGGAAATTGATTCTATTATTTCTTTATAACTTTTATCAAGAACCTTAAGCTGAAACTAGTCTAGCTGCAACCGAATGGCTACTTGCTATTAGCCACCGTTAGCGTCTTCACCATTGTCCGTGGCCTGCACTACCCACCAGCCAGCTCTAGCTCTAGCCTGGACAATTTGTCGGCCAGTCTGCACAGCGTGCTATCGACCCAGAGCATATCCGATTTTCTGCCGGAATTACTGGACCCTAGCGCCGGATCCTCGCAACCAGCTAGCTGCAACCAAATGGCTGTTGTCGTTGGCTAATTACCATTGCCCCTTAGCAAGCACCAGTTAGCCTTGAGCTAGCCTCGAGCCAGGCCCATCTCCCGGCTATCTACCTCTCTGTCAACCGGACGGGACATCCTAGTGTTGACACGGAGCCCCGCTGATCCAACACGACTGGTTTGCCGAGGAAATCGTCTGATGAGGTTTCAACAGGCTTCCCTCTACGACGTCGACCACGAAGATCCAACTGCTAGCCCCGGCCCGCTAGCACGCGCAAGCCGGGCCTCTTGCTCGCCAGTGCTGTAGCAGCCCCCGAACTAACTCCGAACTCTCCTATTGCTGTTCATTGGACCTTATGATAACTCAGCTATACAGCTGATGCCTGCTGGACTGTTCCTTTATACGGTACCACATCCTGTTTATGTCTAGCCTCAGCCCAAACTTTGTCGCCATTACCAGCTGTTGTCTTAGCTCTCTCGAATAACACCTGTGATTGCTTTATGCCTCTCTCCCATGTCAATATGCCTTGCCTATTGCTGTTTCGGTTATTTCTTATTGTACTATTTCACTGTAGAGCCCCCAGCCCAGTTCAACCTGCCTTAGACAGCTCCTTTGTCCCACCCCCCATACACACGGAGACCGACTCAATCGGTGCCTCCAGTGATGCTATCTCTTTCATCGTTACCCAATGCTAATGTTTACCTCCACTGTACTCATATCCTTCCATATCCTTTTCTGTACATAATGCCCTGAATCTATTCTACAACGCCCGGAAATATGTCCCTTTTTTTCTCTGTAACCAACGCACTAGAACACCAGTTCTTAAAGCCTTTAGCCGTATCCTTATTCTACTCCTCCTCTGTTCCTCTGGTGATGTAGAAGTTAACCCAGGCCCTGTAGCCCCCAGTATCACTCCTACTCCCCAGGCGTTATCTTTTGTTGACTTCTGTAACCGTAAAAGCCTTGGTTTCTTACACGTCAACATCCGAAGCCTCCTCCCTAAGTTTGAGTTATTCACTGCGTTAGCACACTCCGCCAACCCTGATGTTCTCTGTTAGCACACTCCGCCAACCCTTGTGGTCCTCTGTAGCTCAGCTGGTAGAGCACGGCGCTTGTAACGCCAAGGTAGTGGGTTCGATCCCCGGGACCACCCATACACAAAAATGTATGCACGCATGACTGTAAGTCGCTTTGGATAAAAGCGTCTGCGAAATGGCATATCATATTATTATTATTATTCTAGCAGTGTCTGAATCCTGGCTTAGGAAGGCCACCAAAAATTCAGAAATGTCCATCCCCAACTACAACATTTTTCGTCTCGATAGAACTGCCAAAGGGGGTGGGGTTGCAATCTACTGTAGAGATAGCCTGCAGAGCTCTATCATACTATCCAGGTCTGTGCCCAAACAGTTTGAGCTTCTACTTCTAAAAATGCACCTTTCCAGAAATAAGTCTCTCACTGTTGCCGCTTGCTACAGACCCCCCTCAGCCCTGGACACCATATGTGAACTGATTGCCCCCCATCTATCCTCAGAGTTCGTACTGCTTGGTGACCTAAACTGGGATATGCTTAACACCCCGGCCGTCCTACAATCTAAACTAGATGCCCTTAATCTCACACAAATGATCAATGAACCTACCAGGTACAACCCAAACTCTGTAAACATGGGCACCCTCATAGATATCATCCTGACAAATTTACCCTCTACATACACCTCCGCTGTCTTCAACCAGGATCTCAGCGATCACTGCCTTATTGCCTGCGTCCGTAATGGGTCCACGGTCAAATGACCACCCCTCATCACTATCAAACGCTCCCTAAAACACTGGATGGATATTGACCTCATTCCATCAGTAGAGGATGCCTGGTTGTTCTTTAAAAGTGCTTTCCTCTCAATCTTAAATAAGCATGCCCCATTCAAAAAATTCAGAACTAAGAACAGATATAGCCCCTGGTTCTCCTCAGACTTGAATGCCATTGACCAACACAAAAACATCCTGTGGCGTACTGCATTAGCATCGAACAGTCTTTTCAGGGAAGTCAGGAACCAATATACACAATCAGTCAGGAAAGCAAAGGCTAGCTTTTTCAAACAGAAATGTGCATCCTGTAGCACTAACTCCAAAAAGTTTTGGGACACTGTAAAGTCCATGGAGAATAAGAGCACCTCCGCCCACTGCACTGAGGCTAGGAATCACTGTCACCACCCATAAATCTACAATAATTGAGAATTTCAACAAGCATTTTGCTACGGCTGGCCATGCTTTCCACCTGGCTACCACTACCCCGGCCACCAGTTCTGCACCCTCCGCTGCAACTTGCCCATGCCCCACCCCCCAGCTTCTCCTTTACACAAATTCAGACAGCTGATGTTCTGAAAGAGCTGAAAAATCTGGACCCCTACAAATTATCTGGGCTAGACAATCTGGACTTTCTTTCTAAAATTAGCAGCCGAAATTGTCGCAACCCCTATTACTAGCCTGTTCAACCTCTCTTTCGTAACGTCTGAGATCCCCAGAGATTGGAAAGCTGCCGCGGTCATCCCCCTCTTCAAAGGGGGTGACACTCTAGATCCAAACTGTTACAGACTTATATCCATCCTGCCCTGCCTTTCGAACTTTTTTTGAAAGCCAAGTTAACAAACAGATCACCGACCATTTGGAATCCCACCGTACCTTCTCCGCTATGCAATCCGGTTTCCGAGCTGGTCATGGGTGCACCTCAGCCACGCTCAAGGTCCTAAACGATATTATAACCGCAATCAATAAAAGACAGTACTGCGCAGCCGTCTTCATCGAGCTGGCCAAGGCTTTCGACTCTGTCAACCACCGCATTCTTATTGGCAGACTAAATAGCCTTGGTGTTTCAAATGACTGCCTCGCCTGGTTCACCAACTACTTCTCAGATAGAGTTCAATGTGTCAAATCGACACCATTTTGTATACATCTGACCCTTCATTGGACACTGTGTTAACAAACCTCCAAACGAGCTTCAACGCCATACAACACTCCTTCCGTAGCCTCCAACTGCTCTTAAACACTAGTAAAACAAAATGCATGCTCTTCAACCGAACGCTGCTTGCACCCGCCCACCCGACTAGAATCACTACTCTCGGCGGATCTGACCTAGAGTATGTGGACAACTACAAATACCTAGGTGTCTGGTTAGACTGTAAACTCTCCTTCCAGACTCATATTAAGCATCTCCAATCCAAAGTTAAATCCAGAATCGGCTTCCTATTTCGCAACAAAACCTCCTTCACTCATGCTGCAACACATGCCCTCGTAAAACTGACTATCCAACCGATCCTTGACTTCGGCCATGTCATTTACAAAATAGCCTCCAACACTCTACTCAGCAAATTGGATGTAGTCTATCACAGTGCATTCTGTTTTGTCACCAAAGCCCTATATACTACCCACCATTGTGACCTGTACGCTCTTGTTGGCTGGCCCTCACTACATATTCGTCGCCAAACCCACTGGCTCCAGGTCATCTATAAATCACTGCTAGGCAAATCTCTGTCTTATCTTAGCTCACTGGTCACCATAGCAACACCCACCCGTAGTCTGCGATCCAGCAGATATATCTCACAGGTCATCCCCAAAACCAACACTTCCTTTGGCCGCCATTCCTTCCAGTTCTCTGCTGCCAATGACTGGAACAAACTGCAAAAATCTCTGAAGCTGGAGACTCTTATCTCCCTCACTAACTTTAGGCGTCAGTTGTCAGAGCAGCTTACCGATCACTGCACCTGTACACAGCCCATCTGTAATTAGCCCATCCAACTACCCCATCCCCATATTGTTATTTACATTGTTATTTATTTTGCTCATTTGCACCCCAGTATCTCTATTTGCACATCATCTTCTGCACATCTATCACTCCAGTGTTAATACTAAATTGTAATTATTTTGCACTATGGCCTATTTATTGCCTTACCTCCATAACTTACTACATTTGCACACACTGTATATAGATTTTCGATTTTCTATTATGTTATTGACTGTACGTTTTTGTTTATTCCATATGTAACTCTGTGTTGTTGTTGTTTTTATCGCACTGCTTTGCTTTATCTTGGCCAGGTCGCAGTTGTAGCTCAGTTGTGCGCCACTCCCGAGTCTAAGGCACTGCATCGCAGTGCTAGCTGTGCCACTAGAGATCCTGGTTCGAATCCAGGCTCTGTCATAGCCGGCCGCGACCGGGAGACCCATGGGGTGGCGCACAATTGGCCCAGCGTCGTCCAGGGTAGGGGAGGGAATGGCCGGCAGGGATGTAGCTCAGTTGGTAGAGCATGGCGTTTGCAACGCCAGGGTTGTGGGTTTGATTCCCACGTGGGGCCAGTATGAAAAAAAATAAAAAAAATAATGTATGCACTCACTAACTGTAAGTCGCTCTGGATAAGAGCGTCTGCTAAATGACTAAAAATGTACAAAATGAGAACTTGTTCTCAACTGGCTTACCTGGTTAAATAAAGGTGAAATAACAACAACAAAAAACACAGCCAGAGTCCCAAATGGCACCCTATTCCCTATACAGTCCACAACTTTTGACCAGAACCCTACGGACCCGATGGGCCCTGTTAAAAGCAGGGCACAGCATAGGGAATAGGGTGCCATTTGGAACCTAGCCACAGTCACTGATTTCATTATATACTAAAAAAGGCCTCAACAATAGTCTGGTTTCGGTCTGTTTCCTCTACTTATATTAGTCTGTGGGTGAAATTGAACCCTATTCTCCAAATCATCCTTTCTTAAAGTATGGGTCGTGACCCAAAGTGGGTCGCAGACCTGTTAATGGTGGGTCGCGACGTGTCAGAGTAAATGTATAATTATTTCATTAATTACTGGAATTGATTTGGCCAAGTGCAACTGCACTCACTGTTCAGTGCGCTCTCTGCTTAGCAGTGGTCTATGCTCAGTTTGGCAGGTACACGAGTGGGAGAGGGAGATGCCCTTGTGCTTCACAGTTTTTTTCTGCAGTTTTCTTAAAGATCACTCTACGACCCATACGCTGCAGCATTGTTGTTCAGCAGCAGTTGATGCGCTGACAGCCACTGACTTGTCATTCCCGCTCACCATTACTCACCGCTGTCATCAAATGGACTCATGCCACAAGTTCTGACTGAGCTCAATCGTCATGAAACGCAAATACAGCAATGAGTTTCTCCCTCTTGGTTTCATACAAACTTTGAGAAATAACGAGGAGCGTCCACAATGTGTTTGGTGCGGGGAAGTGCTTAGTAATGAGTCTCTCAAAACGAACAAATTAATAAAACGACACCTCCAGACCAAACATCCACAGCATGACGGTAAACCCAGGGAGTTCTTTCAGAACAGGGCAGAACACTTCAGGAAACAGTGCTTCGACAGTGAAAAAGTAAGTCAGCTGGCAAGGCATTGTTGTCATTTCATAACAGGTGATGATAAGCAGAAATGAGGGAGTACTATCTCTCATAGTAGTAGATGTGAGTTTCTCTTTCAAACAATCCCATGGCCTTGTACACAGTTAATAGCAAACATTAGCCAAAGCAAGCTAGCTAGCTACTGATAGTGCAAACCTTAGTAACAGTACAGATAACAAAATGATCAGACCTACTGTACATCTTACTGTAGAAATGATTGTTGAAAACAAGTCTAGGTTGGAACTGTTGCTGTTAAGATACAAGTAATCATTTGTATTCTGAACTGGAAAAATTGATTGAAGCAAGATACTTTTTGAGGCAAACACACTCACACAGTTCTAGGTTGTTCATCTATAGCAGGAAGCGGTCTCCTGCCTGACTGAGAAAGCAGTAGATATTCTGATCCAGTTTGGCACCACATACCTATGCGAGTCAGGGTTCTCTACTCTGACATACTAAAAAAAAAAGGTACAGAAACAGTCTCAATGCTGAGCATGGCCTCAGTGTTGCAATGTCAAAAACTGAGCCCAGAATAGACATGCTTGTTGACAACTTCAACCAGCCATACACCTCTCATTAGGACTGTGTGTGTGTTTTCTGGTCTACATCTGTGTGATGTGATCAATCAGTTTATTCCAGTTCAGAATGAAAATGATTTATTGTATTTTAACAGCAACAGTTCCAACCTAAACAACTTAGAGTGTTTTTAATGGGGAAAAATCAACATTCATAGATAGGTACATTTATATGGGTATTTCATTTCATTGTTATTTGTTTTTGTCTATATTATATTTGTTTTAGGCATAAGGGCAGTGAAATGTACCGATATTTACATATAGTTGCATAATTTCCTAAGCTTGGGTCCCAGGAAAACACAGAATTTCTCATTTGGGTCCCAGGCTGAAAAGGTTTAAGAACCCCTGCCCTATATACTGCACTACTTTTGACCGGGCCCATAGGGATCTGGTCAAAAGTAGTGCATTATGTAAGGAATAGGAGAAAGAAGGGGCCAGACAGAGGAGGGGCCAGAGAGAGGAGGGGTCAGAGAGGGCATATTTTACTAGTGACTATGGGCGTGTGGTCCAGCAGGGGTTAGTTTATTAGAGTTGTTGCTTTTACGAGGGGCTAGCTTACCCTAGCTAACAAAATAAATCCCTACCAGCAGGTTCAGACCAGCCTTCTCTAGTCTGCCCACAGCTACAGCCACAGCCCAGACACCAGCACACACACACTGCTGCTCCATAAAGGACTTTACTGGATCAGTCCCCCATAAAACCACTCACACACTGTCTGGCGCACGCACACGCGCACACGCACACACACACACACACACACACACACACACACACACACACACACACACACACACACACACACACACACACACACACACACACACACACACACACACACACACACACACACAGGATAAGCAGTCTGTGTTCTCACACTCACACAAACACACACAGATGATTTACACTTTCACTCCCCCCTGTGTACACATGCATGCGGTATTGAACTATCCCGGATGGGTCATAAAACCACATGTACTGTATGAAGAGGATTAGCTATCTTCACTAGCATTAACAAAATACTCTCATCTACTGTGTGTGTTTGTCCTACCACAGCTGGATGATGCTGTCAGCGCATGAGTGCCTTGTCTTCAGGCGTAAAACTTTACTTTATCTCCCCACAAAAAAGAGGAGGCAGTGAGATCATTATACCAAGGAAAATGGGAAGCAGCAGAGAAGATAGGAGAGGAGGGGAGAGAAGACAGAGAGAAATGGAAGGAGAGGAGCTGACAGAAATCTGAAATTGCATTTCAGCAGAAAGCATAACCATTTGAACAGTTGTCCTGGCTAACAGTCACTTGTTTACTCCAGTTTGAATCTATCCTTTTGATCCCTCCCCTTCAGCCTCTAGCAGAAGCTATTTGTTGGACTAATGTACCACTCAATTTATTCTATGTTTTCCATTTTAAAAAGGTATTATGCACTTCTTGTATTAAAGTTCCAAAATATAAAACGCAACATGCAACAATTTCAAAGACTTTACTGAGTTACAGTTCATGTAAGGTAATCAGTCAATTTAAATAAATACATGAGGCCCTAATCTATGGATTTCACATGAGTGGGAATACAGATATGCATCTGTTGGTCACAGATATACCTTAAAAACAAAGGTAGGGTCGTGGATCAGAAAACCAGTCAGTATCTGGTGTGACCACCATTTGCCTCATGCAGCGCGCACACCTCCTTCGCATCCTCCAGGGTGCCGGTGGCCATTGAAGGTGAGCATTTGCCCACTGAAGTCGGTTACGATGCAGAACTGCAGTCAGGTCAAGACCCTTGATGAGGATGTCGAGCACGCAGATGAGTTTCCCTGAGACGGTTTATGACAGTTTGTGCAGAAATTCTTCAGTTGTGCAAATACACAGTTTCAGCAGCTGTCCGGGTGGCTGGTTTCAAACGATCCTGCAGGTGAAGAAGCCGGATGTGGAGGTCCTGGGCTGGCATGGTTACAAGTGGTCTGCGGTTGTGAGACTGGTTGGATGTACTGCCAAATTTTCTAAAACGACAGCTTATGGTAGATAAATGAACATTCAATTTTCTGGCAAAAACTCTGGTGAACATTCCTGCAGTGCAGCTCCCGCAATACTTGAGACATCTGTGGTATTGTGTTGTGTGCCAAAACTGCACATTTTAGAGTGGCCTTTTATTGTTGCACCTGTGTAATGATCACGCTTTTTAATCAGCTTCTTGATATGCCATACCTGTCAGGTGGATGGATTATCTTGGCAAAGGAGAAATACTCACTAACAGGGAAGCAAACACATTTTTGCACATTTCTGGGATCTTTTATTTCAGCTCATGAAACATGGACCAACACTTTACATGTTGCGTTTATATTTTTTGTTCAGTATATATGCTTTTCCCATGGTGATGCTTCTTTAAAAAACAGATTATACTAAACTAGCATATGGATTTTTTTTTCAAATGGTCATATCATGGATCATTTGGCTATTTGATTTAGAATTTTATGACCCCTGTAAGTATATAACAAATATATATAGAATTTGGACTTTACTACTATAGCCCATAGAAACACATTGAAAACACAGTCATAAATGGCAAAACAGACAGTCAAAAAATAAATCAAAAGGAATAAGGTTTTGAAGTGTCTGTCCTATATCTAGATATAAGAATATTTTTTTTTTTTGGACCCTATTTTTTGTTGACACAAAACTACCTCCATACTTCCAATAATGTAATAATTGTTTTAACCGGTACCAGGTTCCCTTCAAACGAGTCCCTTAACACTTGTGGAGAACACCACCATATTCGTGAGAATCTCCCCTTTCCATAGAGTGGTCATATTAGTTAGTAGGCCAAACCTTTCAGACGCTACAGACGTTTTCATGAGAAAACCTATTTTCAGGATGTCTCCTGGTCTGACAGACAGCACTGTAGCTCTGCCACTTTCCACCGTAGCTGCGGAAGGCCAACATAGGCAGATGCGGTGGATTGAGACACAGCCCATGCAAAAAAACAGATATCTCTAGCTTAAACTGACGGATTTTGTTGGGATTTATTTTATTAGGTTACTTAGATTGACGCAAGTGTGCACCAATAGACTCTTACGGATTTTAAATGGTAAATTAGGATCATCAGGCTGACAGTCATTCTAACTCTGAACCTACAGAATGTTCTGAAGTCTAATTCCGCTCCCCGGTCCTCATAATCTTTCCACTGAGCAGAGCTGAGGCGAGCTGAGGGTTGGGATGGAACCTTTCATTGCCACTGTTGCCTTCAACCTGTTTCTTTAGGGATTAGGCCTGAAACGTTTGTTAAATGGTCTGTGTTCACACAAATCAAATGACCTTTTCAGACCTAAGCCCCATGTCACGACTGGCTCAGTCTAAATATGGATCTGTTTAATGCCTCCATGGCCTCTCCTTGTCTCTCTCCACTGACTACCTCTGGCTAACTCTGCTATGAACTTTGACCCTGTGATGCGTCACCATCAGCAGTGATCCCGGAGGCAGGGTTTGAGAACACAAAAGGGCGTGACCTGATTCTCTGACCCTAATGCTTCCCTCCTAAATCTGCTGCTATCAATGTGACACGTCAGGGCATCTGTGGAAAGTTTCCCTCCACGAAAACTTCCACCCTCTCTTCCACAGGCAAATACAGACGCCTTTCAACATAAACAGTGTATGAATCCAAATAGAAAATAGCTTCTGGACACCTTTCAATTGATCAAAATTGAATGAATCCAAAGGACTCCATTGTTATTCGAAGTAGGCACACATTTTTCACATTATGATTTTGTATTTCTCTTTTCAGTAATAGAGGTGTGTCAGGCACTATGCTCTTGACTCAGAACTTGAATTACTTTTATTATAAATCAATCTTAAACACTCTTTAACGAAGAAGGATTGTGCAGACCTCAGTCCAAAAGAGTAGAAAACAGATAAGAAGAGCACATCTGCAGAGGAGTTGGATTCATGTGAATCAGTAGGACAGTGTTTACTGTAGTTCCCTTTTTACAGTAATGATATCAGCCCCAATTGAAAGAGCATCCAGACTGAACAAATACACTAGCCATGAAGTAAGTGATGAACAATCAATCTCATTCACTTTATTGACACAACAGCCCCAACACCATCAGTGACAAAAGTCAAGTAAGTTTAATATTGCTCATGTCAGTTGTACACTTGTTAACAACCGATAAACAACTTTATTGACGCACAACAGCACCAGAGTGACACAAGTCAAGTCAATCAGAGACTTTTCCACTTGAGCGCCTCCGTGGCAACATCAGTGGTCAGTCATCCAGAGCCAGTGGCCATGGCGAGGTGACATTGGTTTGTTATTTTCCATAGAGGTCAGCAGCTAAGAACGTCAGGCATGCAGTCAGAGCACTGAAACATGCCTCCCTCTCTAGCTCTCTTTCTCTCAGTCTCAGTCTCTCATGCTCACTCTCTCACCCTCTGTATCTCTTTCTCTCTCTGTATCTCTCTCTCTTTTCCAACACCCCCACCACCCTCCCTTTTTGACTCTCTCTCCCTCTCCCTCTCTCTCCCTCTCTCTCCCTCTCTCTCCCTCTCTCTCTCCCCCTCTCTCTCTCCCTCTCCCTCTCCTTCTCCCTCTCCTTCTCCCTCTCTCTCTCCCTCTCCTTCTCCCTCTCTCTCTCTCTCTCCCTCTCCTTTTCCCTCTCTCTCTCCCTCCTGTTCTGTGAGGGTGAATGGGTTCACTGGGATGTGGTTCCAAGGCTGTGTGAAACTCACATTGGTTAATATTCCCCAGCTGGACCTATCTTTGCTCAGATCTTTGAAAAAATAGGGGGGGGGGGGGACTATTTTAGTCTGTTTCCCAGCAGGATATCCTTTTGGACACCATGTGTGTTTTGAAACCCTCTGGTACACGATTCAGCCATGTCATGAAAGATACAATCATGTTGGGTACAGAGAGTGTAAATATGCTACATATTATGACAATTGAAATATATAAATAAATAAATCTATGTACAGCAGCAGTCACTGGGAACATTAGCGAACACGCAAACAGCAATACATCCATGGGATTAAGTTTTCTAATCGCATTTCTTTTGAAATCCAGAATGCACATCACCACACTAGAATGACACGCAACACACTAGACATGTTTTTCCTAGCCACTGTGCTTCTGCCTCTGCATTGCTTGATCTTTGGGGTTTAAGGCTGGGTATCTGTAAAGCACTTTGCGACCACCACTTCTGTAAAGGAGGCTTTATAAAATATATTTGATTGATTGATTCATGTGTTTTTGATACACTACCTCTACATGTACAGTGGCTTGCGAAAGTATTCACCCCCCTTGGCATTTTTCCTATTTTGTTGCCTTACAACCTGGAATTAAAATAGATTTTTTGGGGGGGTTGTATCATTTGATTTACACAACATGCCTACCACTTTGAAGATGTGCTTCACTGTGGGGATGGTGTCCTCGGGGTGATGAGAGGTGTTGGGTTTGCGCCAGACATAGCGTTTTATTTGATGGCCAAAAAGCTCAATTTTAGTCTCATCTGACCAGAGTACCTTCTTCCATATGTTTGGGGAGTCTCCCACATGCCTTTTGGCGAACACCAAACGGGTTTGCTTATTTTTCTCTTAAAGCAATGGCTTTTTTCAGGCCACTCTTCTGTAAAGCCCAGCTCTGTGGAGTGTACGGCTTAAAGTGGTCCTATGGACAGATACTCCAATCTCCGCTGTGGAGCTTTGCAGCTCCTTCAGGGTTGTCTTTGGTCTCTTTGTTGCCTCTCTGATTAACACCCTCCTTGCCTGGTCTGTGAGTTTTGGTGGGCGGCCCTCTCTTGGCAGGTTTGTTGTGGTGCCATATTCTTTCAATTTTTTAAATAATGGATTTAATGGTGCTCCGTGGGATGTTCAAAGTTTCTGATATATTTTTTAACCCAACCCTGATCTGTACTTCTCCACAACCTGTTTGGAGAGCTCCTTGGTCTTCATGGTGCCCCTTGCTTGGTGGTGCCCCTTGCTTAGTGGTGTTGCAGTCTCTGGGGCCTTTCAGAACAGGTATATATATACTGAGATCATGTGACACTTAGATTGCACACAGGTGGACTTTATTTAACTAATTATGTGACTTCTGAAGGTAATTGGTTGCACCAGATCTTATTTAGTGGATTCATAGCAAAGCGGGTGAATACATATGCACGCACCACTTTTCTGTTATTTATTTTTTTGAATTTTTTGAAACAATTAATTTTTTTCATTTCACTTCACCAATTTGGACTATTTTGTGTTTGTCCATTACATGAAATCCAAATAAAAATCCATTTAAATTACAGGTTGTAATGCAACAAAGTAGGAAAAACGCGAAGAGGGATGAAAACTTTTGCACGGCATTGTATCATCCTGTGACACTAGCTAGCCCAACATCCCAGTTATAAGCTACACCTCATATAAAAAATATTAATTATTATAACAGTAACATTAGTTTAGAGATTAATTGCTTCTCATTCACCAGTAAAAAGCCTAATGAGAGCAAGCATCATTGTATCATAATTTATGGCTGGCACTGACTAAAAACAAACACCAAAAGACCAAGGAGTTCATAAACTCCCTGAACCCAAGTGAAATACCAAGACACCTCAATAATAATGAAATGAAAAGCCTTATATCAAGACAATATTATAAAATACGAATAGCATACACTATGTATACAAAAGTATGTGGACACCTCTTCAAATTAGTGGATTCGGCTATTTCAGCCACACCCGTTGCTGACAGGTGTATAAAATCGAACACACAGCCATGTAATCTCCATAGACAAACATTGGCAGTAGAATGGCCTTACTGAAGATCTCAGTGACATTCAACGTGGCACCGTCATAGGATGCCACCTTTCCAACTAGTCAGTTTGTCAAATTTCTGCCCTGCTACAGCTGCCCCGGTCAAATGTAAGCGCTGTTATTGTGAAGTGGAAAGATTTAGGAGCAACAACAGCTCAGCCGCAAAGTGGTAGGCCACACAAGCTCACAGAACGGGACCAAAGTTCTGAAGCACGTAGCGCATAAAAAGGGTCTGTCCTCGGTTGCAACACTCACTACCTAGTTCCAAACTGCCTCTGGAAGCAATGTCAGCACAATCACTGTTCGTCGGGAGCTTCATCAAATGGGTTTCCATGGCTGATCAGCAGCACACAAGCCTAAGATCACCATGCGCAATGCCAAGCGTCGGCTGGAGTAGACTCCGTCATTGGACTCTGGGGCAGCGGAAACGTGATGAATCACGCTTGACCATCTGGCAGTCCGACGGACGAATCTGGGTTTGGCGGATGCCAGGAGAACGGTACATGCCCCAATGCATAGTGCCAACTGTAAACTCCATATCAATGACCATGATTTTTGAATGAGATGTTCGACGAGCAGGTGTCCACATACTTTTGGTCATGTAGTGTATCAACTGTAGAATGTTATTGATAACTTACAGCCATCTAATTTAATATATATGTGTATCTGTTAAAAATTGCTTATTGAAGACTACTCCAGTGTTCTCTCACTGGGCACAGCAGGCAAATATGTTGTCCAACCAAGCTCTTTCACGAAGGTTTACACACTCTTCCCTGGAGTTCACTCAGTACACCGTGGACTGACTGGAGAGACAGTGGTGTGTGTGTGTCTCTATTTCTGGAAGTGTGAGATGTCTGACACAAAGAGGCACAGGCATGCCCTAGGAGAACACACACACACACACACACACACACTTTAACATACAAATGTCCATACACAAGTAAGCATACAGACTGTATACACGAGGAGCACATCACATTTGTACAAAATGTTCTAAACTTGAATATTCTGAATGAAGTGAAAATAGTCACAGTCTCCACTCCTCCTTCCCCACCCCCATACACATTCACACAGAAACAAACTTGTACAGTGTCAAATGCACTTCCTACCTTTTTGTTTTCAGGTCGTACATCTTTCAGTCCCTCTCACTCTCTTTGTTCTTCAAAGATGTCTCTCCTCTCATGCTGGAAGACAGAAAAGTTCCAAACAAACTATTATCTTCTGTCTGCACTTATTGTCTACGGTTGTTCTCTTCTCTTTTCTCTTTCTTTCTTTGAGTCTTTCGCTCAAATCCAGTACTGCCGCTCTCCTGCCAAGTCTATCCCTCAACCAGCTCCTGACAAAATAGTCATGATAAACAGAAAGTGAAAAAAGAGAGAAAGAGAGAAAGCACAAAGAGCAGAGAGCACATTAAGGACCTGTGCTTGCACACACTCTCTCTCTAAGTCGTCTGAAAACGGAGCGAGCCAAAGAGAGCGGAGCACCCTCCTAACAGAAGCACACTCTGCAATGAACATGGCTTATTTTCCACTGGCTAGCTCCCCTTGTGTGGGACTCCAACCCTGGCTGTTCCCCCTCCTCCGCCTCCTCCTCCTCTCTTATTCTCCCCCCTCCCATCCCAGCCGCTCCAGCTCCAGGCTGCAGCCACTGAGCATGCCCAGTCAGAGCATGTGTGTCCAGCATGTGTGTATATCTGCTCGTGAACAAACGTTTATGAGCATGTACTGTAAGTGCACACTGCACTGCACAATATGCATACATGTGCATGTATTCATAGTCGCGGGAAGTAGGGGTGCTAAGGGTGCTGCAGCACCCCCTATAAAATAATAATAAAATAAAATACATTCTAAGAAGAATATTGTAATAATTAAAAAATTTCACAAAAGTAGTGCACTGGGCCTTTACTAGTCCTGTATTAGCGGACTGATATATCCGTCTATAACCTCCCCAAAAAGATCAGCACCCCCACCGACAAACAACTTCCCGCGGCTATGCATGTATTATCTCAAGTGCACATGTATGTGTTCTATATACACCTGAGTTATTGTATTTGTTTTAACATTAAATGTATGCCAGATGTGTGTACAAAACGTGTCTGTGAGTCGTTCTACATTTTTCGAGGGAGAATAAGGTATGATATCTGGTCTGCATCCCAATGGCACCCTATTCCCTTGTGTACCTATTCCCTAGCGTACTACTTTTGACCAGGGTCCATAGGGCTCTGATGAAAAGTAATGCACTATACAGGAAATAGGGAGTCATTTGGGACACATGCAGGTAGCAGAAAACTAGTGACTGCATTATTGGTGCAGTGCATCTTACTGCCCTTCATAGTGCCCTTATAATATTTAGGGGATTGTGAAATTTAGATTTTTTTGTATGGGGGGCACTGAGTTTTTCAATGTGGAAACGTGTTCATTTTAAAAAGCTTTCCCCACTCCACAATTGCAAAATAAGCTATCTCAATTTCTTGTCATGTTTGATTAGATCTCTTCAATAAAACCAATATACCAAAACGGTACCTCTGTTAATCAGATTTCTTTATCAAAACCTCCCATCTCTAAACCGTCATCATATTAATCAACTCTGAGGAGGATATTAGGGTGACACTAAAGTTACTCTGACATGTGGAAACCATTTTGGTTTTGTCCCACAAATAGAAAAATGTAATGTGTAGTCTCCTCTCTGATGACTGACCATAGTGTGTGTGCTTTGTGTGTGTATACGTGCTGCTGTACTTGTGTGTGAGTGTGCACATATAGCCATAAAACTGTAATAACCACCCAAAGGGCAGAGACAACATTTGTGGGCTATCATATTATTGTGATCTACAGTCCAACAAGAGAAAGGTATGCTTACAGAAGTTAAGCTACTTCACACAATGAGTAAGTCCTGCCTTTTTATACCCACAGGGGAAACGGAACCTCCTTTCATAAACAACTTTCAGAGTATTCAAGATTCAAAATGTTCTGCAATGTTGCTAACTAACGTTTTGATGCTGAAATGTCAAACTCATTCCCTAAAATTGTTTGTGAGAATTTATTAACAATAAAGTTATATTCTATTCAACACATACAGTATGTTTACCAGTATTCTAGAAGCAACATCAACCACTGTTAATACACCAATAGACAACAACCTAAAGGTATGTTCCAGGTTCCAGTTGCAGAACCATTGGCAACTGTCTCTTCTCTGGAATGCAGCCCTAATCTTACCTGCCCCACAGCTGTATGTACTGCATGCTCTCCCTCCACATGCATGCACGCACGCACAAACGCACACGCTCCTTCCCTCATCCTCTCACTCTCAGGTCAATTTAGTCCATCTAGAGATGATGTGTTCCCGTCTCTAACTTGTGACAGCTGTGTCAGCCCCAATTACAGGTACACTATGACTGTCCCTCACAGGCTAAAGGCTGCACTGAGAAGAGGCCACATCACAGACAGCATCAAAGCCTTGTTCACACTGCAGGCCTTAATGCTCAAATCCGTTTTGGGCTACTGAGTGACCAAATCGGATTCGTGTGTGTTCAGACAGCAGTCATTTGCTGTCAAGGCTACGTTAGTTGTCATAGTAACGACGGGGGGGGTGCAGAAGTGTAGGCTGATTGGTGGTGGTGCTTGTGCTTCCTATCACTCAGAAGTTATGTAACAAGCTAAGGTGACAACAAGCTAATGCCTGCCATGGATGTTTCCCAGTTGCTTTGAATGTTCAAAATCATAGGGTAAGAACACTAAGGTCTCAAAAGATAAGATTATCAAACTTTCAAAACAACTCCTTTCTGGCTAGCCACAGCAGTCAGCTAGCTAGGTAGCTGTTTAGCCTTCTAGCATATTCACTAATTTGTTTGTAAACGATTAACAAAGCTAGTTAACTACCACATGTTCTTGTCAAACTGTCAACAGAGTAGCTAGCAAGCAACAAGATATGCCGAATATCAGTCTAAAAACCACTTGAGGGCAAATAAATCAGATTTGACCGTTCAGACACAAATTACATGGCCAGGAATCGGATTTGTATCAGACTTCAAACCACCTACAAACGTCGTTTTGAAATGTGGCTTGAAATATCTGATTCCAAGTGCTTTTTGGCTGTACAGACTGCAGGAAAAATAAGAGATTCGAATCAGATATGCAAATAAATAGGATTTGAGTCACTTCAAACTGCCAATGTGAACACGGCTTAAAAGTATAGGCTACCTCACAGTGTACTGAGTTTATACCTCACTATTCCCACATAGGCTACAGAACTGAGAATACCTCATAACACTAAGAGTATAGGCTACCTCACAGTATACTGAGTTTATACATCACTTTTACCCCTAAAGGCAGCACTGAGAAGAGACTACCTCACAGCAGAATAACTCAGTCTTTTCTGTGTCATTATATAGGCAACAGCACTAAGAATATACCTCATTGTTCCCTCATAGGCAACAGCCATAAGAATAAACCTCACTGTTCCCTCATAGGCAACAGCACTAAGGACATACCTCACTGTTCCCTAATAAGCAGCAGCACTAAGAATATACCTCACTGTTCCCTCATAGGCAACAGCACTGAAAAAAATTGTCTATCACTGAGTTTGTACCTCACTGTCTATGGCAGCGTTTCCCAAACTCGGTCCTGGGGACCCCATGGGGGGCACGTTTAGGTTTTTGCACTAGCACTACACAGCTGATTCAAATAATCAAAGCTTGATGATGAGTCTATGTGTAGTGCTAGGGCAAAAACCAAAATGTGCATGTCACAGGATGAGACGAGACAGATTGGAAGAGTAAGGGGGTGGCGGGCTGGTGTGATCAGATGCATCTGCAGTGAGTTCGCTAATCAGACAGGTAGCTGGGGATTGGCTGTTGTTTCCCTTTAAAAGCCCCATGTTATGTGTGGTTCTCCCCGGGAGTTGCGCAGAGAATGTCGTCGTCGGCTTGCCTAACCTTTTGCCAAATAGTCCGGAGCCTTAGCAAAAACAAATGCTTGGTACAAACACTCCTCAGGTGATATGAAAACATCCCAAAAGGGGTGCCCATTTCAAACTTAACCGGGAAGCGAGTTATTGCGAAAATCCAAAATGGCTGCCATAATATAGGTATTTGACCATTCAAAACTGTTATTCAACAGATAAAAGCATGAAATTTGGTACAAATATTCCTCAGATATATAAAAGCATCCTAGAAGGGGTACTCATTGCAAACTTAACGAGGAGGTGGTATTCAAAATGGCCACCAATGTAGATCGAAACAAATCTATAGTAGAGTTTATTAAGTGACATTTTCATAAAATAACATTAAGTAATAATACATTAAATGTATTCCTTAAGTTCTGATTAGTGGAGAAAATAATTAGGGTCCTGGTTCACATGTGCCAGCACAATGGCATAATGCAGTGCATGATAATCCAACATCTTGGCATCGACACTTAAGAGAACAGAGGGGGTCACTTGTGCAGCCACTCATGTTGCACTTCAACACTTTTTTAATACTACAACATAAAAAATGCTTTGGTACTAGAATTGTTACTTCCGGTTCTTCTATCAAATGTGTCTCACGTTTAGAAATCAACTAAATGTGTTGAACATATTAGAACATTTATTAAATTTGTCCAAGTTTATCATAAGACATGAACATAATGCATCAATGATTCGTATTCTCTGCAGCTTTCCGGCATGGAAATGCCCCTGTCTGTGTGTGCGGTGGGCATATTTCTATCACTTTGTGTAGCCATTAGCAATGCTAAAAAATCTGAAAAAACGTTAAGGGAAATTGGATGGCTATATTTTACTAGCTAGTGATATCCCCTAGGTAGAAGACTACATGGCTATCTCATTAGGTGTCTATCTGTGATATGATTCTGATAAAATAATAAGCCTTCTGGCTGTTGATTGCAAGAATGTAACGTTATAGACTAAACCTTATGATAATAGCTTACAAATAATGATTGTTGTAGTTAGCTTGTGTACGAAGTGTTCCTGATCTAGCTGGTTTGTGACTTTACAACTTAAAAGCATACATGGTCGTGTTATTTCAGTTATGGGCTATCATATATGCAATTATATGACGTGTTTTCTCAAAGGGAAAACCTTTGGATAATAACATTTAACTTTGTCACAGTGCAATTGATAACTTGTGGATGCATTTCACTTTCATTGATGATTCACTTTTTTATGTACTGAAGTGTATTCTGAATATAAACTTTTGTCAATCTTAGGCTATTCTTTGGAGGGGTTGTCACTGATTAACATCAGAAATTGTAATTGTTTCTTTGTTTGAGTTTTAGAAATGGACCAAGGAGACCAGTACCAGCGGATAATGCAGTCCCTGTCCATGAGGAGGACGACACTGACGCCAGATGAGCTGCAGGTCATTGCTGCGGAAGGCCTGCAGGATGAGGAGGACCATGAAGGCCTTCTTAGAGGAAGATGCCCTTGATGCTGAGCTACTCAGAGAAGACGAGGATGAAGAGAATGAGATGAAGGAGCCAGAGGAAGTTGAGGAGCCACCACCTGAGGCCTCTCAGCCAAGCTCTTGTCACGGTTCTCTAAGACCGAACCCAGAAGCAGACCAGGATAAGGTGAGTTGAACGAATGAGAGTGTTTATTTACAGATAAAAGATGCAGAATAGTCCAGGAGACGGAGCGGGTGGCGGAGATGAGTAGGTGGTGGTGAAGTGGCAGATGAACTGATGGCACGGCAGGGGTTGGGTGAAGGTTCCGGGAGAATGACTGTAGACAGAACAAACGGAGGTAAGTACAAGGCAGGTCAACAAGGTGCAAAAAACAACAAAACTAACACTAGTACTCTGAGGCTGATACGCTGGCAAAACAAACTGTTTATGGCTAACGATCCGGCAGGGAATGGATGTCAGGTCAGAGCTTATGAAGGGGTGATGATCAGGACCAGGTGTGCCGAAGCTGTTGAGAAGCAGGTGCGGGTAATCGAGAGATCACCCGCCTAGCAACGTCGCCTGGCAACCGGACAGGGTGCGTTCAGGCACCTTCGGGAAACAGGAGATACAGAGCAGAAAAAGGGCAACACAGGCAGGAACAGACTCAGGATGCAGGGTTCATGACAGTACCCCCCCTCCGACGAACGCCACCGGGCGGACTACCCGGAGCGCCAGGATGGAGGCGGTAGAAGTCACGAAGGAGGTCAGCATCAAGGATCTGACGCCGAGGAATCCAACTCCTCTCCTCAGGACCATACCCCTCCCAGTCCAAGAGATACTGGAAACCCCGGCCCCGCCGTCTGGAATCCATGATGCGGCGCACCGTTTAGACAGGACCTCCTCTGATCATCCGAGGAGGAGGAGGAGGAGGAGGAGGTGGAGGGGGCAACAGAGGGCTGAGGAGAACAGGCTTGAGGCAGGAGACATGGAAGGTGGGATGGACTCTGAGCGTACTAGGCAACTTGAGTCGAACCACAACAGGATTAATCACTCTCTCCACCACAAACGGACCAATGAACCTCGGCGACAGTTTCCTTGACTCAGTCCGCAGAGGAAGGTCCCGTGTAGCCAACCAGACCCTATCTCCGATTGCATAAGCGGGGGCTGGAATATGGCGACGATTCGCCTGGAGCTGATACCGGTCAGAAACTCTAAGGAGGGCCTTTCTGGCCCGATGCCAGGTCCGGTGGCAACGACGAATGTGGTCCTGGACAGAGGGAACCGAGAGATCTTTCTCCTGAGAAGGAAACAAGGGGGGTTGGTAGCCGTATAGGCACTGGAAGGGAGACATCCCAGTGGCAGAAGTAGGGAGAGTATTGTGAGCATACTCAACCCAAGGCAACTGAGAGGCCCAAGAGGTGGGGTTTGAGGAAACAAGGCAGCGCAGCGTGGATTCCATCTTCTGGTTGGCTCTCTCCGCCTGTCCATTAGATTGGGGGTGAAATCCAGATGTAAGACTGACTGTAGCTCCAATGGCCAAACAGAAGGATTTCCAGACAGCAGAGGTGAACTGAGGGCCACGGTCAGAAACTATGTCACTGGGCAATCCGTGGACCCTGAAAACCTCCCTAACCAGGATCTTGGACGTCTCAGAGGCAGAGGGAAGCTTCGAGATGGGCACAAAGTGGGCGAACTTGCTGAATCGGTCCATAATAGTCAGAATGACCGTGTTCCCCTCAGAAGAGGGCAACCCAATGACAAAGTCCAGAGCCAGATGCGACCATGGTCGCCGGGGGATCGGTAGGGGGTGAAGAAGTCCAGAGCTGGGCCGATTGGCACTCTTGTTCTGCGCACAAACTGGACAGGCAGCAACAAACCTCAGAGTATCTTCTCCCATGGCAGGCCACCAAAATCGTCTGCGTAGAAGCGCCATCGTCCGAGCCACGCCAGGGTGACAAGCCATCTTGCTGGCGTGGGACCATTGGAGGACAGCCGAACGAACTGACTCAGGCACAAACAACCGACCGGGTGGACCGTTACCGGGGCCGGGCTGCGTCCGAAGGGCCGCCATAACCTCCTCCTCAATCCTCCACATAACGGCTCCCACGACAAGGTTCCAGGGAAGAATCGTCTCAGTCTTGGCCCCACTCTCCTCCGTCTTGGAGAACATCCGGGACAAGGCGTCCGCCTTGCCGTTCTTAGACCCCGGTCGGAACGTCAAGGAAAAATTAAAGCGTCCAAAAAACAACGACCACCTGGCCTGACGGGAGTTGAGACGTTTAGCCGATTGCACGTAAGCAAGATTCTTGTGTCAGTCCAGACAACAAACAGTTACTCCGCCCCCTCCAACCAGTGGCGCCACTCCTCCAAGGCAAGTTTCACCGCGAGAAGCTCCCGGTTACCCGCATCGTAGTTCCTCTCCGTAGACGAAAGACGACGAGAGTAGTAGGCGCAGGGATGGAGTTTACCGTCAGTGGAGCATCGCTGGGACAGGATGGCGCCAACCCCCACATCAGACGCATCCACTTCAACGACAAACTGACGGGCAGTGTCAGGTTGAGAGAGAATCGGAGCGTTGGTGAATCGCCTCTTCAAATCCAGAAATGCTCGGTCCGCCTCAGGATTCCAACTGAAGGTTCTGGTACTAGAAGTCAGGGCAGTTAAAGGAGCGGCCACACGGCTGTAATCACGGATAAATCTCCGATAGAAATTTGCAAACCCCAGAAACCTCTGGAGCTGCAATCTCGTCCTGGGCTGGGCCTAATCCAGAACCGCCCTAACCTTCTCTTGGTCCATCCTAATCTCTCCCCTGGAGATGATGTACCCGAGGAAGGATGTAGTGTGGGCGTGAAATTCACACTTCTCGGCCTTCACAAACAGGCGATTCTCCAACAATCGCTGCATAACCTGCTTGACATGCTGGACGTGGCTGGAAGGCTCCTTCGAGAAGATAAGAATGTCATCCAGGTAAACAAACACAAAAAGACCGATCATATCTCTCAGGACGTCATTCACCATACTCTGGAACACTGCTGGGGCATTGGTCAGTCCAAACGGCATCACCTGATACTCGAAATGACCCATCGGTGTGTTGAAACCAGTCAACCACTCGTCCCCCTCTCTGATCCGGACCAGATGATACGCATTGCGTAGGTCCAGCTTGGTGAACACAGTAGCACCCTGTAAGGAGTCGAAAGCAGAGCTCATCAAGGGCAGGGGATACTTGTTCTTGACCGTGATATCATTCAACCCCCGATAATCAATACAAGGTCGAAGAGAGCCATCCTTTTTACTCACAAAGAAGAATCCTGCCCCCAGGGGTGATGACGAGGGACGAATGAGACCAGCAGCTAGGGACTCCTTTATGTAGGTCTCCAAAGCTTCACGTTCAGGTCGGGAGATGCTGTATAACCGTCACTTGGGATAGGCAGCTCCAGGGAACAGGTTTATGGCACAATCATATGGTTGGTGGGGAGGGAGTGACAGAGCCCTCTGCTTACTGAACACTTCCCCCAAATTGTGATATGTCTCGGGAACCAGGGACAAATCTGGGGGGTTAGCCTCAATCACCTGACTGGGAACAGAATGGGAACAGGCAGTCTTGAGGCAGTTAGCATGACAATCAATGCTCCAACTAGTTACCTTGCCAGTCACCCAATCGAACGTGGGATTGTGTTCTTTCAGCCAGGGGTATCCAAGGACCAGAGGAACATGGGAAGAAGGCAGAATGAAGAATGAGATAACCTCAGAATGATTCCCTGACAACAGCATCTTAACCGGTTCAGTCCTCATCATGATACGTGCCAGACTACTGCCGTTCAGAGTGGTAGCTTCAATGGCTTCCGGTAATCGCTCCTTGGAAAGCCCCAGCTGTTCCACCACGTCGGCATCAATAAATCTTCCATCGGCACCTGAATCGACGAAAGCGTTAATCGCTAAACTCTGATTCCTGTTCATGAGGGTAGCCGGGAAACGGGGTCTGACAGGGGTATTGAGAGGTTGAAACTGGCTCGCTAAAAGTCCTCCCAACTTTAGCGAGCCGAGCAGTTTGACGGCCGCTGGGAACAAGTGGAGATGTAATGTCCCAAACTACCACAGTAGAGGCAGCAGTTGGTCATACGTCCATGTTGGCGCTCCTCCTTGGTTAACCCGTGCCTCCCCACTTGCATGGGTTCAGAATCTGGAGGCAGGACCTCTCCACTAATCCCGTGTGGTGGACAATGATCGACGCATTCTTGTCCACCTCCTGACCCGACTGGAAACTGAGAAGCTGATTGATTGGACGGGCCCCATTGCTTCTCCCTCCTTCTCTCTCGAACTCTGTTATCCACCCGAATAGACAAAGCTACCAAACTGTCCAGGTCACTAGGCTCCGGATAGGAGATCAACTCATCCTTGAGTTGCTCCGACAGCCCCTGGTAAAAGGCCGCTAGCAGTGACTCCTCATTCCACCCACTCTCCACAGCCAATGTCCTGAATTTGACTACGAAGTCGGCAACGCTGCGAGTTCCTTGGCGAAGAGAAAACAGGCCCTTAGCTGCGTCCTTACCTCGGACTGGATGGTCAAACAGCTTCCTCATCTCTGCCGTGAACTGCTGGTATGACGCCATGCAGGTGTCCTGTCGTTCCCATACGGCTGAAGCCCACTCCAGGGCTCTACCACGCAGCAATTCAATAACAAAGGCTATCCTAGCCTTGTCTGTGGCGTAAGAGTGGGGCTGTAGATCGAACACTAATCCACACTGCATAAGAAAGGAACGGCATCTTCCCAAATCCCTTTCATACTTATCAGGTGTCGGAATCTTGGGCTCACTGAAGGGCACAGCTCCAGAAGCGGCAGGCGAGAGAGGTGAAACCGGTGGTGGATTCTCCACCGGCAAACTGAGCTGAGCCTCGATCTTCGTCAGACTGGCAGAAAAGTTCCGAACCGATAACGCTATCTCCTGTAGCGCCGTGCTGTGTTGTCCCAACATCATCTCCTGCTGGGTATTGGCATGGCGAACAGAGTCCAGGTCCGCTGGGTTCATTATTGGCCGGATCGTTCTGTCACGGTTCTCTAAGACCGAACCCAGAAGCAGACCAGGACAAGGTGAGTTGAACGAATGAGAGTGTTTAAAAGATGCAGAATAGTCCAGGAGACGGAGCGGGTGGCGGAGATGAGTAGGTGGTGGTGAAGTGGCAGATGAACTGATGGCACGGCAGGGGTTGGGTGAAGGTTCCGGGAGAATGACTGTAGACAGAACAAACGGAGGTAAGTACAAGGCAGGTCAACAAGGTGCAAAAAACAACAAAACTAACGCTAGTACTCTGAGGCTGATACACTGGCAAAACATACTGTTTATGGCTAACGATCCAGCAGGGAATGGATGTCAGGTCAGAGCTTATGAAGGGGTGATGATCAGGACCAGGTGTGCCGAAGCTGATGAGAAGCAGGTGCGGGTAATCGAGAGATCACCCGCCTAGCAATGTCGCCCGGCAACCGAACAGGGTGCGTTCAGGCACCTTCGGGAAACAGGAGATACAGAGCAGAAAAACGTCAACACAGGCAGGAACAGACTCAGGACGCAGGGTTCATGACAGCTCTTCAACTGGAAGGTAACTATAAATAATGTGTTATTGTTATGTATTGTCAGGCTTTTATATATATATATATATATATATATATATATACTGTATATATATATATATATTAGAACAATGTTTTTTATTCATTTGTTAGTGAGTATACCAACAATTATCTATTTTTGTCTCTGTAAGTCTTTCTGTTCGTGCTCCACGTCCCTGTAAGCATAAACACTCTGTCTTGCCCGATAGCACATTTCAGTTGTGTAATGATGTTGATACACAGGCATCGGAATGTATCCCTTTCAGGCCTGAACATCCAGTTGGTTTAGATCTTGGCAGTGTAAGTCAGCCAGTTCGGTCGACCGCTAAGGGCAGAATAAGGGAGATTAAACTTCTTGTTGTTATTTTTCACGCAGGTATTGATGGCAGAGGTTTGTGGGTTCACAAATAGTCAGGGTTGGGGACTTGTTTTGGAGTGTCCATCGTATGATGATTCCCTCTGAGCGTGGCTTGAGGTTACACCTACAGAATTCTACCGGTTTCTTGGACTGCTCATTTATCTGGGATTTACCAAGACCTTAAATCGATACTGGGGTACAAAGTCTCTTCAGGGTTCTTGGGCTAGAGCTTTCATGTTGCGTAATCACTTCAAAGCTCTGTTGACTGCTTTACACAGCTGTATGAGCCATGCCAAAACATAGCCGTAGATCAGCGCATGGTCAAACCAAAGGGGCTTTCAGGATTCAAGCAGTATATGAAAGGGAAGCCAACTAGGTGGGCTTTAAATTATGGGTCATTGCAATATCTGACACCAGCTACACTTTATATTTCAATGTTTACATGGATGGTCACGTGGTAGACCTAGCCAGGAAAGTTGATCAGGAAGTGATTGTGCCATATGCAAACCAGGGTTACAACGTTTGGTTCGACAACTTTTATACATCACCCACGCTTGTATGTATTCGTAGAGAACAGGGGTTCAATGCATGTGGGAAAGTTTTTTGACGCATTTAAGGACTTTAAAAAGTGGGAGCTTCAAACCGAGCGTGGGGATATGCGTTGATATAGGATATAATAATAATAATAATAAGCCATTTAGCAGACGCTTTTATCCAAAGCGACTTACAGTCATGCGTGCATAATTTTTTTTTGTGTATGGGTGGTCCCGGGGATCGAACCCACTACCTTGGCGTTACAAGCGCCGTGCTCTACCAGCTGAGCTACAGAGGATAGGAGGCAATGTATTGTCCATACAGTGGAGGTACAAGTACTGTTACTTGCCTTTCCAATTTTCACAATGCAAATGATTCCACTCAAGTAACGAGGCTAGTCTGACAGGATGGTGTTGGTAATAGGAAAGTGGTCTGCCAGCCTACTGTAATCCACGAGTACAATAGACAGTTGGGTGGGGTTATCGTTTTATTAATATATATATTACTTATTTGTCTGGTCCAACTCAAGGTGTTATAAAAAAGAATGCACCCAAAAATATTTTCACATGACCCTCCCCTTGTACTGTAAAATAAATTGACAATCGCATTTTGGAACAGTGAGTGCATTCTGACATCACACATAAAAAAACTCACGCTGGGGCGACCGTCAGAGATATCTGGAACTCACACATGAAAAGGTTAACATGAGATGGGGCTGCTGGGGAACCATGATGTGCAGGCAAAGTGACACTGGACTAGCTCACTAGCCAGAGTCTTTAGGGTGTCTATAGGTTTCCATCCAATTGGCGACAAATTTTCATGCGAATATTTACAAAATCTGCATAAAAACAATATGCACAGTTCAGGGTTTCCTTTATGAAGATTTTCATTTACCAGACATTTGAGAAATTTACCGGACATCCATATGCATTCAGATCCGACTTGGTGCAGCCAGCACCATCAATAAACAAGGGATATTGGATGGCATACTAGTCGAGGTATACCAAACCTTTTCTGATATACTAAGAGGACCGTTATTAGCATGTTTTAACCACTCCTATGTAAATGGTAGATTATCTGACACTCAAGAAGAAGGTCTGATCTCATTATTACTGAAACAGGATACAAGTGGAAAATATAAGGCAAGTATTGGAAACAATAGAACCTCATGGAAAATCTGGGAAACCAGGCCTGCTATTCATAGCAGACTTAGAAAAGGCATTTGATAAAGTACGACTGGGGTTTATATATAAATGCCTGGAGCATTTCAATTTTGGAGAATCTCTTATAAAATGGGTCAAAATCATGTATAGTAACCCTAGGTGTAAAATAGTAAATAATGGCTATTTCTCCGAAAGTTTTAAACTGTCAAGAGGAGTGAAACAAGGTTGTCCACTATCGGCATATCTATTTATTGTGGCCATCGAGATGTTAGCTATTAAAATCAGATCCAACAATAATATCAGAGGATAAGAAATCCAGGGCTTAAAAACAAAGGTGTCATTGTACGCTGATGATTCATGTTTTCTTTTAAATCCACAACTAGAATCCCTACACAGCCTCATAGAGGATCTAGATACATTTTCTAACCACTCTGGATTACAACCAAATTATGACAAATGTACTATATTACGTATTGGATCCCTAAAAAATATAAATTTTACATTACAATGTAGTTTACCAATAAAATGGTCTGACGGTGATGTGGATATACTCGGAATACATATCCCAAAGGAAATACATTATCTCAATTCAATAAATTATAATAAAAAGTTAGCAAAAATAGATAAGATCTTGCTACCATGGAAAGGTAAATACCTGTCAATTTGTGGAAAAAGCACCCTGATTAAATTTAGTATTATCCCAGTTTACCTATTTGCTTATGGTCTTGCCTACGCCTAGCGAACAGTTTTTAAATTATATGAGAAAAATAATTCCATTTTATTTGGAACGGCAAGCCAGACAAAATTAAACGGGCCTATTTATATATAATGAATATGAATTTGGAGGACAGAAATTATTAAATATTAAAGCATTAGACCTATCACTAAAAGCTTCAGTCATACAAAAGTTATACTTAAATCAGAACTGGTTCTCTAGCAAATTAGTAAGATTGTCTCACCCAATGTTCAAGAATGTCCTTTTTCCCTTTATTCAGATTAAAACCTCTCACTTTTAGTTATTTGAAAAGGAAATCTCCCAAATATCACTATTTCTAAAACAAGCCATAGAAAGTTGGTTGCAATTTCAATTTAATCCTCCAGAAACGACAGAACAAATAATGCAACAAATATTGTGGTCATTTACCAGACATTTGAGAAATTTACCGGACATCCATATGCATTCAGATCCGACTTGGTGCAGCCAGCACCATCAATAAACAAGGGATATTGGATGGCATACCAGTCGAGGTATACCAAACCTTTTCTGATATACTAAGAGGACCGTTATTAGCATGTTTTAACCACTCCTATGTAAATGGTAGATTATCTGACTCCCAAGTGGCGCAGTGGTCTAAGGCACTGCATCGCAGTGCTAGCTGTGCCACTAGAGATCCTGGTTATAGTCCAGGCTCTGTCGCAGCTGGCCGTGACCGGGAGACCCATGGGCGGTGCCCAATTGGTCCAAGGTAGGGGAGGGTTTGGCCGGCAGGGATGTGGGTTTGTTTCCCACGGGGGGCCAGTATGAAAAAAATTAAAAATAAAAATACACAACATGTATGCATTCACTAACTGTAAGTCACTCTGGATAAGAGCGTCTGCTAAATGACTAAAATGTAAATGTTAAATTCAAATATACTAATTGATAAAAAACCGTTTTTTTTGACAAAATTAAAAAAAAAAAAAAAAAAGGTATAATCTTCGTAAATGATATCATCGGTAGGACTGGTGGAGTTATGTCGCACATGCAGCTAACAAAAACATATGGAAATGTCTGCTCGACCCAAAATTACAACCAAATAATTGCAGCCTTACCGCAAAAATGGAAGAGGAAAGTGGAAGGGAGAGAAAGTGTCACGGTTCCCTCAGACAGAACCCAGAAGCAGACCAGGACAAGGAGAGTTGAACGAAGGTGAGGGTTTATTACAGATTCAAAAAAGGTGCAGAATAATCCAGGGACAGAGCGGGCGGCGTGGATGAGTTGTTGAGGGTGCAGTTGTTGGTCCAGTGATGGCTCGGCAGCCGCCGACCATCAGGCAGAGGTAGGGTGAAGGTTCCGGACGAGTGACTGCAGATGGGACAAAAACGGAGGTAAGTAAACCAAAAACCAACAAGGTACAAAACAACAAAACTAACGCTAGACGCTCTAGGACTGATACTCTGACAAAACCTACTGTTCATGGCTAACGATCCGGCAGGAACTGGATGTTCGGCCAGAGCCTAAGAAGGGTGATGATCAGGACCAGGTGTGCAGATTGCTGATGGGATGCAGGTGCGGAAAACAAGAGCGCTCCCCGGAGCGTTCCCGAACCCTCGGGAAACTGGAGATTACGAACAGGAAAAACTAGTCACCAGACAGGACCCGACTCAGACAGCCGGGATCGTTACAGAAAGTAAGGAACTTGTCTGTCGGCCTTGCATTAAAGAACATAATTGGTTAAGGAAAACTGTGATAAATAAAAAAGCATATCAGTTTCATTTAAGGACCAAAGGATTGACAGCCGTCCCATATAGATTGCAAAATAGTTGGGAAGAGATTTTTGACGTACCGATCCCATGGCATAGTGTTTATGAACTGATATGCAATACACAGGTCCAGGAATGGCTAAAGGATTGCAATATTTACCTGGAGCTAACCTTGCAGATAGCATTACTGGGTGATCTGAAAAGTCATAGTAAATCGATCAATAATATTATAATACTTTTAGCAAAACATTGTATTTTTTATTCACAATCTGTTGAAACAATGAGAATAGAAAGGTTCAGAATATTTGTAAAACATCACAGTACAGTTGAAATATATATGGCAAATAGAAATCCTATATGGATGGTGTTAAGAGATAGATGGGAGGTGTTGAATGGAGTTGAAGGATGGGACTAATAACAACTAACAACAAAATAATAACAAGATAACTAATAATGTAAGCATACTGTGTCCATAATAAGTATATAGGTTGTATGTTGGGAGCTTTTGAGAAAGAGCACAGTTAGAAAGATATGGCATATAGAAGCAAACCAGATGGAAATGAAAATGATCGGAGAGGTTGAGAGTAGAAGAAGTTCAGGAGAAAAAAACTAACAAAATATATTTATTGTAAAATTGACTGTGTCCATAAAATATAGATAGTAAGTATAGTAGAGGCCTAAGCATTGTTGTTCACTAGTTTACCCCAAGTAGGGAAAGGGTGGCGGGGTTGGAAAGTAATAAAGGGGAATATATACAGTGGGGAGAACAAGTATTTGATACACTGCCGATTTTGCAGGTTTTCCTACTTACAAAGCATGTAGAGGTCTGTAATTTTTATAATAGGTACACTTCAACTGTGAGAGACGGAATCTAAAACAAAAATCCAGAAATCACATTGTATGATTTTTAAGTAATTAATTTGGATTTTATTGCATGAAATAAGTATTTGATCACCTACCAACCAGTAAGAATTCCGGTTCTCACAGACCTGTTAGTTTTTCTTTAAGAAGCCCTCCTGTTCTCCACTCATTACCTGTATTAACTGCACCTGTTTGAACTCGTTACCTGTATAAAAGACACCTGTCCACACACTCAATCAAACAGACTCCAACCTCTCCACAATGGCCAAGACCAGAGAGCTGTGTAAGGACATCAGGGATAAAATTGTAGACCTGCACAAGGCTGGGATGGGCTACAGGACAATAGGCAAGCAGCTTGGTGAGAAGGCAACAACTGTTGGCGCAATTATTAGAAAATGGAAGAAGTTCAAGATGACGGTCAATCACCCTCGGTCTGGGGCTCCATGCAAGATCTCACCTCGTGGGGCATCAATGATCATGAGGAAGGTGAGGGATCCGCCCAGAACTACACGGAAGGACCTGGTCAATGACCTGAAGAGAGCTGGGACCACAGTCTCAAAGAAAACCATTAGTAACACACTACGCCATCATGGATTAAAATCCTGCAGCGCACGCAAGGTCCCCCTGCTCAAGCCAGAGCATGTCTGGCCCGTCTGAAGTTTGCCAATGACCATCTGGATGATCCAGAGGAGGAATGGGAGAAGGTCATGTGGTCTGATGAGACAAAAATAGAGCTTTTTGGTCTAAACTCCACTCGCCGTGTTTGGAGGAAGAAGAAGGATGAGTACAACCCCAAGAACACCATCCCAACCGTGAAGCATGGAGGTGGAAACATCATTCTTTGGGGATGCTTTTCTGCAAAGGGGACAGGAAAACTGCACCGTATTGAGGGGACGATGGATGGGGCCATGTATCGCGAGATCTTGGCCAACAACTTCCTTCCCTCAGTAAGAGCATTGAAGATGGGTCGTGGCTGGTTCTTCCAGCATGACAATGACCCGAAACACACAGCCAGGGCAACTAAGGAGTGGCTCCGTAAGAAGCATCTCAAGGTCCTGGAGTGGCCTAGCCAGTCTCCAGACCTGAACCCAATAGAAAATCTTTGGAGGGAGCTGAAAGTCCGTATTGCCCAGCGACAGCCCTGAAACCTGAAGGATCTGGAGAAGGCCTGTATGGAGGAGTGGGCCAAAATCCCTGTTGCAGTGTGTGCAAACCTGGTCAAGACCTACAGGAAACGTATGATCTCTGTAATTGCAAACAAAGGTTTCTGTACGAAATATTAAGTTCTGCTTTTCTGATGTATCAAATACTTATGTCATGCAATAAAATGCAAATTAATTACTTAAAAATCATACCATGTGATTTTCTGAATTTTTGTTTTAGATTCAGTCTCTCACAGTTGAAGTGTACCTATGATAAAAAATTACAGACCTCTACATGCTTTGTAAGTAGGAAAACCTGCAAAATCGGCAGTGTATCAAATACTTGTTCTCCCCACTGTATATAAAAAACATGGGGGATTGGAAGTGATGCAGACAATTACATTGATGGAACTTACAATCTATCTGCAATATTAAGCTAATCTACCCCCCCCAAAAAATGAAAAAAATGAAACAAAATATATAAAAAATTAAGAATGAAAATGAATTTAAAAAAGAAAAGGGGATATTGGTCAAATGAGCAATATTTACCCGTCTTTAAAAACCGCCTGTAACAAATTACACAAACACTATTCCTTGTGTTTCGATGTGTAGCATATTCAAAACTTTATAGCCTTTTTCTTTTATTGGTTTTTACTTTCCTAAAACAATAATTGTCCACCTCACAGTTCAGCTGTCGGAGATTTGACCACTAAATGAATCAGAGCATTGCATGCATAGGCCTTTAGGCTTAGGTGTCCACTGTATGATATTAATACTTACAAAAATATTAAGCCTATATAAAGGAAGAGAAGCTTAGGCCTCGCCCACGAGAGATCGAGAGAGCGATAGATATGCAGGTGACATGCTACGACACCGACATGCATTTCTTTATGTCAGGTGGCTACTGCATCTGCTATACAGATATACAGTGGGGGAAAAAAGTATTTAGTCAGCCACCAATTGTGCAAGTTCTCCCACTTAAAAAGATGAGAGAGGCCTGTAATTTTCATCATAGGTACACGTCAACTATGACAGACAAAATGAGAGAAAAAATCCAGAAAATCACATTGTAGGATTTTTTATGAATTTATTTGCAAATTATGGTGGAAAATAAGTATTTGGTCAATAACAAAAGTTTCTCAATACTTTGTTATATACCCTTTGTTCAAATCAAATCAAATCAAATCAAATTTTATTGGTCACATGCGCCGAATACAACAGGTGCAGACATTGCAGTGAAATGCTTACTTACAGCCCTTAACCAACAGTGCATTTATTTTAAACAAAAAAAGTAAGAATAAAACAACAACAACAAAAAAGTGTTGAGAAAAAAAGAGCAGAAGTAGAATAAAGTGACAGTAGGGAGGCTATATATACAGTAAAATAAAGTGACAGTAGGGAGGCTATATATACAGGGGGGTACCGTTGCAGAGTCAATGTGCGGGGGCACCGGCTAGTTGAGGTAGTTGAGGTAATATGTACATGTGGGTAGAGTTAAAGTGACTATGCATAAATACTTAACAGAGTAGCAGCAGCGTAAAAAGGATGGGGTGGGGGGGCAGTGCAAATAGTCCGGGTAGCCATGATTAGCTGTTCAGGAGTCTTTGTTGGCAATGACACAGGTCAAACATTTTCTGTAAGTCTTCACAAGGTTTTCACACACTGTTGCTGGTATTTTGGCCCATTCCTCCATGCAGATATCCTCTAGAGCAGTGATGTGTTTGGGCTGTCGCTGGGCGACACGGACTTTCAACTCCCTCCAAAGATTTTCTATGGGGTTGAGATCTGGAGACTGGCTAGGCCACTCCAGGTCCTTGAAATGCTTCTTACGAAGCCACTCCTTCATTGCCCGGGCGGTGTGTTTGGGATCATTGTCATGCTGAAAGACCCAGCCACGTTTCATCTTCAATGCCCTTGCTGATGGAAGGAGGTTTTCACTCAAAATCTCACGATACATGGCCCCATTCATTCTTTCCTTTACACGGATCAGTCGTCCTGGTCCCTTTGCAGAGAAACAGCCCCAAAGCATGATGTTTCCACCCCCATGCTTCACAGTAGGTATGGTGTTCTTTGGATGCAACTCAGCATTCTTTGTCCTCCAAACACGACGAGTTGAGTTTTTACCAAAAAGTTCTATTTTGGTTTCATCTGACCATATGACATTCTCCCAATCCTCTTCTGGATCATCCAAATGCACTCTAGCAAACTTCAGACGGGCCTGGACATGTACTGGCTTAAGCAGGGGGACACGTCTGGCACTGCAGGATTTGAGTTCCCTGGCGGCGTAGTGTGTTAATGATGGTAGGCTTTGTTACTTTGGTCCCAGCTCTCTGCAGGTCATTCACTAGGTCCCCCCGTGTGGTTCTGGGATTTTTGCTCACCGTTCTTGTGATCATTTTGACCCCACGGGGTGAGATCTTGCGTGGAGCCCCAGATCGAGGGAGATTATCAGTGGTCTTGTATGTCTTCCATTTCCTAATAATTGCTCCCACAGTTGATTTCTTCAAACCAAGCTGCTTACCTATTGCAGATTCAGTCTTCCCAGCCTGGTGCAGGTCTACAATTTTGTTTCTGGTGTCCTTTGACAGCTCTTTGGTCTTGGCCATAGTGGAGTTTGGAGTGTGACTGTTTGAGGTTGTGGACAGGTGTCTTTTATACTGATAACAAGTTCAAACAGGTGCCATTAATACAGGTAACGAGTGGAGGACAGAGGAGCCTCTTAAAGAAGAAGTTACAGGTTGTCACGGATTCTGCCGAGGCTGCTCCTCCTCCTTGTTCGGGCAGGCTTCGGCGTTCGTCGTCCCCGGAGTACTAGCTGCCACCGTTGAATGTTTCTATGTTTGATTGCTTTTGTCTGTCTATTACACCTGTGTCCGTTTGTGTCTGATTACGTGTTCTATAAGTTGCCTGTTTAGTATTGGTTAGGTTGTGTGTTGTTTTTCGCCTGTCCGTAGTGCTGCGTGTTTGTCTCTGTTTTGTTGTTTTATTGTATTACGCATAGTTGCGTAATTGCTCGCCTCTGTTTTGTTTTGAGGCCGATATTTGTATCTTTGCCTTGTGGTTTCACAAGTAAACTTTGTTGGACTAAGCTTCGGTGTCCTGCGCCTGACTCCCACACCACATACACCTCAGCCTTGACAGAACAACACACTAGTATGGAGTCAGCAGGAGCAGTGGCGGCACCCAAGTCGCTGGAGGATCGGATCAGTGACCAAGACACCATGATCCGGCAACTTGGGGCCGCCATGAACGAGGTGTCCAACACTCTGCGCCGGTTGGTTACGGGAGAGGTGCCCACGCCTTCTCACACCATCCCATCACCAACGGCCAGTCCTCCTCTCTCAGCACCGGAACCCAGTGGCATTCGGCTCTCGCTCCCGAGGGCATATGATGGTTCTGCAGCCGGGTGTCAGGGGTTCCTCCTGCAGGTGGAACTCTACCTGGCCACCATACACCCAGCGCCCTCGGGATACGAGAGCGTCTCCGCCCTCATCTCCTGTCTATCCGGCAAGGCGTTGGAGTGGGCCAACGCCGAATGGAGGGGAATAGACGCCGCTACCATCACCTACGCGGAGTTCTCCCGCCGCTTCAGGGCTGTCTTCGATCATCCACCTGAGGGGAAGGCGGCGGGGGAACGTCTGTTCCACCTCCGACAGGGGAAGAGGAGCGCACAGGAGTTCGCCCTGGAGTTCCGGAGTCTAGCGGCGGATGCGGGGTGGAATGAGAGGGCCCTCATCGACCATTATCGGTGTAGCCTACGAGAGGACGTTCGTCGTGAGCTGGCCTGCAGGGACACCAACCTATCCTTCGACCAGTTGGTGGACATCTCCATCCGTCTCGACACCCTGCTGGCTACCCGCGGACGTCCCGAGTGGGGGTCGTCCATTCCACCCTCCAGCACCTCCGAGCCGATTCCCATGGAGCTTGGAGGTGCTGGCGCTAGAGAGAGGAGGAGAGAGAACCTGAGGGGGGCCATCCTCTGCACCAACTGTGGCCGTGGAGGACACACCGCGGCCAGGTGCTGGGGAGGGTCTCCTGGGAGAGGGGACAACAGGTCACGCACTAGGGAGTCATTTCAGGTGAGTAGGTGCTCCACTTACCCAGAGCTCTCTGTTGGTCACATGTGTATACCTGTGAGATTTCCACAGGTGGCACCTCATTCCCAGCATAAGGCGCTAGTAGATTCAGGCGCAGCTGGGAATTTTGTTGATCGTGCATTTTGTTATAGGTTAGGAATTCCCCTTCGGCTGGTAGAAGCCCCCTTTCCTGTTCATGCCCTAGACAGCCGGCCGTTGGGGTCGGGGTTGATCAGAGAAGTCACAGCACCACTTAAGATGACGACGCAGGGGGGTCATGAGGAGATCATTCAGTTTTATCTGATTGACTCTCCTGGGTATCCCGTGGTGCTGGGGCTTCCCTGGTTAAGCGCCCATGATCCTACCATTGCGTGGCAACAGAGGGCTCTTATGGAGTGGTTTGCCCAGTGTGTAGGGAGATGTCTAGGTGTTTCCTTAGGGGCGACCTCGGTAGAGAGTCCGAACCAAGTGCCCGCAATGCGCATTCCCCCTGAATATGAGGATTTAGCACTTGTGTTCAGCAAAACGAGGGCAACACGGCTACCACCTCATAGACAGGGGGATTGTGCGATAGATCTCCAAACAGGAGCGGCACTTCCGCGGAGCCGTGTGTATCCCCTGTCTCAAGAGGAGACAGCGGCTATGGAGACTTACATAGCCGAGTCCTTGGCACAGGTATACATACGGTCCTCCACTTCCCCGGTTTCCTCGAGTTTCTTCTTTGTGAAGAAGGACGGGGGTTTGCGCCCGTGTATTGATTACCGTAGTCTCAATCAGATCACGGTTAAGTACAGTTACCCTCTTCCACTGATTGCGACTATGACAGAATCATTACGCGGAGCGCGGTTCTTCACTAAGTTGGATCTCAGGAGCGCGTACAATCTGGTGCGCATTAGGGAGGGGGATGAATGGAAAACAGCATTTAGCACCGCCTCGGGTCATTACGAGTATCTCGTCATGCCATACGGGTTAATGAATGCTCCTTCAGTCTTCCAATCCTTTGTTGACGAGATTTTCCGGGACATGCATGGGCAGGGTGTGGTAGTATACATCGACGACATCCTAGTGTACTCTTCTACACGAGCCGAGCATGTAGCCCTGGTGCGCCGAGTGTTGAGGAGACTGTTGGAGCATGACTTGTATGTCAAGGCAGAGAAATGCTTGTTCTTCCAGGAGTCCGTCTCCTTTTTGGGTTATCGGTTGTCCGCGTCTGGTGTGAAGATAGAGGTTGACCGTGTGTCGGCCGTGCGTAATTGGCGAACTCCGACCACTGTAAAAGAGGTGCAGCAGTTTTTGGGTTTTGCTAATTACTACCGGAGGTTTATCCGGGGCTTTGGACAGGTTGCAGCTCCCATTACGTCCCTGCTAAAGGGGGGTCCGGTTCGCTTGCAGTGGTCAGCTGAGGCGGACAGGGCATTTGCCAAACTGAAAAACCTGTTCACCTCGGCTCCGGTGCTGGCGCATCCGGATCCCTCTTTACCATTCCAAGTAGAGGTAGACGCGTCCGAGGCCGGTATTGGGGCAGTCCTGTCGCAACGGTCCGGCACGCCACCTAAGCTCCGCCCCTGTGCGTTCTATTCTAAGAAGCTCAGCTCGGCGGAGCATAATTATGACGTAGGGGACAGGGAGCTGTTAGCTGTAGTCCAGGCCCTAAAGGTGTGGAGGCATTGGCTTGAGGGGGCTCAACACCCTTTCCTCATTCTGACTGACCACCGTAACCTGGAGTACATCCGGGCAGCTAGGAGATTGAACCCTCGTCAGGCTAGGTGGAACATGTTCCTGACCCGGTTTGTTTTTAAGATCACATACATCCCAGGGCCCCAGAACGGTAAGGCAGACGCCCTGTCCCGGCGGTATGACACAGAGGAGAGGTCCATTGAGCCTGCTCCCATACTGCCGGAGTCTTGTCTGGTGGCTCCGGTGGTGTGGGAGGTCGATGCGGAGATCGAGCGGGCACTGCGTACCGACCCTACTCCCCCCGAGTGTCCTGTGGGGGCGGACGTACGTTCCGGCCCGAGGTTCGTGATCGCCTTATTTATTGGGCTCATACATCACCCTCCTCTGGACATCCAGGTATTGCCCGGACAGTGCACTGCCTTAGCGTGAAATACTGGTGGCCAACGTTAGCTAAGGATGTGAGGGTTTATGTCTCTTCCTGCTCGGTGTGCGCCCAGTGTAAGGCACCTAGACATTTGCCCAGGGGAAAGTTACATCCCCTGCCCGTTCCACAACGACCATGGTCCCACCTCTCGGTGGATTTTTTAACCGACCTACCCCCCTCCCAGGGGAATACCACAATTTTGGTCGTTGTGGATCGGTTTTCCAAGGCCTGTCGTCTCCTCCCAATGCCGGGTCTCCCTACTGCCCTACAGACCGCTGAGGCCCTATTTACCCACGTGTTCCGGCACTATGGGGTCCCCGAGGATATTGTGTCTGACCGAGGTCCACAGTTCACCTCCAGAGTCTGGGGGGCGTTCATGGAACGCTTGGGGGTCTCGGTGAGCCTTACCTCGGGGTACCACCCAGAGAGCAATGGGCAGGTTGAACGAGTCAACCAGGATGTGGGTAGGTTTCTGAGGTCCTATTGCCAGGATCGGCCGGAGGAGTGGTCTAGGTATATCCCCTGGGCAGAGATGGCCCAGAACTCTCTCCGCCACTCCTCCACCAATTTAACACCTTTCCAGTGTGTTTTAGGGTATCAGCCGGTCCTGGCACCATGGCACGAGAGCCAGATCGAGGCCCCTGCGGTGGATGAGTGGATTCGGCGCTCGGAGGAGACGTGGGACTTTTTAGTTAAACAGCGCCGGAGAAGATGGCTGCCGTTTTACAGCCCTCTAACCAATTGTACTATTATGTGTGTTTTTCCGCGTTACTTGTAATTTATTTTGTACATAATGTTTCTGCCATCGTCTCTTATAACCAAAAAGAGCTTCTGGATATCAGGACAGCGATTACTCACCTCGCATTGGACGAAGAATTTTTCTTCAACGAGGCGGCCGCGAAGGATTTCATACAGACACCCGACAAGGCCCAAATCCCCGTCATTCGCGTGAGGAAGAGACGGAGATATCGCGGACGCAGATCCGGGTGCCTTGTAAGGATCCGACGGCGAGCGAGTAAACTGCCTCTTCCATCAATCCTATTAGCCAACGTTCAAGCTTTTGAGAATAAAATGGACGATTTAAGATTACGGTTATCCTACCAACGGGACATTAAAAACTGTAATATCTTATGTTTCACGGAGTCGTGGCTGAACGACAACAATGATAACATTCAGCTAGCAGGCTATACGCTACATCGGCAGGATAGAACGGCTGACTCTGATAAGACAAGGGGTGGCGGTCTTTGTATATTTGTAAACAACAGCTGGTGCACAAAATCAAATACTAAGGAAGTCTCGAGGTTTTGCTCTCCTGAGGTAGAGTATCTTATGATAAGCTGTAGACCACACTATTTACCAAGAGAGTTTTCATCTATATTTTTCATAGCTGTCTATTTACCACCACAAACCAATGCTGGCATTAAGATTGCACTGAATGAGTTGTACAAGGCCATTAATCAACAGGAAAACGCTCATCCAGATGCAGCGCTCCTAGTGGCCGGGGACTTTAATGCAGGGAAACTTAAATCCGTTCTACCTAATTTCTACCAGCATGTTAAATGTGCAACCAGAGGGAAAAAAACTCTAGACCACCTTTACTCCACACACAGAGACGCATACAAAGCTCTCCCTCGCCCTCCATTTGGCAAATCTGACCATAACTCTATCCTCCTGATTCCTGCTTATAAGCAAAAACTGAAGCAGGAAGCACCAGTGATTCGGTTAATAAAAAAGTGGTCAGTTGACGCAGATGCTAAGCTACAGGACTGTTTTGCTAGCACAGACTGGAACATGTTCCGGGATTCTTCAGACAGCATTGAGGAGTACACCACATCAGTCACTGGCTTCATCAATAAGTGCATCGATGATGTCGTCCCCACAGTGACCGTACGTACATACCCCAACCAGAAGCCATGGATTACAGGAAACATCCGCACTGAGCTAAAGGGTAGAGCTGCCGCTTTCAAGGAACGGGACTCGGACGCTTATAAGAAATCCCGCTATGACCTCCGACGAACCATCAAACAGGCAAAGAGTCAATACAGGTCTAAGATTGAATCATACTACACTGGCTCTGACGCTCGTCGGATGTGGCAGGGCTTGAAAACTATTACAGACTACAAAGGGAAGCACAGCCGCGAGCTGCCCAGTGACACAAGCCTACCAGACGAGCTAAACCACTTCTATGCTCGCTTCGAGGCAAGCAACACTGAAGTATGCATGAGAGCACCAGCTGTTCCGGATGACTATGTGATCACGCTCTCCGTAGCCGATGTGAGTAAGACTTTTAAGCAGGTCAACATTCACAAGGCCGCAGGGCCAGACGGATTACCAGGACGTGTACTCCGAGCATGTGCTGACCAACTGGCAAGTGTCTTCACTGACATTTTCAACATGTCCCTGACTGAGTCTGTAATACCAACATGTTTCAAGCAGACCACCATAGTCCCCGTGCCCAAGAACTCTAAGATAACCTGCCTAAATGACTACCGACCCGTAGCACTGACGTCTGTAGCCATGAAGTGCTTTGAAAGACTGGTCATGGCTCACATCAACAGCATAATCCCAGAAACCCTAGACCCACTCCAATTTGCATACCGCCCCAACAGATCCACAGATGATGCAATCTCTATCGCACTCCACACTGCCCTTTCCTACCTAGACAAGAGGAACACCTACGTGAGAATGCTATTCATTGACTACAGCTCAGCATTCAACACCATAGTGCCCTCTAAGCTCATCACTAAGCTAAGGATCCTGGGACTAAACACCTCTCTCTGCAACTGGATCCTGGACTTCCTGACGGGCCGCCCCCAGGTGGTAAGGGTAGGTAACAACACATCTGCCACACTGATCCTCAACACGGGGGCCCCTCAGGGGTGCGTGCTCAGTCCCCTCCTGTACTCTCTGTTCACCCATGACTGCATGGCCCGGCACGACTCCAACACCATCATTAAGTTTGCCGACGACACAACAGTGGTAGGCCTGATCACCGACAACGATGAGACAGCCTATAGGGAGGAGGTCAGAGATCTGGCCGTGTGGTGCCAGGACAACAACCTCTCCCTCAACGTGACCAAGACAAAGGAGATGATTGTGGACTACAGGAAAAAAAGAGGACTGAGCACGCCCCCATTCTCATCGACGGGGCTGTAGTGGAACAGGTTGAGAGCTTCAAGTTCCTTGGTGTCCACATCACCAACGAACTATCATGGTCCAAACACACCAAGACAGTTGTGAAGAGGGCACGACAAAGCCTATTCCCCCTCAGGAGACTAAAAAGATTTGGCACGGGTCCTCAGATCCTCAAAAAATTCTACAGCTGCACCATCGAGAGCATCCTGACTGGTTGCATCACCGCCTGGTATGGCAACTGCTTGGCCTCTGACCGCAAGGCACTACAGAGGGTAGTGCGTACGGCCCAGTACATCACTGGGGCAAAGCTTCCTGCCATCCAGGACCTCTATACCAGGCGGTGTCAGAGGAAGGCCCTCAAAATTGTCAAAGACTCCAGCCACCCTAGTCATAGACTGTTCTCTCTGCTACCGCACGGCAAGCGTGCACCGGAGTGCCAAGTCTAGGTCCAAAAGACTTCTCAACAGCTTCTACCCCCAAGCCATAAGACTCCTGAACAGCTAATCATGGCTACCCGGACTATTTGCACTGCCCCCCCACCCCATCCTTTTTACGCTGCTGCTACTCTGTTAAGTATTTATGCATAGTCACTTTAACTCTACCCACATGTACATATTACCTCAACTACCTCAACTAGCCGGTGCCCCCGCACATTGACTCTGCAACGGTACCCCCCTGTATATATAGCCTCCCTACTGTCACTTTATTTTACTTCTGCTCTTTTTTTCTCAACACTTTTTTTGTTGTTGTTTTATTCTTACTTTTTTTGTTTAAAATAAATGCACTGTTGGTTAAGGGCTGTAAGTAAGCATTTCACTATAATGTCTGCACCTGTTGTATTCGGCGCATGTGACCAATAAAATTTGATGTTCCACTACATGATAGACAGCCTCTCCTGGAAAATTTGGCCCACTACAATTTAATTTATCGGCTTTTCATTTTTTTTATCGGTCAAATGCCCTCGCTTATTTTCCCATTAGAGTTGTTTCCATCAAATTGTCTTTTGAGGTTAAATTCCCATGTACCGAATAAAAAAATATTTAAGTTAAATGGGGTTCCAACACATTTTCAACTCAATAGCGAATGTTCCCATTCTAGCCAACAGCTTGCAGTGCTACTACGTGATGAGATTATAACGGACAAAAGTGCGAGATTATTTTTATTTGTCAAATGGCAGCCAAGCATCATGTCACCCTTGATATTTATTGAAAGGAGCAACAACCTCATCACTGTGCACTTTCACCACCCTGTGAAGTTCATCATCATTTATTTAATCTGTAGCCTAATAAACTGCATGCTTTTCCATGATGTGGTGACATTTTCTATCAGACATGTAGGCTACTTTACTCGCATAAAAAGGTTGGATGGAAACCTGGTTTATGTCATGCCATTTTGAGGATGCTGGAATTATATTTTGGATGAACGTGCGCATGCCTACAGGAGACTGTTGAAGTAGCCTAATCAAATTAAAACATTGTGACTGGTTGTGTTTATGCCACATATAAAAGGTAATACATTTAAAAAGTGAATGATAAATATTTAAGCTATATTGAAGCGTGAGGAATAGCCACTCGGATTGGAGAAGAGGCAGAGTGTGTTAGGTTTTCCTGAATAACTGGGCCTGCAGGGAGAATGTGGCCACATTATTATAGGACGACTTCGGAGAATGAGGATCTGCAATATCAGAAGTAAAAATACAGTCAGACTGGCCTGCTACTGTGCCCTTCTAGACCTTAGAAACTCACAAGAGTAGACCCACAACTGATCCAAATCGAATGAAACATTCAAATCACAGGACTTTTGCGCCATTATTCAAATCATATTTTCACTGCAGCCTACTCACCTGAAAACTCACTTGAAAACACGATTTTTGAGCTTTGTGTCTCATGTCTTCACTGTTCTTTCATGCGCAATGATGCATCTGGCCTCTCCGAGCCTATCAGCTATTCCTATTTGTTCTTGTCGATTCATATAACATATGTATGCCGCTTTGAATGTTTTTATGTGTGGTATGCTAGTTAGCCTATTGCAGATCTGACAAACAATCCACCTACCACTATTGTCACTATGAATGGTGGATAGAGGGCAGGATAGACCGTTAGACTATACTGACCTGTGGTATAGTGAAAGTCATGCAAGCACATGAGGAAATTTGGCAAGGATGGAAGAAATTATAGAGTAGAACCTCCAAAAGAGGGAATGGAAACGCAATACACTCCCCTGTGTCCAATACAATACCACACAACCCTCCCCAAAGCAAAACATTTTTTTTAACATCCCTCCCCTATTTTGGACCACCACTCCCCCTGTAAATTAAGATCTGTCCCTTAGAAAGTTTTATAAAATGGCGGCAGTTTGGGAGAAAAGCATTGATTTTTGTATTTGATACACATTTTCACAGGTGTATTTTCTTGACATTACATGGTCCAGTAAAAAATGTAACATTCTTCCTGGCAGGAAAGGGTAACAACCCCCCAAAGAAACAAATACTTATTTTTTCCCAGACCTCAAAAGTGTTCCCCTGATGTGGTTTAAAGATTGTTGTGGACTTAAAACATCCAATTTTGTTGTTTTTCTATGAAGAAAAGTATGATTTTGAGAGTGAAAAACCTAAAAGGTCCTTCTCCCCGTTTTCTTTTTTTGCCGTGGTATCATTTTGATATCGCGTATCGTGATCAGGGCCTGCTCCAGGCATAAGCAATATAAGCGGTTGCTTAGGGACCCCTGACCCAAAAAAATTACTCAGTCGGGGTCTCAACTTACATTATACATACAAAAGTGTGTGGACACCCCTTCATATTAGTGGATTCAGCTATTTCAGCCACACCCGTTGCTGACTGGTGTATAAAATCGAGCATGCAGCCATGCAATCTCCATAGACAAACATTGGCAGCAGAATGGCCTTACTGAAGAGCTCAGTGACTTTCATCGTGGCACCATCATAAGATGCCACCTTTCCAACAAGTCAGTTCGTCAAATTTCTGCCCTAGAGCTGCCCCGGTGAACTGTAAGTGTTGTTATTGTGATTTGGAAACGTCTACGAGCAACAACGGCTCAGCTGCGAAGTGGTAGGCCACACAAGCTCACAGAACGGGACCGAAGTGCTGAACGTCAGCACAAGAACTGTTCGGGAGCTTCATGAAATGGGTTTCCATGGCCGAGTAGCCGCACACAAGCCTAATATCATCATGCACAATGCCAAGCGTCGGCTGGAGAGGTGTAAAGCTCGCCACCATTGGACTCTGGACCAGTGGAAACGCGTTCTCTGGAGTGATAAATCACGCTTCACCATCTGGCAGTCCGACGGACGAATCTGGATTTAGCAGATGCCAGGAGCATGCTACCAGCCCCAATGCATAGTGCCAACTGTAAAGTTTGGTGGAGAAGGAATAATGGTCTGGGGCTGTTTTTCATGGTTCGGCCTAGGCCCCTTAGTTCCAGAGAAAGGAAATCTTAACGCTACAGCATAACGAACGCTACATTCTTTATTTATTTATTTTGTATTTTACCACCTTTTTCTCCCCAATTTCAATCTTGTCTCATCGCTGCAACTCCCCAACGGGCTTGGGAGGCAAAGGTCGAGTCATGCATCCTCCGAAACATGACCCGCCAAACCGTGCTTCTTAACACCTGCCCGCTTAATCCGGAAGCCAGCTGCACCAATGTGTCGGAGGAAACACTGTTCACCTGACGACCGAGGTCAGCCTGCAGGCGCCCGGCCCGCCACAAGGAGTCGCTGGAGCACGATGAACCAAGTAAAGCCTCCCCTAACCCGGACGACGCTGGGCCAATTGTGCACCGCCCTATGGGAATCCCGATCACGGCCAGTTGTGATACAGCCCGGGATCGAACCAGGGTCATTAGTGCAATGCAGTGCCTTAGACCGCTGCGCTACTCGGGAGCCCCCATACAATGACATTCTAGACGATTCTGTGCTTCTAATTTTGTGGCAAAAGTTCGGGGAAGGCCTTTTCCTGTTTCAGCATGACAATGTCCCCGTGCACAAAGCGGCGAAGTCCATACAGAAATGGTTTGTCGAGATCGTTGTGGAAGAACTTACCTGGCCTGCACAAAGCCCTGACCTCAATCCCATCGAACACCTTTGGGATGAATTGGAATGCCGACTGCGAGCCAGGCCTAATCACCCAACATCAGTGCCTGACCTCACTAATGCTCTTGTGGCTGAATGGAAGCAAATCCCCGCAGCAATGTTCCAAGATCTAGTGGAAAGCCTTCCCGGAAGAGTGGAGGCTGTTATAGCAGCAAAGGTGGGACCAACTCCATATTAATGCCCATGATTTTGGAATGTTTGACGAGCAGGTGTCCACATACTTTTCATCATGTAGTGTACTGTTGAGAGTTAGAATAGTAGAATACACAAGGTGCAATTTCAAAATGTGGCTGTGCATCAGCAGTTTTTGTCTTGTTATGTCAGTCACTGACAGTCACTCAATTAGCCATGTCAGCTAAAAAATGTTTTACTTTGGTAAGATAGCTGGCTAAACTATCTAAACTTGTAGAAATCATGTCAGAATATTGACCGGGCACGCACGGCATGTGCCCAGGGGCCCTGACCTCCAGGGGGCCCCCATTGAGTTTGTTAGTCACGCTGACTCCAATATCATTACCATGGCATAAGTATTCGCAAAATGGGTAGAATTGCAGGAAATTTGCAGAAAAACTGCACATTTGTTCTCTCTGCCCCATGGGGAAATGTGTAGAATTGCAAAAAGCTTGCTTTAAAACTGGCATCATTTTCTCTACACCCCATTGCAAAATGTGTAGAATTCCAGGAGATTAACTTGAAAACTTGAATTCACCGTCAAGAGGTGGGCCCGTCAAATGTTTTACATGCGGGGGGTTCTCAACGTGGATTGTGATACTAAATGTGGTATCAGAATCGAAGTCAACATTTTTGTATAGTGACCTCAGGAGTTCTCTGCCAGCTTTGGCATTCTCTGGTAAGTGTCCACAAAGTTGTCCTGGAATAAACAGTTTTAGCCCATCTAAATCTTTCTGGTGAAGGTGCCGATTAGATGGTTTTCAGACTTGTTGACCAAATGTTTGTTTGGTACACTGATCGGTTTAAATGTTGCAGCAGTGCTGCCTGTGTTGGGGGGATGTTCTCCATTGAGAATGACCTCTTCGAGAAGAGATCTTTCCTCAGATCATTGACACAATCTAGGCAGGTTGTCTTGTCATGGAGAACACAGGTGTATCTCTCAAGCAATGTGAAAGTGGATGAATCCAGATCAAGGGGTTGAAATGGTTCAGCTGCCATGGAGTCAGTCACCTCTGGAAATGACTTCCATGCACGCCAAGCTGTCTTTTTTCCCTTTCCATGAAAGTGTTAGGTTGTATCAGAACCTGTGAATGCAAGGAAGCCTAGCAAAGACAAACTCTTGTGCATTCCAAGCTTTATGTAGATAATGTTGATGCAAATCTCCTGGTAGTTTTTTACCCACAGCTTTATGGTTGGCTAATCCTTGGCAAGATGGAAGAACAGCCCAGCAAGGAGGATAATGACGTCTGTATCCACTGTTAAAATGGCAATGGTCTGTGCACCCTTTTGAAGGGCATCCTTAAAGGGAAATTTCACTGCTGCTCTATTTCCCTGTATATGTCCATAATATTATTAACATATCATATGTGTCAGAAAAATCGAGAATTTCCTCACTAGATGCAAATATGAGCGTTTCTGCATCTCACCAGTAGAAACGGGCCATCTCCATTATCCAGAATTCATAGCAATTTCAGGAAGTAGTACCGCCCCGGCGGAGGTGGATCCAGTTGATGTGAATACTACCGTGGAGAAATTTCTAAATGTCTGGTTGTAGCCAGCCGCCTCAGCCAGAGGATTTCAAAACGGACCTGAAGTCTCAATTGATGGGGTTGCCAGGTCATCGAACGTTGAAAGGTGATACTATTCCATAGATTTCCCCCTTCACTTCAAAGAGGAAGGCATCTGATCAGCCAACATCAGCGCAGCAGAAAATAAGTTAAGCTGAGGTAACGAAGCTAATGTTACCTAGCTAAATAGTTAACTAGCGCACTACATTTGTTTATCTAAACCAAAATCTAGCTAGCTATCTTTCATAATACACTGGCTAGATATTCCAAAGCAAATCAATGTAATTGGCCAGCTGCTATCTTCCCTACAGCCTACCGGACCATATCTAAGCATTAGCTAGCTAGCTAGCCAGCTAACTAACTACCGCAGAGGCTAACGTGACTAACTTATGAGTTGTATTTAGAGTCTGATCTCATCAACATCAAGCTCAGCACCAAGAACTAGTGTAAGTTACCTTTGCTAAATCTTTACATGACTCCATGATGAGCAAATAAATATACTGGAACTAGGCATAAACATGGTTGGTGTCTTGTCATAGTTTGTGTGTTTACAAGCAGGCTACAACTTCTACTGTAGTTTTCTCTTTATTATGGAGGCTTGGTATGAAGTAATGGCGCCGGAGGGGATGGCTGCCGTTTTACGGGCTCCTAACCAACTGTGCTATTTTTTTTCTTTTTTCGTAGGCCCAAATTCCCATTCGCATGAAGAAAATATGGAAATACAGGGGGTGGAGATCGGGGTGCCTTGAGAGAATTCGTCGGCGAGTGGGTAACCTGCCTCTACCATCCGTTCTATTGGCCAACGTGCAATCACTGGAGAATAAACTGGATGATCTCTGTCTGACACTATCCTACCAATGGGACATTAAAAACTGTAATATCTTATGTTTCACCGAGTCGTGGCTGAACGACGACACGGATAATATACAGTTGGCTGGGTTTTCCGTGCATTGGCAGGACTGAACAGCTACGTCTGGTAAGATGAGGGGTGGGTGTGTGTGTGTATTTGTCAATAACGGCTGGTGCGCAATGTCTATTAAGGAAGTCTCGAGGTATTGCTCACCTGTGGTAGAGTACCTCATGGTAAGCTGTGGACCACACGATCTACCAAGAGAGTTCTCATCTATATTTTCGTAGCCGTCTATTTCCACCACAAACCGACGCTGGCACTAAGACCACACTCAACGAGCTGTATAAGGCCAAAAGCAAACAAGAAAATGCTCATCCAGAAGCGGCGCTCCTAGTGGCCGGGGACTTTAATTGAGGCAAACTTCAATCCGTTTTACCTCATTTCTACCAGCATGTCACATGTGCAACCAGAGGGGGAAAAAACTCTAGACGACATGTACTCCACACACAGAGAGGCATACAAAGCTCTCCCTCACCCTCCATTTGGCAAATCTGACCATAATTCTATCCTACTGATTCCTGCTTACATGCAAAAACTAAAGCAGGAAACACCAGTGACTCGCTCAATATGGAAGTGGTCAGATGACGTGGATGCTACGCTATAGGACTGTTTTGATAGCATAGACTGGAATATGTTCCGGGATTCATCCAATGGTATTGAGGAGTATTCCACCTCAGTCACCGGCTTCATCAATAAGTGCATTGACGACATCGTCCCCACAGTGACCGTACGTACATATCCCAACCAAAAGCCATGGATTACAGGCAACATCCGCACTGAGCTAAAGGCTAGAGCTGCCGCTTTCAAGGAGTGGGACACTAATCCGGAAGCTTTGAAGAAATCCCGCTATACCCTCAGACGAACCATCAAACAGGCAAAGAGTCAATACAGGACTAAGATTGAATCCTACTACACCGGCTCTGATGCTCGTCAGATGTGGCAGGGCTTCCAAACTATTATGGACTACAAAGGGAAACCCAGACGCGAGCTGCCCAGAGACGCAAGGCTACCATATGAACTAAATGCCTTTTATGCTCGCGTCGTGGCAAGCAACACTGAAGCATGCATGAGAGCACCAGCTATTCTGGACGACTGTGTGATCACGCTCTCTGTAGCCGATGTGAGTAAGACCTTTAAACAGGTCAACATTCACAAGGCCGCAGGGCCAGACAGATTACCAGGACGTTTGCAACGCCAGGGTTGTGGGTTCGATTCCCACGGGGGGCCAGTATGAAAAATGTATGCACTCACTAACTGTAAGTCGCTCTGGATAAGAGCATCTGCTAAATGACTAAAATGTAAAAATGTAAATGTGTACTCAGAGCATGCGCGGACCAACTGGCAAGTGTCTTCACTGACATTTTCAGCCTTTCCCTGACTGAGTCTGTAATACCTACATGTTTCAAGCAGACCAGCATAGTCCCTGTGCCCAAGAAAGCGAAGGTAACCTGCTTAAATGACTACCGCCATTAGCACTCACATCGGTAGTCATGAAGTGCTTTGAAAGGCTGGTCATGGCTCACATCAACACCATCATCCCGGAAACCCTAGACCCACTCCAAATCGCATACCGCCACAACAGATCCACAGATGACGCAATTTCAATTGCACTCCACACTGCCCTTTCCCACCTGGACAAAAGGAACACCTATGTGAGAATGCTGTTCATTGACTACAGCTCAGCGTTCAACACCATAGTGCCCACAAAGCTCATCACTAAGTTAAAGACCCTGGGACTAAACACCTCCCTCTGCAACTAGATCCTGGACTTCCTGACGGGCCGCCCCCAGGTGGTAAGGGTAGGCAACAACATATCTGCCATGCTGATCCTCAACACGAGGGCCCCTCAGGTGTGCGTGCTTAGTCCCTTCCTGTACTCTCTGTTCAACCACGACTGCGTGGCCAAGCACAACTCAAACACCATTAAGTTTGCTGACGACACAACAGTGGTAGGCCTGATCACCGACAACGATGAGACAGCCTATAGGGAGGAGGTCAGAGACTTGGCAGTGTGGTGCCAGGACAACAACCTCTCCCTCAACGTGAGCAAGACAAAGGAACTGATCGTGGACTACAGTTAAAGGAGGGCGGAACACGCCCCCATTCACATCGATAGGGCTGTAGTGGAGCGGGTCGAGAGTTTCAAGTTCCTTGGTGTCCACATCACCAACAAACTATAATGGTCCAAACACACCAAGACAGTTGTGAAGAGGGCACGGCAACACCTTTTCCTGCTCAGGAGACTGAAAAGATTTGGTATGGGGTCCCCAGATCCTCAAAGTTCTACAGGTGCACCATTGACAGCATCCTGACCGGTTGCATCACCGCCTGGTATGGCAACTGCTCGGCATCCGACCGTAAGGCGCAACAGAGGGTAGTGCGTACGGCCCAGTACATCACTGGGGTCAAACTTCCTGCCATCCAGAACCTATATACAGAGGAAGGCCCAAAAAATTGTCAAACTCCAGTCACCCAAGTCATACACTGTTCTCTCTGCTACCACAAGGCAAGCGGTACCGGAGTGCCAAGTCTAGGTCCAAAATGCTCCTTAACAGCTTCTACCCCCAAGCCATAAGACTGCTGAACAATTACTAAAATGGCCACTCAGACTATTTGCATTGACACCCACCCCCTTTGTTTTTATATTTCTTCTACTCACTGTTTATTATCTATGCATAGTCACTTTACCCTTACCTGTACAAATTACCTCGACTTACCTGTACCTCCGCGCATTGACTCGGTACCGGTACCCCCTGTATATAGCCTTGATGTTGTTATTTTATTGTGTTACTTTTTATTTTTTACTTTACTTTATTTAGTAAATATTTTCTTAACTATTTCTTGAACTGAATTGCTGTTTAAGGGCTTGTAAGTAAGCATTTCACGGTAAGGTCTACACATGTTGTATTCGGCGCATGTGACAAATATAATTTCATTTGATTGATTGATTGTTGATGCAAGGCTTGAAGTCTAAATTGAAGAAAATCAGAGGTATTAGCTAGTAAGAAGGGGATGGTGTGGGTGACTGACTATTTTATTTTATTTTATTTCACCTTTATTTAACCATGTAAGCCAGTTGAGAACAAGTTCTCATTTACAACTGCGACCTGGCCAAGATAAAGCAAAGCAGTGAAATAAAAACAACAACACAGAGTTACTAGTGTCTGTTTGGGGTGGGTATTGTGTGTGAAGTTTAGCATGCATGATCTATTGATGTGAGGGGGATGGGTGGGTAATAACTGACTACTGTGTGTTCTACAGACTAATCCTGCTGCTGCTGATGACGATGACCTTGACACCAGCTTTAGTAGTGCATAGCCTGTAGACCCATTGGATGAAAGCTTTCAGCCAGGATCAAGCTCAACATCATCTGACTCGGAAACAAGCCAGCACAGCCAAAGGTATTTATGAATGCACAATACCCTCTTGAGAAAACCGAATCACCAATACACTAAACTCTCTACAAGCCAAGTGCTCCTCAAACCTTTCCCACCCTTGCAGTAATTTATTTGGCATGGGGGAGAGGGGCTGTTAGTATACTCTTCTAGCTCTTCACTCTATTGTTGGCAGTACTAACCTACTCAAGACAACAATACACTAGATTGCCTACAAGTCCTGCCCCCCTCAAACTTTTCACACCTTGCTAACAGCTCATCTCAATGCCCCATCATTGACTGAGTTTAACAAAACACATACCAGTCTACTGTACCCTTTTTTGTTTGCAGATGAACATGGTTTCTTGTATGGTGACACATCCTCATGATCAGTCTTCATGTTTTACACTTCCTCATGATCAGTCTTCATGTCTTTCCAGGAGACTTGCAGTACAAACAAATATTCTGCAAGAGGTCGAAGCAGTAGGCGGTGAAGAAAGTGTATGAGCCCAGAACCCACCATTTCAGGGAGAGGCTTGTCCACCTGGCTGTGGAGTGCAGAAAAGACCAGACGGTTGTCTACAAGGATCCAGAGTCACAGCTCCCCTATCTCAACATCCGTGCCAACATCGCCTCAGCACCAATGCCTACTAGACTAGCTGCCATTACCCAACACAAGAAGTGGTTCAGTAGTTGAATAACATTCTGGAACCTGCCTGGAATATTCAACCAACACAACTACCATTTTCAGTTAGACTGATGTTGTAGTATAATTTAGAATGCCTAGTATGCACACAACTGCATTGTGGTATAGCTTTGCTAGCTCTTGTACATATGTATATAATGGTGTTTGATCAAATGTTTTATATAATATTTTTTAGAAGCGTACTGACAAGTGACTAAATTATTCCAGCTGCATCAGAAACCAATAAAGTGTTGACTTCAACTGCTGGATCAATGTATTATGAAATGTACAGTGCATTCAGAAAGTCTTCAGAGCCCTTCCCTTTTCCACATTTTGTTACTTTACAGCCTTATTCTAAAGTTGATTAAATAAATAAATATCCTCATCAATCTACGCACAATACCCCATAACCCTCAAGCTGAACCTCGGCAAGACGGAGCTGCTCTTCCTCCTGGGGAAGGACTGCCCGTTCCATGATCTCGCCATCACGGTTGACAACTCCGTTGTGTCCTCCTCCCAGAGTGCGAAGAGCCTTGGCGTGACCCTGGACAACACCCTGTCGTTCTCCGTTAACATCAAGGCGGTGACCCGATCCTGTAGGTTCATGCTCTACAACATTCGGAGAGTACGACCCTGCCTTACACAGGAAGCGGCACAGGTCCTAATCCAGGCACTTGTCATCTCCCGTCTGGATTACTGCAACTCGCTGTTGGCTGGGCTCCCTGCCTGTTAGGCTATGGTTCAACCCAGCACTCAGAGAAACAAACACGACAAAGGGAGTGGAAGAAACAAAAATATTTAATAAAAGTTAAAATTGTCTTAGTCCAAAAACAACTGAAGTAAAGGAACAGAGTGGGCTAGTCGGCTCCGGAGGAAGGAGAGGCTGAGGCAGGCAGGCAGGCAGGCAGGCAGGCAGGCCGACCGGCAGGAAGGCAGGCAGGTTGGGAGGTATGTCCGAAACGCTCTGGTAAGAACAACGATCTGGCGCCGGTGGAGAGCCATGCCCCGGAATTAGTAGTGCAGGTTGATTAGAGAATAGGATGCAGCTGCGTAGGCAGGAATCACTGGAAACAACCCGCAGCTGCACAGGAGAGGCAGATCCTGAGCACGCCCCTGATCCACTCCAGACACACCCACATAAAGGGGACAAACACACATACAGATACAACAGACACAGAGGGGACAAAACAAGGAGGAAGGGAAACAGAAAAGGGAGAGACAAGCTGCCCACATAACAGTACCCCCCCCTCAATGGTCGCCACCTGGCGACCCACCAGGCCTGTCAGGGTTGTCGTGATGGAAGTCCGTGATCAACTGAGGATCCAACACAAAACGCTTAGGGACCCAAGACCTCTCCTCTGGTCCATAACCTTCCCAATCGACTAGGTATTGGAGACCCCTACCCCGCCTCCGAGAGTCCAGTAGCCTACTGACGGTGTAGGCCGGATGGTCGTCAATGAGACGAACAGGTGGAGGTGGAACAGCCGGCGGACACAAAAGGCTGGAGGACACAGGTTTCAGTTGGGAGACGTGGAAAGTAGGGTGTATCTTCATGGCTGAAGGCAACTTCAAACGAACCGCAGCGGGGTTAATGATGGACTCCACCACAAACGGACCCAGGTACCGAGGAGACAGCTTGCGTGATTTGGTACGAAGAGGTACGTTCTTAGACGACAGCCAAACCTCTTGACCAGGATGAAACACAGGTGCGGGAGTCCTGCTCCTATCCGCTGTCATCTTGTTCCTGTCGGTGGTCCGAAGCAACGCTTCCCGAGCGTCGCGCCACACTCTCTGGCAGCGGCGGAGGTTCTCCTGAACCGAAGGAACAGCCAATTCCTTCTCCTGAGCAGGAAACAGAGGGGGTTGATAACCCATGGTAACTTCGAAGGGTGAAAGACCAGTGGCAGAGGTGGTGAGGGGAGTTGTGGGCGTACTCTATCCAAGGCAGATGTTTGGCCCAGGATGATGGATGTTGAGCAGCCACACAACGAAGGGTTGCTTCGAGGTCTTGATTGGCTCTTTCTGTTTGACCGTTGGTCTGGGGATGAAACCCTGAGGACAGACTAACGGAAGCACCCAAAGCAGAACAGAAAACCTTCCAAACACGGGAAGTAAACTGTGGGCCTCTATCAGATACGATGTCCACAGGTATTCCATGGGGACGGAATACATGTTGGACTAGGAGGTCCGCTGTCTCACTGGCAGACGGTAATTTTGGTAATGCTATATAGTGAACAGATTTAGAGAATCTGTCCACAATGGTAAGTATAGTATCATTACCTTCAGACTTGGGTAGGCCGGTGACAAAATCCATGGCTATGTGGGACCAGGGGACGGCTGGGAACTGGGAGGGGTAGCAGCAGCCCCGAAGGGGACTGATGGGAGGCTTTGCCCCGAGCACAGGTTGAACAGGCTGCCACAAAAGCCCGAACGTCAGTTTCCATTGAAGGCCACCAAAAATGTCTCCTAAGCAGCGTCAACGTGCGTCTCATCCCAGGGTGACCAGCAAAACGGGAGGTGTGAATCCACTGCAACACCTGAGACCGGACCGTCTCGGGAACAAAGAGTAGGTTGGGAGGTCCATCACCCGGTCCCGGGTCCGTGGCAAGTGCAGTCTTCACAAGAGACTCGATCTCCCACTGAACAGCCGCCACGACGCATGAGGAAGGCAGGACTGCCTCAGGCTCGCTGGTCTCCGAAGGGTCAGCAAACTGGCGGGACAAAGCATCTGGTTTAACATTTCTTGACCCCGGTCTGTATGTAAGAATAAAGTTAAACCTACTAAAAAACAGGGCCCATCTGGCTTGGCGTGAGTTGAGTCTCTTAGTGGCTTGGATGTAAGCCAAGTTCTTGTGGTCTGTCCAGACCACAAACGGCAGTTCAGCTCCATCCAGCCAGTGCCGCCATTCTTCCAGTGCTAGCTTGACCGCCAGCAGTTCTCGGTTTCCAACGTCGTAATTCCGTTCTGTGGGTGACAATTTTTGGAGAAAAAAGCACAGGGGTGAAGCTTTTGGTCAGTGGGGGAGCGCTGGGAGAGGACGGCTCCCACACCTGAGTCCGACGCGTCCACCTCCACAACAAACTGCAGAGAGGTATTGGGGTGTATCAACACAGGGGAGGTGGAAAACAGTTCCTTCAAAACCCCTACCGCCTGCTCCGCCTCAGGGGACCACAGAAAAGGGACTTTTGGGGATGTGAGTCTAGTAAGGGGTGCCACCACTTTACTAAAACCCTTAATGAACCTACGGTAGAAGTTAGCAAAGCCCAAAAATCGTTGAAGTTGCTTACGGGTGGTGGGTATGGGCCATTCCGTCACTGCCCGGATCTTCTCGGGGTCCGCCTTCACCTGCCCGCTCTCAATGATGAAACCAAGGAACGATGTAGACTGTTTGTGGAACTCACACTTCTCTGCTTTGACATACAGCTTGTTTTCCAAGAGCCGTTGAAGGACTTGACGGACGTGTGACTCATGCTCCTCGGGTGACTTGGAAAAAACAAGAATATCATCCAGGTATACAAAGACAAAACGGTTCAAAAATCCCTAAGAACATCGTTCACCATGGCTTGGAAAACAGCAGGGGCGTTTGAGAGCCCAAAGGGCATGACCAAATACTCAAAATGTCCCAGTGGAGTGTTGAAAGCGGTTTTCCACTCATCTCCCTTTACGGATCCGGACAAGGTGATAAGCGTTCCTGAGGTCGAGCTTGGAGAAAACTGTGGCGCCATGCAGAGGTTCAAAAGCAGAGTTGATGAGTGGAAGGGGATACTTGTTTTTAACAGTTATGTTGTTTAAACCCCTGAAATCGATACAGGGGCGTAACGACTTGTCCTTCTTTTCCACGAAAAAAGAAACCTGCACCCAAAGGAGACGATGAGGGACGGATTATGCCCGAGACCAGAGAATCACCAATGTACTGCTCCATTGCCTCTCTTTCCGGTCGGGACAGATTGTATAAGCGACTAGAGGGCAAGGGAGCACCAGGAAGCAGTTCAATAGGGCAATCATAAGGCCTATGTGGTGGTAGAGACAGAGCCTTGTCCTTACTGAAAACCTCCGCTAAGTCATGGTATTCTTTGGGGACAGATGACAGATCAAGAGGAGCTGAGGGATGAGTTGGGTTACACTTAGTGGGGGGAACCGCTGACCTAAGGCACTCTGAATGGCAGTTAGTGCTCCAACTGAAAATGGTGTGACGTGTCCAATCAATTTGTGGGTTGTGAAGAGCCAACCAGGGGAAGCCAAGGATTAGGGAGGTAGCTGAGCCAGACATAACTCTTAGCTGAATGCTTTCACAATGATTGCCAGAAATCACTAGGGAAACGGGGTGGTTTGATGAGTTATCTCCGCGAGGAGGCGCCATCAAGGGCTGTGACCCGAATGGGGGTAGGTAGTGGCTCCATGGGGATACGAGCTTGTGTAACGAACTGGTGGCTAATAAAGTTGTCTTCTGCACCTGAGTCTATGAGAGCTGAGAGTGGCAGGGAATGACTCTGGAAACGTAAGGTTACAGGTACTTGTAATCGGGGAATGATGGGTTCAGGATCTAACTCTGGGCTCGCAAGTAGACCCACCGTTACGAGCGAGCCTTGTCTTTTGGCCGCTTAGGGCATGTAGCCAGAATGTGTGTGGCGTCTCCACAGTACAGGCACTCACCCGCCTGGAGGCGCCGTTGCCGTTCTGCTGGAGGTAGTCGAGCTCGACCCACTTGCATAGGTTCCTCCTCTGTGCTCGGGATGGAATCAGGAATAAGAAGCTGCCGGCTCCGGGAGGCGAGACTCGAGTGGTTGAAGGCTGGGGAACTCGTCCTCCTAGATGCGGCCGACCGCCTCTCCCGACGCCTCTCCCGCAACCGGTTGTCTAGCTTAATGGACAGGGAAACGAGAGAATGTAAATCATGTGGCTCGTCACGAGCAGCCAGTTCATCCTTAATGGCTTCATTCAAACCGTTTAGAAATGCTCCTTGAAGTGCCACATTGTTCCACTTGGAGTCCGCTGCCAAAGTCCAGAACTCAATAGAGTACTCAGCCACACTGTTAGAACCCTGCCTCAAATTAAAAAGTATCTTGGAGGAATTACCCACATGGTCAGGATGGTCAAAAACAGTCTTCAATTTAGCAGAAAAATCAGCGAAAGTCAATCCAGTCAAAGTTTGATTTGAGCACACAGCCTCAGCCCAAACCAGAGCTCTCCCTCTTAACAGCCCCAGAACATAATGTACCTTAGAGGAATCAGTAGAAAATGACAGTGGTCTCTGCCGAAAAATCAAGTCACACTGAAGCAAAAATCCCCGGCACTTGTCCAATTCTCCATTGAACGGTTCAGGCGACGTGACAGGGGGTTCCCGATGGAACGAAGCCTGCATCATGTCCGAGGAACCAACTTGGGGTGCATCAAACTGGGGGTCAGAGAGAGATGGAGAACTGATAACAGACAATTTAGAGACTTGTGTAGTTAACTGAGTCACCTGGTTCAGCAGTTGATGATTATTTTCCAAAAGAGTCCGAATCAGTTGGTCATGCTGTCCTAGCAACGTTCCTTGAGCCTGGATAGCTTGTTGGAAGCTGTCTTCGTTTGCCCCGTGCTGTCTCTCTGTTGGGTCCATGGCCAGATCGTTCTGTTAGGCTATGGTTCAACCCAGCACTCAGAGAAACAAACACGACAAAGGGAGTGGAAGAAACAAAAATATTTAATAAAAGTTAAAATTGTCTTAGTCCAAAAACAACTGAAGTAAAGGAACAGAGTGGGCTAGTCGGCTCCGGGAGGAAGGAGAGGCTGAGGCAGGCAGGCAGGCAGGCAGGCAGGCAGGCCGACCGGCAGGAAGGCAGGCAGGTTGGGAGGTATGTCCGAAACGCTCTGGTAAGAACAACGATCTGGCGCCGGTGGAGAGCCATGCCCCGGAATTAGTAGTGCAGGTTGATTAGAGAATAGGATGCAGCTGCGTAGGCAGGAATCACTGGAAACAACCCGCAGCTGCACAGGAGAGGCAGATCCTGAGCACGCCCCCTGATCCACTCCAGACACACCCACATAAAGGCGACAAACACACATACAGATACAACAGACACAGAGGGGACAAAACAAGGAGGAAGGGAAACAGAAAAGGGAGAGACAAGCTGCCCACATAACACTGCCTGTGCCATTAAACCCCTACAACTCATCCAGAATGCCGCAGCCCGTCTGGTGTTCAACCTTCCCAAGTTCTCTCACATCACCCCCCTCCTCCGCACACTCCACTGGCTTCCAGTTGAAGCTCGCATCTGCTACAAGACCATGGTGCTTGCCTACGGAGCTGTGAGGGGAACGGCACCTCCGTACCTTCAGGCTCTGATCAGTCCCTACACCCAAACGAGGGCACTGCGTTCATCCACCTCTGGCCTGCTGGCTACCCTACCTCTGCGGAAGCATAGTTCCCGCTCAGCCCAGTCAAAACTGTTCGCTGCTCTGGCACCCCAATGGTGGAACAAGCTCCCTCACGACGCCAGGACAGAGTCACTCACCACCTTCCGGAGACATTTGAAACCCCACCTCTTTAAGGAATACCTGGGATAGGATAAAATAATCCTTCTACCCCCCCCCCTTTACTCCAACCCCCCCCCAAAAAAATAATTAAAAAAAAAAAAAAAACATTGTAAAGTGGTTATCCCACTGGCTATAAGGTGAATGCACCTATTTGTAAGTCGCTCTGGATAAGAGCGTCTGCTAAATGACGTAAATGTAAATGTAAATGTAAATGTAAATAATGAGAAAAACAGGTTTTTTGACATTTTTACAAATTATTACAAATTAAAAACAGAAATACCTTATTTAGATAAGTAATCAGACCCTTTGATATGAGACTAGAAATTGAGATAAGGTCCATCATGTTTGCATTGATCATCCTTGAGATGTTTCTACAACTTCATTGGAGTCCAGCTGTGGTATATTCAATTGATTGGACGTGATTTGGAAAGGCACACACCTGTCTATATAAGGTCCCAAAGTTGACAGTGCATGTCAGAGCAAAAACCAAGCCTTGAGGTTGAAGGAATTGTCCGTAGAGCTCCAAGACAGGATTGTGTCGAGGCACAGATCTGGGGAAGGGTACGAAAAAATGTCTGCAGCATTGAAGGTCCCCAAGAACACAGTGACCTCCATCATTCTTATATGGAAGAAGTTTGGAACCACCAAGACTCTTCCTAGAGCTGGCCGCCCGGCCAAACAGAGCAATCAGGGGAGAAGGGCCTTGGTCAGGGAGGTGAACAAGAACCTGATGGTCACTCTGACAGAGCTCCAGAGTTCCTCTGTGGAGATGGGAGAACCTTCCAGAAGGACAACCATCTCTGCAGCACTCCACCAATCAGGCCTTTATGGTAGAGTGGCCAGACGGAAGCCATTCCTCAGTAAAAGGCACGACAGCCCGCTTGGAGTTTGCCAAAAGGCACCTAAAGGACTCTCAGACCATGAGAAACAAGATTGTCTTGCCTGATGAAACCAAGATTGAACGCTTTGACCTGAATGCCAAGCCTCACGTCTGGAGGAAACCTGGCAAAATCCCTACGGTGAAGCATGGTCGTGGCAGCATCACCATGCGCTCAGGACCTCAGACTGAGGCGAAGGTTCACCTTCCAACAGGACAACGACCCTAAACACACAGCCAAGACAACGCAGGAGTGGCTTCTGGACAAGTCTCTGAATGTCCTTGAGTGGCCCAGTCAGAGCCCGGACTTGAACCCGATCGAACATCTTTGGAGAGACCTTAAAAATAGCTGTGCAGCAACTCTCCCCATCCAACCTGACAGAGATTGAGAGGATCTGCAGAGAAGAATGGGAGAAACTCCAAATACAGATGTGCCAAGCTTGTAGCGTCATACCCAAGAAGACGAGGCTGTAATCGCTGCCAAAGGTGCTTCAACATAGTACTGAGTAAAGGGTCTGAATACTTATGTAAATGTTATATTTCAGTTTTTTGTTAAATTATAAATTAGGAACATTTTCTAAAAAGCTATTTTTGCTTTGTCATTATGGGGTATTGTGTTTAGATTGATGAGGGAAAAAATAATTGTATCTCTTTTAGAATAAGGCTGTAACGTAACAAGATGTGTAAAAAGTCAA